>NW_026251472.1:1200000-1800000 GCF_025024165.1 Kickxella alabastrina
AGCAATGCGGGTGGGCCAAGATGCCAGT
The DNA here is from genome assembly GCF_025024165.1 of Kickxella alabastrina. Taxonomy (NCBI): domain Eukaryota; kingdom Fungi; phylum Kickxellomycota; class Kickxellomycetes; order Kickxellales; family Kickxellaceae; genus Kickxella; species Kickxella alabastrina. Next base: position 1,200,029 of record NW_026251472.1, read on the forward strand.
ATGCATGGCCAAAACCCAGTACAGCTTTTCGGCCGATCCCGCGCTCAAGGGCGCCCCTGAGGGCTTTGACCTGCCGATTCGCGATATCCGTGCCAGTCTCGGTGCCGGTTTCATTTACCCGCTCTGTGGTGCCATGCAGACCCTCCCGGGTCTCCCCACTCGTCCGTGCTTCTACGACATTGACGTGAATCCCGATACCGGGGACATTCAGGGTCTTTTCTAAGCAACAGAAAACAATATTTTATATTTTATTTGTTTGATGATATAGCATTTCTTATAAACCTATCCGCTGCCTGTTTATCCAATTTCATCCTATCACCACCACCGTCCTCTCCATTGATTCCCTTAGCCTTGTTGATCTTGCCAATATACCTCTGTACTCGCTGCAACTCTGCCATCACTGGGTGTTCCTTGGGCGGTACTCCGTTAACCTTTAAGTATATCCAGAACAGCGTGTCTATTGAGTATGCTATGAGGGCTTCCAACTCGCACCTTTCGATGGCCGAGAGCTTGGAGAGTTGTTCGTTTAGCGGTTGGCTCAGGATCGGTCCTAGTGCGCGCTCTACTTGTTCTATCGCCGCGTCTAACTGGTCTACCTGTTTGGAGAGCTTCTTGTCCATGTCGATTTAAATTGAATTTATAAAGTAAAATGAAAAAGAAGGAAGAAAATAATGAATTGAGTATATATACTGTACAGTAAAATAAAAATATATGTAATATCAAACGAAAAAGAAAGCGCCGAACTTTTACTCTTTTACTCTTTTTTGCGCGGGAGACGAGGAAATAAAAAAATGACAAATGTCGTGCCAAAAAATTCACGATTAGATTAACAAATTATATATTCGGGTGATTAAGGAAACTGCCATTTCTATGGATATGCGCTGTGCAACACCGAATTCCGTCATCAGCGCTTTGAAAAAATACCCTGCCAAGTCAAAAGGCCGCGTCCAAACGTAAGAGCCAAGGAGGCAACACTCTGCTGCGGCCACTCATCCCTACAGGCAGTGCACATATTGATTTATCCACGTATCATGACGGTTATAGCCATTAGTTTTTTAACGCGGGACAGGGCTTTGTCAAAGGAGCAAGTGAATTTATATATCTACTTTCTCTGGGCGAAGTGTGGGATGTTTTTTTCCAGCGCGCCAAATTCTGGTCGCTTGCTTATCATGTACATCTTTTATTTGTGCTCGGATTTTTGTTACTGTGGAATGATGGTTGAAACATGCTCATATGACTTTGGACAACATAGTGAAAAGCTTCGATATATTTTAATAAATGGCGGTTCCACGTGCAATAATGAACCATTGAGAAAAAAGATTCACGAGCGCTCGCCGCGCAGACGCCGGGCCAGCTGCAAATCCTTGGGTTGAATAGTAACCCTGCGTCCATGGATAGCGGCCAAATTAGTATCCTCGAACAAGGAAACTAAATAAGCCTCGGCTGCCTCCTGCAAAGCAGCAATGGCCGACGACTGGAAGCGCAAATCCGTTTTGAAATCCTGGGCAATCTCACGGACGAGGCGCTGGAAAGGGAGCTTACGGATGAGCAACTCAGTGGACTTTTGGTACCGACGGATCTCACGCAATGCGACGGTTCCGGGCTTATAACGGTGGGGCTTCTTCACGCCGCCGGTGGTATTTGTGGTTGGCGCTGACTTGCGTGCGGCCTTAGTGGCGAGTTGTTTGCGGGGGGCTTTGCCTCCCGTGGACTTGCGCGCGGTTTGTTTGGTACGAGCCATCGTTCTGTGTGTGTTGATGAAAAGAAAGAAAGGAATATTTATATAGTGTAGAAAATATAAATAAAAAAGAGGGGGAAGAAGAAAGGAGGTTTGGTCGGGAGATTCTGCGGAGTAAAAGAAAAAGGATGGAACTCTTAGTCTCTGTCCGAACAATTCAATATTCCCGCTATTCTCAGCCAATGTAAAATACAGAAATTTTTACCATGGTCACAAGATATTGAGTTTTGAGCGAGCCAATAAAACCGAGTCGGGGGTTTTTTTGTTTTGCGTGACTGATAAATAACAAATCAGTCCTTGTATTTGAATTACAATTGATTCAATAGATTAAAGCATCAAATTAACATGATGCGTACATATGTGCTTATTGACTAAAGTTTTATAATCCGTGAGTTTATATTTATTACTGAATGAATGCAGCTGCGGATGATCAATGGTTGTAGCTACCCATTGTAAATTTTCAGTCAGGTTTACGCAACTCCATTTTAATTCCGAATGCACATCAAAATATAAAATTTTTTATTTTAACACTTCAACTGGTAACTTTATTCCCAAAAAATAAACTTGTTGCCGAGGAGAAATAGACCCACGCTATTGTTATTTTTCGGCAATTACAATGCCCATATACCAAACCACAGAAAATGAAATCAACATGTAATGCCAAATTGTAAGTGGCAGTAAAAAAACGCAACTGTTACTAAGCCTTGTATGAGTGGCCACTTAGTCAATGAAAGCCACACTACCATTTTTTATTTTACAGTAATACCTCTTTCGTTTTTTTGTTTCTCGCCACAGTTATATGTGGTTACGAACAAAATTTTATACTTCCTTTCGGCATCTTTTTTAATGTAAATCATTCATTTTTCTTTGGAAACTTGCCCGGTAAATAAATCCCGACCTATTTGTCAATCTTATTGTAGTCTATATGCATTTTTCTTTGCAGAATCATAAATGCGGTGACAATATGGTTGTTGGCCTATTATTGTTACACATAAATAGTAAATTTCAAGGTTGCGTAGTTGTGTGTTTCTAGTTGTTGTTGTTTTAGTTGAAATATTACCATACATATTACTCCTTACACCTTGCATACGTTTTCTATCCTACTACCAAACTTTTCTTTTCTTGCCTGTCTTTCAGTTTATTCACGGCTTCTTTATTCTTTTTACTGTATTGAATACACATCCTTTACTCTCCAATCAATAGTTCATTTTTGTCTCTTTCTCTTTAATACATAATTAATTACTTTTACGAGGATCTTTTGTTTTTTATTAAACAATGAAGTTTATCAGCTCCGCATTGCTCATTGTTTCTACACTTGCCGTCGTGGCTCTCCAGGTTTTGGCCGACACGGTAAAGTACACCGGAGTGCCGCATAACGGCGGCCAATCCATTTCAGTTGCTCCATTAAAGTACACTGGAATTCAGTATTACAGCGAGCCGCAAACAACAGCTAGTCCCAACCGCGATTGGCCTGTAATTGTTCATAAGTAAAAATTAGTTTTATGCTCATTTTTTTGTAGCAAAGGAAACCTATTAAAATACAAAGCGTCATGCATTGCTCAAAATCTGCAGTATGTGAATAGAAAATAATTAGATGTGCGCATAATAGATGCGATTTCTTGGGTTTTTTCTTAGTCGTGACAGTTGGTGCGGTTGAACAAGGAACGGAATAAAATTAAAAATTGCTTTTGTTGTTTGCTCACAAGCCTTGTTAAAGAACAAAAGGCTTGGCTTTACTCTTTTTTTAAATAAGGTAGTGTTGAGCTTTTTGCCTTGGCTTGGTTTGCCTTCTTTTGATTCATTATTCGCGTACAAAGTGCTGTGAGAAAATATAAAGACTCAAAGCAACAAAAAAAAGACAGCGAAGGTTGGTGTGGATGTGGGTGACCAAAAAAAAAGTAAAAAAACCATCTGATGGCTTCTTGCCCTCTCCCAGAATCACAAACAAAAAATTGTTTTTCTCTTTTCGTTATTTTTTTTCGTTAATGAAATTAACAAAATTCACATACCTTTTAATTTTTAGACGCTCCTCAAAAGAAACAATATTACCATGCCATCAGCCGTGTGCCAAAGAGGCGTTCAACGATTCTTGCAACTCAAAGCGCCGCATGTTGAGGAATTCGAGCTTGTCAATGACGAGGGAAAAACTCCGCAGCAGCTGCTCAATGAAGCCAAAGTGCTCGTCATCGGCGCAGGCGGACTCGGGTGCGAGATTCTTAAGAACCTGGCCATGTCCGGCTTCAAGGACATCCACGTAATCGACATGGACACTATCGACATTAGCAACCTCAACCGCCAATTCCTCTTCCGCAAGACCGACGTTGGAAGGCCCAAGGCCGAGGTGGCCGCTGAGTTTATCCGGCGCCGGTCACCCGACGTCAACATCACAGCACACTATAAGCGTATTCAGGAGATGTCGGAGGAGTTTTACTTAAGGTTTTCGCTGATTATCTGCGGCCTGGACTCTATTGAGGCGCGGCGTTGGATCAATGCCTTCGTGTGTGGGCTGGTCGAGACGCACGGGTTTGAGGGATTCAAGCCTATTGTTGACGGTGGAACCGAGGGGTTCAAGGGAAACGCGAGGCTGATTCTGCCGACTCATTCGGCTTGCTTTGAATGCGGGCTGACCATGTATAGCCCCAAGACTACATACCCCATCTGCACAATCGCCAACACGCCGCGCTTGCCCGAGCACTGCATCGAGTGGGCGTCAGTGCTCGAGTGGCCACGGCTGTTCCCCAACAAAAAGCTCGATGGCGACGACGCCGACCATATAAACTGGCTGGTGGCAAAGGCGTCGGAGCGTGCAGCGCAGTTCAACATTACAGGAATCACGTTTACGCTCACCCAGGGCGTAGTGAAGAACATCATCCCAGCCATTGCCTCGACAAACGCTATAATTGCTGCTGCGTGCACTAATGAGGCCTTCAAGCTTGTCACATCGTGCAACCCGCTACTTGACAACTACTTGTTCTATTCGGGCGACGAGGGTATCCACTCTTACTCTTTCTCCTACGAGAAGGATCCCAACTGTCTGGTGTGTGGCAACCGCAAGGGTGACTTGACGATCTCGGGCGAGCGGACATTGCAGGATCTTATTGATAAGCTGAAGACCAGCCGGGCGTTCCAGCTCAAGGCACCCACGCTCACTATTGGCGACACCAACCTTTATTTCCAGAATCCCGAGGTGCTCGAGCGCCTTACTCGACCAAACTTGGAGAAGAAGCTGAGAGAGCTTTTTGAGAGCAAATCCACGCTCACTGTCACCGACCAGACGCTGCCGACCAGCCTGCAAGTGACCGTGACATTTGCCGAATAGAATGCTAAAATAAATAATGTTGCAGTAAAATTAAATTGTTTCGCCTTTATTTTTTATTTCCGTTTGCCATAATGTTAGAATGGCTTTGTTACGTTTACTTGGTTTTAGAATTCACTCTTTTTTGTTTTGAATGACCCAAAAAGTCTAAATAACTAAATTTCTTTTTTTGCTTTAGTTTACTGTTCACGCTCTCAACACTATCATCATTTTCGTCATTATGGACGTCAATGTATACAAAAGACCGCTACCATTGAACGGTGTTCAGTGGTCGATAGCAAACAGATGCATCATCGGAACCAGCTCGCGGGTATTCATAGTGTCGCCGCAATTGACAATAGCCGGGGAAATCCCAGTAAAGCGCGAAGTATCCGCAACCATCGAGATGGAGACCGATATCGAGGCCATATCCCTTTTGGAAAACCTCCCTAGCGCATTCCCGTATTCGAACGCAATTGCAGTTCTGACAAGCCACTCTTCCGTCCGTCTCTTAGCCTCGCGGGCAAACCCCAATGCGTCCAATTGGACGGAGGTGGCCAGGCATCAGTTTGGGTCGGCTGGCGACCACGTTTGCGCCATCAGCAGCTGTGTGGTGGCAGGATCCGACGACCAAGGTGCTCCAGTGGTGGCGTGCGGGACAGTAAGTGGGAACATTGAGTTTCTGCGTGTAAATACTACACATGACAGTGATAACAGCAACAACATCAGCAGCGAGGATTCGAGCATTGAAGGTGCAAACACTGGCGGAGCGCGCATGGAAGTGGCTTTGCGATTGGCAGTATCCAACAGGGTCGTGGCATATATGGCCTGGCTGACAGGTGCCGCACCAAGCAATGACGGCCAGCTGTTAGTGTCATGCGCCATTGACGGCACCACAAAGCTCTGGCTAGTGTCTAAAGACGTCTCGCAAGCGCAAGAGGTATCCGCAGTGGTGAGTAAGCGGGATTGGCGCCCAGTCACCTCCCACGCATCCACCAGAAACATTGCAGTCTTGGCCAAACTCGGAACGGCCATTATCGTAGACATTCGACCATCAGGATCATACCAAACGCAGTGCGTGCCTCTGGGCATATCGCAGACACTCATATCTTGTGTGATTGACGAGGATAGAGGTAGAATATACGTGGGGTCGCATGATTTCGTGGTCTTTGTTTTGGCGTGCGAGAATGGGAAGTGGTCCAGGGCGTATGGGGAGGAGGCACCTATGCGGGATGCGTTGCGCAAGACTGTTATTCAGTCATTCACCACCAAGTTCAACATGAAGACTATGTTTTTGCGCGGAATGACACTGTCTCCCAATGGACGCTACTTGGAATTTGTCGCAGAGTAAGTACTGATCCCGATAAACTTGTATGCGATTTATCGTTAATTTTGCTCTATGATTTTTGCAGACTAATAATGTTGATTTTTGTATTGTGAATTTTTTGTTTTGTAGCGATCAGATAAACTGGGACTTGGAAGTTGACGGCCTTGGAATTACGCGTATTCACCATTATCAGTTCCCCGATTGGAGCACAAGGTCCGCTGAACGCTCGCTGATGAAAATAATTAATGGCGAGTACCAGGGCGTTCTGAAATATAATCTGTGGGATGTGCTCAACAATAGCACCATTGTGAGAATCAGAGAAATTGTAGAGTTTTTGCAGCAGATAGACACGATGTTCAGCGCTTCTGAAGATATGAAGAGGCAACATCTGGCTGTTTTAAACTATATTGGCTGCGTGATAAAAGTAAGTTTTTTGTATTGATTAATCTTGTCTAGTTGTTCCTGTCTAGCTGCTTGCATGTGTTTTTTAGGCGACATGCTAATTGAACAGGCCTATGCTTTTTTATACATGCTATAGGACGACCAAATTGCTGCGCTGGTAGCCGAGGCGCGCAGTGCGGCACTCGATCTTCACGTGAGAAGGCTGTTTGAGCACATTATCACCATTATAAATAGTGACACGAGCGCTTTGAGCGGTAAGTCAACGCGAATTATCTTTTATAGTAAAATGGTTGAAAATGATTTGAAAATTGAATGTCGCATTTCTAAATATCTCTAAATATCTGTAAATTCAAAATAGAGGAGGACAAGGCGTATTTGGCGCAGATAGATTGGGCGGTGCGCCAGCCAGCGTACAAGGAGATTTCCGGAGAATTGCCCAAAATAATTGAAAACAGATCCAGACTGAGACATCCGCTAAGCTGCCCTGTGTGCGCCAAAGGTATGCGGTTCAACTTGTCTACTTGCAAAACGAAGCATGTTGAATGTACCTAGCAACAGTATCAAGTTGAATATTGAATGAAAACATGCTAACATGCTAACTTTTTGACAGCAACTTTGGTAAACTGTAGATATGCAGTTGATTTCGCGACAGACGGCCTGCTGCTTGAGCAACCATATTTTCGGTAAGTGCTGATATTTTTCATCTTGGTTAGTCAAAAGGAGAACATGTCACATTTGTTGAACATCTACACTCAAAAAATTTATATACTTTGTTATTATATTCTCATTCCACTATAGACATGTGTTCGGTGACTCTGGAAATTTTAAAATCGCCCGGGTCTGACCAATGCGACACGTGCATGGCCAAGTCCAAGCGCATTGAGGTCAACCCATCGGCAGAGCCAAGTTTGGCAGACAAAATTAAACAGCAGTTCTCATTGTGCCCGTTTTGCAAGGGCAACTTTTACTCTGGCGTGGTATGATGTGCAATGTCAACACTTGTTCACATGCTGGTTGTCTTTTTTTTGAAACATCGCTTATATGTTTTTCACTTATTCTTAAACAAGTTGGATTCAAATCAAACGTTTGTCAATTAATCAATCGCAATGAGCGTCTGAACTGGCGAGGCGGCAGGGGTAACAAGTATGGTGGCTGGCTGGGGAGTGCTAGTATTGTTCGATGGGGGTATGAAGCAATGCTGACAATGTACCTGAGGTGTCTGTCCAGGCTTTGGGCGTGACGGATCGAAAGTATCCCACTCCAGACAACAATTATGTGTAAGGGTAAACTCATTGTAATTAGCACATGTGCTGGTATAGATGTGAAGGAAGCTTTTAAGGCCAAATATTTTGCAGTGCTAACATTCTACAATTATATATGTATGCGCTTTATCTACTACATCTGTGCATTTGAAAAAGTGTAACCCATTTTATAGCATCAGAATTTGCGTGTGGCTTTGCCCCCGACAATAATTTCAAACCCAAACACAAGCAGCGCACTGATGCAAGCGGATTGAAGTTATTCATTCAAAACTCAAGTCAAATGGCGCCACAATCATGTTGTGCATTAACCGACAAAAATTGCCAACATAATGCGCTCAGATTTTTGATGTCTCGGCCAAATTATATGTAATAATTAATTGAAAACCTTTAATTGCGCTTTTGTGCTCCTGGCTGGTGAAAACTGGCAGACACGTGCAAATATGCTCGTCACATGCAATTCGGATAATGAGAGCGAAAAAGAAAGTGCTGCTCTTTTCACATGCATAGAAAAATAAAACCCGGGTCTGGGCTCTTCCTCTTCCCGATTGCAAGCCTGAATGGAGTTGCTGCGACAGCAAAAGGTAAAAAAAAAGAACGCTCGTGAAAGCCGAAGGCTGTGAAATAGGGGGAAGGGGAAAGGGGGGGGGGTGCGCTGGTGCTCTATGCACCCACTTGGAAGAGGAAAAGCATATGAAGGTGCATCCAGGGCGCATCGGGTTTTCCTTCTACAGCTTAAATAGCCATCGCTGGGCCCTTCTTTTTTCGCCTTGCTTTTATACCTGCAAAGTTTTTTTCTCTCTCAAACCTGATTTCCCTTTTACCATTATTGATACAAATATCATTCTTATACCTTTTAACCTTTTTTACACATTAATTCCGTTCTCGATACCGCTGCCACATATCGTCAAAGTCATTAAAAATATATAATGGGCTCCGCTACTATTTCCGCGGTCGCTGAGTAAGTACCACTGTTAGACAATCAGCGCTCAGATTCACTTTTCCGTAACTGATGCGGACATGGATCCCATGTCCGACCGAGCTGCCTACCTCACCCACATTCTAATTTGAATTCGATTTTCCTTTTGTTTTTTTGCTCGCCTTTTACACAAGTAGCCCCAAGAGCAGCATTGCCGAAGAGCGCAAGACACCTTCGTTCCCAATCCGCGAGCTGACATACTGGATAGATGGGGGCAAGCGCGTGACTGATACCAAGGAGCGCATCATGCTGGAGCTCGAGCGTGACCCACTTTGGAAGGTCAGCGACCACCCAAACCTTACACTCGCCGAGACACGCGAGCGTGCGATGAGCAAGGTGCGGCGATTGGCCGACCTGGCGACCGCCAGGCCGCTCGAAGAGACCATGCTTCGAATGACCATTGTCAGCGTCGTCGACCCTGGGTTCTGGACGCGGTTCGGAGTTCACTTTGGATTGTTCTTCGGCGCACTGCAGGGCCAGGCCACGCCGTCGCAGCTCGGGTACTGGATGGAGAAGGGCGCGTTGTCGATGCAAGGAATCACCGGTTGCTTCGGTATGACTGAGCTGGGTCACGGGTCCAACGTCGCCGGGCTCGAGACCACAGCGACCTTTGATGAAGCGACCGACGAGTTTGTTGTGCACTCGCCGACACTCACTGCAACCAAGTGGTGGATTGGCGGCGCCGCACACACAGCCACGCATTGCTCGGTCTATGCCCAACTCATTGTCAAGGGCAAGAACTATGGCACCAAGACGTTTGTTGTTCAGCTGCGCGACACAAAGACCTTTCAGCTTATGCCCGGAGTCAACATTGGCGATCTCGGAAAGAAAATGGGCCGCGACCAGATCGACAACGGGTGGATCCGGTTCACACATGTGCGCATCCCGCGGTCGCATATGCTGATGAAGCACACCAAGGTGACGCACTCGGGCGATGTTATTGAGCCCGCGCTCGCGCAGCTCGCATACGGAGCCCTCATCCAGGGCCGTGTGAGCATGGTCAGTGACTCGGCCAACGTCGCCAAGCGCGCGCTCACCATTGCCACGCGCTACGCCAGTGTCCGCCGCCAGTTCAGCAGTGGTGCGCCCGGGTCTGTCGAGACCAAGCTCATCGACTACCCGATCCACCAGCACCGGCTGCTGCCTCTGATGGCACAGACCTTTGCCATGATCTTCACCGCGCGCGAGGTCTCGGCAAACTACGAAAAGCTGATGGGCGTTCTGAGCGATCTCGGCAACCAGTCCAAGGGTGCTGCGGCTGACGAAGCGATCAAGGAGCTCAAAGAGACCCACGCCACCAGTGCAGGACTCAAGGCATTCTGCACGTGGATGTGCCTCAATATTATTGACCAGTGCCGCCAGAGTCTCGGCGGCCACGGCTACTCGGCGTACACTGGTCTTGCGCAGGCATACTCGGACTTTGCCGTGCACTGCACGTGGGAGGGCGACAACACCATTTTGACGCTACAGTGCGGCCGCTACTTGGTGGCTACCGCGCTCGACGCTCGCAAGGGCATGCCACTGCCCGCCAACCTGTCATACCTCAAAGCCGCCATATCCAAGGATGGCTCGCTGTCGGCAAAGACGTGCAAGGGCAACTCTGCCGAGCAAGTAAGCTCGTTGGACACGCTCAAGGCCGCCTGGAGCAGCGTTGCAGCCAATGCCATTCTTAATGCTGTGCGCGACTTTGAGGCCGGTCTGGCCAAAGGCCTGAGCAAGGACAACGCGTACGAGTTCTCGTCGGCCTCCCGTCTGCACGCCGCCCGCATGCACACATACACATACTTGCTGCATCGGTTTGTAGCGCAGGTCGACCAGAGCCCCGCACCACTGCGCCCGATTTTGACCTTGCTCGCGCAGCTCTTCGGCGCGCACTCGGCCGTCCAACACAGTGGTGAGTTCCTGCAGTCGGGCTTTTACTCGGGCGCCCAAATCGAGACGTTGAAGGGCTTTGTCAACTTTGCATGCACTGAGATCCGCAAGGACGCCGTGCCTTTGACCGATGCCTTCGGGTACACCGACTATGTGGTCAACTCGCCCTTGGGCCGCTATGACGGCGACGTGTACGAAAAGTACTTTGAGCTGGTCACCAGCCTCAACCCGACCAAGCCCGTCCCGTACTTTGACTCGCTGATCAAGCCACTGCTCGAGCGCACTAACGAAACTGATTCAGGGCCCGAGCTCGAGATTGACCAGGAAGAATGAGTTTGTGGAATCCTTTTTTAATCAATTGTCTTTTTATTGTGCGGAGAATTCAAATCACCTATTTGGTCGTCATCATTACGCTTACATCCGCAGAGGCCACCGCCAAAAAAGACTGCGGATTGGAAATCCCTTCCGCAAAAAATGCTTACTTCCGCTTTGGTATTGAGAAACACGCATGTAGATTTAAATCCTTTTTTCATTTTCGTCACTCGCGACTGAATTAAAGGCAAAGGGCACCAATCCGGACTCAGTCAGCAGCCACCTAAAAATAAGTGCACACACCTTAAATATTTGCCAACGTGAGCATTCATTTGGCGAGGCTCGGGGTCTTTGGCCTTTTTGGCCTCCCTCTTTCTCCAGCTTCTTTATAACTGCACTTTACTGTATTAGTTTGTCCGTTTTGTGGAGCATTGTCGAGCAGAGAATTTATTCTTCAAATAAACGCATATTAGCTTTAACATTTTTTATTTTCATTTTGTTTATATTTTCATTCACAATTTGTATTCCTATTTTTATTGAATTTATATTTTATTCCATATACATTTTTCCCATTCAGCTTACTCTCCTCTTTTTTTCATTTCTCACGCGAGGCAAAAAAACCTGTATTTTGTGAATGTCTTCTGGTCGCGTGCTGCTAGGTGTGACTGCATCCGTGGCAGGCTCGTTAGGCCACTCTCTGGGAATGACGCTGCAAAAGCGCGCGCACCTGCGCTTAGAGTCCCAAAGCAGCAACGCCAAGGCATGGAAGGATCCGCAGTGGCAATTTGGATTGGCACTTTATCTATTCAGCTCCACTGTGCCGCCAACAATCGCCCTAAGCATGCTTCCCGTATTTGTCACCGCGCCTCTGGCGGCTGTCGGGCTGGTAGCTAATGCTGTGTTTGCCAAGTACATTCTCGCGAGCAGTTTTGCACGCACGGACGCGCTGGGCACGGTATTGGTTTCGGTGGGCAGCTGTTGCGTCGCAGCTTTTGGTGCGATCGACGAACCACCGCTATCGCTGGAGGACTTGCTGCTGCTGTATAAGCGCCCTGCATATGTGATATATTTTGTTGTTTATTCGTTAATTGTGGCCGCCCTGATCGTCTCTGAGCTGTACTGGCGCAGAAGGCACTCTGGTGCAGCAGCTAGCGGCGACAAAGGTGCTAGCAGCAGCATGGTTGTGTCAGATGCTGTCGAGTCGCGCGTGGCGCTTCAACCAGTGCCCGCTGCGCTTCGGTCAGCTTGGACGACGCAGCATGGTGTTTCTGAGGAGGAGTCTTTGCTCGGAGGAAGCTGCCCATCATCGCCTCGCTTGGATAGCAATTCATATGCTTCAACCTCGGTGTCGCCGGCTATCGGGTCTAGCGAGGTGGTCGACCAAATGTACCGCCACCACTTTTCGTGCACCAACGAAGAGTCCATGCTCATGCTTCCCAATGAAATCAAGATGAGCCGCTCCGAGCAGGTCGCTCGGTACATTTCGGGGTTCCTGTCGGCCGTGATATCTGGGTTGATATGCAGTCAGACATTACTGCTGGCTAAATCCGGAATTGGTCTTTTGGTGCTCACGTTCCAGGGCCATATGCAATTTAATGACCCGCTGGCCCTGGCTATTGTCATAGGGCTCATAGTCACTGCACTGGCAAATCTGTACTATATCCAACATGCGCTGCGCCTATGCAGCACACTGACTGTTGTTCCGCTGTGCTACTGCAGCAGCTCGCTGTCGGCGCTGATTAGTTCGCTGGTTTACTTTAACCAAATGCGCTTGTTGAGTCACACGCAGGTTGCCATGATATCAATGGGTGTTGTATTGCTGGCATCAGGCGTAGCACTCTTGTCCTCGAAGGCTGACTGCGAATACGGCGCATTGCAGCTGCCCGAGGAGCCGACAGAATAGGAGTGATAAACAGCTTGAGGGCCTGCGACATGAGCAACTGTTATCATTGCTGTTCCTAACATATTGATCTTGCATCCTGCATCTACTATTATTATCGCCCCAACGTGCTGCTTGTTTTTTAATTGTAGACTTTTGTTTCTAGTTTTTTATTTAATAAAAGAATAAAAGAATAAGAGTACAACAAAGGTAAAACAAAAAAGACTCGCCCGGAAAAATAAATGTTGCGCATTAGTTACGATTTTTCAGAAAAATGAGAGCAAGAAAAAAATATCATGGTAAAAAAATGGTTGTGAAAATATTGGAAGCGTAAAAAAATAGGAAGTTTGAAATAATGACTTTTGATTGTATCCTCGTTGTCGGTGGCAAATAAAAATAGAAAAGTGGGAGCACGTAAAGTGACCACTACAAAAACGAAAAAAGCAAGGAAAAAAGCAACCGACTGAATTAAACCAATTTGACAGCACCAAATCTACAGAGCAAGTCGTAAAGTCGCAGACTAAACCATTGCGGGCAAGAATTTGGAATGTTATAAATATAATGGATTTATTTCAGTCATAGAATGCGAAAAAAAAATGAGATCCAAGGCGTAGAGTATATCTTGAACTAAAAAAAGTCAAGACTGTTTATAGAGGCCTCTTGTGGCAACAAAGTTAATGAGGTAGGACCTTTGGTGCATGTGTCCGACACACAACTGCTTAAAAATAACTGTCCATGAAGCATGTACTGATGGCAACTACAGCCCCAAAGTTTGTCGCGGTCTATGTGACACTGGTATAAAACACGACCAGAGATATACACGCCTTCTGTTAGCTGGAATTATCTATTGGGGACTCTGCTCAAGGCGGTCAGCAATCCACTGGCAAATAAAAACTTGAGCCCCAATTGCTGTTGACCCTGTTTAATGTAACAAATACGTCAATAGTAGCAGCAGCTCGGGACCCGAACGCATCGTTTTTTGCTTATGAGAATGTTGTGTTGGTTTTCGGGCCGATGCTTCTCGCTACTAATAAACCTTAATTGCTGTCTTTGTTTACTCAATATTAATAATATTAATTAGTTGACAAATAAATTATCATTTAAAAGCTTTGGCTAAATGACTATTAATGGTTGATCTACATCCTTTTTGGTTGAAAGAGAATAATAAATATTTAATAGAAATAACAAGTGTTATGTATAAATCAAAAAATTATAATTATTAGAACCAGTCGCCATTGCTCGACTCGTTGGCCAAGCTATCCTTGGCAACACTGGTCTCGTTTATCTCGGACTCATTGTTAGCCACAAAGTGGTCTAAAGCAATCCAGCTTATCCCGAATTATCTTTACTACATTTTTCTCTTGTGGTGCACAATATTATTGCCCAAGCTCTTGACAGCATCGAGCTTGGTCAAAACCCTTTTAAAAACCACCTGGTATTCGTGAAATTATTCGTTGCTCTTGCTATAGATCAGCTTAAAATTGCTCCTGTGATTAATGACAAGAGACAGCTGGAGATTGTGCTGGTTTCAGTTGTAGTCCTGGGGCACTTGCTCGAGACCGTTGGCAATCTGGTGCATGGTGCACAGATATTCAACGGTTTACTGCGCTTTACTCATGTTGTGCTGGCCCAGAATGTAGCTCTCAATTATGCTGACTGCGCGTTTCTGCCGCTCTTTCGCAAAACTATTAGATTGTGCCTTGGGAGCTGGTTGTGGCGGCAATACCATTGGATTTTTTTGTGGCATCCTTCAGATTGTACAGCTGCGACTTGCAGCTGTCTATTATGCTAACAAACTCGCTGTCCGTGTGTTCACCGCTGTTATTATTGCTCGACTGCTCATCCTCACCATCGGATCCAAGGTACAGGCTTGGTGGAAAACAATTTATTGTCATTTAGTCTATTTTAAATTTGGTGTGGTCGCAGACGCTACTATTTGTGCCGCTGAAAAAGACAATGGTTCAGTCGCTCGCTTCACGGTTTGCTGAGAAATCGCTTGCTAAAAATACTGCTCTTTATTCTGCTTTTTTCCACTGACTCCTATTTGCGGTTAGAGCAGGGCTCAAAAAGATTAAACATTGACTATTTGACCGCACCCCTGCGCTCAATACTGCTCTGACATTATATCTGGCTGTTGAGGATGTGGTTTAAAATGGCGGTTAATACGCTGCTAAATACCCTTTGCGTTGCTAGTACTGGCTGTTGTATTCTTCGTGCGGCTATGACACTTGTAAATTATTGTAGATGATTGTGATACTACTATCTGTAGAAAAAATAGAGGTAAAAAAGATACATATAGGTTTATTCATAGCGTGAAGGTGTTATAATAAGTGTGTGTGTGTGAAGCACTACAGTGTGGTGTTAAAATGTTGGGTGTCAGTTTATAAAGGTTTTATTATCAATGGAACCAAAAGCGTAACTGAGGCCGACCTCATTTTATATATATGTCTCGTTGGCTTTATTGTGAACTTCATTGATTGTGTACTCCGTTGTCGAGAACTGGTTCTTCTGCAGACAGATTGGTGTCTTGGCGTGTCAATGTTATAATATTTACATGTGCGCATTCCTGCATATACATTATAAAATGGGGGAGGCATATCAGGGTGCCATTATTATGTTCTCTGATTTGATCCTGCATGGTACTATCCATGCCCTGTCAATCGGCATGTTGATGAAAACGTTTCACGATTCTCAACCTCAACATCCACTTCCATATCATCAGGTTGCTCAACAAAGGAATAAAAAAGAAAAGTGATACTGCATGTGTATACATTTACGCTTGTGTATTATTTTAACTTAATGCCAAAAAACAACATTGCCAGTTTGCTAGCATTTTGGCTGTCAATTGATTCAAAGTCAAAAAAGCACAGTCAAACATCAGACTCAGTAAGAGTATTAGAGCCATACTAACTATTAGCCGTTTGGTTGCCCGCCATATAACGCATCCCATGCTGGCATATATCAAAATAGAATATTGTTGAT
Organism: Kickxella alabastrina; assembly: GCF_025024165.1. Classification (NCBI taxonomy): domain Eukaryota; kingdom Fungi; phylum Kickxellomycota; class Kickxellomycetes; order Kickxellales; family Kickxellaceae; genus Kickxella; species Kickxella alabastrina. The sequence goes on from NW_026251472.1 coordinate 1,216,074, forward strand.
GTGTGGGTACGCTGAGTGCTTTTAGTTTTGTTTTGTTTTTTGCTGGCTTTTATTTTTATTCCAGCAGTGTTCTTTTTTTTAAAAATTTTAAATTTGAAGGTAAGATAAAATAATGAAAAAATAAAATGGGGTGGTTCGTAAAGGTGAGGGTTGATTCGGTCTTGGCATAGAATCCGGTACGGCTCCCATGCCTAGATGCTTGCACTACAATCAATGAAGCTTGGGAAATGTCTTGCCCATTATTGCTGATGGCTAGCAGCGGCCTTCGTGCTTTGTGCATTTGTGCCGGCTATCCGAAAACAACCTTGCTGGCAGCGGAATTTGTGTTATGTACACTTGTACCTCTACTTTGTCGCATTTTTGCTTGCAGAGCCAGTGGCATTGGTGCTAGTAATGCACTGTTGCCGCCCGTGCTCTGACCAGAAGTGCAGATCGCATCTGCCTGTTCTGCGCGCGGTACCATTTTGTCCTCCAGAGCGACCAAGTCGGCATGCGTCTTTGCGAGCTCATTACCGTGCATGCTTATATTGACGCTGTGTGCCGCCAATTTGTCATAAAAAGCGGCATTCTCTCTGCGCAACGAAGCCAACTTTTCACGAAAAGTTTTTATCCTGTCGAGAGTCGCATCATACTTAGCGCTGACCAATGTAGTGCATTCGAGAATAGCGTCTATCTTCCGGCACCTGTCCTTTGCTTTGTTGAGTCTGACGTCTGTCTCCTTGCGCTTGCCGTTGGCCTGAGTATCCGTCGCCTTGAATTCACAGCACTGATCATCTGCATTGCTATTCAGCAAATCTGGCATAGTGCAGGGTGCATCGATCTGAGCACAAGAAGTGGCAGGGCTGCCAGTATCATCTGCCGGGACACAAGCAGGGTCGAGCTCGCAGTGTGTGGCGGACTTTTTGGCACATGATGCCCTAAGTCTGCGACGGATAAGACTATGCATGGCTATGGACATGGTGAGCTGGTCGCGGGTATACTGCTGTTTATTAACCGTTCTGTCGAGCTGGGTCTGCAGATCGTTTATCTTGGCATGGGCCATGTCTACCTTGCCGTGTTGAGTGTCGACCTCAGCGCATATAAAATCGAACCACGCGCAGAATATTTCCACAAAATCAAGAGCCTTGGTGAGTTTATTCTCAACAGCAGCGCGTGCGGTGGTCTCTACTTCCAGAGCGGAGACAGCCGCCAAGTGAGTGCTCTTGCAGACAAGAGATTTTCCAGCCACAGCGTCTGCAAGATCAAGTGCCTCAATGAAAAAAGCCTCTGTGCTGACGGGGCTGGTCTGGTGGGCGTCGGCCCTGGCGCGCAAAGTTGCATTTTTGCTTTCTGCCTTTGCACGAGCGGTCTCGGCTGCAAAGCGAGCCTCTGCTTCCTGAGCGCAAGCAGCCTTTGATTCAGCAAGCCCGTGTTGAAGGTTGCAAATTGTTGCGTGAAGGGTGGCATTTTTGTCCTCCATTTTCGAGAGCTTAGACTCGGTCACAAAACGACTGGTAGATTGGATGGCATGATCAAACCTCAGCTTAAAAAGCGCGCAGTTGGTCTCGGCGAGGACGGACATGGTTGCAGAATGGGCGGTGGTCTGTCTAACCAAAGCATCCTCCGTATGGGCGAGGGTGGACTTAGTTGTAGCATGGACGGCCACAACTTCAAACGCCTGGCTGTCCAGCAGCTTGTTTTCGGCGTTCAACTCTGCAGCCTGAATTTTGAGAAGAGCCGGTTTGGCCTCGGAATAGGCGCGATAAGGGCTGTAGAGAATGTGTCTTCTATGCAGCAGGGTGATAGCGCTCTCGAATGTCTTGGCAGACTCGGTGGTCTCGAAAATGTTGGTGTCAGTGTCGACGATCCCCGCATAGTCCTGGTCATGGTGTATGACAATGGTCGCGCGCATAGTAGCGCAAACGGCAAAAATAGAAGTCATCTCAAGAAAGTTGGAGTAATAAAACAAGATGGAGGAGGGAGTAAATAATAAGAAATGGACAAATAAAATAGAAAAGTGGATATTTGAAGATAATATGCTAAAAGCTATAAATGCGAAAATACAAAATAACACGGGGAATAGATAAAAAAAATCAAGAAGGACAGCGCGTTGGTTTTTACAAAAAACAATACAAAATATTAACGTGGTAGGGCTGGTGGTGGTGTTGGAGAGAGGTGTGCGTAGGTGGTATATAAGAAAAGTAAGCTAGTGTCATTAGAGAAAAAAACATGAAACAGAGGCGGTTGAAGGGGCGGGCGGGAGATGCCTAGTATTTATTTTTCTGCCATTTTTTGTTTTACGCTGTGCTGAGCTGTGCAAAAATAAGTGTGCTCCTCTTTGCTCCTCACAAAAAATAATTTGTTTTTCGGGTCGTCTCTTTCGGGTTCGGCTGGAGCGGAGTGCAAGTTTCAAGAGGGCTTTCTCGTTGCATGTCTTCCCTTTTTTGGCGAAAGCATACCTTCTTCATACACATGTTATTGTTCGAAGATCGGCAATATCCGAATATCCATTATAATATTTGAGAAATATGCACATATTGATCAACGGTCACTTTTGCAATACTTTTTTAAACCACGGTCGCTGGCAGGCAGACCATTTGTGTACAGAAAAACTTGATATCAGTCAGAATAGATTTTTGCAGCCAAAAATAATTGGCCAGGCTCATGTTTAGGCTGAGCCGGAATAGAACAAAGTAGCAGCGGCAATATGTTTTCTTTTTGTCAGTGGTAGTAGTGCGAGTATGGGGCTGGGGGATAGCATCATTTTTTTATTGTCGGCTAATAAAAAACTTTGCTTTTTTCTTCCCAAAGTGAAAGCCAAGGTTGCTCTAAGCCATTGTTGAGCCCTCTCTTTTTTGGTGATTCTGCATCAATCATGGCAGCTAAAAGGTTCATTTGCACATTGGGATACATCCACATAAAAAAGCCAAGACAAACAATGGATAAAAAAGAAGATTTCATCCGAAACATCGAGCAAACTGCAGCCATTTCTGGCTCTGCAGTCTTCACAGATAGAGGGCGTTGGTATCCGTGTTTCATCGAACAATGGTTGGCAGCCACCTGTAAAAACTAGGAGGGGGAGTCGGATGGGCAGTTGTTTTTTCTCACTCGGTGTCAGCAATGTCAATGGCCAACAATAAATGAGTAAGAGAGGGGTAAACAAAGAGTGTGTGATTGAATATAAAACAATGACAAAGCATGGATGCATATTAAATTGGGTCCCCCTTTTTGCAACATGGAGGCAAACAAAGGGAGTGCAAGGTGCAGAGTTGGAGGCAGTTGCTACGGGCTAGTATTTTGCAGCTCGCACAGGGGACATTTTTAATGTATCAAAAACATGAGACAAAAAAGCCACAGAAAGCCATTCCATAAGGTAGACAAATCCAAACCATTTTGTTTTGCTTGACCTGGGACCATCATGGTCTGAAGACACGGGCATTGCTACTGTGAGCACACACAGCGCGCAATGGGAATGTGGAAAGCTCAATTTTTATTTTATTTTATAACGTGGTTTTGATTGTTCTTCAATCTGAATTGTTTTCGGTGTTTTATAAATACCGACCCAGAAAAAGTCTAATAGTTCGAAAATGCACGAAAGTGCATGAGTGGTGTTAATTCTTACATGCATGTATTTTGACGGCCAATCAGCTAAGCGGTTCAATTAAATTAATATATTACATTTCAGCCTTTGTATTTATGTTAAAAATAAGGATTATTTTTCCGCAAAGTTATGACAGGGTATTCACCTGATGATCCAGTATCTCAAAAGTATCCATCCATATTGATTTCATAGAACCACATTCAGCCCCAGATCAGATCATCACAAACATCCAGTTAACCCTGTCCTAATTTTTTTAAAAGTTTCTCAATGTCCATATATCCTATACAAAATATATATAAATTACTCGTCTGCTGTAACATCTCTGTACTCCCGAATGCCCCTGCGCGCAGCCATAGCATTCTCAACAATGGCTTAAAATTTCAAACCGGCCTGACCATCATGCTTTGCCGCCAACGCGCTCTTATCAGCAACCTCGTAAACCTGCGGCGGCAATATCCCCATTGTCACTCTTCTCCAACAATGGTCTGCCAATCTTTGGATTATAAAGTGTCAAATGCATCAGGACCAAAGACTCCCTCGCCTCGCACATTTGAGACCAATGGTCTGTTCTCCACCAGGGGGGAGCAACTCTGCCAAAGAGATCTGCATATAATCCATAAGAAAACCCATCGTGCAACTGGGATGGCAACCAAAGGAAAATACAAAGCAAGACTACTGGGCAAAAATAAATGATAGCTGTTTTATGAAGGCAACAAGCAGCGGGCAGATTCGGTCCAGAGTGAGTGTCTCGGTGTTGCCAAAATCGATGTAGCTAGCTTCAATATTGCGTTTGGTGGCGCCGACAAAACAGATGCGCGCACAGTGACATTTTCTGCCAATCGTGTAGCAAGCGCTAATAAGCTGGCTGGCCTTAGGGACAAACTCAGAGTCCAGTTTGAGCGCAACCGACATGTTGGTCATCAAGATTTTGATATCGGTGATGTTGAACGGGTGCGCGGGCAAAAGGAGGACCTTAAAGCGCAGGTAATTGAGCTGGGGGCGTGCTTTGGTGGCGATAGAGCAGGCGGCACCATACGCAGCACCGGGTAAAAAAATTAAGCGGCTGTGGCACGATGCTGAGGCCAAGAAGGGCTCGCTCAAGATGCTGTGCATCTCGTGCGATGTTATCCGATTGTCAACCAAACCCGAGATCATGAGCATCCAGGAGCGGTGCACACGCGAGAAGGCCAAGCTGATCAACCGAAAGGAAAAATGGCTTGGCACTGTTGCTTGCTGGAGTTGCACAAAGCCAATCTAAAGCAGGAGCAGTGGATGCAGGTGGAGATGAACTCGGGCATGCACACGACGCAGCTAGCAAGCTGAATTTCCAACCTCACAGCCGCGCTTGCCGACATGGCTGCCAAGCACAGTGCTGTACAGGGCTGTGTGCGCTTGCTTGAAAGCGCTGCCAAAGCCTTAACTTCTTAACACCGGGACAAAGCCGTCCGCCTAGCATGCACAGAAAAATGCAAGAAGCGCGTTACTAATCTCAAGACAATGCCAAAGCGCTTGAAGGCGCTAGAGCGAGCGGCTGTCTGTTTGCTCCCAAAGCCGCAAACAATTTAAATGGCTATAGCAGCTGAGACCATGCTAGCAGCCACCAAGGACGCTGTCGCCATGTATCTTGCCAAGCTGTGAGCCAAGGTGGCCTTGCTACGTGTTAACCCCGTGCATAATAACAGGTCCGCACGCTACCAGGAGGCGCTTGTAATAAACCTTGAGCACAAGCAAAACCCCAAGGGCCGCCGGCGGTGCTGCCGCGTTGCCGAGGTACAGGCCAGGTTTATCAAAGTGCAGGCTAGAGTGGACACACGCGCTCATGCCATAGCCATACTGGAGGCTGCGCTGCAATTGTCAACATTGCCTGGCAATGCTTCGGCCACCATAGCCATCATTGCAGTTGGACATTTCAACCTCCGCGTCATCTTGCTTGAGGCCGCGCTTAGCACCCGCTACCAAAGTGTGGCAGCATTGTAATGCAAACTGGTCGCTGTACACAAAGCTGCCAGTGAGCTCCCAATGCGTCAGCAAAATGCACAGACTCTACACAGCTCAGCAGCTGCTGCGGCACTGTCTTCAAAGAGACACAATCTTACAGCACTGTGGAAGAGTGTCAACAAGGCTTTCTAGCCAATATTTGCACTGCAAACACAAACAAACGCCACAGTTCTTGCCGCAGCCATTGCCTTCTCTCAAGCGGCGCATGCTGCGAGCATCTGCCACTCTTGTTGACAAGAATGTATAGGCTGGGGTTGTGGCAGTCTATTGGCACAGAAACAAAGACATCGCATGCGCGCGTATGGATTTCCAATCACTATTGATTTTCCTTTTTATGACAACGCGTATCTACAAAGCAGCTAAAAGAACATTCGAATTTATTAAAGCTCAGATAATGATGAAAGATGTCTATTTACTATCGAGATGACTGCTTTTCCGGTTTGTCTGGTACATTGCTCCCCAAAAGCAGGATCAACATCAGTAGCAGTAGAAGTAGCAGATGCCGAAGTTGACATTCATATTCATGGTGGTGACTGTGCGGGGGGAGCACAGTCAAACAGGGCATTTTCCCTTTATTTACTTTTCTCTGTATTTTTTCTGGCGTAGTAGAAGCGGGCGATTGGGATTCATGCAATGTCACGTAAATAATTCAAAATTTGGTTGGTTGAATTATTATCACTTTTCAATTTGTTTCTCTTCCATCCCTTTCTTTTTTCTCGAACGCGTACGAATAAGCGAGGGGATAAATAAATTGTCAGCTTTTTTGTTTATGATGGGAAGGGGTGAAATAAAAAATAATTCAATTTTATTGTATCGAAAAATAGACAATGCGCCTGCCAAGATAGAGGGTCAAAAAATAATACATCTCTTGATAATTTGACATCTTTTTTCTCCACAACCAGACAAAAGAAAAAGAATAAAGGCACAATGAAAAATTGGTTTGCCGACACCCTCATTGTCAGGAACAGCCAGAAAAAACTAGCTATTTGCTTAATTGGCCCACCTTAACAGCACCAAGACAGAACAGATCAAATCGTACAGTTGTATACAAACCAGTGCGGACAAGTATTTGGGGCTCGAATGCTGAATAGATCTTATTCGGCCAAAGAGAGAGAAAGAAAAGAGCCACAGACAAATCATTTGTCATAACAGGCGGTTGTTAGCAGCCTTATTGCACGTAAACAAGCGTTGTCAAAGCAGCGCTTGCTTGCCCACTTGGTCTAGTATTTTTTGTTTCTTTGCCACGCATATTAGTGTTTTCTTTTTATTTTCCAAATTAGCAAAACTAAGTGACAAATAAAATGTCCCATTAGGAATTGTGGACCTTGATCGATCAAGCAATTTTTCAAACTTCTAATTGTTCTCCAAATGAACCACCGACGGTGCTGTGAGTACTAAATCAGAGCCAGATACATAATTAGAACTAGATACAATTAATTTGTTGTATCAGCTCTTTTAGACATGTCCACAGTGCAGCTAGTATTGATTATTGATATTTGCTTGATGTTTCGATAGCTCTAGTCGATTTAATAAAGAATTCAGTCGTGCGCAGCCTCATCCTCAGTCATTACATCCCAGACCACAGCCGAAACGGTCGACAGCACAAGATTGATATGCTTGCGCTCGTACTCGTACAGGCCGTCGCGCCGGCGGTCTCTGACAACAGCACGGATCTGGCTTAGCTCAACCTCTCCACTTTCAACTGAGCACACGAACATCAGCTCTAGCATTCCATGGTAGGCAAACGGATTCAGCACAAACATGCGCGCGGCAAACTGGACATCCTCTGGGTCGATGACTAGCAGGGTGCCTGGCAAAATCTCAACACAGGCCCTGGTGAACTTGTCTGCAAGGGCCGTCGTGTAGGCAGCGCCTGTGGTTCCATTGACGGTTCCCATGGGGCTATTATCATTGCTGCCAAGCTGCGCACTGATGGGGGATGCAGCTCCATGATGGTACGAGTCCAACACCTTGTGGCCGTTGGATGAGCGTGATGTTGCGCCTGCTACCGACGCGGAGTCAGCAGCGGCAACCGCAGCAGAGGAGAGGCCGTGTGACATTTGAATGCTGTTGGCCAGCGAATCATTTATCCCCAACGATGCAGCCGAATTGCCCGTGCGTCGGCGCTGCCTGCGCTGGCGCTGAATACTAGAGCAGGGTGTGCCGATATCAATTTCCTGGACTTGATGCAAACGCCGGTTAGTCGACCGAGTCATTCCATCCTCTGCGGGAAAGCGTGAGGGAACCAAAAGGGCCTGTAGGGGAACCGCGTTCGCTCCTAATTTGCCGCCCAAGGCACCCGACATATTGGGCACAGACGCATCGTCCAGGGACCAGTTGTATTCGTGAAGCGAGTGCGTATGGCGATGCTTATTGCAGAGCCAAGCACTAGTAGTAATGTCAAGACGAATGTAGCGGCTCAGCATCTTTTGGAATGCCGGGTCAAGAAGGATTTTCTTGTTTAGGCGCGTGTTAAGCGGGGACAAAAGTCGCAGCAGATCACCAATATTGGCCGATGATGACTGGGTCAGAACCCTCCCATGACCGTCGATGACTGCCACCGGACCTTGCATATTCGGCGTCTCCCGGTTGCCTGCGGGGGCTGCGGAGTGGTTGCCAAACATGTTGCCTCCAGTCACATCAGCGTCGCGATCGCCTGCCAACGCATAATGTACAAAACCAGGTTGCACTGTCGCCTCGGGCACTGCAGGTGCCTCTGCACATATCTCGCTCTGTTTGGCATACGGCAAAACATTGAAGCACAGGGAGGGCGTGGAAGGTTGCGCTGTCGAAGAAGTAGCTGCTGTCTCTAAACGATGGGCAGTACCCTCAGTCCACTTACCGCAATCATCATTAGCTACATGCGGGGTCGCCATTGGTTGCGGGGCTGCGTTGCCTTGGTCTGCAAGAAGCGAAGCCAACGTTTGCGCGGGCTCCGAGTACAGCTTGCGCATTCTAAGCTGCAGTGCCTCAATGACGCGCCTGCCCGAAACACCAAGTCCTATGAGCTGCTGTGCGGCATCGTCAGTTGTGCCGACATCTACCCATTCCTGGCGCTCGACAAATCCAATCAGCTCGCAAATATCAGCAGGGGCCAGACCAGTAGGCAGGTCCGCCACGCGCATGTGCTCATAGACGCGGTACCAGTTGAGATCGCGATGATAGTCAAGCGCAGTGTGACGAATCAGACGGTGAGCTGTTGTTTGAATCCATGCCAGCACATTGGGATCCTCCTTATCGTACTCGTCGGGATCAATGGCCGACACCTCCATGACCATGGTCGGGTCGCTTCCCCAAACACTGCCCTTATTTTCCCAGTCCCGCATGTCAATCTGAACCGCACCCAGAACCTTATGAATCCCGCACACTTTGGGCCGCCCAGCACAGCGCGACAGCATCTGGCAGCCCTTGCATGGCCGGATTCCGAGTGTGTAGTAGTCCTCCACGTCGTTGCCGTCGGGGGTAGGCCCCACACTACTGGGAAGGGGACCGAGAGACCCGTTGCGGCTGCGCACGTCGTCAGCCTTTAGATTATTCAGACTGGTGGTGGTATGCGGATCCATGTCTATCACCAAGTAGTACGACAGCTGGGCAGTCTCGTTGCAGCAAGCACCGTTGACTGGCAGCGCCGAGGATCCTGCACTGTCCCCATTGATGCTAGTGCGGAGCCCGTCGGTCTGAGGGTCGGTAATAGCCCTGTTGGCCAAGCTGGACATCCACTGCTGCAGGGGCGACTGGTTGCGGGACCCAGAGCTGCTGTGCTCAGCCATTTTGAATGGAATGTGCGACTGGTGGTCGTCGCTGTGACTATGACTATGGCGATGGCGATGGCGATGGCGGTGCTGGCGCTGATATTGATGACTCCCACCCGAGTCCAAAGAGTCACCCACGTCGTTGGCCGCAGATGCGCGATACAGCGGCGAGCGGCTGTCGAGGCCGGTAATCGGCTGCTGAGGCTTATGCTTTGGCGATCCAAACAGCTCCTCAATGTCGTCCAATGTCCGTAGTGGAGGCTTGTTGCGTTTCTTGTGACCGTGGCTCTTGTGGTGCTTGCGCGCGCGCAAAGAGCCCTGCTCATCGTCGCCCTCTGCACAGATATCAGCGTCGCCATCAGCAGAGTGCTGCTGCTGCTTCAGTTTTCGCTGTAACCTCTGCTTTGCATGACTGCGCTGTCTCTCGCAGCTTCTGCGCGCCTCTTGAATGGTCTCTGACCTACATGAATCGCAATCCGGAGTGATTGCCATCAGTGACACACGAACTGAAGATTTGTTGCTGGCCAAATGTATCTTGTTGGCCGTGTACTCTTTCAGAGCAAAGTTGCGGGACTTGTCCGCCGAGCTCATCGCGTCCGTCATGATCGATGAAGCCGGATGCTTGTGCTCATGCTCGTTCTCATTCTCGTGCTGATGGTGGTCGTACCTCGACGCCCTGCCCACGCGGCTGGCTATGCTGTTGGCAATCCTCGGACCAGAAAGTGCGGCGTCCTGGGCGCTGTTCACGCCCATGGCGTGCTCTGGGTTGGACAACACGGCCAGTGATGGTGAATTCATGTGAGGCAGGTGCTGGTTGTTGCTGCTGCTGCTGCTGCTGCCAAAATAAGGCTTGCGACCATGACTGGAGCTAGGCTTGAATCTGTCTGCCCATTGCGACCCTGCAGCATACGACATAGCAATTGGCCGACGCTCGCGAGAGTGCATCTGCATCTCCCTGCCGCCGCCACTCGGCTGTGCGTGTTGGAACGACCCTCCATCGGCCGCCGCATACATGTTAGCGCCCCGGCCGCGATTGTTGAAGGCCAGCGGGTATACCCGCAACTTATGCGCCGACTCAAACGAGCTGTCCCCCATTTGCAAGGAGCCACGCATTGTCGTCTCGGGAGCAGACGAAGCCACGTTGGTCGTGCGCAGCGTGTGCTTCCCTTCGCCTCGGCTGCCGATGGGCCGGCTGGCCGTGCCCAAAATTTCGGACTTGTGCAAGGGCAAGGGGTCGGATCCGTTCGGCCCCCACCTGTAGCTGCCAGCCTGGCTGTGCATATCCGAGCTGCCGAAATCGCTGCCGTATTGGGAGCTCATCAGGCCCGGCAGAACGCCCTCGTACAGGCGATAGCAGCCCGAATGGCTGGCCAACTTGGTGCACAAATCAGCTATCGGCACCGACCTGTCGCCAGACGGTGACGTGCTAGTAGAGGGCATATCTCCCATTGGCGGACGACACCCCTCTGTGTAGAAGTGATACCTCTCAGCGTGGTTCAAAAAGTACTCGTACATGTCGCGGTATTTTATTGGGAAGCTCGCGCGCACCAGCCTACGCGATGAGAACCGTGTGCTGAAGTAGCGCTGCTCGCTCAGCTCCGCCAGGAACACCGTGAGGTCGACATGGACGTGTAGACTCTGAGCTACCGTGCGCTGGTCGCAGTTGCGCCTATGGCAATGGGGCTGGCGATAATGGGAGCCGGCGTAGTTGCTTGTGCCACCAACCTGATCGCTTGAGACCCAAGCATTCTCGTAGCCGTCGTCGGCGGATTCGGCAGAGTCGCCATCTGAGGAGCTACCGCTATCATCATCCAGGCCCGAGTCGCTGCTGTATATTATGTGGTCGCGGCAGTCGTGGTGTCTGGTCTCGGGCAGGTTCAGGGACTGTGGGTCGCTGCTTTCAGGCGCCAGCTTCTCTAGGGGCTTTAGAATGGACGCAACGTAGCGAAGCTGGAAATCATAGACAAAGCTCTTCGCATGGAGCAGCTTCTTGTATCGTGACAGGTCGAATGTGAACTTTTTGATTGAATTCGGGTTGACCGATGATCGCATGTATCCGGGCACCGCAGACCGCCATTCGGGAGTGAAGCGACTCAAAGCGTGCATGTGGATGGACAACATCTTAGGACTAACCTCGATGTCGGTGACCAGATGCGTGCGCTCGGTGGAGCCAAACAAGTAGGCACTGGGAACAGAAATGCCCGGCAGCGCAGCCTCGGCCTCGGAGAACTGGTTCGGCTGGCCGCCAAAGAATATGTGCGAGTGGCCCAGGACCGTCTGCGTAAACTCGACGATCTTTTCTGGGGAGTACTCCAAGCTGAACAATGCCTCTTTCCACGGAAGCATCTTTTCGAAGCGGCGGGCCACTACGTATCCGGTGCTGCACAAATAGTCGATATAGCTGTCAGCCAAGTTCTGTAACAGCGCCGAAATGACACGGAACAGCCGCTGGAACGCGCGCAGGTCGGTGCCCGCGGGCTTGATGGCCTTTGTGATCGGCAGCGGCGCGCAAACAAAGTGCAGCAGCCGTGCGTTCTCCATGATCATCTTGATCTCATCCAGCGATACGTCGCTTTCATCCTCCGCCTGCGTGTGGGTCTGGTCCTGCGCCTCGGGTGGCGCCTTGGCAGACTCGACACTTGCGGACACTGCGTTGGCGGGTATTTTCCCGGCGGCCTTGGACGTGAAGTCGGAGCTGCTGCGGGCTAACGTCTCACGAGTGTCGCCTCTGGGCGGAGCCTGAACAGCAATGTCAGATCGAGCATCCGCCGCCTGGCTGGACGTCTGCCGCGAAAGCAGCCGATTGTCGCGAAGAGACGACGCATTTGTGCTGTCAGTCTGCAAGTCGAGCACCACCATGCGCGCCGAGTGGTTCATTGAGTCGTGGAAGTTCCCAGACGCAATGAGCCGACGCCAACGCTCCGCAATCTTCATCAGCTCGTCGTAGCGCAAAACCTGGCCAATGCGCCCCTGGTACGCGCGCATATAGCGAGAGCCAATGCGGAACAGCGTGTCTGGGTGGCTCGTGTCGACGTACGGCTGCGTATAGTCCACAAACGTCAGTTTGCGGGCCCAGCGCAAATGCTCGGCCTGCAGCTGGCTCAGTATGAGCTCGGTCTTTGTGTCGTTGAGCGTCATCTCTGCCACGGGCGGGTTCATAATCAGATTCCGCAGCTCGGCGGACCCGTCCTCAACTCCCAGCATGCGCATGTAGTTAGATGACAGTAGGCGCTCGATGTTGAAGTAGTGGATCTGGTCGTCGCAGGTCAGTTGCTTCAAAAGCGCAAACTTGTTGATCAGATCTCGAGTCACATCGCGGTCAAGCCAGGTGCTAGACATCCCCTTGTGGCGCGGCTGCTGCTCGTATCCCGGGAAGACGCCGCACATGTGAGCGGCAAACATGCCGAGCAGCTGTTTGCGGCGCTTCTCGCGCTCCAGCCGCTGGTGGATCTGATCACAAACGCAATCCCACAAGTGCTGCGACACGTTGTAGCCGACCATCTCAAGCTCGCCTCCAACCAGCCACACGGTCAGCCAGGCCTTAGTTGACGCGCCCGCCACCATGCTCTGAGGCGAGTAATGTGGGATCTGATCTGCGCTCAGCACAGGCGTATCCGGATCAGCGATGGGCTGGTAGTCGGATGACGGTGGCATCTTCTTTGGCTTGGGCGAAGACTCGAAGCGCTCGGCTATGATCGGCATTCTATGTGACCGGCGTTTAGGGTAGTGAGCATCTCCCATCGCTCCTCCGCTGCCAACATTGCCACTACCGCTGTCATTGCCACGACGACTGCCGTGCGGACCAAATTTCTGCTGCTGCTCCCCTGGCCCCCAAACTTGAAGCCCAAGGCCATGCACAGGCCCCTGCGGGTTGTGACTCGGGCCAGAGCTCAAAGAAGTGCGGCTGGAGTGCCGTGGGTTGTACATGCCGTGGACTGAGTCAGCCACGACAGAGTACTTTTTTAGCGACTCGAAGCGGCGGTTGTGCGCCATGCCGACAGGCCCTGTGCCGCCCGCCATGGGAACTTGGCCCTGGTAAGCAGGCACTTGTAGCTGCTGGGCCCCAGCCTGAGCTACCTTGGCGGTCTCCAACGGCAGGGTGCACATGATGCAGAACGATTGCCGCGTGTCCCTAAGTGCCTTTGGCAGCGCCGAAACATCGTACACGACTTTCGAGTGTGTGCGGGCCGATTGTTTGCGCAACGAGTGGGCAGGGAACAACGGTTTTGGCACCTCTTGTCGGAACGACTCGTCTGAATTGCTGAGAACGAGGGGGTTTTCCAGTAGACGGAACAAGGCTGGGTTCATCGCCGGGCACATTGTCTCAAGCACACCACGCAGCTCCTCGGAAAAGTAGTGAGAGATGCCTGTCACGCGGGGCAGCCGCTGACGCAGGTGCCGCAAAGACTTGACGGTATCTTGCCCGCCCCAGTATTGCGCCATCTGTCGGGCAATTTCCATCGCGTGCACCTGCTTCTTTGTGCTCTCGGTAAACGTGCTCGGCGCGCTAGGCAAGTAGACATTGTGCGCGCGCAACAGTGACTGGTGCGTCTGCTCGGCAGACAAATCATCGCCCCATTCAGTGCCGAGCTCAACCTCGACGTAGGCTGGACAACTGCGGCTGGAATCAGGCTCACCCGGGTAGACGCTACAAAGCTCCATGTCGACATAGGGATCGGGGAGGCCAATCTTGTAGTTGAGCCGGTGCCCCCAGCCGGCAGAGAGAATCGGGTAAAGCACTTGCTCTGAGACGTAGTCTCCCAGAGCATTCCAGTATGCACGCGACACAAATAACGCGAGCCGCTCGACACGGATGCTGGCATTGCTCCACAGCGTGATGGCCATCACAGGCTCGCCTGCAAACTCGGCAACTTGGCGCTCCATTATATCAGACAGGTTGTCAAACTTTGACAACTCCAGGCGCATGTGGCTGTGAGCAGCCTTGAACTGACTCAGATATTCGCCAAACAGGCCTGCCAGCTGCGACACAGGGAGCGAGCGTGAGTTGACCGCAGCGGGTTCGCTGTGCTCTAGCGACTCTGAGGTCAGTGGCGTACTGCTGCTGGGCGTCGATGCCGACGGTGACGACGGAATCGATGGGTTTGCGCCACGCTCATTTGGCGAGGGCGTGTGCGAAACGCGGCGATGCAAAAGGTAGTTGGCCCGCTGCTCCAAGGTAAGGTGCCTATGCCCGACATCAATTGCAGCGGAGTGGGACTGGGCTATCGGACTGACCTCAGGATTAAAGCAACTGGCTACGCGCCGGTGCCGTGAGTACTGGCCATCGGCCCGACTCGCTGCCGCTGCCGCTCGCAACCCAAGGGAATCGGCGGCAATCCCGGAAACAGGCGCTTCAAAGCGATGGCCTGCCCCAGCTCCCAGCGTCGAAGCCGGGGTGTTGCTTGTGTTGGATGGCTCGTGCTGTGCTGCCGATCCCCACATGGCCTTTGCCACGACTCGGTCCGCGTTCAGAGGCAGAGCCGAGACTATGGCAATCCCGTTCCCAATTTGGGCCATATCGCCTGGCGGAGGGATGCCGTTGGTGCGAGCGATGAAATTGTATAGGAACACAAGGCGCTCGACGGGAACGCGGCGCGGCGTCTGGTGGTCGTACTCCCAGCCTTCGAGAATCCGCGCCAAGTCCTTGCGCAGTGTGTCAGGCACACGAGTGCCGATTGTGACAGAGCTACCCTTGGTGTCTTCTTCATCTTCGCCGTGGTCGAAGGCATGCTTGCGGAGGTGTTTAAATGATCGGCGCAAGGACCGCGTAACAAGCCTCGAAGTGGGGAACTGTGGGATTGTAACGCCCATTGTCTGCTTGAAATGCATGATCAGCCGGTCCAGGTCATGCACGAAGCGCGGCAGCGGCAGGTACAGAATGGTCGGCTCTGGACTGCACTTTGGGAACAAAAAGTTCATGTCGTGGTTGTTCAGGGACACCTGGCGGAACAGCATGTCCGACATCTCAGGCATGGTGACATTCACGACGATGCACTCGCCGATCTGCTGCACCAGACCCTGTGTCAGCTCCTTGCTTGGTTTGTCGACGCCATAGATATGCAAAATAATGCACGGCACCGACTCCTCAACCAAGGCGGCAGGCTTGCTTCCAGCAGGCGCATGCAACTCAAATACAGGCATTGCAGTGCCAGTACCAGTGAGGGCATGCGGCGGCTGGCTTTGCGCAGACTCGAGGTTGGTCAGCGACGAGGCCAGATAAGAACCCGATGGCGACTCTGGGGTGGCCGAGATAATCGTCCCCCTGCGCATCGATCCTTCGGTCATGGAATGCCTGCTTCCGTTGTTATGAGCTGCTCTTAGCGAGGACTCTGTGTGACTTAATGACACTCGCGGCGACTGTGGCGGATGCAGATCCAAAGTGGTCGTGCCAAGTCTCCCGCTGCCTTCCATGCCTGGAGCTGCAAACATAGAAATACTGTGGATGGGCGACATCATTGGCGAGTGGCAATGGGCATTTGCCGACGTCGACTGCAGCAGCGGGTTGGGCGACGTTGTGGCCATAGTGTGAGCGCCGGACATCAACCCGCTCGAAGTGAGCATGGGACTGGGCGCAGCCGACACCAGGCTATCCTGGCCTGCAGCTGTCGCGATTTTGTCACTGGCGACAAACGGGCAGATGTACGGGATGCGGCCTATAGTCAGCAGTCCAAAAAAGAGCGAGCTGCCATCGCGCACGAAAAACATATTGCGCTGATTTGATAGGCGATTGTTCATCATGCTGCTGGCTAGCACCGACTGGATGGCTTTTTGTGGCGATATGCGAGGGTGCAGCGCAAAGGTCTTCTTAAACTGCTCTTGGCACATGTAATAAGTGGGGCTTTCCGGTGTGTATCGCGTAAGGACCGACGCAATGCTGAGCCCACCACTGCCATTGTCAGTAGGAGGACCTACACTGCTGCTGCTGCCAGAGGCCAGCGTGTTGATATGCACATTTTGCAGGTGGCTGGCCTTCCGTTGCTTATCCCCGCTCGAAAGCACCGGCGCTGAGGGGCTGGACGACAGGCCAGCAGAAAGCTCATCGCGGATGGCCTGGGTGTCAGGGTGGTTGTATTGGCCCAGGCGCGTGCTGGACACCGAAGTGGAGTTGGCACGCGCGGCATCGGGGAGCACTAGCTGGTCAGGAAAGCGGTGCGTCTCGGCTATCTCCTCCAGCAGCAATCGTGTGTTGGCGGCCTTGAGCGCGACCATCAGCAGCTGGCGCGTCGCAGCAAGCACATTGTCGGCGGCCTCTTCAGTCACGGAAGAGTAGTTGTGTGTCAGAATGAGCACGCCATCCAGTGATTCTGTCGGCTTGATCAAAAACCACGACGGAAGTGCGTCCTCCAAATCGATCGGCCCTGTCTCTACCCCTGCCGTTGAAATGCCCTGCATGTTGTTCGACGTGCTGGCCTCTATTCGCGCACGCGCTTCATTGCGCGCAGAGCGGCTGCGCACGTCGCGCATGTACACTATGCCATTGAGCTTCTGCAGTTTTCCAAACGGAAAGCCAAAGGACGTGCCGTCCATTTTGAGCAGCTCGGTCATGACAAGATCCATCGCATGGCGGCGCCGTGCAATATCAAAGCTGGTGGTCAAGAACTTCATCTCCAGCTTGTTGTGCGCAAACTCGAACCGGTCCGAGCATATGTCATCGTCGACTGTCGATTCAATGGTATGCCACACCTGGCTCAGCAAAGGGCTCGTCACCGGATGGATGTCGCGCAACGCGTACAACGTCTCTTGCGCGATGAAGCGGAGCATCTTGCGGTGGCAGTGCTGCAATAGTTGCAGTTGGTCTTGCGGCAAACCATCGAGTGTGGCGATCTGCATGTTGGTACACTGCTTGGCAATGGCGGCGGAAGGCAACTGTCCGTCTCCGTCGCCCCCGCTCTCAGTGGTTGGCAGTAGGTCTTTCAGCAACTTGGATTTCTCTGAGCGCGCCAGTGATGACAGCGACATGGTTTTTTGGAAAACATGCGTGATTTGGCTACCAACCTCCTGCTTGCTGGAATTTTGCTGCGGGACTTTTGACTTGGGCTCCTCGGCGCGGCTCGTGGCCTTGCCCTTAGACACCGGCTCCTCTGGTAGATACAAGCAGTTGATATGCATGATGACACGCACATCCATCGATGTGTCAAAGTGGTCCGTGGGCGGTCGCCACGGCAGGCCCGCCTGCTCGCACAATTTCTCCAGCGACAGGGGCAGCTGCTCGATTGGCATGTTGAGGCTGAGTTTGTGACCCACGGTGCTGTCTAGTACCTCAAGCGAGCACTGCAGGTTGATGAACAGCGGGTTCTGTGCCAGCTGCAAGCACATCTCCAGCTCGGACTCGCGTTCAGGAGTTGAGTGACAGTAGTACAGCTTTCCATCTGCCGTGTTGCCCGGGAGAGCCGTGAACGACTCGCCTATGAGCTTGGCAAACTGATCATGAATGCTCTGGCAGTCCCTACCGTCCCACGCAGGCTCGCGACCAAGTCGTGCCGCGTCCTGGCTGTGCAAGAAGGCAGTGATGTCCATGTCGATCGACCGCCGCCGCCACAGCGATGACCTTTGGCTAAACGCGAGATCAGCAGCTGACACTTGCCGCTTTAGTAGCAGCGCCAGGTACATAGTCTGCAGCTGGGCCTCTGTGTACATCCGCTCCAGCTTCTGGATCTCAGCGACGGCGTACTCTGTGAAGGGGATCGGAACGTCCCTTTGGCCCACAAAGCCCTGAAACGCGTCGCCAGGCACGCGCGTATTCGACGAGCCAACGTCCAGCGGCCGCAGGTTCAGCTGCCTCTTTGTTGCCACCATCCGCTGGACATCCATCGTGCCCACGTGTCGCCGCATCTCACTGCTGTCCATGCTGCACTCCATGACCAGCGTGTACGCATTCAATGCCGTCAATCCGCCTCCAATGCCGGCGTCCGACCCGGTTATCGAGCTCTCAAGGGCGGGCGTGAACACTGGGGGGCTCGCGGGCTGGGAGTCAGACC
Organism: Kickxella alabastrina; assembly: GCF_025024165.1. NCBI lineage: Eukaryota > Fungi > Kickxellomycota > Kickxellomycetes > Kickxellales > Kickxellaceae > Kickxella > Kickxella alabastrina. The sequence continues at coordinate 1,234,382 of NW_026251472.1, forward strand.
TCTTATGCGTGGGCGCACTGGAGCTGTCAGCATCCTGCACAGTCTCGGCCTGATCGCCTTTCTCAGGGCGCTCAGCCTGGCCGCTTTGGTCGCGCCGTGGCGCTGCGAGCGGCACATTCGGCATGATCACCATCAGGAACGATGTATTGTTCGGCAGCCGGATGACAAACCACTTGTCCACAAATAGGTGCTCGTCCAGCGCATTCGGCACGCCCGTTGCCTGGTGCATGCCCGGGCTATGCGCAGCCAGCTCGCTGATGATGCTGCCAGCGAAGCGCAGCTTGTGGAAGCGCTCAGCGTTGACAGCAATCGCATCGCAGTGCTTGAACAGCGCAAACTCCAAGAAGCAGCGGTACGCAACCATCGTAAACTCGCCGGTCGTCATCCACTTGACCGCGAGCTTGTTGAAGAAAAGCTTGCGCGGATGACCGGGGTTGATGAGCGCTAGGATAAACGGATTGTACTCATTTAGTCGGTACCTCTCGATGTACGGGTCGTACTTGCCCTCCTCGCTCTTTTCAAATAGCGTTAGCATAAAGCGCTCCAGTATAATTGCCTGGCGCTCGCCGTGGCTTGACCCGACGTGCACAATCTTGAGTTTTTTCTCCATCGCAAGACGACGTGTCTCCTCGCGATCGTGCGTCTTGTAGTACTCGGTCGCCTTGGTCCGCCGCATAACATTTCCGGCATCGTCCAGCTCCTGGATTTCAATGTCATCATCGGGATTTGGATCAGGCGTGATTCGGAAGGTCGGGTCGTCCAGCTTTATTGAATCAGCGCCGTCCGGCTGGTTCCACGCCGCATACGCCGGCGAGACTTCGGGCAGCTGCAGCATCCGCAGTGCAATACGGCTCGAGTTGACCACCGCCATAATCGAAAACATGTTCATCCGCTTGCTGTGGAACTCGGCGATATTGGGCACCTTGAGCTGGAAGCACCGCTCGGGCTGCAAGATCTGCTGGAACGTGCCCAGTGGTGCGAGGATGCGGAAGTCGTCCTCAAACAGGCTCCGGATAAAGCGTGGCGACCACGGCTCAATCCACGTGCGTGCAGTCACTGAAGACTGCTTCATGTCCACAATGATCTGGTACTGGCACCCAAGCAAGAGCTCCTCACCGTCGTAGCCCTCGCGCTCGTGGTAAAAGGTGATGCAGCTGTCGTACATCGACGCGTCAGTGCCGCCCATCAGGCCTGTACTCTCGCCCTTGGCGTTGACCAGCGTAAAGTCCTGCGAAAGACGGTGGTACCCGAGCGTCATCGCCAGCCGGTGCAACGCCTGCCTTACAATGTCTCTGTCCGACCCCTCGCCGCTCAAGTCTTTACGCGTGCCCTCACGCGCGAGGTATGTCCAGCGCCACTCGACCACGTACGTGTGCAGATCCCCCATGTCGCGCGTGCTCAGCAGGTTAGGCGCCATTATATCCGTAATGTCAAGATCCACGGGCAAAAGGTGCAGCGGACGCGTCGCACGGGCGACCGACTCGCGGCTCGGATCGCGGTAGCTTGGCTTGAACGAGTCGCCGAACGACGGCAGACAGTTCACCACGACGTTGCGTGCGGCCATGGTCCCGTTGAACAGGCTGAAGGTCACGCGCAAGATCCAATTCGTGGCCATCTCCCAGTGCGCCACTATGAACACTGGAATCCGGTGCGAAAGGCGAAATTTGTCGCGCAAAAATACCACCGACTTGTTCTCATCCTTCATGAGCGCCCATGTGCCCGCCTGGCACACGTGCGCGCGGAAGTCTGCCATGATGCGCTGGCCGTGCTTCGCTGTCTCGGCAAAGTTTATGCCCTCGACGTACGACATGATCAGCTCCGAGTCGATAAACATGGATGCCGTGTGTCTAAAGCTTGCGAGCATCTTGACTGTGCTTCCGTTCTTGGAGAACTGCATCATCATCTCGTAGAGCTGAGAGTGCTGCTCGCTCCATTCAGAGTGATCCAAGAACACCATCGGATCCACCTCATCCGCAGAGATACGGGTGGCCAGAGGAGGAACCTCTCTGATTGCGTGCGGTGGGTTGGACGACGTGTCTATGACCGGCGGAATGAACACCCGGGGGTGGGCCTTTGCACGCGGGCCCGGCGCGATTACCAGCGCTGGATAGTAGATCTGTCGCAGCCGCTCATCTTTCTCGACCATAGTCTTCAAGAACTGGTGCAGCATGGCCGCCTTTGTAAACAGCTCGCTCCTGCGCCCGTCACCCGGGTTCTGCTGCAGAAATGCCAGCGTAAACATGTTGTATGACCGGATAACAATATCGACCGAGTTGGGGCTGCGCTGTCCGCGGTCGTCAACTGCCAGGCTGAAATCGTCACTGGAGACGCTGTCCGAGCGCGAGCGTGCATTCAAGCTATTGCTTCTGCTGCTGCCACTGCTATTGCTATTCCTGTGGCCCGGCTCTTCGCGGGCGACGTTGGGTGACATGTAGTGTATGTTGGTGAGTCGGTACACAATGGTGATGTTGGCGTGCCACACAAGCTCCATCCTGACAACGATGCGCTCGCCGATGCCGTCCCGCTCGTGCTTCGAGATCTGAATGTTGCGCACGACAAACCCCTCGTTCATGCGCGCCTCGATGAGCACGTTCATGCTGACCGGGATATTGTAGTCACTGTACCGCGCCGTCACTGTGTGCACAATCGGGGGTTTACAGTCAGGGCACCAGGGGAACCCAACGTCGCTGCCCGGAGTGGACTCGAGGTTGCTGCTGTTTGTTGGGTTCAGCCTCTCGCGCGGCATGTCTCCCAGGCGCCGGCCGCCCTGCTGTATCACATCGTACCGGTGGCGGACATGGGTCCTCACGAGGCGCGTCTCGCGGATCAGCATCGACTGGTGATAAAAGTTGATCTGCTGCGGGAACACCGTGTCGGGGCAGTCGCTAGCGTAAATGAAGCGGCCATCCAAGCACGCAGCCATGCACAGCAGCAGCTCGTTGTCGCCGACATATCCAAGAGTCGTCTCGGGCGTGAACCCGCCGCATGACCCAACTTGGATGAACGTACACTGCGTGCTGCGCCGGCACAGCGATCTTGTGAGAACCTGCGCCCTTGATGTCGCAAAGTTGGAGCGCATAACTCCGTCGGTCAAGAATACAAACGCTGGCGAGCATATCTCAGGCATGATCTTCAGAAAATAGTCGGCGATCTGCAATGTATGCAGCAGCGGCGCGTCCGGGCAGTAGGTGAACGTGAACGTGTCTCCAGCCTTGGGCTGCTTATTTGACTTGCTGGCGCTCTCAAATGTGGCCGAGGCTTCTGAAGTGGCTGTTTGGCTGTGGCCGTACCGCATGTTCTTTGAGCTGCGCCTGGATTCTTGCTTCTGGTACTGCTCAAACAGTTCGTCCTGCTGCCTTTCAAAATCGACGTCTGGGTCCAGCGGAATGGGCGGTGGAGGCGGTGGGAAGCTTCCGAGTGAGTCCTGGATCTCGCATTCGTAGTTAAAAAGGAAATTGCGAATGGACTTCATAAACTCGGGCATGTCTTCGACCGTCACCATGTGTGCGTGCGTCAGGGTGCGGCAGAATGGCAGCTTTTTGCGATCACGCTCAGCAGGGTACGAGCCTGGTGGTCGCGGACAGTATCCAACGACGCTAGCGCAAATATGGGGCTCGACCTACAAAAAAGAATGAGTGATAATCAAATGGCCTTAGTACACCAGGACCTGCTCTAAGAATAGCAATCAAACACAAATAAATAAATGCGCACCCAATGCTCACGTACCAAGTAATCAGGCAAGCCTAGCGTTGAGCGCACTGTGAATGGCTGCACCATGCCCATCAGGCACTTTTCCAGCGTCTCCAGAGCGGTGTGTATATACGTCTCGTTGGTGTTTGGGTCCAGCGAGTACATGCTCTGGCTGATGTCGATGACAAACACAACGTTGTACTCGTGGTTTATCGTCCAGAACAGTGTGCTCTCGGTCAATTTGTACTTCCGGTCCAGATTCTCTGCTAGTGCGGACATGTCGTTGAGTGATGGGCTAAAAATCGAGCTGGACTGTCTGTCGATCCTGTGCGATGAATTACGGTGGTGGGAGCTGGATAGCGAGTGTAAATGGCGAGAGCTGCCGCCGCCATTATTTGCGCCCCCGGCACCTGGGCCATTGGGCCCGCCAATATTGGCCACAACGTCAATAATGTCGTACAGAGAGCCCTCCATATCGCTAAGCGTCAGGGGTACATGAAGGTGGTTCAACAGCCACAGCGCATGGTCAACGCGACGCTCGTGAATCACTTCCTTTGTAACCACGATAACGCCCTGAGCAACCACTGATCCATCGTTGGAGCTGCTCTCGTTCACCCTTGAAGTACTCATTTCAAGCGTGCTGTTGTTTTGTTTATGTTATTTTTGCTGTTGTTGTTTTTTGTCTGTGCTGTCTGTGCTGGGTCGAATGAGTATGAGCGGTGTTTGTGAAAAGGAGTGTCAAATTAACGGGGTGTGCAAATGGTTTGAGGTGTTTGGATTGAGGGATTACAGATTTAAACGAAAGCAGAAAAAGGAAGCTCCAATTTTGCAACAATTGAAACCACAAAAAAACAGCATTTCAAACCAACAGCAAGCTGGTATTAAAAGTCCAAACCCAATTATTTGATTTGATTGTAAATGTCTGTGATCCCCTCTCGCTTTTGTTTGGCGATCGACAAGGAAACATGTGCGCAGTTGCAGAATTATTTTTGTTGCCAAGCCAAACCCAGTCTCAGCAACAAACGGGCTTTCTTTATTAACTGGCGCTCTTGTGGAGTGAGCACAGGTTCATAAAAAAAACACATGAAAAGGGAGATATCCTGACGTTGCGAAGGATAATACAAAACACAAAAATAGCTTGTACAAAATAAGCTGATCGTCTGCGAAAGATAAAGTTTCGGCGTGGTTTGAGCTTTGACATGCGTAAAAACGCTTGACTTGCGAGCCCAAAGTATATTGCGTATGTTTTTCAATAATTGCGCAATATTGGATCACCATTTACATATGGCTCCTGGATACCCAAACTTTTTTTATCAACCTCGCTTGTTTTTTATTAACTTTTGGCAACTTTAAAAAGGATCGGCCGTTATATTTGGCGTTACTTGCTTTTTTTGGCACTGAATGAAATCCTGGCAGTGCGTAGTAAGTTTGGCATGAATCTTTTTCAGTTGCCAAGACAAATTGATCTTTGTGTCGCTGCGAATGGCCGGTCATCCGCCGCAACAGTGTTGAAAAGGGGCCGTGATGCACCAATGATAGAATTAGTCAGCGTGCCCAGTGTGATGTTCTACTCTTTCGATTAAAAATCGGCCAGCATAATTTCTTTATCTGGCAAGGCAAAATTTCTATTTTCTTCTCCACTTTTTTTATTTTCTGCCAAATATTTCAACTCGCTTTCGACAACTACCTACGCACATCAGCTCCACACAAGCACAAGCACTTGCTACTTTCACATCACTTTTTTCTTCTCGACATGGGTCTTTTATCGCTGGGCACGCCGCTTCCCTGGGATCAGGCAAAGCTCCTTGCGTGCGAGGTGCGCCAACACGGAATCGAGCAGTTCCTTCACATCTGGCGCAACATGAAGGACCGACAAAAGGACAATCTGCTCTGGGGCGATGAGGTACTGTGCAGCTGCCAATTTATAATATCTGACCGCATCAATTTTACATTGGCCAATGTACTAATACTGAATTATTTGTTTTGGAATTGCTATGTTGTAGATTGAGTACATTCTCATTTCGCTGGACCACAAGAATAGGCGTGCGCGCCTGTCGCAGCGGGGCCATGAGCTTCTTAGCCTGCTACAGGTGGAGGAGAACGAGAGGCTCACCAACCCTGGCCGCCCTGGCGAAAAGCCCGAGCTCGAGGCACTGTGGAGACCCGAGTTTGGCCGCTATATGATTGAAGGTATGCAAAGCTTGTTTTGTCTACGGTATCATCGGCCTAGACCCCTTGACAAATATGTTTTTTTTGGATTTGGTTATCCGCCCTTTTTTAGTTGCCTGTGGCCACTCGCGCGCTGTTGATGGCGGGTTGTACTGTTGACATTGTCTTGTCTGGGGCATTTGTGACCAATGACCGCTGGCTTCAAAGATGTCATTTATGCATCCATGACTTGAGACGATGCATGTGCGTTCATGCGCAAATGCAGATGCAGCAACCTCGTTTATGCAGTTCCTCGACCAGCAGAGATGAAAAGTCGCTGGATCAACAGCCTTGAAAGTGTTCTCTTCCCTTTCCCCACTATCTCTGCGCATCGATAAGATATGTCTGCCGCCATCTGACACACGGCCATTTTTTTGCAATTGCAAAAGGGTGTGCGCCTGTAATTTCAGAAGAAAGAAGAATACCAGTGTGTAGAAGATGAAAAAAAGTTGACACAGGCCAGACTTTTAATTTGTTTTTCGTTGATCAAAGAGCCAGTGTGGATGACCAGCGCAACTAATACGGATTATAATTTTTTTCTTAATTTTTGTAGGCACACCTGGCCATCCGTACAACTCGACTGTCGACGAGCTCGTCAATGTCGAGGCGAATATGAAGCGGCGGCGTGAGATAGTCGCGGAGAATATGACCGAGGATGAGATAATCGTATCGATCGGAAGCTACCCCGAGCTTGGCAGCGCCGACTTCCTCGACCCCCCGCATAAGCCCAATGGCCAGTTTTTGCGCAGTCTCTTTTTGCCCGACGAGGTTGTTAACCCGCACCCCCGATTCCGCACGCTGGCTGCAAACATTCGCGAGCGCCGTGGCGCCAAGGTGGCCATCAACATGCCCATATTCCACGACGCAAACACCCCAAACCCCTTTGTCGACCCGACCATTCCTTACGAGCGCAATCTGTTCCCTGAGGACAGCGAGGCTAAGGAGGGTGCTGCGCTGCCAGACCACATTTACATGGACGCCATGGGCTTTGGCATGGGATGCTGCTGCCTCCAGATCACGCTGCAGGCGCCGAATGTTGACCAGGCGCGCCGGATGTATGATCAATTTGCCACTGTTGGCGCAGTGATAATGTCGCTATCGGCCTCGTCGCCAATCTTCCGCGGGTACCTGGCCGACGTGGACTGCAGGTGGAATGTCATTTCAGCCGCCGTCGACGACCGGACACCCGAAGAGCGCGGACTGCGGCCGCTGGCCAAGGACCGCTTTGTCATTCCCAAATCACGCTACGGAACCATCGACACATTCCTGGGCTCGAGTGACGGCCACTTCAGGCCCGAATACAACGATCTGCCGCTGGCTTACGACAAGGACATCTACCAGCACCTGGCCGACAGCGGCATCGATGACCTGATGGCAAAGCACGTGTCGCATCTGTTTATCCGCGACCCGCTGGTGATCTTTGAGGAGCTCCTCGACCAAGACGACTCGGTGTCGGCAGACCACTTTGAGAACATCCAGTCGACCAACTGGCAGAATGTGCGCTTCAAGCCGCCTCCACCAAACTCGCCCATTGGATGGCGCGTAGAGTTCCGCCCGTTGGAGGTGCAAGTGACTGACTTTGAGAACGCGGCGTTCTCGGTGTTCACAGTCCTTCTGGCACGCGCGATGCTGGCGTTCAACGACATCAACATGTACATTCCCGTAACGAAAATGGACATTAACATGCAGCGCGCCCACAGCCGCGATGCTGTGCTCAACGAGAAGTTCTACTTCCGCCGCAACATATTGGGCGATAACAAGTTGTCTGAGTCTGAGGCTGAGGCTGAGGCTGAGGCTGAGGCTGAGTCTAAATTTGGGTCACAGCTGCCCTCTGACAGCGAGGAAGACGTCATCGAGATGTCTGCCAACGAAATTGTCAACGGCTCGCTCGAGTTTGTCGGCCTCATTCCGGTCGTGCAGATGTACCTGGACTCCATTGCGCTAGATGACGCTGTGCGCAGCAAGATTGACGTGTACATTGCCTTTATCAGCGGGCGCGCCAATGGGTCGATCGTGACAGCTGCTGCCTGGATCCGCAACTTTGTGCGCAGCCATCCAGCATACAAGTTTGACTCGGTTGTGTCCCCAGAGATCAACTACGACTTGGTCATTGTGCTTGATGAGGTGGCTCGCGGAAAGCGCCTCGCTCCGGAGATGGTTGGGACCGGGGGCAGCTCTGTATGATTCGTGCCAGGCTGTGCGCATTATATTATTTTATCCTTTCAAATGCTTATCGTATTTTATCGTATTTATTACACATTTGAGCTTTCACTTGGCAGTTTGATGCTGGTACGCGGAACAGACCCGTGTGGAAGGCCAGTGTATCCCCGGCGCATCCGACAAAAAAGATTACAATTTTCTAACCTCTGGCCTTATGCTAAATATCAACACTATTTAGCTGGTCGTACTATTTGAGATTGCCGGCCGTATAGAGCGATATGTCGCAAGGGTTTGAAAGGGGTTTAAACGCAGACAAAGCAAAGTGTCCTTGAATCATGACATGGTGGCGTTGTGTTTAATGCGCACATGCACGCCACGCCTTTCTCCAATTTTATCGAATATAATACTTCATATACGTAGCAAAACAAGTAAATATAGAATAGGGACCCAACATATTGAAATTTGAGTACATAAATTGCAAAAATAAAATCTAAAAGCGATGGCAAAAGCAAAAGAAAAATAGCCAAATGCGGACATGCTCCCAGTTGGTTTGCTGTCGGGCAGCCCAACCCTCTGTCCCTGGCCGGTATTTTTGCAGCTTCGACATTGCCATGCTTGCAGCGAACAAAGCATTCTCTCAACTGTGAGAAAAAACAAAAGACGCCTTTTGTTGCCATGACGTCATTGTGTAGTAGATAATGAAATGAAAACTTTATTTGTTTGTTTTGCTTGGCACAAAGCGGTGCAGTGTGGTAAGCAGAGTAAAAAACGAGTAAATACTTGATCATCTCGCGAAAGAAATGCATGCGAAGAAAGCAAATCAAATGAATCAAACGCATATTATGCACAGTGCAAATGGCTGGAGTTGTTGCGCGTCCGCATATCTGTTGTTTGCACCATTTTTGGCACTTCTTACCAACTCTTTTTTTTCTTCGCTGCCTGATGCCCGCGTGCAGCGCTATTGAGCAGCACTTTTAATTTGGTCAATCCGAAGGCTCTCCCTTTTTCCTTTTTCCTCTTTTTTTGTTGCTCAGCATTCAGTCATCTTGGAAGAAAATCCTACGAAAAAAATATATTCTGGCATTTACGCCGTTATAAGTGTGTTCTTGAAAAGAGATTTGACCAATACATCTTTGCTTCAATTTCATTTTTGCTGCACCTTTTCCACCCTAATATTCCATTCTTTTTTAATTTTGCAAAGCCTGTTTCTCATAAAATTTTTGTTACTTGTCTTTTTTTTGTTTATTTGCACTTACCTCACTTAACCTTACCTCGCCTCGCTTCACCACCCTGTGTATTGCATGACACGCCTCTATTAGCATCACTTTGGCATATTCACTACTATTTCTTTTTATTCTACTTGACCCACCATTGGCACTTATCAACGTTGCCCTCTGGTCGCACTCCATACACACCAACACCAACCCTGGTATCTCTTACGCCTTAGCAATACGCGGGATAATAGCAGACAAGCAGGGTCAGCACACCTCTTTTTATTTCGTTTTTGAATTCAATTTGAATGACTCGCTCAATCCATTCAGACATGTATTCGTGGCAGGATATACTTCCGCGCATGGAGGAGATCCGCAGGCAGGCAACAGACCAGTTTATCGCTGCGTGGAGGGGCTCGCAGACCAAAAAGGTCAACGATTTTACTTGGCACGAAACGGTAAGTGCGCACAAGCAAAACAATATGCGGGAAATATCACCTTTTCACTTTTATTTTCCTCGATGCGAGTTGCCACTGCGCCTGTCTATCTGAGATGTCCATCGTGGCCTTTCTTTTGTCTTTCTCCTTTTGCCATATATGAGATATGCTTTTGAGCATGCGCACAATTGTCTAGACAAATAGTTTGAATAGTTTGTACTACACTCTCCCCACCAGCTACGCGGCCGTTTTTCTATTTCCATATGTGCAGCAGCGGCTGTGGCCATGATGTCGGTGGCGAATCTGGTCAGCTCTATGTGGCATATCATGAGCGTGGGGAGAAAAGATCCTAGTGACACTTCATTTCTGTTAACATTCTGGTAAGCTGCTTTCCCGGAATACAAATGACTTTTTTGCGCGCAAATATTCCAGAGCAAAGGGTCAGCCCTTTCTTTTCTCCGCCTGCAGCAATGGAGCATAACTTTACTGCCATGTGTTGTACATTGTTGTTGCACATGCATCTATCTGCGTAGGCATGGTAGGCAGCGACATGTATTGCACTTTCCGCTTTATTATGACATTCGTTCCTTTTCTCTTTTTGTCCTCTTGACCATATGGTTCGAGCCGCCCTGCAACCAAAAAGTGCGAGCAGTAGCATCGCCACAAGCGTTGCTATTTTCACAATGCTCCTTTAATTTTGCTTTGGCTATGGCTTTGGCTTTGGCTAACCAAATTTCTGTCTCGACGCTATTTTCCCTCCCCCCGTTCTACTGCGACCGGAAACATCATTTTTAGGTCGGATATGTAATAGTAAAGCGCGACGATGATTCCCGGCGCGTCGTGTTGAGTCCCCGAGTGCCCGAAATTCTCCGAGAGCTAGGATGCGACCTCACCCTCGCCTCAACCGGCATGCACCCACAGGTCCACGACAGAGAAGCATCGAGCAATCCTGGTGACACATCCGCCAATGTGGCAGCAGAACAGACGTCCTGGCGCCCAGCCCACGCCCGGTTTGCCCTTCGATGTAAGTGCAGAATCTCTCAAGCAGTCAGTCGCTGCTTGTGCATTTCCTAATTATTAGGTAAATGTTTTTTGTTTGCTGTGTTGGCGCTTTCCCGCAGCGCTGCTTATATTGATCCCGCTGCCGCCGCCACCACCACAACCCACCCAATATTCTGGGTTGATTTTTTCATCCCACTTTTTCCTGATATGCAAAATTGAAAAGGCGGGCTGATGATATTGGGGAATAGAGGGAGAAAAGCGATCTGCAGAAGACACAATGACAGCCAGCAGGCCAAGCAACCTGTTTTTTGGTATCGTGCCTCATTGCCTGTCCTTTGGAATGTAATTTTAAACACAAGTGGCCCAACTGGTGCGTTCTTGTTCATTCTGAGTCGTGTGTTTTAGAAAATAACGCACTTTTGCCCATCGCGTTGCTATCGACGCGCTTGGGTGTTCGCATTTTGCGAAGGTGGCGAACGCTTGGAATTATACGTCCAGTATTGTGCCCAAAATATGTATCATATTTGCGATCCTCTGCTATTCCAATGATACATTGCACCCATCCTCTATCTGTATATGCAGTCCGTGCGAGCCATTGTGCTCAGCTCTCAAAATTTATTTTACTCTTCTCTTTCTCGCTAGGCTTGGTTCGAGGCATATCATCTTTATCCATCAGCCGCTTGTAGAAAAAATACACAGGCCAATCCTTCTCATTTGCATCTTGGATATGAACACGGACATTGCCGCCAAATCCGGATACCGATTCTGATGTCGATCTGCATTGCTTCCTCCATTATTTCTAAACACCCCGACATTTCGCACATTTCGCAGCACAACTAGACGCATGAAACAATATGTCATTATTACGCTTGCACTTGTTGACACACCATGTTAATCCTTTGTAATATCTGCCATTAAAAATGGTTGTTTTTTGCTACAAACTGGTATAGGCGAGCCACAATACCTGCGCGAATTTTGTGTCGGTCAGCTGGCAACTGGTATTTCTGAATGCCTGCGAGAGCGGCGGCGCCTGCTGAAAAGCAAACTAAAGCCTGACGAGATGCTGCTCTCTGTGGGGCAGTTTCCGCTTCTCGGTGCTGACATATACATTGAGGACCAGGACCTAACCAACGGCCCTCTGCTCCGCAGCATGCTGTTGTCAGAAAACTGCCTCAACCCAATGCCGCCATTCACATTGGAGATTGGGGGGATCATAGATCGCCGCGGAATTGTTCCTTACACAGCTGTACCAGTGTTTCGCGATGCTAACACGCCGTGGCCGTTTGCAGACAAGGATCTTTCGTTGGAAACTTTAGACTTTGGCATCCTGCAGAGCGCCGTTGGCCTTGATGGACACGCCCGCACTGCTGGGACACCCGCTGTCCCTCAGCATGCTGTCGCCAGCGTTGGCAACGTTGCCGCGCGCCCAGAAGCAGCAGTAGAGACGCCATCATATTCTGCCGATGCGAGTGCCTTTAATGGCGTTCCGTCGAGAGACACCCAGAGGATGCCGTACGCTGTGAATCCGTCGCCGCTGCCGCTGATGTTTGAAATGCCATCGGGCAAAAATAGTTTACTTTTGGACTCGCCGTTGTATGGAATTGGCAGTGGCGGCGTGCTGCGCGTAACCCTGTGCGCGGCCGACCTCGGCGAAGCGCGCATTCTCTATGACCAGCTAGCGCCAATCTGTGCTATCATGGTAAGTTTGAAAGCCGCATACACACGCGCAACGAGCCAGTGCTTGTCATCTTAGAGATCACGCGAGTTTTTCTCTTTCTGAAAAAAAGCCAGCCGACTAGTCACTCGCAGCGCTAATGATAACAAAGATAAAAGAGCGTGTATGTGTCCATTTACTTTGTATTTTCCCTTATTTTGTAGACTGCCTTGACTGCAGCCACGCCGATCGTAAAGGGGCACCTGACCAACCGCGATTGCTACTGGGATGTGCAGTGCAGCGCTGTAGATGACCGCTCGGCACAGGAGCGTGGGATTGTACCACTTACTACGGCCAAGGGCACGCTACTAAAGTCGCGCTTTGGCTCGATTGACACGTACTTGGGGCCCAGCCCGACAAGCAAAAACCTGGCATTCCACCCCGAAATCAACGACTGTCAGTACACATACGATAGCTGCTCGTACTGGAAGATGAAGGACGGCGGTGTAGACAACCTTTTGTCCCAGCATGTCGCGCGCTTGTTCATTCGCGACCTGCACTACGCCTCGGCAAAAATGCTGGGCGACAACAACAGCGGGAGCGGGAACAGAGCCGATGGCAATGACAGAAGTGGCAATGGCAATGACAATAGAAATGGCAGCAGTGCAAGTGCAAGTATTGATTCGGATGGCCAGGAGCATTTTAAGCGCTTTCTCGGCTGTAACCGCCAGAATGTCTGCCTGTATCCTCCCAATACTAGCACGGGCAGCGGCTGGGAGATCGAGTTTATGTCGCTGGAGGTGCAGCTTACAGACGCCGAGAATGCGGCGCTGATTACGTTCATTGTGCTGCTCAGCCGCGTCATCATCTCCTACCGCCTCAACCTCTACTTGCCGATCTCGCAGATGGACCAAAACATGTCGCGGGCCCAGAAGATTAACGCTGTCAAAGACCAGCAGTTCATCTTCCGGCGCGACGTGTTTAGTGGAAAGGATGGAAACTCCAGCAGCTCGGGGCGCATTCCGTGGCGCGGCAATGTCAGAAGCCGGCCCGACCCGCACATGCCGGGCTCTCCGGTAGAACAGGACCAGTTTCATAGGCACATTGGCATCAAGTCGCCCGAGTCAGCCGAATATGTCGAGCTGACGGTCGACGAGATACTGAACGGGTCACCGAAACATAGGGTCATGGGGTTGCTCAAAATCATCCAGTCGTTTTTGCCAACCTTGCATCTGGAGTACGACGTCGAGAGGGAGGTGCGCCGCCAGCTGTGGCTGGTTGAAAGGCGCGCGAGCGGCAAGCTGTGTACGCTGGCGACGTGGATGAGGCGCTTTGTTCGGAACCACCCAGAGTACAAACGCGACTCTGTCGTGCCTCCATCCATCAACTATGATATGCTGCGGACCATGAACGACATTGAGGAAGGGAAGATAATGGCACCCGAGCTGCTGGGATGATTGATGCTACAGCTCCACCACACACGCGCATGCATGCATGGCACCTCTTGAGGCATTCAATCCGCTTGCGCACATTCTTAATATGAAATACACGCAGATTCACAGCGCACTTCCACCAACAGCTAAATTTGCTGCAACACACACTGCCATTGCCATTGCCATTGCTGGTCTTAGGCCGGTTGGTGTCCTTGTGCGAGACAAATAAACATTGGACTCTACTATTGACAAACTATAACACACAAAATATATGTGTGGCGACCAGAGATGTTAGGGAGAAAGAGTGCGTCCGACACTGTTGAAATGCGAATCGAGCCACAAACCGGACGTGTGCCTGCCATCTTAGGATCTCCGATAGCTTGAATCGCCTCGATTTTGTCTGCGCCAATCACACAATCGAACGTGATGTGGCGTTCAGATTGGCTGGCGCTTTGTGTGCGTGTCATTCCCATTCCACTGCTGGACCACTCACAGAGGGCAGCTGCCCTTTTATTTTGCATTTTGTATTTTGTGCTCTTTTGGCCTTTTTCTTCATTTTCCCTATTGCCCCCTTTTTTGTTTCCTCTTCTACTTTTCCCAACTCTGTTTTCCTCTCTCTATTTTTCACATTCGACCTTTGGGAATTTCTCTCATTCTCACGCACAATGCTCGACTTTGTTGTCTGTGTCGGTGGCATCTACGCCTGCTATCTAACATGGTCTGTCATGCAGGAGCGGGTGACAATGTCCACGTACGGCGAGGACCACCAGCGATTCCGCTTCACAATTGTACTCAACATTATCCAAGCAATGTCTGCATCCCTCACAGGGTACTTCTACGTCCGTGTCATCCAGAAAAAGCCAATGCTTAAGATGAACGCGCACCGGTGGAAGCGGTTCTTCCAAGTCGCCGTGCTTAACTCTCTGGGGTCTCAGTTCGGGTACATGGCGCTCAAATATATTAATTACCCGACGATGACATTGGCAAAAACATGCAAGTTGATCCCGGTTATGTTCATGAACAAGGTGCTTTATCGCAAGCATTATCCGACGTTCATGTACGCAGTGGTGGCGATGATATCGGCCGGAGTGTCGGGGTTCATGCTGTTCAAAAGCGGCGGCAGCGGCAGCGCGGCGGTTGTTGAAAATAGCCTTTATGGGCTGGCGCTTGTGTTGATTAATTTGGCGTTTGACGGTACGATGTACTCGACCCAGGAACACATTTTTGCTGAGGATTCTGAGATTACAGGCCAGAACATGATGTGCATTATGAACCTATGCAGCACAGTTCTCATGTCCCTGTGGCTGCTGAACCCGTACAATCCGGAGCTGGCTTCGGCAATACGGTTCCTGTACACGCATCCTCGCGCGATGACCGACATTGCCATGTTTGCCATTTGCGGTTCGCTCGGCCAGTGCTTTATGTTCTACATCTTGGCCAACTTTGGCTCGCTGACTCTGACGACAATCAATGTGACGCGCAAGTTCTTGACTATTTTGATCTCGGTGTTCTACAATGGCCACCCGCTGAACCAGAGACAGTGGTCGGCCACTGGCCTGGTATTTGCGGGCATTACCCTCGAGGTGTATAAGAAGCATATGATTAAGCGGGCGGGAAAGAAGCTGCAGCCGGCGGTGGCTGATTTGCCCGATACAGCGGGGGAGCCTGTTAAGCGTGTCACGTCGCCATCGCTTTCGGGCGAGCGTGCTGCTGCGGTGCGGGCTGCGTTGAAGCGCAAGTCTGGCGGTACTCAGGCGGATGCCAGTGGTGATCTGAGAAGACGCCAGATGGTCGAGGTGGCTGCCACATAAATTCTTCCCGTACTTGGTTGTTTTGGCCGCAAATTCATTTCATTTCATTTTTTTTCTTCAGATTATATATCCTTTTGCACTTTTTTTGCACTTTTCTATTTCCTTTTCATTCCATATTTGAACTTTCAAAATAAAGCAATACGTTTTTCTTTTTAGCTTTCACTCATTATTTTTTGGGCGTGTAGACCGCGTCCACGTTTTGGCTTATAAGATTTTGGTCTGTGCTTTTTTTTTGGCAGGCAGATGAGGGTCGAAATACAAACAAGCATGAGGCAGCATTTCCATTTTATTATTATTTTTGCTTCTCCGCACATACAAGCACACTTCTTTCTTTTATAAACACTTTTTTTGTTTTATCTCTATTATTCGGCGAAAAGCTGTAAACTTCCTTTTTTACACACGACCACCCACATTCATCGTATTTTTTTTGCGCAATCGTCAACTGATTCATTTTAACTCATCTGCAGATGACCGTGTCCAATGACCTACAGAGTCTGCTGAAGCGGGTCGAGAAGGCGACCATGCGGCTGGAGGAGATGGCAGCCAAGCACGCCGAGCAAAAAGCCAGCGCAGCCAACACCACCGGCAGCAGCAGCAATATCACCGATAGCAATGCCAGTCTGTCGAGCGATGCTGGTGCAGACAGCAAGGCAGTTGTTGAGTACGAAGCGGCACTGCAGCCGTACGTCGAAAAATTCATCGAGCTCTCTCAACAAATTGGCGGCCTCGTTGGTGAGCAGGCGGAGAGCGTCTCTGCGTTGTTTGACGCACAGCGTAATTTCATTCGTATCGCCGGGCTGACGAAGAAGCCGACAATGGACCAGATTCCGGCTCTTTTGGAGCCCCAGCAGCAGGCCATCCAGAAGGCCATTGATATCAAGGACAAGAACAGGCCATCCGACATGTTTGACAACTTGTCGACGGTTGCCGAGGGTATTGCTGCCTTTGGGTGGGTGGCAGTCGAGCCCACACCGGTGCCGTATATTAACGAAATGAAGGACTCGGCGCAGTTTTATTCGAACCGCGTGCTGAAAAAGTGGAAGGAGAAGGACAACAGGCATGTTGAGTGGGTCAAGGCCTTTTTGAGCATACTGCGCGAGATGGCTGCCTATGTCAAGCAGTTCCATACCAAGGGCTTGGTGTGGAACCCCAAGGGCGAGGATTCTGCCCAGGCGCTGCATGCTATCAAGGGTGGGGCTCCAGCAGCTTCCTCGGCGGCACCCCCTGCTTTCTCTGGGGGAGCTCCGCCACCGGCCCCTCCACCGCCGCCTCCTGGCGCCATTGAAGTTGCCGGCAGCTCGTTGGCTGCTCCTGTTACTCGCGGCGCTCTTTTTGCCGACATCAACAAGGGCGGCGCCATCACCGGTGGCCTGCGCAAGGTGGAAAAGAGCGAAATGACGCACAAGAACCCAGCCTTGCGTGTTGGTGGCACCGTGCAGGACAAGGCGGAATCGAGCTCTGCGTCCAAACAGGCCCAGCCCCAAGCGGTGGCACAGCGGCTGCCGCGGATGCAGCTTCAGGGCTCCAAGTGGATTGTCGAGAACTACGGCACTGAGCACCTGGTCATCGAGGCAACCGAGACCAAGCAAACCGTGTATATGTTCAACTGCAATGGCACAACCTTGGAAGTCAAGAACAAGCTCAACAGCATTGCCATCGACGGGTGCCAAAAGTGCGGTATTGTTTTTGACACCCTTGTCGCGCAATGCGAGATCGTCAACTGCAAATCCGTGCAGGTGCAGGTGAGGGATATGGTCGCTTCGATTCAGATTGACCGCACGGACGGTGCGCATGTGTTTTTGTCCGAGAGTGCCCGCGATAACACACAGATTACCACAGCAAAGGCATCCGAGGTCAATATCTCATTCCCCTATGAGACCAGCAATGTCGAGGACGACAATTTTGTTGAGCAGCCTATTCCCGAACAGCTGCAGACTGTCGTCAAGGACGGGAAGCTGGTGACAACCATCCTCGAGCACACCGGATAGAAATATGTGTGACCCTGTAGGATGCACTTTTATATGATTTCAATATAACGTTTTAATGTTTAAAAAACTTTTGAAGCATTTGTCTAATGTCTTTTTTTGCCTAAAGCTCGCTTATATAGTTATTTTTTCTTGAATGTATAGGGCCCCGTTTAACATTTTATCTAAACCCAGTGCAATAATATAAAGTTGACTGCAAATATCGGATATCAAATGCAAATCAAATCAAATCAAATCAACGATGCCAATCGGTTCGTGTTCACATGGCTTGACCGGGAGGACGAAGAGGAGGGGGTGTGGTGGCTTGCGACATCAAAATGAAATTTGCATTTCTGCTCTGTAACTGGCGTGTGAGTTTAAAACCCCAACCTCTGCCACTCCTTGCTTCTTCGGAATACACAAAACAAACTTGGCAGTTTATATTAATACTAACCACTCGGCATCTGTCATGACTTTAATCAAGGATACTAGCGGCAGCGGAGTGTGTGAGTTCAAGGTCGGTGCTCTCAACAGCGGACCTGACTCTGCTTCGTCCCACAGCCACTCTCATGACCATTCTCACGGTCACGACCACAGCCACTCCCATGATCGTGCCATCGAGCACGGTCACACCCACGACGTTCTTGACCACCCAGGCCGCTACCATGAGCGGGCGCCCTACAACCGCACAGGGCGTGACTGGGGAGAGCGCGCGTTCACAGTCGGAATCGGCGGCCCCGTTGGCAGCGGCAAAACCGCCCTCCTTCTGCAGCTGTGCCGCGCACTCCGCGACCGGTACAACCTCGCATGCGTCACCAACGACATATTCACCCGCGAGGACGCCGAGTTCCTGACACGCAACGGTGCCCTGGATGCCGAGCGCATTGTTGCTGTGGAGACTGGCGGATGCCCTCACGCTGCCGTGCGCGAGGACATCACAGCTAACCTGCATGCGCTGGAGGTCCTGCATGCCAAGTTCGAGCCTGAACTGCTGCTGATCGAGTCTGGCGGCGATAACCTGGCGGCGAACTTTAGTCGCGAGCTGGCCGACTACATTATCTACGTTATCGATGTCAGTGGTGGTGACAAGATTCCGCGCAAGGGCGGGCCCGGCATCACCATGAGCGATCTGCTGGTCATTAACAAGACGGATCTCGCTGAGGCTGTGGGTGCTGACCTCGATGTCATGCTGCGCGACGCCAACAATATCCGCGATGGCGGCCCTGTAACGATGGCTGTGATCAAGCATGGCAAGAATGTCGACGAAATTATCAACCACATCCTGCATGCCTGGCAGGACTGCGTGCCGGGAGCTAGGATCAAGTAGCTAGATAAAAAACACACACACATATATTGCATAAATCCCATCATACCCAAAAGCCCTTTTTTACATTTTAGGGGCGTGTGAGAAACAAAATTCACTTGAGCTGTCGATCTTTGCATGGCAGAGTTCTGTTCTGCTTTTGTTTTCACCTTTTTCTTCTTCTTTTTTCCCCTTCAGCTTTACCCTATTTGAATTTTTTGTTATTTTTATTCGCCATGTTTATTGCTATTATCGGTATGCAACGAGCACTAGCATTGTTCAACACGGAAGGAGAGGAATGGCAGACAAGTATTGATCACGTCTGCTTTATTTTTGAAGCAAGTACACTCATTTTTTGTTTAGAAATTGCCTTGTGTTAATGTAGGTTCAACGTCCAGCGGCAAGGAGGAGGTTGCTAGCTATCTCATCCGCACAATGGGATTCACTCGCCTGCACATATCCAACACCAATGCTGTCACAACGCAGGGTGATCTGGCATTCCAATCCACAAAGAGCATTCTCGAATACGTGACGCCACGCTGGCGGACCAACTTTGTCACCACTGACGTGACCAGCCCGGTCAACCTATATCTCCTGTGGAAGCGGCCATTTGTTCTTGTTGTCGGCATCGACGCGCCCACGGGCACACGCTACAGCCGGCATTGCGCAAAGCGAATCGCACACCATGAGGAGCCAATAACTTTGGAGAAGTTTGTTGAACTGGACGACAGGACCATGTACGCGTGCGAGGATCCGCCCAGGGGAGCGCAGGCTGTGAGTGATTTGGCAAAGGAACTGGACATCGGCATATGCCTGGCGGCCGACGCCGAGCCGCAGCCATTGCTGTCGTCGATTATTCGCAATGCGTCGGCCGCCCACGAACTTAACCTCAAGCGCGTGCTGGCCAGCGCCAACGTATCCATTGCCAACACATTTGATACGCTGGCCGGTCTCTACGCGTACCTCGAGCACATTGACCTGACTAATCCTGAGCGCATCCGACCGTCGTGGGACACATATTTTATGCTTCTTTCGGAGCTGGCATCGCACAGGGCCAATTGCATGAAGCGCAAGGTCGGGTGTATCCTGGTCAAGGACAACCAGATCATTGCGACAGGATACAATGGCACGCCCAAGGGAATCACAAATTGCAATGAGGGCGGCTGCCCCCGGTGCAACGACGGCACGCCGTGCGGTGTGTCGCTGGACCACTGCCTGTGCATCCATGCAGAGGAGAATGCCTTGCTGGAGGCTGGCAGGGGACGGGTGCGCAATGCTGTTGATGTGGTGCTGTACTGCAATACGTGTCCCTGCCTGGGGTGCGCAAAGAAGATCGTCCAGGTTGGCGTTAAGGTCGTTGTCTACTCGAAGGGGTATGGCATGGATGAGCTGACGCTCAAGCTGTTCAAAGAGGCCAAGATCGTCGTTCGCCAGCATACGCCGCCAACCATCAGCATGGAGATCGGCTCGCCATGAAGAGTAAAACGCAGCAATGTACAATTCACTTTTATTTGCACACACATAGATAAATGCACTCGGATTAAATCATTTTTGGTAACCCACTAGGGTTTATTAATGTTTAGCGATAATTGAATTTAAAGGACACGACAGCATCGGGCAGCATGCGCTCCTTGCACCAGTCGACCGCCTCGTCGCTGACCCTCCGGCATTGAATAAAGCTCAGCTCAGTCAGCGTAAACATGCATCCCAGACCTGTAGTCCCTTCAACAACAACCTTGATCCCGTTGGTCGTTATGCGTCGGCAAAAGTCCAACAACAGACTCTTTAGATGCAGCTGGTGGTCCCCAATAGCAGCCAGACTGTCGTCGCTGATGTCAATTGCCGACAGATCGAGGTGGGTTATAAAAGTGCAGTTGCGGACCAGTGGAATTACGCCAGCATCTGAGCACGACAGGCACCCGCTGAGATTCACAGATCGCAGCCCGGTGCAGTTCTCCGATAGCGCAAACAGGGTACGATCGCCCACCCGCAAGGCATCATGGACATCGATGAACAGCAGCCCGCGGCAGTGGCGCAAAATGCCGACAAGCAGATCGTCGCTAACTAGGCTGATGCCGCCGCCGAGACACAACTGCATTAGATCGGGGATTCTGGTCGCCAAATTATCAACAACATCGAGCGGCAGCCCGAAACCACCATTGGTAATACCCATCAACTCCTCGTTGTTCTCGTCGTGCCCCGGGATGCTGTTCATCATCAGCGCTTGCAGCTTCAATGGCCGCCTGTGCTCTGTGGCAATCGAGTGGAGCGCCATAAACGAGGCCTTTGTGTGGCAAATGTCGAGGACACAGAGGCTGTGGGCAAACGCATAGAAAATCCTGCGGATCGCAGAGTCGGTAATTTCCTTGCACCCGCTGAGCAGCAAAACTTTGAGTTTTGGCAAAGACTGCTTGTCGACAGAAAACATGCGGTGCCAGTCCCTGCCATCATTTAACGCCGACAGGCTGCCGTCTTCATCGCCAATTGGCACGCCGGGATTCTGCGTAAAGGAAAATACAAACTCGGATGTTTCAGCCACGGGAAACGCATCGACCGTGATAAAGCGGCAGAAGGACAGGTCCAGGCGCGTCAGGTTTGGGGCGCTGACAAGCAGCCGCTGTACGACAAAGTCCGATATTTCGGTAGTGCTCAACGCAACGTGCTCCAGCCGGCTGCCGATCCTGTCAATAAGGGTCTCGAGCATCCCGTTGGTGATATGTCTGTTGGCCCGAATCTCGAGAGCTCGAATATTAACGCACCCAAAGTGAATCAGCGTCGCCAACCCGACGTCCGTTATTAACGGCGAAAAGGGCAATGACAGCCTTGAAAGTGCTGGTCCTGCCCTGCGTGCAAGCGTTTTGAGGTTCTGGTCGTACAGCAGTCGCGATTTGAATATGTCACTGTGATCCGAGGTGTCGCGCGTTGATGTTCTGTTTGCCAACCGAAATCCAAGATCTGCGCGACTGGTGGCTAGGCTGTTGCTGGGTGCAATGTCGCTTATTTCGATGTTCTTCCATAGAACCGACCACCTATCGAGCGAATAGTACCACTTTTTAGATACTAGCATGCAGCGGGCAATCTCGTGCAGCGCCATGTTTCCAAATATCAGAATGGAAATATCCATTGGAAGCACTACTAAAGGGTCCGACATGGCCAGCTAAATAAAGAATGTGTAAAGCTGGGTCCGCAGTTGTGTTTGAAATGTAAATGCGAGCGAGACAAAATCAAGGTGCTGTGCAAAGAAAAAACTACAGCGGATGTAAGAGCTACGTCAGTGAGCGGATGCGCTAGTACTATTTGCGATCGTTGGTGTGCAGGAAGCGTGTAGTATAAATGTTTTATTTTTAGAGTTCTAGACGTGGGACACTTGATTCTGTGCGTAAAAAAATCATCAGTGCGCAGTTTATCGATGTTATCATGGAATAAGCAAGTATGGTGACGCCGGGATGCTAAAGTGTGTGACGATTGCATTGCATTTCTTGCTCCAGGGTATTTTTGGCATTGCTCATGTGATTCGCAGAAAATTACACTACAACCTTTATACCAGCACGTCTGCTCACAAATGCGCGGCATTGTGTGCAATAAACATATTAATAGTTTTGGGTGGCAATGTTTCTATTTAAATGGCAAACATAAAAGCAAGGGTGCATATTTAGCTCAGCGACATCACATCATGCAACCACCTCGTGTATTGAAACAGAATGTGGATACAATGCGGGTAGATGTAATGCAGCCGGCCCAATATTTCGGCGCATTTTTATTATTTTTACTTTTCAACCAAAAAATCAAACTGTGGTGGCAATACACGTACGTTAAAAAAGAGCCGAGAGCTTGTAAAATGACTTTTGGATAAAGTCAATGCAATTGCGACAACTTGTACTTGTGCTTGTGCTTGTGCTTGTACTTGTACTTGTGCTTGTACAAGTTGTCGCCTGCTCGCCTCCATCCAACGTTAGCGAAAACGCGGAAATTCCCAATATTTTGTTTAAAAATCAGTTGGACAATTTTATCTGGCTCTGCTTTGTGAGAGCGCTGCGCACTTCCAGCTTTGTATCTCGTATTTGGAATTTCCTATCCAACATATTTCTTCTTTCTGAACTGCTTCCCTCATCGGTTTCATTTTTTCTTTCAGAGAAAAAGTCTTGGCACACATTTTGGCTAAGCATGCAAAGTTCCACACAAAGAGACATACATGAGCAGCGTTCATTTTATTTGCTGACCAATGCCAATGCCAATGCCAATGCAAATTCTGCAAAAAGGAAAAAAAATTGTATTCGGGGTTTACATGCTTTGACACATCCTTGAAACGATCCACAGTCCACTCTAAAATAAGGGCACAGATTTAAAACAAAACATAAAGAAATAGGGTCCTTTAAACTTGGCACAATACCACTTGTGCTCTTTTGCTCTTTATTTGATATTCAAATAAGGGACACCAACTGCAAGGCTAATAATTGGCAGAGATGTTGCAGTACAATAAAACGCAATAAATGCAATTTCGTACAATAAACACACTACATGGATCCAAATTTGGGTTTATTTTTAATGAACTGCAAACAATCCAGACACTCATTACAAAATAATACAATGACAATGACAATAGATGCGGTCCGCACAATAAATTGTTATAGACTGGGAACTCTGCTCTAGCTCTCTCACTCGGGTTTTCTCTCTGCCAAAGATAGAAATGTTGGATGGATGCTGCAATTTCGGCAATGTAAAGATGCTGTTGTTTCTGTAACTTAACACAAACAAACAAACAAACAAACAAACAAACAAACAAAAGCCATGCTAATTTTAACTCGCTGTGCTTTTGCGTCTATCTTTTGTTGTGGCTTTGGAAATACAACAGCATAAATATGGCGTGTGCGCTTGGACAGCGAGTGTAAGGTTTTCCACATGGGTGACCAGCCAAACTAAAATCAACACATTTCTCCGGGTCCATATTTTACGCGCGCTTCAATAACAGACTCAATTAATAGCAGCACATGTGAAGACGCGTGGGCATGTAGGGAAAGAAAAAGCTGCAAATAAAAACATTGATTTCATCATTTAGGATCGCCAGCTTATCGTTCATGAAGTCATAAAATCATGGCTCAGTCTTCCAGCTTATCATTGGTGAAATCTGGCCATCCCTGCCGCATGCTGAATAAAGAAATACAAAAATAATACGAGTTTGCCGAGTCAAATCCAGTGAGCGACTGTATTCTGGTTCCTGAAATGATACGGCTTTTCGTAGGGGGTTAAGCGAGGCCATAGTCCGCGTGTTCCAGGACTGTACTAGAACACTGGTGTCTCCTTGCCAGGCTTTTTTAGATGGCCGGCTTGTTTTGTGGCCGTGATGCTTTCCCGCCTGATGACGATATGGTGGCAGCTGGCCCAACAAGAGCTATTAATACCAGCACGCAGCAAACTATTGCGGCTGACATTAGCATCATTGCCCCTCATCAGCTTCGCCATCATTATGTTTCTGATGACAGGATTGGACATCAAAGTGCGCCGCGTCCAGTCAATAAGCATATGTTTTTTCATTCGGATAGGAAGCGAGGCACTGTGAGAAGCAAGAGGTGGAGGGGCGGCTCTATCAGGAAAGAAGGGGGCGTTGGAAACCCGGGTTGCAAACCCATCCCACTTTGCAGGCCAACTTGCTCTTGGCCAGTCAGTGGCCGCAGAAATGCGCCCATTTTAATCGACTTTCCTTCTTTGCCGTTCAATTGCAAGGTCGGCACAGCAAGCGGATGTACTTTTTGCTTCCCCTTTTATTTTTAGAAGCGCAAAATAGTGGGGAACTTGTTTTTGCATCCCATGCACAGACGATTTGCATGTTATTTTTATTGCGAACACAGAGCAGAAAGGGGGAAATGGACATCCCATTCCGCCCACTCATTTTTGTTTGTTTTTGCCAAAAAAATTTTGAATATAAACCTGGACGCCAACCCAGGGAGTTCCCGCACAAAGACAAGTATTTTCTTTCTCACTCATCGTTATTTCACTCAACGACTTTCCTCTTTGTCTAATTTTACCACATCGCGGACCGCTTGTTTTCTAGTTTTCAAAAAGGTAAATTTTCGACTCCACCCACCCCCCCCTGGGTGCAAAACAAACATTTTTCCCTGAACTCTGATTGATATATAAACAATCGGACCGCCAGTTTGCAGGACCAAAACTTTTCTTCATATTTCCCTCACTAACATTTCGTTTTTTCTCTACCCTTTAAACTTTTGTAACTCTTCTCTCTTCTCCACCTTTCGTCTTCTTTTTCAATTAGCCCATCGCGTAGAACGTAGGACAAATTGCAAACACACATCCCTCCCACCTCCCTCCACAACACAACTCACATTACGACAAGATGAAGATCAACCAGGCTTGCATGGCTCTCGCCGCCTTCAGCAGCACCATTATGGCTGCCCCCATGAAGCGCGGATACTCCACCATCCCCACCCCCGCTGGCTACTCTGCCATCCCCGTTGAGGAGTCCACCCCTGTTGCTGAGTACTCCACCTCGGAGACCGTCCAGGAGACCTCCGAGACCCCCGCCTACACCGCGCCCGTTGTGCCCGGCTACTCTGCCATCGTCGTTCCCTCGAGCGTTGAGGACTACACCACCTCTGCTGAGGAGACCCCCGCCTACACCGCGCCCGTTGTCCCCGGCTACTCGGCTGTCCCCCCTCCCCCTACCGTTGAGTCTAGCTCTGTTGAGGAGTACACCACCTCTGCCCCTGCTGTCCCTGGCTATTCTACCATCCCCATTGAGGAGACCACCCCTGTTGAGGAGTACAGCACCTCCGAGGAGTCTACCCCCGTTGAGGAGTCCAGCACCTCTGAGGAGTCTACCTCTGTCTACGAGACCACCTCCGTTGAGGAGTCCAGCACCTCTGAGGAGTCTACCTCTGTCTACGAGACCACCTCCGTTGAGGAGTCTAGCACCTCTGAGGAGTCTACCTCTGTCTACGAGACCACCTCCGTTGAGGAGTCCAGCACCTCTGAGGAGACCAGCTGCACTGACGAGACCACCCCCGTCGAGGAGTACAGCACCTCTTCTGAGGAGACCACCCCCGTCTACGAGACCACCCCCGTTGAGGAGTCCAGCACCTCTTCTGAGGAGTCTACCTCTGTCTACGAGACCACCCCCGTCGAGGAGTACAGCACCTCTGAGGAGTCTACCCCCGTTTATGAGACCACCCCCGAGGCTCCCGTTTACGAGACCACCCCCGTTGCTGGCTACACCACCGAGACCACCCCCGAGGCTCCCGTCTACACCACTGTTGAGCAGGAGACTGATGAGTACTGCTGCGAGGATGTGACCGTCACTGAGACCGTCACTGTTGCTGGCGCCGGTGCCACCGCCACCCTGACCATTGTTCAGACCGCCACTGTTGTCGAGACCGCCACCGTTGTCCAGACCGTCACCGAGGTTGCCCCCTGCACCGTTCCCGTCTACGAGACCACCCCCGTTGCTGGCTACACTACCGAGACCACCCCCGAGGCTCCTGTCTACGAGACCACCCCTGTCTACGAGACCACCCCCGAGGCTCCCGTTTACGAGACCACCCCCGTTGCTGGCTACACTACCGAGACCACCCCCGAGGCTCCTGTCTACGAGACCACCCCTGTCTATGAGACCACCCCCGAGGCTCCCGTCTACGAGACCACCCCCGTCTACGAGACCACCCCCGTCTACGAGACCACCCCCGTCTACGAGACCACCCCCGTTGCCGACTACACCACCTCGGTCGAGGAGACCATCCCCTACTGCGATGAGGAGTCCACCCCCGTCGAGACCCTCCCCTATTGCGATGAGGAGTCTACCCCTGTTGAGGACTACACCACCTCTGCTGAGGATACCACCTCCTACTGCGATGAGGAGACCACCCCCGTCTACGAGACCACCCCCGTCGAGGAGTACAGCACCTCTTCTGAGGAGACCACCCCTGTCTACGAGACCACCCCCGTCGAGGAGTACAGCACCTCTTCTGAGGAGACCACCCCTGTCTACGAGACCACCCCCGTCGAGGAGTACAGCACCTCTTCTGAGGAGACCAGCTGCACTGACGAGACCACCCCCGTCGAGGAGTACAGCACCTCTTCTGAGGAGACCACCCCTGTCTACGAGACCACCCCCGTCGAGGAGTACAGCACCGCTTCTGAGGAGACCAGCTGCACTGACGAGACCACCCCCGTCGAGGAGTACAGCACCTCTTCTGAGGAGACCACCCCCGTCTACGAGACCACCCCCGTAGAGGAGTACAGCACCTCTTCTGAGGAGACCACCCCCGTCTACGAGACCACCCCCGTCGAGGAGTACAGCACCTCTTCTGAGGAGACCACCCCTGTCTACGAGACCACCCCCGTCGAGGAGTCCAGCTCTGTTGAGGAGTACACCACCGAGGTTCCCGCCCCCGGCTACTCCGCCATCCCCGTCGAGGACTACAGCACCTCTGCCCCTGTTGCCCCTGGCTACTCCGCTGTCCCTGTTGAGGAGTACACCACCTCTGCCCCTGCTGTCCCCGCCTACTCCGTCTACGTCGCCGACACCTACTTCTAAGTGACTGTTTTTAGCGTGTTAGTCGCAAGCGCCTAATATTTCTCTTTTTCATATATTCTCTGTTTTACCAAAGTTCCTTTAAATAATGAATTTTAACAATTTAAGCATTCATCTCCTTTCTTCCCCCGCTCAACAAGCGAGCATTGTTAGCATAATAGCGCAAATATTTCACCAAACCTATAAAGGTATTTATTTATTTCTACTTTTTCATTCTCAATATTTCAAATTCGAATTTTTAATTTTGTCAATATTGTTTTTGCATTTCTGCGTTGGAGCCTGCAAATGACCGATCCCCCGGCGCATGGCATTCTGGCGTCACTGGCGTGTGTCGCGACGAACGCGTTTCCTAAGCTCGCCACAGAACTCCACACGCTAGTGTCGCGGTCACAGGCAGATCAGGTGGCAGCTCCAGGCATATTGGAGGTGCTAGCAAACCACGGCGGCGAAAGGTTTGGTGAAAAGGACAGCACCAATGAGTTGCTTGTTTTCCAAAAATGGCTCGACCATGTATACAACATGTCAAAGGATATATGTGACCGGCCTGTTGCTGCTAGTGGATTGGAAGTCCCATCGTTCTGCGGGATGTTGGAGACTGTCTTGGGTTTGAGAAAGTTGGATGTGTGGCCGGCGGTCCAACTGACGCTAGGCGATGGGGATGTGCGGCGGATTCCCGTGGATCTGGGTAGAGCGCTGGCGCGAAAATGGAGTACCAGTGGTGGTGCCACAGGTGCTCCGCCATCCATGTTGTTTGTCCGAAGTGGCAGCAGTGGCGACGCTCAGTCCTTATATGCACTCTCCACCACATCAGTGCTGGAATTTGACACGGTTTCAGGTACTGAATCGTGTGGGAAACCAAAGGGCGCGCGTATGGAAGATGCCCAAAGAGAGTACGAATCAACACAAAGCATTCTTGCAAACATCGGTATCTCTGGCAAAAACACCAAAACGTGCGGCGATGATTTACTTTCCGCATTGCAAGTGACCCGACAATGGCTTGACGCGCCCGTTTCGAGCGCGCTTTTGGAGGGATCATCCGCTAATTCCAGCGCGGTCAAAAATTTACTCGCAATGGATATTTGGCCGACGCTTATTGAACGCATCCGCGGAATGGAGGTAAAGACGCGACGGAATCTCGAGATACTACGGCGCGTGCCGAAATACGTCCTGCGGGCTTTTATAGTCCAGGAGGATGCGCCATTGGGGACACAGCTGGGAACGGCGGATGCGGCCCGGTGTAAGTTCACTGTTGTTCGTCGATTTGGCAAAGCACAAGATCCCGGGCATTGCTCTGCTCTCGGCAGTGATGGTATTTGCTGGCCGATAAGAATAATGGATATTCGCGGCACCGTGGTGGAAAGCATGTGGGTGTGCTGTGATGACGATGACGAGTGCAAGGCGGGTTTGGGTTCTGCGACAATGTTGGACGGTAATGGTGAAAATAACTACGGCGGTATTAATACTGTGGTGGCGGATCCGGACGATGATATATATTGCTACAAGTGTATGGAGCTCACTTCTTGGGGATACAACCAGATTGTTATTTGCGACGGGTGTGAGCGTGGTGTGCACCAGATGTGCCATGTGCCGGTTGTCACCGAGGAGGAAGTTACGCGTGACCAATGGTTCTGCAGCAGCTGCAAAAAGACCCGACACAGCGCAAATACGCAGTGAATAGATAAATGTGTTATAAAATTTCTATTTATAAACTCTATCGAAAAAAGATTCATTCATCGGGCAATTCAGCCTACTTTGCCTTCTTTGGCTTCTTTGCCTCCTTGGACGACTCGATCGTCGATGACAGCGCCTTATAGTTCGGCATCTGCACGGTCTTCTCCACAGGCTCGCGCCACGCAATGGGCTTGGCCGAGTAGTCAGCAAACATAGCCAGGCACACCTTCTCAACAACATAAGCGAGAGCAAAGTCGGCGGCCATGACCATGCACACGACATCGCGGAAGCTGTCGGGCATGGGCACAAGCTTGAGGTACTCGTTGAAGTCGGGAATGGTCTCGGTCGCGCACACAACGGCGATGGCCGCGACACCGACGATACCGCGGTAGAGCACCTTGTTGTCCTTGAGCGCCTCGCGGAATGGGTGTCCCTGGTAGTTGATGACGAACGTCGACACCTGCTGCGAGAGCGAAATCAGGTACATGGCGGTGTTCAAAAGGCTGGGCTCGAACTTTCTCTCGACATCGACCTCGCCCGAGGGCTCGTGCTTGCGCACCTCCAGGGTCAGGTAGATCAGCGCGAACACGTGGACAGCAAACTGGCCGAGGACCGTCAGCAGCATGTAGAGCGACAGGATGTTGCGTTGGGGACGTTCCTTGGAGAGCTTCTCGAGCGGAGACGACTTTGAGATACACAGGAAGCACACCGACATGAGCGCGCCCATGATGGTTGCTTGCCAGTCGCCAAACTTGATGCCCTCGAGGTACAGCACGCTCATGCTGTAAGCCGAGATGAGGCAGGTCAGCCCGAGGATCTTGTACATTTGCGTCGTGGCCACCAGGGTGCTACGGCCCTGGCGAACAATGTTGCAGATGGCATTGATGCTTCCCAGCTTCGATGTGAACGGCGCCGCAACCGAGGCATCGCCGAACTTGAGCACCGGCACATCGTCCTCCATCGTGTCCATCTGCATCATCCACTCAGTCATCTTGGAGTGCAGGTCTTCGGCCTGCGGGTTGCCCGTGGCCCGCTGCGAGTCGGTCTCGCGCGTCAGTTGCTGCGCCTTCTTCGCGGCATCCGCACGCTTCTTGTCCTCCTCAATGGCGCTCTGTGATACAGATCCGCCGGCAGCCAGAATACGCTTGTGCTCCTCCTTCTGATCCTTCTCGCGCTCCTTCTCCTTTGCCGCGAGGTTCTCCATGTGCCGCTTGAGCATCGGCGGAGGGTTGGGCGGCGGGTGGTTGAAGCGCTTGGCGATCTTGCACTGCGCGTCGTAGGCCTGCTTCAGGCGCTGGATCATCTGGCGCTGCGCGATGGCCTGCAGGTCTTCGACGCTGCCATTCAGCAGGGCAACACCCACGTGGGCCTGCTTCAGCGCGCCGACGTCATTGGTGCCGTCACCGCACATGAGCGTGATGTAATCAGCAAGCTTGTACTCGGTCAGGATGAACTCCTTCTGTGCAGGGCTCACGCGGGCGTAGATCCACGCGTGGTGCATCAGATAGTCCTTCCACAGCGGCGTGGTGCCCAGGACGTCCAGGGCAGCGCCAGTCAGGCAGAGGTCCCAGCCATCCATGGCGCGCTGCATGCGGGGCGCGTCGCTGGGGTCAACCTCGAAGGTCACCTTTTCGTCGATCGACGTGCAGACGACCACGCGCTCGTCGCCGCTCTCCTTGGCCTCGGCAACAGACGGAGCGTCAAACACAAGCACGCCGCGGTCGACGATTCCGACTTCGCGCGCCACATGCGACGCAGTCAGGGGACTGTCGCCGGTGATCATCACGCAGCGGTGCGACGACTCGTTGAGCATCTTGATAGCGTCGGCCGAGTCGGGCTTGAGCGGGCAGCTGAACACCAGGAAGCCCTGGAACTCCAGGTTGGACTCGATCTCGTCGCGCGACAAGTCATTGAGCTCCTGACTGGTAAAGGCGGCGTTGCGCGGCATCCACTTGCATCCGAGGGTGAGTACGCGGCCACCACGGCGACTAAACGCCTTGTATGTCTCGTCGTACCATGCGGGGACCGAGCGCAGCATGCCGCGCAGCGTCTCTGGTGCGCCCTTGGCGGCGACAAAGTAGTCGTGCTGGCCGCGATTGGCGCTGCCCGAGGGCAGCCCGCTGACAACGCTGAGCGTGGCACTACGCTTGAGCACCGACGAGAAAGGGAACCGCCGGCTGACGGTGATCTTGAGCGTGTCGGCGTTGAGGCCGATCTTGCTGACAAACTCGGCAGACGAGACGTCGGGGACAATAATGTCGCTTGTGACCAGCTTGAAGCCGACAGCATCCAGCTGCGTGCGCTCCATGGGGTCGCCGACAAGCTCGCCATCCTCGAGCTGGACGAGGGCGTGGGCGCTGGCCAGGGTCAGTGCGGAGTCGCGGCCAATCGTGTGGGTGTTGTCAAGCTTGCTCGGGTCGGTGGTCCCGGGGGCGCCAGCCACGCCCTCGACAAGGAGGTCCTCGCCGGTGAGCGTGCCGGTCTTGTCGAAGCAGCAGATGTCGATCTTGCCGGCGTGCGGGATGCGGAAGGGCTCTGTGCAGAAGATGGCCAGCTTGGAGAGCGCCATGAGCGATGAGTTGACGGCCATCGAGAGTTCCATGGGCAGTTCTGGGGGTACGACCGACGTGATGATAAGGATGCAGTCAAGGAGCACCTTGGACTTGGGG
This sequence comes from Kickxella alabastrina, assembly GCF_025024165.1. Lineage (NCBI taxonomy): Eukaryota > Fungi > Kickxellomycota > Kickxellomycetes > Kickxellales > Kickxellaceae > Kickxella > Kickxella alabastrina. Next base: position 1,266,137 of record NW_026251472.1, read on the forward strand.
CGCCGAGAGTCCTTGCTACCGTGGACCCACACGTAGGCCGAGGCCAGGATGGCAAAGATCAGCAGGAAGCCAATGAATATGTAGGACTCCTTGTTATCCGCGGACACGCGGTCGGTGCTGTGGATCATCGTGCGCACGAGCTCGCCCTGTGCGGTTCCAAAGCCGGTGCGCAGAACGTAGCAGGCGCAGCCGCCGTCGGGAGTCACGATCTTGCTCGATGCATGCGGGGCCTCGACCTGGAGCACCTTGGTTCCGCCAAAAAGCATGCTGTTCTTATCCGCGCCCTCCATGTCGAGATTGTCCGTCGGGCTGCGCAGCTGGATGGACTCCTTGAGCTGCGGGGTTGACTCTCCCGAAAGCATGGCCTCGTTAACAATGCAGGTGCCCTCAAGCAGAATGACGTCGCAGGGCACGCCACTGTCCTCAGCTGAGCGCACGACCGATATTATGTCGCCAGGGCACAGCATCTCGGTGCCGACCTCTACCCACTGCGCGTTGCGCAGGGCCTGGAGCTTGTACGGCTGCATGGAGAGCGAGCGGAACTCATTGAGTGTGCGCAGGCGCTGAAAGACCAGCGTGGACTCGAACACAATCAGCATGACAAGCGTAAAGATCGAGTAGTACCAGTACTCGTCCATGCACCACAGGCCGACGCAGAAGACTTGGAACACAAAGAAGGGCGCGACGGCATGCTCCTTGAACAGATCGATGAAGGTCGGGACAGGGACAGAGAATCGGTTCTCCCCATAGACCTCGAGCGCCTCCTTGATGGTCACTTCGTTCGACAGGCCATTCGAGTTTTGCAGCTCGCCCAGCGGTGGGCAGCTCTCCGACGGATATGTAACGGGGCTAAAAGTTTTCTTGTCGTCATCATAAATGTACTTTAGCGCCTGGAAGGTGAACGACAGTTGGGGGCGGGTCTCGTCATGAACGTTGATGCCAAGGACAATCGGGCATATGGCGCTCTTCCCAAGGTGATCCGCGGTAATGACCTTGATCAGCTCGGCCTCATAGGGATCCTCGATGCTCTGACAGGTAAACTTTGCCCGAAGATTAACGCTCCACTGGCACATCAGGAACACCAGCGCCTGCAACATGAACATGATGATCAGAGACAGAGCGGTAAACTCCTGCGAGCCCAGGAAATCGTTGTAGCGCATGGTGTAGATGTATAGCCAGCCGGCGTACACCAGCGTGAATGGCCATAAGTATGCGTGTTGGAGGGTTGGCAGTTTTCGGTGAAGCGTCGCCGATTTTACTGCTTTCGCTTGCACCAGCCTCTCGTGCGATGGCGATCTAAATTGAAATTAAAATTCGAGTAAAGGATTCCGGGCAATTAGTATATATTGGACATTTCTTGAATATGCGTGAGCGAGAAGTTCTTGTGGTTTTAACAGAAGAGAGTGGTACTTACGCCATAGTTAAGTTAGGTATTTTTTGTAAGGGTGTTGACGGCAGGAGTTAGCGCGGGTAGTGAAAGTGTTCTAATAAAACAAAAGAGGGGGAATTCAAACGGCTCCTTGTTGGCTGGTTGAATTGATAGCAAGTTTTACAAACACGCACGCTAAGCAAAACAAAACAAAAAAACGTGAAAGATAAAGAGAGGGATAAAGTAAGGGGCGAACAAGTTATGAGCGCGTGGGTGTGTGAGGGGGGGGGTATGTGTGTGCTGAAAAGCAATGCGTTATTGCGTCGCATAATGAAATATTGCACGGGCTTATTCAAACTGCTGTGGATCAAAAATCAAGCGCATGATCAGGAGAAAAAGCAGGACGTAATTTGAAGTATCTTTTGCTTGAACTTTGTTTCACTGACTTTTTCCACGCTTGGACCGATTGTGATTTTGTCCAATCGCCGACAAACACATTTTTTTACTTCTCATTGTTATTGAAATGTTTTTTTCAAAGCGAGAAACGTGCACAACCGCCGATCACCAAAACTATTGTTTTTCTTAGCAGCAGCGCAGAGAAACGCCGTGCGCAGAAAAACACCGTGCGCAAAAAAAAACGTCAAAGCAAACAGTTTCGAGATGTTTGCATTTTTCTGATGTTATTGGCAACAACAATAAAAAACTAACCACGTTTGATATTGATTTGTTTTGAATACATGGTAAGAGAGGAGTAGGGGGTGAATATTTGATCGAAAACGTTTAAAAACGGTCTGAACGGGCTCGCATTGCCTTTTATTTTCTTCTTTTTTATTTTTCCCTTGTCTGACTTTCTTTATTTACTTTCCGCTCTTTTTATCCTCAAACAACAACCTATCATCCATTAACCATGACTACCGACTGGTCCAACCGTGAGCTTCCCAACACCATCTGCCTGTTCGACGTCGACGGCACCCTGACACCTGCTCGCGGCGTAAGTACCAATTAAAAAATCAACGTCCCAGTGTGCATTGTATTATATCAACATTCCTTTTTGTTGCTAAAAACCCGACAATGCCCAACACATTTTTTCCTTCACTTTTTTAATATTGTTTATCTCGTAGGTTATCACCGCCGAGATGAAAAAGTGCCTCGAGGACTTGCGCAAAAAGTGCGTAGTGGGATTCGTTGGCGGCTCTGACTTTGTCAAGCAGAAGGAGCAACTGGGCGATAACGTCGCAGACATGTTTGATTTCTGCTTCTCGGAAAACGGCCTAACCGCATTCCGCAAGGGCAAACCCCTGGCCTCCAACACCTTCCTCCAGTACCTCGGTGAGGATCGGTACGCCAAGTTGGTAAACTTCTGCCTCCACTATATCGCCGACCTGGACCTGCCCCAGAAGCGCGGCACTTTTGTTGAGTTCCGTCAGGGTATGATCAATATCTCGCCCATCGGTCGTAACTGCTCGAGGGAGGAGCGCAATGCTTATGAGGTTTTCGACTTGAAGCACAGGATTCGCGAAAAGTTTGTTGAGGCGCTGAAGAAGGAGTTTGAAGACTACAATTTGAAGTACTCGATTGGCGGGCAGATCTCGTTTGATGTGTTCCCCATTGGCTGGGACAAGACCTATTGCCTGCGGCACCTGGAGGGTGAGGGCTTCACCAAGATCCACTTCTTTGGCGACAAGGCGTTCAAGGGCGGCAATGACTGGGAGCTCTACGAGCACGAGGCCGTCACCGGTCACTCCATCAAGAACCCCAAGGAGACCCAGGCCCTCCTCAAGGAGATCTTCCACATCTAAATTGTTTTCGAATAAAGCTGTATCTCAACAAAGATTGAACCCATTTTTTTAATACCAATTATAATATAAATACAAGTTTTGAACAAAACACACGCCACTTGCTAATGGCACTCTGGCGAGTACCGGTCCTCTTCGGCCATGCGTTTTCGCTTGGATGCTCCGCCAGGGGTTTGATGCCTTGTCTGCTCAGTGATAGACACAGTTGATGGAAGCCCGGGCGTGTGCGACACGCCGAAAATGTCCTCAAAGATATTATACCCCGAATACTGGGCCTGCCCAGCAGCGCACGGTGGTGCCTCGGGCACGTACGGCGGCGAGTATGCAGAGGCAGAGTGCGTGGGCGAGCACGAAGACGCCGAGGAATAGTAGGGTGGCGAGTACAATGGCGAGTATAACTGCGAGTAAGCGGGAGACCGCGCCGGCGAAAGACGGTTAGGACTCGAATGCTGCATGGCTGCAGAGGACACATTCGCGGGCCTATTGTGTGTCTGAGGGCTGTTTGCCGGCAGTATCAATTTTGATGTCGATGCCAATGATGCTTTTGGTGTCAATGTTGATTGTGATGTCACTGTTGCGGGTGCGGCTGCCTTTGGTGTTGCCGACGAGCCAGATGTGCTACCCGGCCTTCCGCGTCCCGGCGCAACGCCCAGAAGGTCCATATGCGCCCTGGTCTCAGCACGTGCCCTCTGCATCAATGAGCACCCAGCCCTACCGACCCTCCCAGGCCTCCTTCCCTGCACCACAGCACTTCCCATCGGTATTATCTCAATCCTCCTCGCCTTCCTCTCCTCCTCCTCCATCTTCCCACGCACCCTCTCCAAAATATCCCTCCTCCTCAACTCGTCCTCAATGCGCATGTCGCGAAACTTTTCGCGCCAAAACCCGACGGCCAACTGGCCAGCGTCCAGGTGTTCTAGGGCGGCGTTCTTGCGCACACAGTGGTGGCGCCATAGCGGCTCGTTGTCGTCGAGGATATGTGGATTGAGGTGTTCGAGCGTCTCGAGCTGTTGCGGCGTGCATTGGGTGAGTGCGTCGAGGAGGAGGAAGTGTGGGGTTATGCCGAGGAAACGCAAACCGTGGTGATGTTTGGTGAGCGCTCGTTGGCAGAGCTCCTTGAGCGAAGGCAGCCGGTGTTGTCGCGCTGGAAGGCCGTCCATTTTTATTTTGTTAATGTTCTAATGCTGTAGAATGTCAAACGAAAAGAGTGTGTATGCGCGCATGCAAAAGGGGTTTTATATTGGAAATATAATAAGTGCGAAAAATGGAATTAAAAAATAGGAAGAATCCCAAAAGGTTCAGAAAAGAAAATGGCGAAATGCGCTGCAAAACATAAAAATTTGTCCACCTTTTATACTATTTTTTGGTCTATTTAAAAAAGAAAGAAAGAAAATTTCATTCAACTCATTTTTTGAAAAAGTCAAATGCAGCCTGCTTGTTGCCCCGGGCAATAGCCACCATAGGGTTGGAACGCTTGACGCGCTGTCCGCCGCGCTTCTCAACCAAAAAGTGCTTAACCTTCTTCGACGGCAACATCAGCGCCAGCCGATCAAGCAAGTTGGTCTTCGTCGCCGGCTTGCTCGCAACCACGCGGATGCCCGACATGACACGTACAGCGGCAACACCCTCGGTCTTCTTATTCTTCTTCCGCTTATCCGCCAATACCTTCCTTCTCTTCCTAGCGCTTTCCTCCTTCTCGCCCTCCTTAGAATCCGCACCGGCGTCGGCCGAGCGCTTCTTGAACTCTGAGGCAAACTGCTCCAGCAACGATGCGTCCAGCCTACCGTCGCCACCGGTCTTGGTAGGTTTCTCAGACGCAAAGGCGGTAAGTGATTTTTTGGTGTTGGTTTCCAGGCGGAACTCGGCAGGGATCTCACTGGGCATAGTGAGATCCGGGCGCACAGTGAGCTTGGAGACGGCATCCACGGCCTTGGCGAGGCTCTCGGCCGCACGCTTGCGATGCCGTGCGCGCTGCTTCTTCGAAACCTTCTTTGTCCCCGAAACAGGCTCATCCGCGACCCGTGGGGGTTGAGTGCTATCCTGCGTCGCGGGTTTCTTTATGGCAATGACCTCCGGGGCATCGTCGTCGTTGTCGCTGTCGCTATCCTCGCCTGTGGCAGCAGCAACCACCGGCGCAGCGGGCGCAGCCTCGGCCTCGTCGTCGCTTTCAATCTCGGCATCCGAATCAAAAACAATATGCTTATTCCCAGCCACCGACGCCGGAGACATGATCTTGTCGAAATGCGGGTCTTCGATATCGCTCAGATCCGAAATCTCCTCCTCGTTGCTCTCGGGCGTCGCCACAGAGCTCTCATCGACAGACGGTGTGGTAGCTCCAAAGATACTGTCCTTCTTTCCGGGACGTCCACGGTGCGGCGACGAGAGCATCAAAGGGGTATCTTCGACGCCCGATTCGGCTTTGTTCAGAGATGAACGGGTTTTGGGCGTCAAATCCGCTTTGGCTGATCTTGTGGTGGGTTTGCGCGGAGTCGTCTTGGGCTTTGTTGGCGTAGTCGACTCTGGTGCTGTTGCTGCTGCTGCGGCTGTGGCTGAGGCGCGGGTTGCCCTTTTGGGTGTCGTGGACTTCTTTGGTGTTACTGCCATGGTGGGGAGGTTGTCGGTGTCTTCGCTGCTTATGCTTTTTGATCTAGAACGCAGACGGGTGGCTATAGGTGTTTCTTCTTGTTGCTGGCGTGTTGGTGTGGTAGTTTCGGTTAGTTTGGTCGAACGTGTCGAGGGCATGCTGTTTGGTTCTCCAAAAAAAGGCCTTGTTAATTGACGCACGGAAAAATAAAAATAATAAAATAAACAGACTCTTTTCTTTTAAAAACAATGATAAAAATGATAGTATATATATGAATTCGAGCTGACAAAAACAACAATAAAAAAGTATAGAGGAAAATAAAAAAGGTATATGTTTTTTTTTACAAAGTCCAAAAAAAAATTCGAATCAAATTCAAAGCTCTGTTTCCCATTTTAAAAAAATTTGCACAGCACGATTTGTAATTTTCTTTGCTGCCCTTTTCTTGATTAACAGATCACACCAGCAAAACATAAAACAAAGCATGTAATTGGAAAATTGGAAAATTGGAATTAGAAAATAGAAAATAGAAAATGAAAAAATGAAAAAAATGAAAAAAAGGCTCAATAGGGAGCATAAAACAAAGTGTTTTTCTTATTACAGGCTAGGTTGTCCACATACACATGGCCAGCACGTCCTTCCATTGAGCGCGCAGCCACAAGCAGTTGGGCAACCAAAGCGCTGACCTGGTCGACCGGGCCGTTCCCCACGACACGGCGAAAAGCCGCTGCGGTGCGCGACCCAGACCCAAGCCAAGCAGCCACCAGCCGAAGGCTCGCCATCCCATCACCACTATTAACTCCAGGTGCATGAGATCCAGCAGCCCCCATCATCACGGCCGACAGCTTCCCTCCAGCTGCTGTCCCTCCAGCCACGTTGAAGGAATTCTTCATGCTATCAGTGCGCGGAGTGCTGCTGCTGTTGCTGTTGCTGTTGTAGTCCAAAATCCCACGCGCAATGCGCGATACCTGGTGCCTGCTGATCAGGCCTCCATTCTGACTGAGAACCCACCACAAGACGGAGAATGTCCTCCACAGATCCCTCAGGCTGCTCAGCGGCGAAGCCGACACCACAGCCATCACCACCACGGTGACCATCCGATGCGCCAAGCTCAAAGATGAATCGGTCAAAGAGCATGTTTCCAACACTGTTGCTGTCCCCAAGTCCATTGCCATTTGCTCCGAAAAGGGAGCTGACATGGTTTGGGGATGTTTGCGGCAGATACTCTGCGTATGTGACAAGGGCCTCCGCTGCTGAGAATCAGGCTGGTGCACACAAAAAATGTGTGCGTTGCCCGACTGTGCGAGTGCTGCTGACTCGGACAAGCCCTTGTCTGAGAGATCTGACGTTGCTAAAGTGTTGGAAAATAGCTCCATGGAACCGGTGGAATCCATGTTGCTTGGCGGTGACGAAATGGTCACGCAGGGGATCGACGAGAGAAGAGATGACCCGGGGGCCACGTCTGCGCTGGGAGAATTGCTGGCAGCGCTGAGGCCGGCGGACAATGGGTTCATCGAGACATCCAGGACCGGCGGCGTCGAAGTAACGTTGCTTGAATTAGTACTAGTGGTGGCACTGGTATAGCCGAGTACGCTGCTCGCAGAGCTATTCGCACCAGGAGTGACACACGCCTGCATCATAGGCGAAGCAGCAAGGGGAGTAATCGGGCTCCACGCCATGGGAGCCACCAACTCATCACCCCTCTGCTGCTGCTGCTGCTGGCCCTGCGAGCTAAACAGGAAATCCTGGAACCCCTGCAGCTGCTTGGCCAGCCCATCCAGCCTATCAGAAAGCTCATGGTTAGAATCCTCCGTCCTCCTAAGCCTCATCTCCAGCTCCTCATTCCTTGCCCGCAGCTCATCGTTCTCCTGCTCGAGCTGCTCCACATGCACGCGCTTCTTCTCGCGCGATAACTGTGCCGCTGCGCGGTTACGCAGGACACGAGCGCGCTTGCGTGCCTCTTGCATGCCGGGCTCTTGGTTAGAACTGCGGAGGGGCCGGCCGGCGCGCGGTGGTGGGAGCGTGGAAAGGTCGATTTCGTTTGAAAAGCTGGATGGGGAGCTGGGGTGCTTGCGCTTGAGCGTTTCGTCTTGCGAGGTGTACTCGGGGGTCCCCATACCAGCGCCACCGCCTGTACCAATGTCACCTGTTTCGACCTTGTTCATGATGCTGCTGGGCATGGAATCGTTGGACGCAGAGTTCATTCTTTATTGAATGCTAAAAGGTGAAGATGTGCAAGGTACGGGCGGCTCGAGTGGCGGGAAGACGATGTGAATTCAGAGATCCACGCAATAATGTTGAATGTGTGAGATAAAATATATATATAAATGGGTGTTTGAAAGGGAGTAAAATTATAAGTGCGTTGATGATATATAAAATACTTTAATATAAATTCAAGAGGAAAATAAAAGGTGAGGGCGGGCGAAATATGTTGGCATAGTTTTACAAAGTCTGCATTTCCTTTTCTCAATAATTTTTTTGCTCGCACCAAAACTCAGTTCTTTTATGATAAATTGTCAGCCGGCCTTGGCGTTGAAAATGATGAATAATTAGTGAGGAAAAAAGAGGCGAAAATCACGGTAAATTGCGCCAAACACAGAGCAAGCATTATTCTTGCCAGCCAATGGAAGCAGGCTGTAATTTGATGTGGTGGAAGTTTTTGAGAGGTGCATTAGCCGCCAGCCTCAGAATGTGGATAGCGAGTGTGAGCACTTTGGCCACTCAAGTAAAAAAATAGCTGGAAAACTGTCACTTTGCCATTGTGATATGTCAACAGATCGTCGTTTGTTTTTGTTGAAAATTTTCCGCAGAGGAAAAGTACGCGAGACTTTGGAGAGAAGGAATACAAGAGAACAATGTGGGCACATGTGTTGCGAGCAAAAATTAACAAAAGAGTCGGCGACATCAGCTGCCTGACCAATGCACGGTCGACATGCAATGAGGACGTGTACGTGGCAATAGACTGGAGCGCAGCTCAATGTGCACTTCGGGGTAAATTTTTACTTTAATAAATTTAAAACAAGACAGCTTGTCTCGCTTTGGCATGCATTGTCATCTGAAAGCAAAAGAAGTTTGGTCTAGCATCAAACAAAACACATACGTGGACGTTTGGGACAATGTCGTTCTGTGTGCTGTACCCAAACATAGAATCAACCGCAGTCCGTAAAAGCGCCAACGTCAACATAGACCAAAATGGAACATCGACTTGTGCAATTGCTATATTCCCCGCATATTGGCATGCATTGATGTGTTTGCATATTAAATGAGGAAGTAATGATAAAATAAAAAATTCGTATATTGAAATTTTTCAATTAAAAAGCTGCAGCTAAAGAAGAAAAATGAGCATGGAGAGCGGCTGAATCCCATCAATAGAAGCGGGGCTTGGATTTAGCCAATATTGCACTTGCTATGCCGTCAGCGGAAAATTAGTTACCACCACGCAGACGCAGAACGAGATGGAGGGTCGACTCCTTCTGGATGTTGTAGTCCGAAAGAGAGCGGCCATCCTCGAGCTGCTTGCCGGCAAAAATGAGGCGCTGCTGGTCTGGGGGAATCCCCTCCTTGTCCTGAATCTTCTGCTTGACGTTATCGATGGTGTCGGACGACTCGACCTCGAGGGTGATGGTCTTACCGGTCAGCGTCTTGACGAAAATCTGCATGCCACCGCGCAGACGCAGAACGAGATGGAGGGTCGACTCCTTCTGGATGTTGTAGTCCGAAAGAGAGCGGCCATCCTCGAGCTGCTTGCCGGCAAAAATGAGGCGCTGCTGGTCTGGGGGAATCCCCTCCTTGTCCTGAATCTTCTGCTTGACGTTATCGATGGTGTCGGACGACTCGACCTCGAGGGTGATGGTCTTACCGGTCAGCGTCTTGACGAAAATCTGCATGCCACCGCGCAGACGCAGAACGAGATGGAGGGTCGACTCCTTCTGGATGTTGTAGTCCGAAAGAGAGCGGCCATCCTCGAGCTGCTTGCCGGCAAAAATGAGGCGCTGCTGGTCTGGGGGAATCCCCTCCTTGTCCTGAATCTTCTGCTTGACGTTATCGATGGTGTCGGACGACTCGACCTCGAGGGTGATGGTCTTACCGGTCAGCGTCTTGACGAAAATCTGCATGCCACCGCGCAGACGCAGAACGAGATGGAGGGTCGACTCCTTCTGGATGTTGTAGTCCGAAAGAGAGCGGCCATCCTCGAGCTGCTTGCCGGCAAAAATGAGGCGCTGCTGGTCTGGGGGAATCCCCTCCTTGTCCTGAATCTTCTGCTTGACGTTATCGATGGTGTCGGACGACTCGACCTCGAGGGTGATGGTCTTACCGGTCAGCGTCTTGACGAAAATCTGCATGCCACCGCGCAGACGCAGAACGAGATGGAGGGTCGACTCCTTCTGGATGTTGTAGTCCGAAAGAGAGCGGCCATCCTCGAGCTGCTTGCCGGCAAAAATGAGGCGCTGCTGGTCTGGGGGAATCCCCTCCTTGTCCTGAATCTTCTGCTTGACGTTGTCAATGGTGTCGGACGACTCGACCTCGAGCGTAATAGTTTTGCCCGTGAGGGTCTTGACGAAAATCTGCATTGCTAGAATAAAAAAAGTAAAAGTGGTGAGGAAAATAAAATGAAATTTTTTAAAGAGAAACAAAAGAGAAAAAGGTCAAATATGGTGTGGCAGTGCCCTCCTACGTCAGTTTTATATGCGAGATTCTAGACACATCTTTTTGTTTCCATGAGTGTCCATTGTTTCGCGAGTGGGGGGAGGGGAAGCAAGGGAATAGGGAATGGCCAATTTGATAGTCTCGAATCTTTTTTCTTTGCTCTTTTTTTCTTGTTGCTGCCGTCATTTGCCAATAATTACTGCGGCTATTATTATTTTTTACTCCCTCCATTTGACACGCCAATTACATTGCATTGATGCTCTTTTTACTATTTGTTCCCGAGTAGTGTGTTTTTGCGTGTGAATGAACAAAAAGAGCCCGAGTGCTCGTGTTTGTGTAGTGGTGGCATTGCAGTACAAATATTAGCATTCGATGATGGAATCAAAGCATTTATTTTGCACTCTTTTGCCGGCTGACGCAGCATCAAGCAGCAAACAAAAGCGACAATGGGCAGCTACAGCAAAACGGCAGTTGATTTACTTGACCTTGTGACCCAGAGGCTGAAAAGAACAGAAAATGCAGAATGCACACGCGTATTTGGATTTATTGTATATTAGCTTCTCTGCTGTTTTTTCTTCGCCCGCAATGCCCGGGTGAGAGCATATTCTGCAGATCCCGAGGCTCTTAACAGACTCATATGTGGAACCAATTGCAATATGAATGCGATCGGCAGGAGCTTTTTATATTGACTTTTTTTTGAAAATACAAGACGATTGATTGGCGGTCTTTCATCCTCCCCAACGGTTCTGCATATTGACTGCGCAAAAAAATACAAGTGATTACTAATGTTCTGTTCAGCTTTTACATTTTATTTTTGTTCAGCTCAAGCAGAGATGATTTTACTTGTTAAACACAGAAAATGTGTGATAAAATAAAGAAAATGAATGAATGAGAAAAAAAAGTGTTTAGTTCTTGGGAGGGTCGTTGTAGATGAGCACGTTGGGGCTTCCAGTTCCAGGGTTCAGGACGATATCTTTGGTGGACAGCTCAAGCATCTTAGCCTTGAGCTCCTGACCAGTAAGGCTGCCCTTCTCCTGAGACAGCAGGTATGCAGCCAAGCCGGCAACATGGGGGCTGGCCATCGACGTTCCCGAAATAGTGTTAGTCTGGCGGTTACCACCAATCCAGGTAGACAAGATGTCCTTTCCGGGGGCAAACACATCAACGCACTTACCAAAGTTCGAGAACCAAGCGCGCTCATCCGTAATGCTCGTGGCACCAACAGTGATAGCCTTAGGGGCGCTAGCCGGGGAGTAACTGCAAGCATCACGGTTGTCGTTTCCGGCAGCCACAGCGTAGTGAACGCCTCCCTCGACAGCATTGTTGACGGCCTCATTGAGAGCGCGGCTGAAGCCACCGCCCAAGCTCATATTGGCAACACTGCCGCGGTGCGCCTTGCCCTGCTTCCGGGCCTCGGCAACGGACTTGAGGTGCTCCTTGACAGTGAAGTCGACGCCGGAAATGACATCGAGCATGGAGCCGGAGCCGTTGGATCCCAGGACCTTGACGGCAACCACCTCGGCGCCCTTGGCCACACCGTAGCGGCCGCCGGCAATGGTTCCAGCCACGTGAGTGCCATGGCCATTCCTGTCCTCGTCCACGTCATTCAGTGGAACAGTCTTGCCCCACCTGGCGCGGCCGCCGAAATCAACATGGTCAATGTTCACACCCGTGTCAACAACGTAAACAGTGATGCCCTCGCCGGCCTTAGGGTCATGCACGTACTTGCTGAAGGTGCGGAAGCCCAGGGGCTCGCGGTGCGAGATGCGCGCTAGACCCCAGGGGGCGTTGCTCTGGGTTTCCAGAGCATACACCACAGAGTCCTTCTCAACATAGGCGACTTCATTGGACTGACGGATGCGGTCGAGAATCTCGGGCTCGAACTTTCCAGAGTAGCCCACGAGTGCGTCCTGGTAGATATGCTCGATCTTGTTGGCGTCGCGGTAGGCCGGGGCACGGGCATTGGCCTCGTTAATGTTGTTTGTCAACCAGGCAAAGTGGCTCTGGAGGGAGGCTCTTCCAGGCCTGACAGAATCCTTGAATACAACGATGTATTTGTCTGGAATAACCTCGGCCTCGGAACTGGCAAGGAGGGGCGCAATGCCAATGACTGATGAGCGCATGGGGTTGCCAGCCACCACAGCGGCAATGACAGCCACAAAGACAAGGCTAAACGTGCGAATACGCATTACAAAGTAGGGTGAAGGAGAAGAGGCTGCTTGAGAGTAAATGAGGTGGTAAAAAGTACAGGTTAAAAGAATAAATAAAAAGATGGTGTTTGGTGTTGGTTGCTTGTAAAATAAAATATGAATAAAAATGTGTCTACAGAAAAGAAAAGTGGAAAAGCATGTTTTTGCAGCTTGCATTCCCTTCTGGATGTTGTCATTTTCTTGGCTTTTAAACGATTGCGTGGACTCACTGCCGCCCCCCAGCTGCGAACAAAATAAAAATGGAAAGAGGGGGAAAAATTATGCCATCATGTCAGTCAATTCACCACACCGCCAGCCAATAATCGATTGGCCAGGTGCCCTCTTTTTCAAGCTCGGATTTTTTTTCTTCCAGTAGAAAATTAATTGTAAAAAAATTGGTCAGCTGAATTCGCCGCTTTCAGAAAGGGGAATATGCGATACAATCGCCGAATATCAAAAAGAACCAATTCTTTCGCTTCTTCAAAATTGCGCAAATGCAATAAGTAGTAGTAGAGCGAATTTTTTTTAGTTTTTGATTCGTATTGTACCTTGCGGATAGCTCTGATCTCGTGATGGACTGACGGAGAGGATTTGCTTTGTGTGAGTGTGTTTTTTTGGAGCCGAACAGAACCATTCATATATAAAAATAATAAAAGACGAAACAGGCTGTGTAATTTTATTTGAAGAATCACTGTGGAAATTTGCTTTTTTTGGCACACGCTTCCAATTTTTATTTTTTATTTTTCACAAGCTCACAGGGTTAATGCAAAGCCACGTGGGCAAAGAGCCAATTAATGTATGCATGCTTTTTCTCTCCGAACAAGCAAGACTGCGGTCGTCGGAATGTTGAAGTTATTCTCTCGACTCGTGAACAAAAAAATAAGAGAGAGAAAAAAGAAAGGTGTTGGATGTGCGAGTGTCATGCTCGCTAATAACCAAAACAGCAGTCTCAACAGGTCACGCATCTCTCTTCCCCTCCCCCTCACGTATATAAACGTGGACATGAAGCACGAGCACGACACCGTGTATCCAAAATTATTTCTCTAAGGTATTTCTATTCAAAACATTCAAAAATGTTTCTTTCCAAAAGTCTTGATCTGCTCGACAAACACAAACATCAGAATAGTATGTGGGCCCAGCCTCAGGTAATGCGCCAAAAACCCCTTGTACAACGAAAAGAACCCCTCGGCCTTAACAGTCTTGTAGAAACACTGCATTGGATTCTTGTACAGTGCACCGCCGTGCCCGCCGACAGCCGCCTTCTGGTTATACATTCTTGTGCTGACGACATCGAAGGGATTCATAACAGTGCAGACGAAGAATCCCGTGACCATACTTGCTAGGAAATGCGTCATCATGCTGTCATGGTTGAGGCCGCGGTGTGCCAGCTTATCTGCGATATAGTCCTTGCATTGGTCGTACGTGGCCAGTTGGACGGAGGATCCGGCGCCGGCACGCATCATGGAGGCGTCCATACCGCGATACAGCCCGCGCAAACCGCCTTCGCGCCAGATCTTGCGCAGCCCATCGATCGAGCTCTTGTAGTTGTGCTGGAACCCGACCGCGGCAAAGTCTGAAGCCGACTGCATGCGCGTTTTAACCAAGAAAAAGGGTGACCCCAGGGCTGCGCCCGTTATGCCGCAGAGTCCACCGGCGGCCACATTGAGCGGGATAATGGCCGACTGGCTGTTGCTGGGGTTTCCTGTGAACAGCTTGTATAGGGCATTTTTGACTGGCTCGTAGAACCCTAGGCGTGTGCCGTTGAGCATTACCTGGTACATGTATCCGGGCCCTAGGCCCTTTTGTAGCCCGCGTAGGCCTTCGTTTTTACCGATTACCCAAAAGGCTTGCGCGATGTTGCGGTATGGCTTGACCATGTTTGGCGTGCTATGTGCCAGCTCGCCCTGGAGCTGTAGCCGTGTCTTGACCACCTATATGTTTGAAAATACCATGAGGGAGGGAGTGATTGGTTTTGTTTTGTTTTGCAAGACAAAATTGATTTTTTAATGGGTGAAAAAATGGAAACCGGCGGAATAAGATCAAGTGATGGCAGGGATGAGAAGATCGAATTAGTACTAATTGAAGGAATTGAAGGAATTATCATGCATGGCATCAGCAGTAGATATCGATTCGAGCAGGGCAGGCGCACGAACAGATACAGACGATAGACAGACAAGTAGGTAGGGGGCCGTGTGATCAATTCTTTCTATTTAGTCAGCAACACAACCCCCCCCCCCCCCCGCTGCCACAAATCTCATCTTTTAAAAATATAACATTGAAATATATTTCCTTCATCAGGCCGAATAGTAAAATACAGAAAGCCAAAGACAAAAGCAAACAACTCAATACAACTCATATATCATATAAAAAACACCTGCTTTACCTCGAATGGATTTGTAAATGTAACCGCGCCGCACGACGCAAGGCTTCCAGCAAACCACGTAAACAAAATACTGCTGCCGAATTTTTGTGCTGTCGGAGTAACCACGCCAGTACTGCTGCTAATTATCGGCAGAACCAAACCAGAACCATCATTATTGCTACTGCTGCTGTTGCTTTTGCTTGCTGTCGTCATATTTTGTGTTAATTCTTGATAATGAAAAATAAATAAACAGTACAGGTGTGGATAAAGTAAAATAAAAAAGTGGAAGGAAAAATGGAAGGAAAAGAGGATCCCGATTGCATCTATTTTTTTATCACAATCGGAATTGACCAGGAAAAAAGAAAATCAAATAAAAAACAAGGACCCGGTTTGTGTGGGTGGCACATGCGACTAAATGTCCTGGGCAGAATAGATAGAGAAAAATCAAATGAAAACAACCACCGCAATATATTATTCTTTTTATTTCAATTTCATTTGTTGTCACCAAAAAAAAAGAGCATCCACACAAAAAAAACCCGAATTGATGCTTTAATTTTTTTTTAGAAAACATCGAAAATCAACCAATTATGTTTCGTATTTATCGTACACTCAAATAAAGTCAATTATAGCAACAACCGGCAAACTCCGGAACAACCAATATAACGTTACCATATTTAGAATAAAATTTATACTCGCTGAAAAAATTTAATAGTTAAAAAGGGGGAGGGAGGGGGGGGGAAGTCCAAGATAAGTCACAAAGGCCTGAGCTCTCTGCTCTTAAAACGGCAGGTGAGTACCCCCCCCCCCCGTCTGCCTCCGCCTCCGCTCAACTCCACTCAACTCCACTCAACTCCACTATAACCCATTTTACTTTGCACCACTCAATATTTCCCTTTTAATCCGTTTCTTCAGCGGATGCCTATTTCGAACCAGATTTGCACCTGTCACGCCGACATATCCTTCAGTTGGAACAGGATATGAAAAAGAGAAAAACCGACCCAAAGAAATAATGCTGTCTGGAAATCACACCATTCATTTTTTGTTTTGCTAAAAGGACAATGTGTAAATGTAAAAGCAAAAAGAACAATATTTGTAATAAAAAAAGAAAGGCTGTAAGCGAAAAATATATAAGTTATTTGTAACCAGCCAAAACAAAGCGAAATCATACACTAGGAGCGAACTGAAATGCAGCAGCCAATATGTCCATGCAGTCGACTAAAATTCCAAAAACAGCTCCGAATACGGGTCCTCCGATGTAGTATCACCATATGTCTCTGCTGTCTCCGGATACTTGTCAAAGTTGCTCGTATCGCCATCGACCTTCTGCGGCGGAATCAGCGGCGCCGGAATCTCTCTAGCAGCTAGCCGGTTCCAATCAACCTCGGCAAACCACCGGTGCTCTTTAATATCAGCCGACCCACGATGCAGGTTTCCCAGACGACGCGACAGATCGGCAGTCAACAAGCGACTGACAAGATCGCGGGCAACAGGGTCGAACTCAGCAGGCCACTGAATGCGCCCAGCAAGGATCTTCTCGTACAACCGGTAGTGGTCCTCGTCGTAGAACGGCGGGTATCCGGCGATCATCTCGAATATCAGAATACCCAGTGCCCACCAGTCCACGGATTTCCCATACCCCTTTGCCTGGATAACCTCGGGTGCCAAGTAATCTGGTGTTCCGCACAGCGTCCATGTGCGGTCCACGACCTTTTTGGCAAAGCCCATGTCCGTCAGCTTAACATGACCGCGGTCGTCCAGCAGGATGTTTTCGGGCTTGGTGTCGCGCCAAATAATATTGCGCTCATGCATGTACTCCAGTGCCAAAAGCACCTCGGCCGCGTAGAATTTAGCCACAGGCGGCGGGAACCGATGGTACCGCCTCAAGTACGTGAACAGCTCGCCACCGACAACGTACTCCATGAAGAAATACAGGTTGATGCGGTCCTGGCACGTTCCCAGCATGTTGACGATGAACGGACAGTTGCATTCGGCGAGGATTCGCCGCTCACTGTTGACGTGTTCGACTTGCTTTGCCCGCACCACATGGCCCTTCTTTAAAACCTTCATTGCGTAGTACTTGTTCGTCACTTTGTGCCGCACCAGGCGCACTCGCCCGAAGGAGCCCGTGCCGACTGTGCGAAACACCTCGAACTCGTCCAGGCGCACGTGCTTGTCCTCGTATGGCTGCTTAGTTGTCTGCAAAGGCACGGATTGTTCCCACTGCTGCTGCTGTTGTTGCTGTTGCTGTTGCTGTTGCTGTTGCTGCTGCTGCTGCTGCTGCTGCTGTTGGGGTTGCTGCTGCTGAGGCTGAGGTTGAGGTTGAGGTTGAGGTTGAGGTTGAGGCTGAGGCTGAGGCTGAGGCTGAACCACAGTCTGTTGCTGTTGCGCATACGCCGTATTCTGGTACTGGATCGGCTGCTGTCCAGGGTACAGCGTCTGAGGTGCAGTATACCCACTTGCGCCAGCCGAAAATGACGCCGCACGCGTCGCCATACTCGTCAACGATTGAACACCGGGTGCAGCATTCGACGGCACCATGTGTTTCTGCAATTGGGGCGCAGACTGCTTGTATGGCACCGACACATGGTGCTGCTGCTGGTAGGGGTATTCATGCATAGGCGGCTGCGAAGAACTTGCTACACCCGGTGAGACACCGTAGTTTTTCCCTCCAAGCGGTGAGTTTGGCAGTGGCGTCGGGTCTGTCGGAGAGTCAAGGTACTGTGTGTAAACTGAGCTCCTTTCTGTTGGTGGGCTCATCCCTGAAGAACTGTCTCTATCGCTGATCTTGTTCTTTGTCTTTTGCAGTATTTTGTTGATAAATGCCATTGTTTTTTCCTTAACCGCGGATAATGAAAAGGAAAAAAACAGGGAATTTTTGCTGCTGTCGCTGCTTGTTATTTATTAGGATGGCTGGGCGTATATTAAGTCCGATTCGATCGGAATGACGGCCCAATGTGTAAGGGAAAATAAAAGGGAGTGACGAGCGAGAAAGTTGTCTACTGCGAAAAAGAGAGAAATTGTATAATAAACACCTAAAAAGTTGGGAACAATAAAAAACAAGTGTCGTGTATGGTGTTGTACAAAAAAAAGTCTGCCAATATAAAGCCAAAAAGCAGTCTTTTTTGTTGTTGAATTCAACGAAATGGCGAGTTTAAAAGGAAAATACAAGCACGAGAATAAGAATAAGGAGAAAATGTATAAAAAAGAAAATAGGTTGGGTCTGTATTTTGGAAACCTATTTTTTTGGAGTAGGGTATGAAAGACCAGCAAAAAAAGAGAGGAAAAAGCGATATGCAGCTAGAGGCAGTAATACAGGCAATACGCACAGCTTGCAATAGATAAACAAATAGAAGAGGCGGGAGGAATATAACGTGCTGAAAGTGCAGCAAGAGAGAGGGGGGATAAGAAGCAAAAGAGAATCAGGGTTTTTGCTTTACTTTTTATTTTTTGTTTGGGTGTTCACTATTGTAAAATGAATATAGTGAGATAGAGAAAGAGAGGGGGGGGGGCGAGAGCGAGAGTGAGCTCGAAGAAAGAAAAATAAAATTAAACAGCAATAGTAATAAAGAGAAGGAAATGGGCCCCGAGACAATGTATATAAATAATTCAGCTTTTGGAGTAAAAGACAAGAAAGAGAGAAAAAGCGGAGACGACCAAGCAAGGAATCCAGAATCAATTAAAAAAGAAATGAATGCGACACAAAAAAAATTGCTTTTATATTTTCTTCCAGCCTCCTTTTTTTGGTCTTCGTATTCGCGTGTTGGTGCGGTGTCAAGAGACCTAAAAAACTTGGAGTGTTGTGTTCAAAGCTTTGTATTTTATTCTCTCCTACAGTTCTGGTAGAACCCAAATAAAGATTTTTTCTGGACCACTTTTGTGTCATCGCACTTATAAACCCCACAGACAGGGGCTGATCTCGGATGAGGGAGGACACAAAGTCTCTGTCGATTGGTTACCAGCTGCGCCCAAAAACTCGTCTCAGACATCAACTGCTTGTAGAGAAGCACAAGGAAAACACTTGAATTTACAAGATACACACCTCGGGGCCCTAGAACAACGGCCTTTGAATTTGTCTTCGTATTTTTTAGCTGCGTCACTCGCCTTGGTGGATGGATGAATTAGATGGCGGCTGGCTTTTCTTCCAGAAGTGAGTGAAGCAAAAAAATTTTGGTTCCCAGCCGGCCCGGCCCGGCCCAGCCCTGTGAATCTTGCTTTAATTTTCGGTGTCACCTGTACATACGCTAAATGCAACATTTTTGGGCTTATTTACGCCCATCGCATTCTGAAATTCGCAATATTGTGGATCTTGCCTTGAACTGATATACAAAGCGAGCAACAGAGGTAATTCCTGGTGGTCTTCGGCGCCACAACAGAAAAAAACGTTCTTTTTTAATTCGGTTCGGAAATGGAAGAGAAAAAAGGAGCCCAAAACAGTATAAATTAGCAAAAAGTGAATGCATTGTATCTGGCACTCGCCTCTTTTAGTAAACAACAACAATAACAAACACTCGAATAAAGAAGAAAAAAACCGAGAGCAAAACCGAGAAAAATACAGTCACATCGGCGGGCGTATTGGCATGGTCTTGTTGGCAGAAAAGAGAGAGATAAAGAGGGGCATAAGGGTGATTTAAGAAAACGAGGTTCATTCCAGATCAAACTCGCTGCCTCCAGTGTTCGTAAACAGGCGGTTCAAAACAATCTGCTCCGCATGTGACGCAGCCACACCCCGCGCATACCACCGCGCAATCGATCCGACAAAAATCGGCGACACAATATCAACCACGCTCTCCACATGCCGCAGCAGCTGCTTGCGCAGATCCGCCAAACACACAGGCACGGCAACAATGATCTTATTGGCGCCATAGCAGTGTTTCAAGTGCATAATGGCTTCGCGCATCGTGTCCCCGGCCTCAATCCCATCGTCCACCACAAGGAGTGTCCGGCCTTGGAGCATTTCGACTGTGGGCGCAGGTAAATGAAACTGCCGCTGCTCGCAATTGAGCTGCTCGTCGATTGCATCGATGCTTTGCAGGAGCCAAGGGGAATTGGCATTGGCGCCTACGCATTTGGCCACGGCATTGTCTATGCGCACGCTGCCGTCGCCGGCCACGCTGCCCAGGGACAGCCGCGGGAGATTGGGGCACGGAATTGACCGCACAATATAGTACAGGTGCTGGATTCGTGGGCCCAAGGCCGCGGAAATCACGGAGCCGACGACTGCTCCGCCGCGGCTGATGGACAAAACAACCACGCTGCTGTCGCCCACGTACTCCCGCAAGTTGTTGGCCAGCTGCCGTCCTGCATGAATCCGGTCGTTGAATATCGCTTGCCGGCCTCTGCTGTGGTCCCTGAGTGTGCCCGTTCGGCCATCTATCACGTCCATTTGTGACCTGGCGCGCGGCCTCGCTGTCGACGCGTAGTCTGAGTCAACGTTCCTATCGTTGCTGCTGTTGCTGCTGTTGCTGCTGTTGCTGCTGACGCTTGGCCGCCTGTCGAGGCTGACCATTGCGACTGTTGCGTGGTGTGAAAAGTTGCCGAGGGCGGCTGTGGTAACTGCAAAGAATATCAGCTAGGAAAGTAAACAAACAAACAAGGGTATCGAGTTGGTTAGAGTTTGAAGGGTAAAAAAGAAGAAAAATAGTAAACAGTTATAAAAAAGAAGTTACTCTCCGGAAATGCATCTCCGTCCTTTTATTCAAATGGCCCTTCCCTTCAGCGACGAAATTTGGTTGAGCAAATCCAGGGCGGTAAAGCGTCGCCCCGTTTTTGGAGCAGATAGATTGGAATTGGCAAATGTGGAGGTGATGCCTTTGGAGTGATGCAGGTTCGCCGTGCTCTCTCATGCGTCAATTATGCTAATTAAAAACACACGGCACTCCTGTTTCCCTTGCCGGGTGCATTCACGGCCCGAATAATGTTAAAGGCAGCTCCGCCTGGGTCTCATGACTTTTGAAAATAGACACGCTTTCACTGCTGGGAATCATCACCGGATTACATTGTCTCAAAACACGCCTTTTCTTCGTCTCCGTAGCGGCTGTAACGGAGTCTATTTTTCTTTAGCTCGCACCCTCCCGAGCAAAAATATACTGCGCTATGGTAATAAGCCTTTCATATTTTGCAATAAAAATACATCTATAACTAGTTTAAAAATAAATAGATGTTTGCGCGTCTCGCCCCCCTCTCACTCTCCCTTTTTTCAAATCCAAGCAGCGGGATTCTGGTAGAAGAAAACAAGCGCAGCAAAAATGACCAAAGCGACAGCAAAGTACGCCGCAGTATGATTAACAGGTGCTCCACCCTTCAGCGAGTTCGCAATGTCCTTCTTCGCCTTATCGACGATCTTGCGCACCTGGCCGTACATGGGGTCCTTCGGATCATTCTTCGCCTCGATTCTCTCAAGATACCGGTAAAAAACGCGCTTTACACTGTCCAAGTTGTTCGACTGCGAGATCAGCTTCAGGGCCTCGCCCTTGCGAATCTTCACGTTGGTATCCAGCACCTTGGGATTATTGAAGCACAGGGCAATGGTTGCAATCGCCATGGTCTGCGGGATAGCGCAGAACTTGAACACTGTGGGCTCATTGATCTGGTCGAGATACTCCATGACATCGGGGATATGCGCTAGTGCATTCGTGCACATCTCGTTCAGAGCATTCATGCTCTTGTCGCGGTTAGATTTGCTAATAAGCGTGTCCTCGGTGTCGGCGAACTTTGACCAAATGGCCTTGGGCCAGAAGCACCTGCCATCGAGCACGTCCTCGTTGATATCGCGCGTGATGTTGGTCTTTTGCAGGAATAGGCCCATGGAGTTGGCCAGAGCCAGCTTCTCGCCCACAGACCTGTCCTCGAGTCCGGACTCTGAGAACAGGCGGCTCAGGCCATGGCCGACAAGCCCCGCCACGTAATGGC
Source organism: Kickxella alabastrina (assembly GCF_025024165.1). NCBI lineage: Eukaryota > Fungi > Kickxellomycota > Kickxellomycetes > Kickxellales > Kickxellaceae > Kickxella > Kickxella alabastrina. Next base: position 1,287,990 of record NW_026251472.1, read on the forward strand.
AGTACTCATTGTAGTCCTCCAGGCTCTCGACCCGCGCGCGCGTGTACTTGGCCATGCCAAAGCCCATGTTCTTGGTGATGTCTGCGATGATCACCTGGTACCCGGTCGGCAGCCGCTTGAACTCGGCGATCACCACGTCAAAGTCGACCAGAAGCAGCGCGTCCTTCTCGTCAGGCCCTGACTCCTTAAACGTCCATCCGTCCTGGTAAATGATTTCGTGGAACTTCTCCAACAGGCTGCGCTTCTTCGCTCCGGGAATGGTCATGTCGTCCTCTAGAGAAAGGCAAGACAAGGCATAGCAAATAGGCAAAAGAAAAAGGACAAAATTTAAGACGAGCTTTTTTTTTATATGTTTTTTGACCTCTACGGCTTGTCATTCATGTACAGCAAGTTTTCACGTCTTTCACTCCTCAAAGTTCGCTTACCAATAGTGTCGAGGCCACGGAGAATCAAGTAGAACAAGCAAATTGCGTCGCGAAGCTTAGGGTGAAGCTCCTGAATTACCGCTGCAAATGAGCGCGAGGTCATCTCCAAAAAGTCATAGCAGCGTTTCATGTCTCCGGAAACCTGGAGCTTGGGCGTCTTCTCATCGGGCGGCGCATGCCTCATAACGTACCAGAAGGCAGCCCACAGCTCTGTAGGGTGGAGAACCCAGTCTATAAACGCCATTAGATAGTTTTCGAAAATGTTTTAAATTAAAAATAAAAAAAGCAAAAGCAAAATAAAAAATAAAATGAAATGTAGCGCTCCAAATAAAAAAAAATAGAAAAGATGGTTGGGATTTGTACTTTTGTGCTTTTGTGACTTTTTTTTTGGCTAACGAGCCTTTATGATACTCACAGCATCTCGATAATTTTTTTGCTTGATTACTCGTTTCAGCCGTGCGCACGTAAAAAAAACAAGTTATTTACTTTGGTTTTGTAACCAACAAAACTGCACTTGAAATCGCCAGATTTCTTCATTTTTGCCATAAAATAAAAGGCAAGTCCCGCAGGTGCAGCTCCCCTTCCGCTTTCAGAACTTGGTTTCATCAAATGCATGCAGATCCACTTTGAAACCATGCCTCTGGCTCACAATCCGTTTCAAAATAGATGCAATTCACATACCAAATTATAGCCAGGCACCCAGCCTTGTATCGATTTTTAATGGTTCGGTACGGAGCTGTGCTGAGGTGGGAATGGGAAAAAAGGTATAAAAATATAGATAAAAATGGAAAATTTTATGAAAAACAGAAGAAATAGGAAGAAAGTGAAGAAAGTGAAAAGACATGGTCGCTTTTAGAAGCGGCCATTGAGGTACTTGGTCAGGGTGTCGGGCAGCGAGAACTCGGGCTTCAGCAGCACTGGAGCGATGATCAGCGCCAGGAAGATGACAAACACGATGGTGAACAGGATACCGTAGCCGATAGCAGAGCGGCGGCGCTGCTTGCGCTGCTTGAGCGAGTAGATCGGTGGGCGGATCTGGCGCGATGGGCGCAGCCAAAACAGCATGGCGGAGTGCCACTTGTCGATCCAGGGAACCAGCGTGAAGATGGACAGGAAGAACATGATGATGTGACCAGTGAACACATCGGCGGTGAATACCGAGCACTCGATAACCTTGCACATCCACTCGCGCATGGTCAGTGTAAACACCCAGCCGCCCATGTCCTTGCCATACCAGCGTCCAGTCCACCACGCAACGTTAGTCTCGTCCTCGCCAAATTCGCGCGACAACAGCAGGTGCTGCAGGATCGCAAAGATCGCGCGCTCGACAAAGACCTGGCACACAAGACCCATGATCGTTGGCGTCAGGTTCCAGCCCTCGAGGATCCACAGCAAGAAGAACACAGCGATGTAGATAATCACTGCAATGCCATGCACCAAGCCGGCGATGACCTGGCCGAACTGCGGCAGACACATGGCGCAGCACGGACCCATGCTCAGTGACACAAAGAAGAAGACAATCGTCAGACCAAAGTTGATGACAATAGGCGCGATTGAGATGATCAGAATACGGATCAGAGTCGAGTTGACCTCGCCGTTGTTCTCCTCGGCTTCGGCAACGTTGGACACACTGTGGATGAATGTGTACGAGATAAGCATGATCAGCGCCATAAAGATGGGCAGGAAGATCTCCATGAAGAAAATGTTCGCCTTGTGAGCACGTGAGATGAAACCAGTCGTCGGTGTCTTCTCACCGAGGCGCTTGCGCTTGTAGCCGGTAATCCGGATGCGCGTCAGGCGGCAGTGCGAGATCCACGAGTTGGTGTTGGACGAGCTATTACCCGCACCCAGCCAGCGCAGCCAGTCGCGGTAGTCAATGATAAAGTCAGTCATGACGAACTGGTGGGGATTGTACAGGAACGGCGTGATCAACATGGCTGCGATTGAGATCCAGAAGTAGACCACAGGCCACTTCCAGTATGCCGCAGAGAAGAACGACAGCAGAAGCAGCAGCCTGACTCCAAAGTAGATGGACGAATCCGAGAACCGCGAAAACAGTGTCGAGAACGACAGGCGCGATGTAGCAAAACCACGACCAGTACCAATGTATCTAGCTCCACCATACGACAAATTGGTCATGAGCGAGTTGAAGTACACCTGCGTCACCTGCACCTCATATAGCGGCGACAGCGACATGAACTGCTTTCCCAGACGAGAGACGGCACGCGCAAAGCCCTGCTCAGTGAGCATCTGCAGGAACAGCGGCAAGAAGGCAATCAGCAACACAAGGAGAATAGCCAGCGTTGTACGGCTGATCCAGTCGCCGAGGGGCTTGATAAGGAAGCAGCCCTTGGTGAGGTACCTGGCATAGTTCGGGTCCGACATGTCGATATCACCGATGCAGATATCCGTCGTGATGTTCATCGAGGCGATAAGCATAATACAGAGCATGAACAGCTGCACCGACGACATAATCATAATATTGTTGATGTGGAAGCCCGGATGCGCGTAGTAGAAGGTCAAGAACCGATCCAGCGGGAGCTGGGTGCCCAACCAGTAGTACTCGCGCGACAGCATCTGCTCGCCCATACCGGTACCAATCTTGGTGATAAAGTTGAGCGTCGAGCAGAATCCCAGATCGCGACCCTTACCGCACTGGAAGTACTCGGTGTGCTTGATACGGCCACCGCGGGTGAACGAGTTCATACCGGCGTAAATATCCTCGTTGAGATGCAGACCCTTTTGCGCCTTGGAGATGCCGCCGCGAGTGGTCATAAAGATAAAGTTAACGAAATCAGGGTGACCATAATGCAGACGTGCTCCGATCTCAGCCATGATGCGCTGGGTCAGCGTGCCGAAGGTCGCTTCCTTACCGGCGGCGACGTCACCAAGAACACCAACGTTCTCCGAGAAAATGTACTCGCGGGCACCAACAATCGCAACCGGTGGCGGCTGCGGCTCGGCAGCAGGCGAGTAGGGTGACACGGTCGGTGGGTTGTACTCCTCGAATTCGCCCAGGATGTTGCGGATCTTGATGCACTCCTCGAGGTAGTTGTCCTGGTTGGCGTCAATGAGCTGCAGGTACTCGCCACGGGTGAACACGATTGAGTGGTTTTGGTTGTCAGACTTGCCGTCACCGAGAATCGGGTTTCCGGGCAGCTGGATGCGATAGTAAGGCTTGCGGCGGCCATCAGGGCCGACCTCCGAGTGTCCGTCGATCAGGCACGAGTAAATGCGCGGCAGACCGCCCTCCTCGAGAGAGGGGATCTCCTCGAGGTACGAAATCTGCAGATCGGGGTAGGTGCGCATCAAAAAGTCTGAAGCCTCGCGCTCGTCCTTGTTGAACTTGAGGAAGCGCTGCATGGCAACAACAAACTTGAACTTGCGGCGGGCCATGCGCTCGAGCTCCTGCTCAAGACGCTCGCTGCCGTTGCCGCCAAACAAATGCACCATCTCAGGGTTTTCGACGCGGTATAGCAGCTTGATCGCCTTGGCGTAGTTCATAAAGCCGGAAATCGTACGGTACAGCGTCTGCGAGCGCAGAGACGCCCAGATGCGCGTGCGCAGGGTGAACTCGGGCGCGGCGCTCTTAAAGCCGACGGTGTAGAAGGGCAGATCATCGGTCTTGATCTTTGCCTCAGCCTTGTCGGCGTCCTGTGCCAGCGCCTGGCCGTAGGCTGAAGCCTGGCCAAAGTTGGACGAGTTCTCCTCCGCCAGAATCTTGGTGTCCTTGACAAAGTTATCCCACTCGTCCGAGTGCAGCGCCTTAAGATACTCGAGCACGGTCACACGCGTGTACTGGTCGCTTTCGCGGATGATCTCGCGCAGGGACATGAGAATCTTCTCCGAGTAGTGGGGTGTGAACACAGTAAACGTGGGCATGTTTTCGACGGGCACGGGCTCCGGAAGCACTGAGGACAAAGACTGGGCAAAGAACGAAATGCGGCGCTCAGCCTCCGAGTGCGACGGGTAAAACTCCTCGGAGAAAGCGGCATCGTCCTGCGCGACAAAGAAGGCAGGCGGCTTGAGGGTGCGCTTGCCGTCATCCTCGCTGGTGACCTGCTGGTACAGAAGCTTCTGCACGTGGTCGACAGAAAGCAAGTGCTCGCGGTACATCGAGATGACCACCGCGTTCCAGATCTGCGAGCACAGTACCTTGGGCTTGTACTTAACCTCCATGTCGGCCGTGGCCAGGATCTTGGCGTAGATGCGCTTGGGCAGGCGCGAGAACACGTTGCGCCAGGGCGTCCAGATCGAGATACCAAGGTAGAAAGACCGGGCAACTGAAAAGACGGTGTTCCACACGACGTACCACAGATAGGTGTCGAGGAAAAACAGGACCAGGTCAAGAAGGAGCATAAATCCCAGGGTAATGAGGTTCTGGTTCACGCAAAGGTTGGAGCCAAGATACTTTTCTGTGCACAGGCTGGGATCCATGTTGAACTGGTATAACCAGCGGAAGGGGTCCTTGAACGATAGCGCCAAGAAGAAGTAGGACTCGAGGTACTTGCACAGGAAAATGGTACCCCACAGGCTGAGCGAGATGGAGCGAGCAGCAATCTTCAGCGGCGGGAAGTTACCGGCGAACGTGCGGTTGATCAGACCACGGCCGTCACGGTTCTTGCTGCGCGGCTTAAACATCAGCGCAGGCGGCATGATGGCCATAAAAATCGTAAAGATGACCGAGTAGATGAACTGGACAATGGCCACGGCCCTGGCAGCCTTCCAAGTGGAGACTGCCCCCGCGTCGGGCGACGTGATGCGCTTGGGTGCCGTGGACTGGTAGTAGAGTTTGTAGTCGATCTTGGACAAGTCAAAGTTAGGGTCGTCGCCGTTGGGCCAGATCCAGAAGGACGGAGCAATGTCGGCTGCCAAGATAACGATAAACAGCAGGGCGCGCAGCCACAGGGCACGCTGGTTGTGGCCCTTGAGCGGGACAAACATCATCTCGGCAAACGTGCCGAGCAGACAGATGAAAGGAGCCAGGGCGCCACCGGCAGCCATCAGCGTGTAGCGCTTGGCAACCCGGCTGGGCAGATCAACGAGGGCACCCTTGGACTTGCCTTGGGTTGACTGCACGTCATGCCACTCGAACATCGGGTCGTAGAGGAAGTCTGCCACATAGATAATGTAGTACCAGTACACAGTGACGTGCATAACCCAGATGCGCGAGAAGTTGGTCATGAAATGCCACATCGTGCGGCGCTCCTTGTATGTCTTGGTGAACGACTTTTTCCAGCTGACGTCCTTCATGCGCGCCCAGCGCTCGTTCGGGCCAACATCCATCAGCAGCGTCTTGTCTTCAAACTTGATTTGGCGGAGGCCCTCGGGCGTCCAGAACAGCTCGTTGACGTCGTCGTAACCAATAGTCTTTGCGTGGTCGCGCTCGCGCTTGAGGAACTTGCCGTTGACAATCTCGTAGCCCTCATCACGCAAGAAGTTGTACAGAGGGCAGACGATGTTGCACAGGTACTCGCCCTCGGGTGCGGGCTCGGCTCTCTGCTGCACGGCCGGCGACTTGACGTAATCCTCGGCAAGCTTGAAGATAAAGCACAGCAGCTCGGCTGTGTAGCGCAAATTGCCACCCTCACCCCAGATGAGCATCCACAGGGCAATCTGCCGCGCGCGCTCGTACTGCGACATGGAGTTCATCTGCGCGCGCCACTTCTCGACAAATGCCTTGGGTGAATCCTTTTGCGATTCGCCCTCCTCCTCGAGGATCTCGTGCTGCTGCTTCGGGTCGATCTGCTCACGCACAGGCGGTGTGTCGTGGTCAAGCTGCGCCGAGAAGTACCAGCGGCGGTAGTTTGCGTGGTCTCCGCCAATGTAATCGGCGTGGAGCGTCAGCAGCGCCATCGTCGGGCTCATGCGCGACGCGCGCGAGTCGAGCATAGTCATCATGGCGTCGTACATATTGCGCATGTTGTCCTGCTGGAAGCCGAGCTTGGCCGCCAGGTCGCGGAACACATCCTCGATCTCCTCCTTCGACAGCGGAATCTGGTTGGGGTCACTCCAGGCCGGGTAGGGCGCGTCGTTGCTGACAAACGCCTCGGCATTGTTCTGGAAGTCGATAAAACCACCGTTTGTGTTGGACACCCAAGAGGCGCTGCGCGAGAACGAGGTCACCGAGCCGGTTGGCCGGTAGGTCTTCTTGTTCTCGAGCATGTGGATTAGCGACTCAGTCGATGGGGCGTACGCCGCGTAGCGACCATCCTCGACTGAAACGCCGTTGGAGTTGTTGACGCGGTAGGCACCAAAAATGTCGACATCAGCGGAGCCGTGCGACGCGGGCGTGCGCACCAGCGACGAGCGCACAGAGTAGTCGCTGACAGAGTCAATTTCCGAGTCGCGGTGCTTGCCGCTACGGCGCTTGCGTGGGGGAATGTCGCCCATCATCGGGCCTGGGGGCATCGGGCCGTCCGGGCTGAGCAGACTAGGGCGTCCGGCCTGACCCTGGCCTTGTCCGCCGTTGTACATGTTCTCGTTGAACTCACCGTCGCGAGTGTAGTACGAGACATCAAATGACTCGGGACGACCGTAGTCGTCGTAGGTGCCCTCGCCATAGGGGTCGTTCTCGTCGCCCTGGTTCGGGGGGTATCCGCCACCACCGTTGCCCAAGTAGTGGTTGGGCGGCGCATTTTCGTAAGGGCCCTGTTGACCGCGGCCGCTTCCGCTGCCACTGCCAGCATTACCGCCATTGTTATTGGCCATCTTAAAAGCTGGCTAATGTTACCGATGGCTTATAGTGGATTCTACAGTTGAAATAAATCAATAATCAATAATTAGCGGCCTGTTGTTCTGGTAGGGCGTTGTGTTTTCAATCGACAACAAAAAGTAGTGGCAAGTAGTAGGGGTGGGGAATGGCAAAGTACAAGCAATCGGGCGGGCAAAAAAACTGCTTTTTTAAAAATGTTACAAATGTTTTGTTTTGTCGCAAGATGAAAACAAAACAAACAAAATGTTATTAGTGTAGTAGCAGTTATATACGCGATAACTGGAGAAGGGAAGAAGTGCAATAAACAGCTAAAAAATAAGGCCTGGCTATGGTTGATTCAATACGACATAGGCAACCAGCGAATTATAGCAGAAATAAAGGCTGCCATGAAGACATGGCCAAAGTATACAGCCCAACTAGTAAGCTAGTAATCTGGTGACAAGAACAACTCAGCTACTCCTAAATCAATAACAGATGCATCATTATGAGAGCTGAATGACTTGGCAGAATAAAAATGAAAACAAACCCGTGGGGTGCAGAGTGCAAGTTATTTGGGACATACATAATGATGATGCGCGCTGTCAAGCAAGAGACCGTACGGACTGGGTGTATAGCGTTGTTAGGTAGATTGGCCGAATAAAAAAAGTGATAGAGACTAGAGTTTACAAATGGAACAAGGATGAGATGCAGATAAAAAAAGGTTAGCCTTAAATTGCCTAAAAATGGTCTCGAAAAAAGACCAGATGAGGAAAATATATATAAAAATGTTTGCGCAAGCAGCGTCAACGACAGCAAAGCAACAAGGCAAAATAAACAGCAGTAATACACAGACGACCGTCAATGTGCGCGTTTGCGGATGCTGTTGTTGTGTTCTATAGTGTGCCAGGCATTAATAGCAGGTTAAATAAGCAAAATGGCAAAGTCGAAAAATGAAGAAAAGAAAAACGCAGTACTTGAATGGGATATAATTTCTGAAAACAAAAGGAGGGACGGCAGGCCTTCCTTTGGCAGTGGATTTTCTGAATATGATCGCTTTAGACTGGTTATTATGCTGAACAGTTTGTTTTAGAGCGAGCAGCTTTGTAGGAAGAAGCGCGCAAACAATAAAGGTCGAGAAACAAAGTTTTTTCGATGGAGAAAAGACGTGCTCAAGTGCATTTTTAGATCGAAAAGGTCAAGTGCCTTTTCTTGTTTTTCTTTTTAAAAAACAAGGGCGGATGGGCTCGGGTGCCGCTTAGATATTCGCAAAGTAGACAGCAAAGAAAGGCAGACGCAGACATTTGCATGTGCAGCTGATGCTGCCAGCAGCGGGATGAGGTTGGCAACAGGTGCATGTGGGCGCGTGAGTGTGAGTGTGAGTGATAGCCCAGGCTTATTGATTCGAAAAAGGCTTGAAGCATTTATTTCTGCACGTTGTGTACGGAGGCTTGAATGCAAGGTGGAAACCAACAATCGCATTTACTCGGTCTCATTCAGGCGGATAATGAAATGGGTGGTGTTGACAGATAAATCTGTTGTTTTGGACATGTCACCGATGCAGAGCGGATTCGTTTTTTCCGATACATGATGCTCCAGTCCAATAATAGACTCCAAAACATGAAATGATTGTGCAGATTGGCCGCAATTAAAGTGTAATTGGCACGGGAAAGAGCAGCAATTAAAAAAGCAAGTGAGCACGCAACCAAATATCCAAGGGGAAGTAAAATCGTAGCAAGAGCAGTTGCAGACCGCATCCGCGGCAGCACCGACAACAATAATAACTGGTGGTGTAATTGTTGTTATTATCGTGTTTGTTTTTGTTTTGGCATCTGTCATTTGGTATTTGGGATTCAGCTAGCGCGCTGAGCATTGCAAAAGTAGCTAGAGGCAGGTGCGCACCAATTAACATGTTAATTGTGGCTCATTTTGTTGTGGTCAAAAGGACATGTTGTACTTACGTTAAATAAAGGCAGCCTGCGCCGTGCGAGAGCCAAAAATAGAGCTTGAATGAGATCTAGAAATGAGCTGACCAATAAATTTGATGATGTTGTTGCCGTTATATGCCCAAGGCTAGCTCGAAAAGCGACTCGGGACCACGCACGTAAATAATGAGTGGGATGAGGGAAAGTGGGAAACTGCCAGTGATCCGCAGGGAGTGGGGAGATATGTTCTTCTGCACCGACTATTTGTAGGGACCGTGCTAACAACAGTCAGGGATACGAAATAGTCGCCTGATGAGGGTAAATAATGAAAGAGAAGTTGCGTTCCGCGCAAAAAAACACTAGCGTTCAACAAGAAAAAAGCGAAAGCTACGAGTCCAGATGGCGCCTCCAGCAGCTTGTGAAATGAAGCGTTTGAAAGGGATGCGTGTATATAAAATAAAAATAAAGAATGGAATATGAAGAGGCTGGTGAAGAGAAGAAAAAAAGCTGCTGCCGCAAACAAGAACTGAGCTGTAGAGAAGGGGATGAGCGAGAAGCAAAAAAAGTAGCGAAAGAGACACTTTGGCAACTGGGGAGACCAAGGCGCATGCATGCAAAATGCACAAAACACATTTTTCTTTTCCACATGTTTCCAGGCTCTAGTGATACCGCCCAGCTTTGCCCAAATGGCCTGCAAAGTGGGCTGCTGCCGGCTTCTCCAGGCCTGAACACAGCCCGCTTGGACTCAACAAAAAGGCCAAACCACTCTGTATAAACAGCCTCTTTTGGTGCTGCCTCTGAGCTTTTTTGGGCTGGCCTGTGACCAATGCGAGGCGACAGGCCAGGATGATTTTGTTTTCTTTATTTGCAGTGCTGCCCAACTTGGTTTGCGATAATCCACAGCTAGCACCCAGAGCCCTCAGTTGCTTCTGGTTCAACTTTGGATGCCTCTGAAAATCCAGACATGCCAGGGGAGAAATGCGGGCGAAACTATTCTATTTTTTCGCTGAGCTGGTAACCATTTTCCCCCGCCGCCAGCTGCGAGCTGGTGGGCAGATATGGCAAGGTGGAAAAATAAACAAAAAATTGCATTTGCGATGTTCCTAAGTCGAGCACAGTGAGAGTGGACAGCGCCATTCATTGGTCCAGCTGACTGGGCTGTCCTTTGGGATGGACCATCTGCATGATGGCAATCACGAGCGCTGATAGGCTCAGTGTCATAGTGAGATGATGGGCAAGTTGGGGGTGCGAAGGCGAGTTGCCCTCAAAGCCAAGCGTGATGCGCTGGCTGCTGGTTGGTGGATAATTCGCGATCGCTTGGAATTTTTGCAACCTTATCGGCGGCTCTGTAGCCCTGCAAAATGATGATATCGCAACGTTGGAGGCGAAAATAAAGCAAAATATTGCGCTGAGCACACTGTGTACTTTATTATGTGTACTGTGCAGATCCCTCCCCGTAGTAATTGGGGTTGGAAAGAAAAAGCGCGGATTGCACCGGGTAACGTTGCTGCAGTTCTGCTGCAATATTGCCAACTGCCTTATCAATAGCTGAATCGGATGCGAGCCTGATGCTGCAAGCAAGTGAGACGCGGAAACACTAACAAAAATGATGTGTAGATCGATCAGGTACAGATCAATAGGCATTAGGCTTCTAGCATCCACTGAGCGGAGTTAGGTTCTCAAGGCGTCGCCTGGCTGTTGTCTTTTTTGGCACCAACGCTATTTTGGGCCTAGGGGCTGTTGGCTGTGAGGAGTCTTCATCCGACACAAAAAGCTGCCTTTTGTAACAAATCACTCGGAATTGGTACCTGATGTGTGCATTAAATCAATACACGCCATTGTCTGAGCGCACAATGTGTGACGTATTGCTGACAGACACTGTCTTGCAGCTAATGTAGGATAAAGAGCTTGTACAGTCGGCTAGATTTCCACCTAGCCCGAGTTTTTGTAAACATAGCGCACGCTGCTAAATTTGAGCGCCACGCTGATATATCGGCATAGAATAAAATATCTTTCTCCAGCCCGCACTGAATCCAGCACGCGCAGGCGATTTCTGCGCACCGAAGCAGTAAAATCATTTTAATTTGAGCTTTGTTTTTTTGGCGCGAATTTGAGCCGGAAGTTACTTTATTTTTAACCAAAAACAATGCGCAAGTAGCAGCAGCAGCAGCATTAATAAAAAGGAGGGACCAATTGACTGCCTGCTCGTTTGTCTGTGACTGTAATTCCCCCAGTGGCATTTGTGGTGGGGTCGGGTAACCTCGGTGGAAAAAAATGTGCGAGAGCTTGACCACACACTAACGGACAAGGCCGCATCTCGCTTCACTCCTTGGTTTCCATTTAAGTTGTGAAAGAAACGCTCAACTGTTGACGCAGCAATCTCATTTGTTTTCAAATAAAAATATTATTAAAATAGCATTGACAATATCGACCAAATACTTCCATTTTCTTGACTTTAAGCAAGCTTTTTTTATTTAATTCATCTTTTTCATATCCCTCCGAATATGCGCATCAGCTTTGCGTCGTCAACCGCCATTGCCCTGGGCCTAGCCGCTCAGGCTGCCGCCATCGACCCGCTTGTGGTCAAGGGGTCCAAGTGGTTCAACAAGAACACTGGTAAGCAGTTCTACGTCAAGGGCATTGACTACCAGCCCGATATCATCCTGACCAACGCAGTCCGCGACCCGTTGGCCGATTTGGCCGGATGCAAGCGCGACTTGCCGTTCCTTAAGGACCTCGGCGTCAACGCCATCCGCGTCTACCAGACAGAGCCCTTTGGCGACCACGACGGGTGCATGCAGCTGCTGGCCGATGCCGGCATTTATGTGATGCTCGATTTGAGCACCCCTACGGAGACCATCAACCGTGATTCGCCTCTGTACGACGTCAATCTGCTGGGCTACTACCAGCAAAAGGTCGATGCGTTCAGCAAGTATGACAATGTGTTTGGGTTCCTGGCCGGAAACGAGGCCACCAACCAGGTCAATAACACAGACACCTCGGCTTTTGTCAAGGCCGCATTGCGCGACGTGAAGGCGCATATCAAGTCAAAGGGCCTGAGCATCCCCGTTGGCTACGCCACTAATGACGACGCCGACATCCGCTGGCAGCTGCAAACGTACTTTGACTGCGGCAAAGCAGAGGAGCAGGCTGATTTCTACGGCATCAATCTGTACGAGTGGTGCGGTGCAGAGGCAACATTTGAGTCGTCAGGGTATGTCGACGTTGTTAAAAACTTTACCAACTGGGACGTCCCCGTTCTGCTGACTGAGTACGGCTGCAACTTGGTCACCCCACGAACTTTCCCAGAGGTCGCGGCCATCTACGGCAAAAACATGACTGGTGTGTTCTCCGGTGGCTTTGTATACGAGTACGTGGAGGAGGACAACAACTACGGCCTGGTTACTGTCAGCGGCACCAAGGCCACGAAGACTGCCGACTACGACTATTTCAAGAAGGCACTGGCTGCGGTCAACCCCTCGAGCGTCTCCATGAGCAGCTACACGCCCTCGGGAAAGCAGCATTCATGCCCATCGGTCGGCGCCTCTAACAACTGGTTGGCCAGCTCCACTCTGCCGCCTACCCCGTCAAATACCACCTGCGAATGCATGTTCAAGTCCCTCAAATGCGTGAGCAAGACCGATACAATTCCTACCAACGCTGGCGATCTAAAGACATTTGGTGCGAAAGTGGCTGGCATCTACGACACCGTCTGCTCCAAGACCGACTGCAGGGCCGTTACCACAGATGGCACCAAGGGTGTGTATGGCAAGTACTCGTTCTGTGATGATCTGCAACGCGTTTCGTGGGTTATGAACGCGTGGTACGAGGAGCAGCGTGGCATTAATGGCTCATGCGACTTTAGTGGTTTTGGCACAGTCGTTGAAGCGTCTTCAAGTGATGACTCCAAGTGCTCTGACCAGAATAATGGCTCGGGCAGCAGCAGCAAGGGCAGCGACTCCAAGAGCGGTTCGGGCAGCTCTTCCTCGGACGCCTCGGGAAAGGCTGCGCTGTCCGCCGGTGCTGCCGTGATAGTTGCTGCCGCAATGCTATTCTAAGCTGTCTTTTCGGTTTTATTTTATTTACTCCATTTTTCCTTGTTCAATAGTACGCACCCACGCACACATACTCTCACATTTATAACTGATATCGATGTCGATATGGCCTGCTCAAAGGCCTGGCTTCTGTGTTTTTTTAAAAAAAATCTAATGGATAAAAACAGCGAAACTCTGCTGTCGGTTCAGATCACATAGGGGATAAACATGTACGGCACAATCTCGCAGTACTTGTCCCAGTCTTTCTTGTACTTCTCGCGGCACTTGTGCTCGTCGCGGTAGTTGCGGTGCACAAGCAGTACCAGGAAGTAACCCGAAAAGAAGTATGTCATCGGCGTGTTCATGCCAGTAGCCAAACACTGGGCCAGGCCAAGCATCCAGTCGCCAGTGTAGTTGATGTGGCGCGCGGCGCCCCACCACCCGCTGATCAGCAGGCGGCTGCCGGACTCTGTCGTAATGTACTTAAGATGCTGGACCTTTGGATCATTGGGGTTTGTGCGGAAGGCGTTCTTCTCGCTGTTGCTCAGGCGGAACACCAAGTAAGAGCACGTGGCCATGACGGCCAAAGAGGCAGCGTAGGGTGTGCTCAGCGTGACAGGGGTGAACGACAAGTAGCGAGCCTGCACAGTGTACATGAATGGCACCCATGTCAGATCGCCAAAGGACAGCATCCAGCCGAACCCATCTGTGGTGACGTCCATGGTCGTAAGCACCTTATCCTCGAATATCAGCGTTTCAATACAGTACCAGAGCTGCGGCACAATGGCCAGCCACATGGACACCGACACTGATCCCTGGTCCTTGTATTGTTTAATCGCAAAGCAGACATTAAGCAAGATCCAGCCCATGATTCCAGGCCGCAGCTCGCAGAACACCTTGATGTCAAGGGAGCCGATGCGTGGGTTAAGTTCGCGCCCGATAAAGAAGTCGTACACAGGGTTTCCCGAGTTACCGGCCAGACCCAGCATTACGGTCGGCTTCCCGGGGCGCTCGACATGTGAGTGACGGAACGAATAGATGTATACAAACAGCGCCAGGGAGGTGGCAAAGATCCAGCTAGCAACGGCAAGCTCGAAGAAATGGTCGGCGATCCACAGGAACGGCTCGGTCCCGACCTTCATGTACACCGCCAGGGTGACAAGGGTGGTTACCAGGAGGCTGGAAAACCCGTTCATAGGGTAGGACAGCCGTTGGCCGTCGCGCAGAACCACGCCCTGGATGTTGGTCGCCGGGATTATAAAGTACAGGGCGGCCAGCCAGGTCCACCACATCACGTAGTACTTGAATGCCTCAAGGCTCAAGTAGTCTTGGTAGTTCATCGCGCCAGCGAAAATGTGGGCCCAGCGTTCGGCGGTGAGCGGCAGCTCGCAGCCGTCCTTTACATTGCAGGAAAAGTTCCAAGTGTAGAGGACAATTGTTGTTGTCGCTATTATGACGACTGATCCTGGAAACCCAAAGAACTCGCGGTGCGCTGTTTTTGGGTTCAGCGGCCCCGTTGCAGCCTTTGGAGCTACCTTTGAAGCCATGTCGGAAAATACAAATAATAATAAATAATAAAAGTCAAGAAAACAAAAACAAAAACAAAAACACCTTTGCACTGTGAGAGAGAAATATAAATAAAAAGATACGCTGCAGCAGTTGGGCCTTAAAACGAGTTGGACTTTCTGTTTGAACTCGTGATTTTTTTTACCCTGCTATTTTTGGCATTGAACGGCAAAATAATAATAATGAATAAACACGCATTTACTCACTTTCACTTGCGTGCGCCCCTACTCCACTGCCCAAGCGCAAAAGAAGCGAGGTTTGAATGAGGCTGCAGCACAATGTAATTTTCGCCTCTTTGAATTTCAATTGCCGCTATTACTTGTTTCTTCTTTCTTTAATTTTCATTTATATTACCAGCAATCTGCAAAAAGGATGGCCGACTACGATGACGAGAATGAGCAGCAGATGGACTGCGCCCTGGATTTGATGCGCCGGCTGCCACCACAGAATGTCGAGGAAAATCTGGTCAAGCTTCTCGAGATACTCCCAGAGATGACAGAGGACCTACTCTCGGCCATCGACCAGCCGCTCAAGATCCGGCAGGACAGCCACTCTGGCAGGGAGTACCTTGTGTGCGACTACAATCGCGACGGCGACTCATACCGGTCCCCGTGGTCCAACGAATATGAACCGCCGCTGGCCGACGGCAGCGTGCCCTCCGACCGACTGCGCAAGCTGGAGCTGGCCGCCAACGAGGCCTTTGACACATACAAGGAGTTGTACTACGAGGGCGGCGTGTCCTCCGTATACCTATGGGACATGGATGACTCGTTTGCCGGCGTGGTCCTGATCAAGAAGGTCAACGACGGCACAGTAAAGTCAAAGGGCTCGTGGGATTCCATCCATGTCATCGAGGTGCTGGAGAAGGGCCGCCAGGCGAGGTACAAGCTCACGAGCACCGTGATGCTGTACACGGTGGCTAGCGGCGTGAGGGGCGATAGGCAGAACGAGATCAACTTGTCTGGATCGTTGACGCGCCAGGACGAGCGCGAGCTGCCGGCTGAGGACAGCGGCGCGCATATTGTCAATATTGGCAGGATGGTTGAGGACATGGAGTTCAAGATGCGCAATTCGCTGCAGGAGGTGTATTTCGGAAAGACCCACGATATCGTCAATGGGCTGCGCTCGGCGTCGGATCTCAGCGAGGCGAGGAATCGCGAGCGCTTGCAGCGCGACCTATTTGGCCAGCTGAAGGGCCGCAAGGACTAGAGCAGGAGAACCAACACTTGATTTTTATACGTAGGTCAACTATTCTAATATAACTTTTTGAAACAACAATTTCCATCTTCAATTGCCCAGGAGAGCTTTTCATAAACGTCTGGCTCAACATGATTCGCGTACCCACATACATATGCTGTCGGCTTGTGTATACAACTGCCAACTGCACATCCTGAGTGCCAAGCAGATGCTGTGTGTGATAATGTATTGAAAAATTACATAATGATCTCGTTGTGCTTGTTGCCAGCCAGGTCCTTGTGCGGCAAAACAATAGAGTTGCGGATAAAGACCTCATCCTTGACCTGGACGTCCTCGCCAAGGATGCAGATGCTGTTGAGCTTGACACCCGAGTGAGTGACTTCGTCAATGTCGTCGGGGCTGGTAACACGCGTGCCCTCCACGCGGCCCCACATACCGATGCGGCTGTCCCAGCCAACAATGGCGTGCAGGACAGCGGCATTGTCCTTGACGTGGACGTTGTCCAGCACAATGCTGTCATTGATGCGGACGCCGGGCCCAACGACGACGCGCGCGTGGATGGAGACGTTGGGGCCAATGCGCGCGGTTGGGTGGACCTGGGCCGACGGGTGGATGAACACGGCGCCAGTGATCTCGGGGCCATTCGCAGAGGTGGCAGTTATGGAGGAGTCGCCATCGGCAAGCGCCTTCTGCAGGTACAGAGCATTGGCCGGCACAGCCGAGGCGGCCGACTTGATCTGGCGCCAGAATCCAGTGCACAGATATGCACTGAGCTTCTTGTCAGCGGCCATCTGGCGCAACACATCCTGCTCCAGCCGCAAGCGGTTGACGTCGTGGTCCTCGTCGTTTTCCTCAAAGCGGCCGTATGCGCTCTCGTTAGCACGCTGGTGCTCAAACTCGTCCGCGCGCTTGTCCATGACCTGCGCCATGAAGCGGAAGATGTCCTGGTCAAAGACAAACACACCGGTCGACGCCATGTCCGAAACGTAGGTCTCGGGCTTTTCGACGTAGTGAGCGGCCAGCTTGGTCTCCTTGTCGACGACAACGCATCCGTACAAGTGGGCCGATGAGCGCTCGACCTTGGTCACCATGATGGTGCCCAGCCGTCCGTGCCGCTCGTGCTGGGCGAGGAGCTCGCTAAGCGGGAACGAGCAGCAAATGTCCGTGTACAACATGAAAATGTTCTTTGGCGCGCCGCGCATGATCTGGTCGCGGAAGTGGAAGAACCCGCCAGCGGTGCCCAGCTGCGAATACTCGCGCAGGTACTTGAATGTAATCGTGGGGAACTCCTCCTGGCACTTGCCCAGGAATGGCCGGAAGATAAAGTCCTCGAAGAAACCAATCAGGATGATCTCCTTCAAATCCCTGACCTCGGACAGTGCCTTGATCTGGTGCCAGATGATGGGCTTGCCACCGACTGGGAACAGCGGCTGCGGAAGGTGCATGCTGAGGGGACGGAAGCGAGTGGCCCGTGAGGGCCCACCAACGAGGATAACTGCTTTGTTCATGGCTTGAGAGATGTGCTGCGAATGTGAAATTGGACGTTGCAAAGATTGCGAAGAAAAAATAGGGAGGAACAAAGGTGCAAGGAAAAAACAAATCAAAAGAAGAGGGAGTGCGTTGATATCTTTCTCTTTGTGTCCCTCAGCCGCCATCAATGCGCACGCATTCAAACTGCGGGGGCCGAAAAATATGCAAAAGCACCAAAGCGTAAAGGGCGCTGATGCACGAGCGAATGCGTCTTCTGTTGTTTTTGTTTTTTTGGACTGACAGGACCAGTCACGCGTTTTGGTGTGTTTACAGATTTGCATGCAACTCGCTTGCATTTGAAGAGTACTATCGGCTCGGCTCGTCCACAGACCACTTAAAAAATTTTTGGGCGCTGCAAGTGAGTCAATACGCTCTAGACCCGCAATGGCAGAGGCAACAAGATCACCATCAGTGCTGTATATCTTTCAATGTTTTTTGTCCCCATCGACGGTCGCAAGAAAAATACATGTTTGCTATTGGCAAGCAGTTCTTTGGCATTATTTAGTTCCCATTTTCTCTCTTCTGCGTGATTGAATTTTTTTCTGTATCTTTTTTATATTTCATTTGCTTTTAATCAGCCCACCTTGCAAATTACCAGGAAATGGCTGACAACGCTGCTCCCCAGAACGACAAGACCTACCTCGATGAGGTGACCGGTGAGATGGTCTCCAAGACTGAGATCAAGCGCCGCACCAAGCAGCGCGAGAAGGACGCCAAGAAGGCCACCAAGGCTGCTGCCGCGCCGGCGCCCGCTGCCAAGGCTGCAAAGGCCGCCGAGACCAACGCTGAGGACGCCGAGGAGGAGCTGAACCCCAACCAGTACTTTGAGATCCGTAGCAAGGCCATTGACAAGATGCGTGTTGAGGGCCCCTACCCCTACCCCCACAAGTTCCACGTCACCATGTCGGTCCCCGAATTCATTGCAAAGTTCGGCAGCCTGCAGCCCGGAGAGTCCAAGCCCGAGATCGAGGTCAGCCTGGGTGGACGTATCCACAACAAGCGCGCGTCAGGAGCCAAGCTGCGCTTCTACGACCTGCACTCCGAGGATAAGAAGGTGCAGGTGATGGCTTCGGCGTCAGTCCACGAGTCTGACCGCGACTTTGCCGCTGTGCACGATAGCCTTCGCCGCGGTGATATTGTCGGTGTGCGCGGATACCCCACTGTGACCAAGCGCGGTGAGCTGTCGATCTCCCCTCGCGACATTACGCTGCTGGCACCCTGCCTGCGCACTCTGCCCAAGGAGCACTATGGTCTGCGCGACCAGGAGACCCGGTACCGCCAGCGCTACTTGGATTTGATCATGAACCCCTCGGTGCGCAGCAAGTTTATCACCCGCTCCAAGATTGTCAACTACGTGCGCCGCTTCCTAGACAACATGGGTTTCCTCGAGGTCGAAACCCCGATGATGAACATGATTGCCGGTGGTGCCACCGCCAAGCCCTTCATCACTCATCACAATGATCTCAAGCTCGACATGTTCATGCGCGTCGCCCCCGAGCTGTATCTCAAGATGCTTGTTGTCGGTGGCCTGGACCGTGTCTACGAGATCGGACGCCAGTTCCGTAACGAGGGCATTGATCTGACTCACAACCCCGAGTTCACAACCTGCGAGTTCTACATGGCGTACGCCGACATGAACGATATTCTGGAGATCACCGAGAACATGGTTTCGGGCATGGTCAAGTACCTCTTTGGCGACTACAAGGTCGCGTACCACAAGAACGGCCAGGACCAGCCGCCTCTGATCATCGACTTCAGCCCTCCCTTCCGCCGCGTCGAGATGATTGCTGGTCTTGAGGAGGCCCTCGACGTCAAGTTCCCATCAGCCGAGGAGCTGCATACCGATGCCACCAACAAGTTCCTCAGCGAGCAGTGCGCCAAGCACAACGTCGACTGCTCGGCTCCCCGCACCAACGCGCGCATGCTGGACAAGCTTGTCGGCGAGTTCCTTGAGGTCCAGGCCATGGAGAAGCCCCTGTTCATCACCAACCACCCGCAGATGATGTCGCCGCTGGCCAAGTACCATCGCTCGATCCCTGGTCTGTGCGAGCGCTTCGAGCTGTTTGTAGCCACCAAGGAGGTGTGCAATGCGTACACCGAGCTTAACGATCCCAAGGTTCAGCGCGAGCGCTTTGCGCAGCAGGCCGACGACAAGGCTGCCGGCGATGACGAGGCCCAGCTTATCGACGAGAACTTCTGCACGTCGCTCGAGTACGGTCTGCCTCCCACCGGCGGTTGGGGCATGGGAATTGAGCGCCTGTGCATGTTCTTGACCGACTCACAGAACATCAAGGAGGTTATTCTCTTCCCCGCCATGAAGCCCGAGGACGGAAGCAACCCTGCCGGCGATGCTGCCACTGAGTAACTGCCAAGAAATGTCGACCTCAACATTCTCTATTTGCTTTTTTTGAATAATAAATCTCGATCAATCAATCAACATATTTTAATTTCAAATAATGCCCAAATCGGCTTGCAGCTCGGTAATCGTTTCTAGCAGTACGGCTCGGACCAATGTGCTCTGGGCATATGCGTGTGCAGAAGGGGCTGGGGGCATGGAAAAAATTTTCACCCTAAACTTGCCCAACAAAAACAAAAAAATTGGTGAATGCCTCTGCGCATTCAGCTACAAGCAGAATCGCGCCTCGCCAATTTGAAATTAGCGATTCCTCCTCTACTCCATTCACTTTTTGGTAAACTTAGCACACTTCCAACTGTACTAAAAATGAAGTTCTCCGGTATGTATATTTCGTTTTTTGAATTCACATTTTTGCTGGAAATTCGGTAGTATATTCTCTATGTTGAATGTATATAGCAAGCCGCGACCGATTGCGCCAAGTTTATTTTCTAATTCTCGATTCGCCAATTCAAATTCTGCCTATTGCCCTGGGGCCGCTGGCAAGCTTGAGTTGGTGTGGAGATAGGATTGCAGGCTTGGCGCAGAAAGCAACTTCCTCCCTACGATCGCCCGTAGGTTTTTTCCAGAAATTTGTTGGGCATTTTTGCCCCGGCGCTTAAAATTCACAACGCAGGCGAGCAAAAAACTGTCTATCTTTTTCAGCTAGACTTAGGTTTTTTGTTTTTATTGCCTGCGGTGCGTCGTCATTGCACTCCTCGTTTCACCAAACCAAACATGCGCACTTCGGTGCAAACTTCGTCAAGCTGTGAAATGAGAGTGTCAGCCTTTAGCGCTGAACGATCTAAACCCAACCAACAAGATACTTAATTTGTAAGTTGTTCTTTTTTCTCTTTTTTGTATGACATTGCCGCTTGGTTTCTTTGGAATTGCTCTCTTGGAATGTGAATTGTTTGGACTGTGTTGCATTTCTGCGTGTTCTCTTGCTTTGCCTTGCATCACAACAACATTATCAACAACTATTGTGTTGCTTTTGTGCCTTTTCTCGATGCATGCAAAAAACAATTGAACTTGTGGATTTGTGACTGTAGCCGACGTTTCTTCCTCGACCCGCAAGTGCCGCAAGGCCCACTTCACCGCCCCCTCCCACATCCGTCGCAGACTGATGTCTTCGGGTCTGTCGAAGGATCTCCGCTCGAAGTACGAGGTGCGCACTATCCCCGTCCGTCAGGGTGACGAGGTCATTGTTACCCGTGGCCAGTACAAGGGTCGCGAGGGCAAGGTTGCCACCGTCTACCGCAAGAAGTGGGTTATCCACATTGAGCGTCTCGTCCGCGAGAAGGCCAACGGTGCCACCGTCCCCATCCCCATTCACCCCTCGAACGTCTCGATCACCGCCCTCAAGCTGACCAAGGACCGTGAGGCCATCCTCAGCCGCAAGGCCGCCGGTCGCAAGGCCACTCTTGACCGCGCCTAAGGTGTAGTCACTTTTTGCAATTTCTAATTTTTTGATTGACGCTGCGTTGTGAATACATTTTCCTCTGCAGTGCGTGGAAGTGCTTAAATAATTGCATACAAAACGAAAAAGGATTTGCTTTCACTCCAATGCGAGTGCGTTGATGACTTGATCGGCCAGCAATTCCTGCGCCCGCCTTGCCAGGTGCGCAGAGTCCACGAACAGCTTTGTATCTGGGCTGATGAGCTGTGGTTGTTGGTGCTGCTCGTCGCCAAACAGTAGTGAATCTGATGGCGGCGTATACACCGGCGTTCGCCAGTCTGGATCGATACCAAACGCAGCCGGGTTGCTGGTTATCTGCTTCTGAAAGGAGTGCGTGTCAAAGACAACGACTCGGTAGTCTCGGCCCAAAGCACCCTGCAGATGGGCTATCTCCCTGTCAATAGCAGCATTGAGCTCCAAGGTCATGCTTCTGGACAGCTCGAGCTTCTGCGGATTCTTAAGCGCAATAACGCCAGGATAATCCTCGCGTGGCCTTACATTCATAACGACAACATGGTGCGCGCCATGCAAACACAGAATCTCGACGACCTGGCGTAGCTTTGCAGCGAGCACAGTCGGCGTAAAGTCCGCTTTCTTATTGTATGTCGGCCCTGTGTCAATGACAGAGTTGAGGTCGTTGGAGCCGACTTGAATAAACACCAAGTCCCTCGCATCTATCTTTGCTACAGTTAATTGGGCAACCTGATCCAGAACGCTGGGGATCTCAGCGCGTCTGCCGTTGGGCATGGGCGCGGTGCCTGCAACCAGCTCGTTATCTATGGTGGCACACCCGTGGGCCAAATTGAGTGCTGGCTTATTAGACTTCTCTTCCAGAATATCTGTCCACGTCTTGCCGTTCGAATACCTGCCGCGCCAGTAGACTGTGTTGGGCTTTGGGTGCGTTCCCTGGGTCATGCGCAAAACATTGCCGTTGTCGCTATTAGAATCGCCAATGAAAACCAGTCTTGTGTAGCTGTCCAGCGCCATACGCGTCGTATATTTTTTTGTGAGGAATAAATACTTTTTAAAATATCCAATTAATCACATAAAGTTAAAAGACGCAAAGCAAAATGAAGATTTGAAAAGCTCGCGGGTATTTTCCTCAATTAGAGAATACATTGCAGATCTTTAATCACATAAATAATCAGTTTCAGGCAATACGCAGATAAGAAAAAAAAACAAGCATTGGAGGAACGAATTAAAGTTTGTCGGAAATACGAAGAAAAATCCAGATTCACCTGCATATGTTCGCAATTTAGAGATGACGACACACATGACAAAATAAATTAATTATCTGCATTCGTTTTTCCATGATAGATGTGACATAACGAGCAAAGGCAAACTGCACATGGCAGAGCGCAGCGCCAACATGGCAAAACAAAGTCAAATTATAAATAAAAATACACCCAAAAATGGCTCTCTTCCATCTCTGCATCCTCCAAAAGAATTCATTATTCATCTTTTTTTTGAGATCTCGGTTAACTGCGAAATTGTGGTTTTATTCTTGTTATCTGCTTTGAGAGAGGAGTAAAGAAAAATCACGGTTTAATGAACAAAGGAACAATTTGGTTCCCAAATGTCCGTATGCACAAAAAGGTATGCGGGGGGAGGAAGACAAGTATGAGAGTAAACTGGGTGCAGTACTCAATGCAAGGAAGAGTGCAAACTGCATTTGATTAAACGATTGTTTGCCAGCGCATAAGGCAAAATATACGAATATACCCAATTTTTGGAAATGAGCAGAGGAGCGGAGAAGCAGAGCGATATTTCCAGAAGAGGATATTTAGGGTTCCGATGAAAATTAAAATTTTATTATATTCCGAGGCTAACAGGAACCCTCTTTGTCTCTCATAATATTTTGTATTTTTATAATTTTCTTATTCTTTGTTCGTCTGCTCTTACATTATTTTCATAGAAACTAGCCTTTACTTGCGCGCCCCGCTTCAGCCTCAGCTTCAGTACATACAATAAAAGAAAAGGAAAAATACCAGTGCAGCTCGCACCGTATCTTTCACACAGTGCCTCAACATTAGCCCTCGCACTTTCGACCCAAATGCCGAGCGTTGGGAAAGAGCAACAGCCAGAAATTACTAGCAGGGGTCAGTTTTACGATGGGCCCATCATCCCACCATTTGCACCGGGCGAATATATCGGGCTATTTGTAGTCAACAGCATTAGCATTCTCTGCAGCCTATTTGTCATGGGCTTTATCCATATGTACCGCAACACAATATCGGTTGTGGCAGCCACAAGACAGCTTGGAAAACGGCGAACACTTCGGCGACCAGTAGGTACACGAGCAGTAGAGTATCTGGTGTTGCCCGCGTCCCTGCGGCTCTTGTTTATAGCCTCGATAATCGATATACTGTACAGCATATTTCGCATATACAGTTTGTCAGTCAGCATGTCTGGGTTTTCGGGAAGCCATCAAAACAATTGCGAGGCATCCATGGCCGGGGTGACATTCTTTAATCTCATGTCTGTATTTGTCAGGGCGCTTCTAAACGTGCACTTGCAACTGGTCATTATAAACAACACGAGCAGAGCGCTTGTCTATGGGCGGCACTTTTTGATCGGCGCTTTTGCAGTTTCAATTGTGCTTGCGATTCTTCCCATAATCACGCACAACTACGTGTGGCTCACACTCGATCCGACAATGGGCAACTCTCACTGTGGGTACTTTCCCTTGCGCAAGACGACTGACAACATGCAGGGCATACCACTGGCCTATGTATGGACTCAAGCGATGGCACGGAAGGCGCTGCAAAAGGGACTCATAATCATGTGGTTGACAAACTTTGCCTGGGTGACGCTGACAGTATTCTACGGGGCCGTGGTCATTGTGTCAGTTGTGATTCGGCTCGCCCATCAGAATACGACGCTCAACCGCATTGCCCATGGCCAGGGATTGATTCTCAAGCAGGAGTACCAGCGAAAGCGGCAGTTCCTTCACACTGCCACCAAAGTCGTGCGACGCATTTTGCAATTTCCCCTGATGGTCGTGGTGTGCCACATCTTCGAGGTGGTATACGGAATGGTAACTTTGACGCGGGCGTTGCAGTTGATGCGTGCCGATACCCTGGGTAGTGCCGCTGCCGACACCAACACGCGTTTGACACGCCTGTACTTGACATCCCAATTCATGTTGGCCATGGAGGGAATAATTACGTTGTTATTTTTGCCATTGGAGCCGCCGATTCGCTTGATGCTTCATAGGCAGTATTTGCGCTGGAAATCTGATCTGTGTCACCTGGGCACAATTAAAAAATCGATGCGACGCAGGCCAGCAGAAAACTGGCCGTGTGCGAGATCTCACTATCCACCCCTGCAACCAAGCTACGACGATGATCTGGATTTGCCACTACCATGGTGCGACAAAACGTTGACCGCTTGTGCCCGCAACAGTAGCTTGGATCCTAATGGGATTTACCACTTTGCTACAAAATTCAGCGGCAGCAGCAGCTATAACAACAACACCAGTCCTAGTGCATCTTCGGCATCTTCATCCTCACCTCTGGGCGCAGCCAGTGACAAGCGGCTTCAGAAAGGCGACAGCAAGTCGATTCAGCGGCCAAAGTCAGTTTACAAATCAAAGACGCTGGACGAGTTTCCGTGGGACATCGTAGCTGTTTCCAGGCAGGGCGGGCCAAGCACAGGCGCGCCAATAGCTGAAGTACCTGAACAGAGAATTGCTAGCATTGCATTGGCCATGCGCAATGATGGGCTGCCGGTGCAGCAGTGGTATGTGCCCGAGTCTCCCAACCGCAAATTCACAGCGGCAGACCTCTCTGAGTTTTCCCCAGATCTCAGTGTCAACAACACGCTGGTGACCAGATCTTGCAGTAGCAGCCGTCATATCAATGCAGTCGAAATCTAGGCAACATCTGGACACATTTTGGTTGTTGGGGCTCTAATTTTGATTTAAAAATGGGAATGAAAGAATTTTATAGGGAATGAAAAATTTTGTTCTTATCGTTTTAGGTCATACGAATTTGTCTGCGGGCACGCGTGGGTGCATGTAAATAAAACGTATTGCATTATCTATAATATTTTATTTGCAACATCGAGTAAATAAATATCCATGTGTAGCATTTTTTATTATTCACATTGTCTAAAATATTTATTGCTCAGTTCTTTTGTGTGTGCCATGCTTTATTCCGATATACAGCTTGTCACAATACAGCAACACTGAACTGGCATGCCTATAGAGTTTGCCATTTTGCAGTGTGAGAATTATAAACGGATAAAGACAGCGCCTCAAATAATGTGATATTGCATGTACGCACCGGGTCATGCTCAATAAAAAATATATGTATACAAAATACAAATACATTCGGAAACATTCAGAATAAAAAATGGCGTATGCGCTCTCTTTGCTGACATTGCTTATATTTTTTGGAATATTATCCGTGGACAAGTTTTCCATTTTTAAAAAGCGGCTTTCCCAAAACAATTGAGGGGAATGCATTATAGAAATAGACTAATGGGTATTAAACAAATGGTACTTGCATTTTTTGCAGCGTGGGATAAACAAAAATGTTATAGTGGATGTGTCATTTATATTTAATGCCCTGTTTTTCACTTGAAAATAAATAAATAAATGTATATCCGGTGTACACATGCTGCCATTGCTGTTTTTGAGACTGTAATGTTACGCCATCCCGCTATATGTAAAACTTTTTTTTCCAATTTGAACATGAGCTTTTCAATTCAATTGTTCTTGAATGCCAAATCAAGTTGTAAATGCTAATTGGGTTTTCTCCTAGTTGCAAAAAACCCAATAGTCGTATATATTAGAGATAACAGCAAAACATAGCTCCTGACTGCTAGCAAAATAAAGAAACTATACTTATAATCTGTTGCGCACACACACTGATATATGGATACATGTCAACCGCCTTGGTTGTTGTAACAAGGAATAAACATTGCACTTATAGTGCAATGTTTTTTAGTAAATTTTCAATTATACAAGTGTATATAATATGTGATTCTTCTAAGCATAATGGCACATGTTATTCCAGAACTAAAAATAAAAATTGAGAAAATATTGGTGACGTGTCGTCATCGCTATTTTTTTATCCTGACCAATCGTAAAATTCACTTATTGGATATGCGAAAAGAATATAAAAGTCATGCACTTCTCACACGCACGTTTTAAAATATATATTTATATATTTCAAATGCTTTTTTTACTCTGTGCCCTATTTTGATTACTAAAACATGTCAGATGTCCGCACATCTGATCGTTCTTATTGTGAAAAATGAGTGTGATGGGAATGTAAATGACGGATTCAATTTGTCTGCCATCTTTGAGTCCATTTGCATATTTTGACAAATGAATATTGCTTTCCGTATCCGTTTGTCCAATATTCAGTAACTGCATGTGAAATTATTTGGAAAGCACGATTGTCATATCGTAAATCCATATCTAGATTTTAAAATATGTGAGTTGGGTCAAATAGACCCTGGCTTTGTACCCGCGAGCTTCTCGTTCACAGAGTGGTCAGTGCATGTGAACACTGAAAATAATACAGCTTCCAGATAGCTGCAATAACAGTAACAATTGGCATGAAAATGCTGTTATCATTTCAAAAATGAGAACATCGTGCATTAATTGCGTTTTCAAAGTGCAAATACCACGCATGTTTTCTTTGTCATGCTTTTCAGCCCTCCACATCAACAAATGTTTTGCGCAGCCATCGTGGCAGCATAAATATTCCCAATATTCTCAAATGACAAACATCTAAATATTGTTTGGGGTTGGAGGGGGATGAAGAAGAAATAATAATATTGCAGAAGTTGCGATTAGAACATGTTCTGGAAAACTAAATGCTTCTCAATTGCAGTCATATTTTTTGTTTGGTTCTGTAAAAAGGAGACCTAAAAATGATTGGGTTGAAAACATACTCTCTTATTAAATGTTTTCTCTTGCCATTTATATATAAAATAAAAATTGTTATACCGCAAGTGAATCGGGATTATGCAGGCAGGTGTAGATTAAAATATATGTAGATGCAAAAAAGAATAAATAAACGTGATCGTATCAATACACAATGAGGTCATAGCAAGGTCAAGCAGGAAAACTGCAGACTGCTTTGCAATACAGATAAAGAACCAGCATTTTTATTGACAATATCGGTGTAAAGTTAAAATTAAACCCTCTAATTAGAATTTGTTCCAGCATGTCCAACTCGCTACATTCATACTATGTATCTTTTGGGTTGGCTGAAACAGAAAGCCCCAAATATCCCCAATACCAAAGACACCCCCCTTTTCATACATACCCCCGACTCACAACCCACCCCCACTTCTCGTAAAATGACATTCTAGATTTATTTTCATCTGCTGATATTGCTGTTTTTCTCACCTTTGTGCTTCTCGGGATGCAGGTGAACAGCGAGCAGCCGCAGGCTTGAAAACAAGATACATATATGGCTATAGAAAAGTATAAACACAATGAATAATATGGCGCGCATTAATGTTTTTCTTGTCAATAAACATGCTGAAAAGTGGAAGCAACTGGAAAAAGTATTTAACTAGTTCAAGGTGGAATCACTCTTTTTCCAAATACAATTTTTATTTTTATCCCTATCCTCTACTGTACACTCTTACCAACTCGCTCACTCGCTCGCTCACACCCCAACTCTATTCAGATTTAGTTCCTTTCTTTTTTATTAACAAACATCTCATTCACTTTGACAACAAGCAAACAAAAACAATGGAGAGCAGACGGATATCCCTTCCAAGCTTCCACGAGATTTCAAAGAGCCTACCTAAACCACAAGCAGTTCTTCACAACACCACACCAGCCCCAATGTCCATTCCACTTTCTGGTAGCCGACCAACACACAGCAGGGGTCCCAGCAGCCCTTCCTCATACCAACCTTATCCCCCCCAAACTACGGCCCAAGACAATATACATTTTCCGCACTCGCAGCACATATTATCGGGTTTTCTAGGCAGTAAGCAGCCCGAGAAAATCTCCTACGAACTCGCATACGGAGTAATAATGCCAGTCCACGCAAAACAGCCAGTAGGAAATAACGTACAAGTAGTGGCGCAGATGAAAGCAGATCACACCAGGCAAGCGGGCATTGCAGCATCTATGCCCAACACTTCATTTATGCACACCCCATCTCTGCCAGCTGCGGCAGCCCCAATGACAACAACGTCACAGTATGCGCCTTACCACACGGAAAATAACACACACGTGTCAATGTCAGCGTCACCTCCTAGCAACTTTAACACAAGGGAAAAGTCCAATTCATCACGCGCTTCAGCCTCCAACCATTATATTCGCCGCTCTCCGCCACCAACCTCACAACAAGTGCTCACAAAAGCAATGGTGTCTCCAATGCAGCAGCAAAGAAAAATGCAGATTATCTCTCAGCAGTATACAAATCATCCTATATCTGCGCCAGCAAGTCGTTTTACTAGGCAGGAGCCGCAAAGCCAGCTGCCTCAAGATCATTCGGCGTCAGAGTTTATAGAGGGTGACGACGGCGATGAAAGCGGAATGGGATGCTATGACGAGATGCGCAACTCAGCAATAGATAACGGGCTGGACGGTGATGGCAATGTGATGACAACCGCAAAGATTCGCACAATCCATAAACTGGCTGAAAGACGGCGGCGACGCGAGATGAAGAATCTTTTTGACATGCTCCGCAAGTGCCTGCCCATTGACAAGACTATTAGGCTGAGCAAGTGGGAGGTGCTGAAAAAGTCAATCGAGGTCATTTCGAGCCAAGACACCGAGATCCATATGCTCAGGGCACACATTGCCGCGTCCAGCGTGGTGCCAAACGGCAGCACTGACATTAACAAAATCTTCAGCAATAGTAGCACCAGTAACGGTAGCAATTAGTAATCTACAACCAGTATTCAATCGGATTTATGTCTTCGGTGTAACCAAAATTTCGGTATATGGTTTAAATCCACAATATATATTTATAAAATAATGCTAAGGTGGTAACCAATGGTTTGGCGCTCGACCAATTACGAGGGCACATCTTCCAGGCGCACCTGCAGCTCGGATATGCGCTCGCAAGTCTCGGCCAAGGCCTCTTGCTCGTTTTCTAACGTGCTTTTAATATTTTCCAGCACGGAATCTGATACCTGCGGCTGTGCCTTACCCGGCGTGCCGCTGCACCCAGCCGCGGGGTTGACGCTCTTAGACAAAGCACGCATTTCGTTCAGCCGCTCCTGCAGACGATCAACCAGCTGCTCGTACCCAGCCGCCCCATTAATGCCGTCATCCATGCGGCGCACATCCTGCGCAAATGCACGCTCGGTAGGTGTGAGTTCTGGCTGATAGTGCGTGATCAACTGGCGCAGCATATGGTCGACACGCATACCCTGGCGACTGGCATTGTCGCGTAGCCTGTTAATGCGCTGCTGCGATGCGCGCATCTGGTTAAAGTGGTTCTGAAAGCCCAAAGAAATTTTCGACAGTTTGTCGTACTGCCGCTTGTGCTCCTTGACCTGCAGATCGAGATGTGCGCGCATGTTTGTGTGTGCCTGCGAGATGGAAGCCAACTGGGCACGCAGCTGGCCGACGACTTCGCCCAGAATGCGCAGCTTGGCCTCGCCCACATCGACGTTGACACCGTCGGCCCTATCGTTGTCGCCCAGCACCAGGCGGGGTTGGTGGATAGGCATTTGCGCAGGCTCATTGTAGCCGGACGCAGGAAGACAAGGCACATAAACGATGTCCTTGGCGCCAATCGACAAGTCAAGGCGCCGGGGAGCACGGCCATCGCCCTTTGCAGAGGCAAGTGTTGCTTCGACCTCGCCTTCGCGCTCGGATATCAGCGGCAGCGAAGCGCCCACAAGCTGGCTGGGTGCAACCAGTGCCAGCAGCGAGTACGAGAGGTAAATATCATCGACAACTGCCGCGCCAACCACCGGCATCGCACGCTCCCCGTTGCAAGGATTAGTGTGAACAACGCACTGCACGGTGGGTTGCGCAGCAGCAAGGCGCTCGAGCATCGCGGCATGGCTGG
Source organism: Kickxella alabastrina (assembly GCF_025024165.1). Taxonomy (NCBI): domain Eukaryota; kingdom Fungi; phylum Kickxellomycota; class Kickxellomycetes; order Kickxellales; family Kickxellaceae; genus Kickxella; species Kickxella alabastrina. The sequence goes on from NW_026251472.1 coordinate 1,318,214, forward strand.
CCTCATCTCCCTGCGAAACAGAGCGGTCCAGAAGTGTGCCAAATGTGCGCAGGTCAATCCGATGCGCGCCACGCGAGTGCAGCGCGTAGAAAATGCTGCCGCTGAGCGGGTCGCCCACAAGCGCAACGGCGCCAGACGGACGCTGATTATAAGTGGTGTCGCCGGTGACCAGCGAGTTGATGGCCAGATCGACGCTGGCCAGGGTTGCCAGCACAGGCAGAGAGCGCCCGCGCATCGCGTGCTTGATATCAGCCCAGCGGCCAATGACAGGCTCTAGGTCGGCAAATATGTCGACGTGTGCGTCGCAGTACGCAACGGCTATGAGTCCCAGCCCACCGGGTGTCTCCAAACGCAGCACAGCGCTGGCATCGTCGCTCACATCGCCGGTCTCCGAGTTCGAGTCTGAGTCTGAATCATAGCTGCCAATGGGCTCTGGCTCGGGCTGCATCAAGAACGGACCTTGCGGCGCCAGTGGCTGTGCCAGCGCAGCAGGAAGCGCCAGACACACACGATCGTCATCATTGTCGGCGCCTGCCAATTCACGCACTTGCTCCAGCCAGCGCACAGCAGCGCGTGCCTCGACAAGCTCGGGTGGCGAAACCACAGTTCCGTTGGTCTCGTACTCCTCCGCCTGCCACTCGCGCACATCGAGGGTCGCGGTCTCATACAGAGCATTCAGCCACGCGCGGTCCGCATAGCAGCGCTGCGGTAGCAGTGGGCACAGCGCATAAATGGAACCGCCGGTGGTCGCTACATACACGGTTGCGCGCGCCCACCCAGCGGCACCAGCGCCGCCCATGCTCATGGACACAGTCTGGTCTGCCGAAAACCCTCCGCGGAATACCGCGACAGTCTGCTCGGGCTCATCGACTGACTCGGATACGTCAAATAGCCGCAGTGTCCCGCTCGCATATAAAATAGCAATGTGTGATTCGGCCGTGGACATGGCGTGCCACAGGACGTCGACGACGCGCGCGCTAGCTGCCGAAGACATGTTGCTCAATGCCATTGACCGACAGTCAACCCAGTGTGCTTGTTGCGCCTCGTCATCGTCATGCCGCGCCGAATCGAACGCGCCGCCACTGCGCCCCGTTGCTCCACGCGCCGGTAGGACCACCACAGCCACGGTCTGAGCACCCATGGCCGCGAGCAGCTTGCCATTGGTGTTAATAACTAGTTTACGAATATCAAAGGTCAGTGCTTCGCACCCAAGGCGGAACCACTCGACGCCACAAACCGCGTCCTCCTTCGACACTCCGTCCCGCGCGCCAAGTCTCCGGCTTTCGCTCTTCACAAACGCGTCCTTGCACGCCTTCAGATTGATCCAACGCACCTCACTGCCCACCGCGACAAAAAAATCAGTGCCCCGCACGGCAACTCGCTCGCGGCGCACACCATTAGGTTTGCTCGTTGATGCAGAACTGACTGATGGCAACTGCGGCGGCTCTGAGAATATCGGGTGCTGTGCGAGTATTTGAAGCCATTCGTCAGCCTCTACAAGCAGAAATAATAAAATCAAATTGCTTGTCAATTCAGTTGTTTAAAATCATACATTAGCGCCAATTGCCGTTATATTTTTTTCGCTCTCACCAACGAGTGACTTACCCGTGCTCATGTTTGTCGATAGAAGTTGTGTGTATGTGTTTGTTTGTTTGTTTGGGTGAATTTAAAGAAAGCTAAAAGACAAAGTAGAGATAAATAGCACGAGAAGAAAAAAACGAATTTCTTCGAAATTGTGGTTTGTTTATTTATTTCGAGAGAAGAAAAAGTAAAATCATGGTTTTTTTGTGCTGCGACTTTTTTTTCGCGCTTTGCACCTCGTCCTCATCCTCGCTCAGCATCCTACATTTTGGGGGCGATACACAACGTACTTGCAGGGAGAGGCGAAAAAAGCATCAAGCATACACTTCGATCAAATTAAATCACAACATATTGACACCACCCACATGTCAATGCCACCAATATATAATGGCCAACACATTGAGCTGCTTTTTTCCATAAACTTTTATTTTTGAAAAGTTTGTCGCCATTTATATATTTGTCGGTTATTTAAAGATATTGGGAGAGCAAAAAAACTTGAACTTTGTTAAAAACGTAAATAGAAAAATGATGATAAAAGATGGATGAAGAAAAAGATTTAGCGCATAAAAATAATTCCCAAAGCTATTTTTTTAAAGGCTGAGCCACAAGGTTTGTGAAAGAAAAGAAAGTAAATGTCCTGCCGCCCCAATGCTTGGTGAGTTGAATAGAGTACAACTACTATCAGAGCAACAAAGTGGGTGTTGATTATGAATTGAAATGAATGGAGTTAGTTGATGGCGGAAATAACGATGAAGATTTGCAGATGCTGAAAATGCTAAAACAAAAAACATAGTGAACAGAGAGCAAAGAGCGGGCAGCGTGCGACAGCGAGTCAGACAGACAGTCATGAAAGAAATGCAAGATAAATTGGTAGGCCGAAAGAACAACCGGATGTGCGAGTGTAAACTGACGGACAAACAGGGAGGCGCTGATGGTAAAGGTAACCAAGAAATAAATAGACTTGGCGGTCGTTAATATCATAAATACTGCGCCCCACGTACAATGGAAACTCGCTGCTGCTTGCTTACAACATATTGTTGTTGGACTCGGGATCAACCGCGCACAAAGCCGCTGGGTCGATCGTGTTTGTCTTGGAAGGGCACTGCCAGCCCGCAAGATCTTGTCCAAGTACGCTCATAAGAGACGACGGGTCACGAAGCATCTCGTCGTAAAATGCCAAAATACCCTGGTTGTTGCCGTTATCGCTGCCTGCAGCCATGTTGCCCGAAACTGCCGCCTCCATCGTCGATACGTTGGCCATGCGTCCCTGAGCCTGGCCAATGCTGCTGTGGCTGTGGCTGTGGCTGTGTCCGTGGTTGTGTCCAGACATGTGCATATGGGCGTTGCCGTGCGCGTCAAGCGCTCCCATGCTGGCCATATGGTGCAACTGTGGAGGGTGCATCTGCATATCTGACACAGGTCCTGGTACCGGCCCTTGCATTCCTGCAAACATTGCCCACTCAGCGGGCGAGCCGTTGATGGCGCCATCACCAACCATGCCCATTGGGTGTCCGTCTCCAAGCATTGGGAGCGTCATATCCTGAATTTCGCCGTTCATCGAGACACCCATGTTGTTAGCAAACCGCTGCTGCAGCTGCTGTTGGGGCTGCTGCTGCTGCAGCTGCTGCTGGTGGTGGAAGTGCTGCTGGTGGTGGTGCTGATTGTGGAACTGATGTTGCTGGTGCTGCTGCTGTATGTTGGCAAACGCCTGGGTTACACTCTCAGGTCCGTGCCACGACAGCCTTGACTGCAGGTTGTTTGTGGGGCGGCGTGCGGTGAAGACTATATCGCTGTTATTGCTGCTGCCCATATTCTCCATGCTCTCGACGAACATGCCGGACCCGTCCATGGCTGCGGTCGCCGGGTCGTTGAAGTGGCCGACAAAAGCGTTGAGGTACGGGCCGCTAGTCGCTGGGACCGAGGCCAGATCCATGGCGGACATCGGCATTGGCACCGAGCATGGCGACTGCATCTGGAAGTGGAACTGTGCTGACTGGTTCAAAGGGGTGTGCGTGTTTGTGTTAACCATGGCCATCGGGGCCGCACTAAGCAATGCCGGCGACGCATGGAAGGCTGGTGACTGTGCAAACGAAGCCTGCTGGTGTGACATTGTGACTGCGCTCAGCGCGCTGGGAGGGATTGAGCACGCGGCGCCCATGTGGCTCTGGGAGCTCGACACGCGCATCTTCTTCACGGAACCGCGCACGCTGACGGGAATGTTGTCGCAGTGCATTATGGTTCCAGACGAAGGCGACGCCATGCTGTTGGTCGAGGGAAGCGAGGTAGTTGAGGCTGTACCGTTCAGCCCGTTCCGTGTTAAGAGCTCATGCTGCTCCTTTGGCGGCACGCTGTGGGAGCGCTTGAGTGACTTGGCAGCCTTGATTGTGCGCGTCACCTTCTTGTCAGCCTTCTTGGATGCGGAGGAGGCCTTTTCAGCAACGGCCGAAGCGGCAGCGTCCTGCATCTGATCGGCGATGTCCATGCCCTCGTTGTCCGAGTTGGCGTTGTCACCGTTGCCGGTCGACTTGGCAGCGGCCATGGCGGCGGCGGCAGCGAGCGCCGCACGCCCAGAGCGGCTGCGGACGGGCTTGAAGTGGCCGCTGTTCAAGAACGACTCGTACCCAGGAGTAAAAGTCCAGAACGAGCCCTTGCCGGGATGTGCCTCGTCGCGCTTGACCTTCATGAAGCCCTTGTTGAGGGACAGGTTGTGTCTGATAGAGTTCTACAGCATGCATCGGCAGTAAAAGACCGGTCCGTCGGATGAATCCAGAAAGCGGATACGAAGACAGAGAAGCGGAAATAAAAGCTTTGGTTAGTCCAAATGAGTAGGCAGGGCTGGTCCTGCATACGCGGTGCTGGCCAAGAAAGGTGTATGTGGTGGGGAGGGCGAGGTGCATTGCATGTCAAAGGAGTGCAATATAAAAAAGCCAGATCACCAGAGTGATAAACAGAGTATAAATTAAACAGGAAAATCATCAAAAATTGCAGTGAACTTTTTTCGTTCACATATTGCTCCGGCAGCAGAGGCTGGAGCGCCATTTGCAAAGAAATGCGAATGTGCATGCAAGAAGCCTTTTTTGGCGCTAATTTGCCCTAAAAGGACAAAGAGGAGGCCATGCATGCTGATGTTCGGGCAGCAAAGGCAGTGCTCGCCCAATGATACGCGCACATTGGAAAACAGGCTGGCAAGACCGGCATGCATGAAGGTTGCAAATCCCTCCCTCTCCCGCAGGTCCAGTCTCTTTGGGCGCCCTCCTTTTGGGCAGCCCTATACCACCGCGCTCTCGTCGCCGGTGGACAAAAAAAGGAAGCGGAGAGCGACTTCGTATATTTTTCCCCAGCCCGAAACAAAGGCAAAGCAAAAAACAAAGGCAACTTTGGCACTGGCATGGCGGGCTGCACGCTTGGAGACACGTGTGCTGCGGCAAAACGCAAGGATGCAATGAAAGAAATGTCGCACAAGTCAAAGCAAACAATGCCAATTTGTGATGTATGATAAATCATCACACTAGGACACCGCATGACGTGCCGGCATGTACATGAATCGCAGGTCAGCAAGCGGTGCACATGTGCGTCGGGCGCCATGCTCAAAACCGTTGGGCAGCGCATGTAGCGGAAGGGACAAAGAATAATAGGCACAATGGTCTTCGAGGCATGCATTGGAAAGCAAGCACAATGGGGGAGGGACGACCAATTGGTCACAAAGATAATAAATGCTTACCTGCCAGTTCTGGCGCGTACGGTAGTACGGGAAGTTCTCCTGGATCCATTCGTAAATCCCGTTGAGAGTCCTGCGCTGCAACGGTGCGTCTTCGAGCGACTGGGCAATCAGCGATGCGTACGAGAAATCGGGCTTGTCGCTGCTGAGGATTGTCGCCGAGTCTGTGGTCAGAGTAGCTTCGCTGGGGGCACTGTCGGAAGCATTTACAGAAGGGCTGGGTGCAGCATTTCCCGAGACATTGCTGGAAACGTCTGACTGGGGAGGTGTGTTGGGCTGGGCGACCTGCTGCTGGCTCTGCTGAATTTGCTGGCTCTGCTGGTGCGTAAGAGCCACTGGTGTGGCCGGCAGCGGCGTGTGGTAGCCCGAGGCAATGTTCATGCTCGCAAAGTCCATTGTCGATGGCGAGAAAGGGCGCGCGGGGAACGCATCCTTGAGATAAGCAAAGTGCGCGCTGTTGATGTCGACCGCCGTTGTGGGAGTGTTGATGTCCATCTGCGAGTGGGCGAGGTTGAATGGGGCCACAATCGAAATTTCGGATGTGCCCGAAGCCATCTGCTGCTGCTGTTGCTGCTGTGCGTACTGAATGTTCATAAGCATGGGCGAGTGCTGCTGCGAAAGCGTAGGTGTGCTGTACTCAGAGTTCATCAGAAGAATGAGTGCTGTGTTTTGTGTGTGCGAGGAGAAAGGTGAAGAGAAGGGTGTGGATAGGTGAGTGCGTAATGAGGTGGAAAGGAGGTGCGAGAGAAGGCAGCTAGGTGTGCGAAAGATGAGGAAGGTATAGTAGGGATAGAGGGAATATAGGCGGAATAAAAGGTGAAAAAGGAAGAAAAAAGTTTAATGAAAAAATAGCTGTAAAGAGAAAAGAAGAGCGGTGCTACCGACTACTCATAAAAATGCAAGAATAAAGGCTTGAAATAAGATGAGACGGAAGGCTCTGCTGCTGGCGTGGCGTGCGATGCACAATGTGCAATAATCGTGCCGTGCCAAATAAAGAAACCGGGTGAGGTTACGCCGGAAGCTAAAAAATAGGGAGTGGGAAAATAACAAGTGGGCTCAAAAGGGCAAAAGCGGACCACCTGAGCAAAAAAGGGGAGAAAGAGGAAATCAAAGCAGGCCGAGCTAACTGGCAAGGCGTTGAGAATAAAAAATTGGATAAACCCTATAAAAAGCTAGCGATGTGTATAAGATGTTAAAAAATACCAGCCAAGAAAAATGTGGTCAAGTGCGGGTGTTAAAATCCAGTGTGCAAAATAAAAATAAAAATACTAAAAAAGGAACAAAGTTTAGATTTATAATTTTAATGCTAGCAAAAATGCGCGAGTTTATCGTTGTTAGGAAGGCGCGTGGTGTCCTTGGCTCCTCAAAAAAGAAGAGGGTTATTTTTCCCGGTGTTATAGGCAATATATGATGTAAAATGAGGAGAGCTGCAGTTGACTGTGCAAGTGCAAGTGTCGTTAAGAGGGCGGAATGTGTGAAGGTAGAGTTGGGTATAGGGAAAGGTGTCGGAATGAAGAAGGGGAAAGGTATTGAATGGTGTAGAGTGCAGAGGAAGAGGGGGGAGGTGGTTAATGTCGAATAAAAGAGAAGAATACGAACAAGAGAAGAAAAAGAAACAAGAAGTGTGTGCCAAGATGAGCCCGCTTTATTAAGTTGGAAGAGGGGATTGGAGGGGCGATGCAAGGCAGAATTTTTCTGGGGGCTGGCAAACGACAGAGCGCCATCGCGGTCTATCTATATCTAAATTGTGTCCGCTGAATGCTGCATGCCGGATTCTGGGAGCGCTTGGTTGGCGGGAGAAGGCAGTAGCACCAGCCGAGCCCGCCGCCGGTGCAGCTGCCATTCTCCACTGCTTCGGGCTGTGGCAATGATTGCAGCGTCGGTAGTAAAAAATCTTTTTTAACTGCTGCCCAGCACGACACATCACGCGGATGGGGGGACAGCTGCCCAAGCTACACAGTAGCAACTGTCCTTTTGCTGGCCTCTGCGAGTGCGACTGAAAAGTGGCGCCAAAAGCGTCCTTGTTCCATTGGCATTGTTCTGTCGTTAGTGCTGCCTGTCTGGTGTGCGCAATCCGGCTCTGGACACAAGCAGCATCCTATTCTGGATTCGGACACACAGGCACATTTCAGGAAATTGGGCTTGAGCGCCCTTTAATAACATAATCGCATTTGCGCGCTGCCATTCACTTTCTCACAGCCTGAGGTGGTGGCCGTGCGCCAAGGGACACGCTAATGCGAAGAGTAATTAGGAGATGCTCAGCGCTGCACATTCGCTCTCTCTTTCTCTCTGCACATTCGCTCCCTATTCCGAGTTTGAAGTGATCGGCGTCGCTCAATTTTTTACATTGATACAGCCACGCGGAGAATACAGAAAGAGAAAGGCCCCGTCGCGCTGAAAAAATTGGCGTATGATGAAAGAATTTGCCCTTATTTGCAAAAAAATGACAAAGCTGAGGATGGGGAACAGGTACATGCATGCAAATCAACGCGGATGCCGTCGTTTGGCGTTACTCCGCAATAATTATCAATCTGCTTTCAACCACTTTTGTATGCCATCGTATGGCTATAGGTATGCATGCTGAACCATCATACTCAAACCGCGGTCCAGACCGCCCATTTATTCAGTATGGGATGATGCGAATAGCTCCATTTGCATCAATCAGGCCATCGCCGCCCGCCAAGTAGCACCCATCAGACCACTCTGCACTCTGCACTCTGCACTCTGCACTCTGCACTCTGCACTCTGCACTCTGTACTTTGCCTTTGGATTCAAACTACGGTTTGCGAACCGCACTGACGCCATTTGAAGAGCACTGTATTAACTAACTCGTACAGCCGCTTTATTAATTAAGTACCCCGCCTTTCTATTATTCCATTATTCCCTTCAGACCGGATTACTGCGCTGCCTTCTTTTCTCCCCGCATCAAGAGTTGGCTGAACCTCTGGGTCTTCAATGGAAGCAATCCCACATCCAGAGCTAGCAAAACTTCAGTCCTTTATTTTGAACAATACAGCGTTGTACCGAATTAACCGCAAACAGTATAATGATGCAGCTTGTGTAATGGCAGTAATAGCAGTTGAGCGTTTTATAATGAAAACAGGTTGCCTGCATCAGTACGTTAATTTCTCCTTACTAACATTTTAGCAATTTATTGGCCCGCCGTAGCAACCAAAAAATTTAACAACATTGACAGCAGCAGAATCACAGCAAGATGATGCAGTAGAAGCTAGAAAAGTACTGTCGGTGGATGGAAAACCATCACCCATTTTAAAAAACCTGAAGTACGCAAGCTTGTATACACACAAAACTGTGTTCAAATGCAACGCACAATTAGAGGTTGATCTACACGCCTGCTACCGGAAACGGCGGCAATCAGAACTCGCCCAGAAGGAATCGATAGCGATTTTCCCACCCTTCCTTCAATTTGGCATACTCTTGGTGTAGTGGAGCCATCCGGTTTTATGCATCCTGCCTTTGGCTCTGCTTGAACCGTTATGTTTTTTTTCCTTGCAATAGTGTCTAAAAATACAAGAAAGTTATATTGGCATTGGCGATCTCAAAGATGCGTGGATTGTTGTTTTGTTTTGGCATTTCTCTTTCTCGTTCGTGTTCGTGTTCGTGTTCCAATATCCAAAGAGTTGTTATGAACCACGGACGCACCAGCGGTATTGGCTTTTCGACTATGCAATAGTCGCACAAGCAAAGAAAAGTTCTCAATGCAAAATCATGTTTCAGGAGAAAGGGCTGCGTAACCGGCAATTGTAATCGATAACAACCGCAAAATTGATTTATCACAATTGACAATTGAAAATAATACATTGAAGAAAAGAATGAGACTACAAATATCTAAAAAAAAATTTAAATAGCCTGCAAACCGACATCTATCCCATTCCGACTGCATAGCAAGCTAACAGGCGTTTAGAAACTAGTGGCAATATACCGCTATGGTTGGCGGTATTAATCATTGCGCTGTTTCTTGCAAAGAGAAGCTTGGGCTTGGACTTTGGCTTGAGCAAAGTGTCGTGCATCACTGTAGACTAGGGTTCACCCGACTTTGACGATGCCTTTTTGTATGAAAAACAGGGGGGCTGCTCGCCTGTAAGCAGGGCATTGAGGATAATGCGAAAGTTCAGCACCGCAGTCATGTCAAGATTACACTTCCGTCTGCCTGATATCACCTTTTCGCCATCCTTGATCTTGGTTCCGTCGACCCTAAAGGTTTGTAGGCAGTCTTCCATTGTGCACTGGAGCAAGCTGCGTCATTAGATTTGAAGAGGTTTTTCTACCGCCAGGATATTATTCGCGCCTGTTGCAGCAATCTGCTGCTGCTCATACCGTTCCTGCTTCTGTTGCAGCAGCTGCCGTGACGGAGTTGGTTGCTTGTAATTGTTTGGAAAGTTGACATAAATATACTTTTTTTAAATAAAAAATGTTCTGGTTGTCAGGAATAATTTAAATAGGCAGAGATGACTATGAAATAATATTGTGAAGACGTTCAGAAAACAAAAAGAACTCTAGCAGCAGCGACTACTTGGCGTTGCGCGCCCGTTTGTCCTTCTTGGAGTTACCCTTGATGGAGATGGTGCCCTTCATGTTCTTCGGGTTGAGCGGGATGTATGCAAACGGATCAATGTTGCCGCGCTTGACATCGCCCTGGGCCTTCTTCGACCGGAACTCGCGCCCGAATGCTGTACCATTGCTATCCTTGCCGCGCTTAGCAGCAGGTTTTTGCGGGGTGGCCTCGCCATCGCTGGCCATCTCGACGTCGTTATCGTCATCGCCGGCCTTGCGCTTGTGGAATTTGATCTTTTGGTTGGGCGTGCGGTAGAACCCGTCCTTGGATTGCAGCGACTGCAAATAGTAGTCCTCCTGCTCCACTTCGTCGTCAGCAGCGGCCGCAGAGGCAGACGCGGCCGCAATAGCAGCGGCCTTGCGTGCCTCCTCCTCGGGGTCGTCGAAGAAAAGCTTGCCGTCCTTCATCTTGGGGGCAGTGGGCGTGCGGCGGACCTTGGCAGCGGCGGGATCAGCTGTAGCAAAGTGAGTGAACGCCGAGCGATCCAAAAAGTCGAGCGGTCCGTCCGTGTCCTCCTTGATCCAGGCGTCCTTGTTGGCGGTGCCAGTGGCGGGAGCAGTTGACTGCCCGCGGGCATCCTCGCCCTTGCGGCCAAGCTTGGTCTTGGATTTTGCCCCCTTTGAACCAGCACCCCTGGTGCCTACATCATCGTCGTCAGAGTCATCGAGCTCGCTCTCACTGCCGTAGAGCACGTCCTCGTAGGCGTTTCCAAACGATTTCTTGCCAGCCGCCGACGCCGACGCGTTGGCCGTAGCCTCGGCATGGATGTCCTCGTCTTCCGCAGTCATCTTGCCGTCCTTGCTGCGCTTGGACCGCTCCTGGCGCTTGCGCATGTTGGCGACGAGCCTCACGTGCTCCTCGGGAGTGACTTTGGCCACAGTTTCCAGGCCAAGGCGGCGGACTAGCCTGTCGAGGATGTGGCGGCACTTGAGGCGCATCTGGTTCTTGAACTCGTGCGACCACTTGAGAATGCTCTTGACAATTTCAGCTAAGTGGGGCAGCAGCACCTCCTTGGGGAGGATGACAACAATAATCTTGACGAATCCGAGTGAGGCTTTGGCGATCTCGCGGTTGTTGTTCACGACAAACATCAGCACAGTGCTCATGATGTCGAGGACAAAGCTGGTGCTCAGCTGCTCGTGGAACTCAAACAGAGCGCGCGAGATGGCAGCGACGGTGGCGCTAATCATGTGTGGGGTCTGCGCGGCCAGACCGGCGGCAGTCATCTTAAAGTACTCCTCAATGCTCGCCTGGTGCTGCACCTCCATCGACTCGTCCTCAGCGGCCTCGCCCGTGACAGCGGCCATATTGATCACACCTCCCATGGCCATGCGCCGGCCCATGGTCAGCAGCGTCTCGAAGGCAACGTTGCGCGCGCGCTCATTGGCCTCCTTGGTGCCAAGGATGGCCTCGGACAGCATGGCTGGCACAAAGTGCAGCTGCTCGTCAGTCAGACTGCGCGAGAGCGATGCGATCAGCGTCAGGCGCTCGCGGCGGGAAGAAACAGCTACAGTCTCTGCCGACTCGACCAGCATCGGAATGAGCTGCGCGGTCATGATCTCCTCGATCAATTGGCGGGCAGGCGACTCCGCGGGCTGCTCCGCAAGACGGCTGATCGCCTTGTAGCCCTTCTTCTGCAGAATAGCGTCGTCATTCTGCTTAGCCAGAACGAATGCCGCGCGCACCAGCATCTGCGCACGCTCAGCGTCGAGGTAGGCTGTCATCGCCGTCGCCAGATCCATCATCGTATACGCATTTGGTGGCGGGTGCGCCTCGAGATAGCGCTCGGTTAACTCGGCGGCGGCTGGCGGCGTGTGCGTCTTGAGCGCCTCATCCAGCATGGTGCACACCTTGACAAAGGTCGCGTTGATCTCCGCCGGAGTGATAACAGTCAAGAAGGTGTTGATAGTGTCCATCAAGAAGCCGCGGCTGGCTCCGGGCGACTGTGCAAAAATGTTGAACAGCTGTGAGAGATAGTCCGGCGCAAAACGCGCGAGGTGCATTTCAGCCGCCAGCGCCTGCTGCTGGGTCAGCGGCCCAGTGCCAGCCTCGCTGTGCGCAATGGTGTGAACAGCCGTCAGCAGGGTCTGCAACGCGCCGCAGATCGCCGGCCGAGCAGCGGGCAGCTCGAGCATCTCGTTGGCCAGACGCTCGGCAAATTCGGGCGTAAAAGCCTGGAGAATATCAGCAGGCACGTTGCAAAAACCACCAAGCAGCGCCCAGACCTGCAGGCTCAGCGCACTGAACACCTTGGCCTCAATATCGCGACCCTCTGTCACAAACTGCAGCGACCGCGCTGCCAGGCTGTCGGCCAGCGGCAGCATCGTCTCGACAAAGTAGCGCAGTGGCGCGTTGCGCACATGTCCCTTCATCAGCGGCAGCAACCACGCGCGGCCAACATCGCCCTTGCGCTGATCCGCGTCAAGGTTGAGCGGCAGCACCTCGAGGAACGCCTGAGGACCAACGGCCCGGACAGCTGCCCCAAGCACCGCGTCGGCCTCGTTCTTGAGCTCAAAATCGGGCTCCATGCGCATGTTCGCTACCTCGGTCAGCACAGCGTCCATCGCTGGGTGTGCAAACTTGCCCAGCCTTTGGAACAGCGCCGCGATCAGCAGGAAAACAAGCGTCCACGACTCGCGGTAGCGGTACGAAAGGCCCGTCGAAATGGTCTTGACGATCTTTGCCACGCCAGCTGAGCCAAGCTTGCTGTCCGGAATGCACTCGCGCATCATCGCCCAGATGCACTGTGTGGCCACCTCGCGGGTGGACTGCTTACCCATCTCAATATCGGGGAACATCAGATCGATGAGGTCAGGCAGCGATTGGAAGCAAGCTTCGGGGCTGATGGTGGCATATGACGCGTAGCCCTTCTGGATGATCTTTAGCCACGCCTCACTCGCCAGCGGATCGTTCATATTAGGCTTAAGGTCGATGATGGAGATCAGCAAATTGCGGAACTGATCCTCGTCGAGCGACTCGGTCGCGCTGGAAAACACGGACTCGAGCGCCTGGAACGACAGTGTGGTGATGTACGGCGTGTTGAGCTTGGGCAGCTGCATCAGCGCCTCGCACAGCTCTCCAAAAGCCTCCTCAGGCCACAGCATGTCGGTCTGCTTGATGAGCTGCAGAGTGTACATGGCCGCCGGCGTTTCGGCCTTGGCATTGAGCAGGGCCTCTACAACAAACTCCGCTGTGGCTCTGGCTGCCGGGTGCACGACCGCCGGTGCGGGCGGGCTGGACAACAGCTTTGATACCGCCTCCTGTGCGCGCTTTCTGATCTTAGGCTTGCTGTCGGTGGCCAAGGCCAGCAGTGACTTGAAAGTACCCTGTGCAATAGGCTGCCCCCACGATCCGGCATCCTGCGCTGCCAACAGCGTCTCGAGACACGATATGACTGACCGCAGCAGTGCCACGTCCGCCGATCCCAAATCCAGGGACTGCGCCAGCACCGCCATCATCGCTGTAAACTTGGCGCGCAGCGTGTTGTGCGAAACAAACGGCAAAATTATGCTCAGCAGGTAGATGATCGCACCTGTCAGGCCATTGGAGCCCGAGTCCGACTGCTCCAAAAGGGTGAGCAGTGCAGCAAAGTAGCTCGCCGGCTCGGCGACCATGTGCTGCTCTTTTATTGTCTCCTCAACGGCCAGAAGCGTCGCTGCATGCTGCTGCTGGTGGGCTGCCTTTGAGTTTAGCTGTGTGCGCAGCTTTTTCAGTTGTACCTCCAGTTCAGAGTCCATGTTTAAATTAGTAAGGCAAAATGTGCTGCAAAATATAATGTATAAAGGTGAAGCGCGAATGTAAAAGGGTGCAAAGAGAACCGAGATGCTCAAGACTTTTTTGCGCATACACTTGCTCGCTCGCTCAGCAGCAAACTGGATCAACTATAGGTTGAAGTGTTCTTTACTTTTTTTTGTTGCATCAAGTTTTTTCGTTCTTTTTTTTTCTTCCTCACGCTCTGCTTGATCGCATTTATTTTTTGACCTTGATTTTCGATGATCCGCCAGAATCTATCAGCACAAAGAAAATTTTCAGTTTTTTTTTTGTTGGTTCGTCAAACCACTGCGCTCACTTCTCAGCGCTTGCTTGCAGCCAAATTGTTTGGCTGGAGAACTGGCTATTTGCATGGCGAATATTTTTCCATCAGGCAGTAAGAAAAATATGTTCTGGCTGCCGCTGCTTGGTGCCGCAAGCATGAGTGACAAAAAACAGTGCTCTTCTCTCTTTCACTTGCGTTATTTTCGAATTTGTTTCCCTGCTTCGCGTGTCTGCATTCTTTCCTATTTTGCTTATTATTTTTTAAACTGCCACACATAACTCGCCTTTATATTTTATTTGACGACCGGTGCTGCCAGCTAAGCCCGATCTCACCATAACATACAAAGAAGCGACAAACCCAGTCTCGTTGAATAATGGCTGCAGGTGCTGTTGCTCGTGGTTCCGCCAAGGGCGCTAGCCAACAGACAAACAATAAGAGACGCATGAGCTCTGCCAAGCCCACAAAGAAGGCTGCTCCTCCGGTTGTTGAGGAGCCAGTTGAGTTGTCCGATGACGACTCTACTGAGTATGGCTCTGATAATGATGTCGATCAAGTGGAGCAGTACGACAGCGACGCTGCCATTGAGTCCGATGACTCCGAGGATCGTCCCGTGAAGAAGGCCAAGCGGGCCAGCAATGCCGAGGCCGAGCTCGAGACCGAGGCCTCTTCCGATGGTGGTGTTATTGACTACGCCTTTGACTCTATGCCGCTGACCGAGCAGACAAAGAACGCCATCAAGGAGATGGGATTCACCAAAATGACTGAGGTGCAGGCGCGCACTATCCCGCCGCTGCTGGCTGGTCGTGACGTGCTTGGTGCTGCGAAAACAGGTTCTGGAAAGACGCTGGCGTTCCTGATTCCAGCCATCGAGCTGCTTTCCAGGCTCAAGTTCAAGTCTCGCAACGGAACTGGTGCCATTATCATTTCGCCTACGCGCGAGCTGGCGTTGCAGATTTTTGGTGTTGCGCGTGATCTGCTGCGTTTCCACACGCAGACATTCGGCATTGTTATTGGCGGTGCTAACCGCAAGGCCGAGGCCGACAAGCTGATCAAGGGTGTCAACATCTTGATTGCAACGCCGGGCCGCCTCCTGGATCATCTGCAGAACACCAAAGGGTTCATCTTCAAGAACCTCAAGACCCTGATTATCGATGAGGCCGATCGTATCCTGGAGAACGGTTTCGAGGACGAAATGAAGGCGATCATCAAGATCATGCCCCAGGAGGAGCGCCAGACGATGCTTTTTTCTGCCACGCAGACCACCAAGGTCGAAGACCTCGCCCGCATCTCGCTGAAGAAGGGGCCCCTGTACATCAATGTTGACGAGGGCAAGGAGAGGGCCACCGCCGAGGGTCTTGAGCAGGGCTACGTTGTCTGCGAGTCGGACAAGCGGTTCCTGCTGCTGTTTACCTTTTTGAAACGCAATCTGAAGAAGAAGGTCATTGTGTTCTTCTCGTCTTGTAACTCTGTCAAATACCACGCTGAGCTGCTCAACTACATTGACGTGCCGGTTCTTGATCTCCACGGCAAGCAGAAGCAGCAGAAGCGCACGAACACCTTCTTTGAGTTTATCAACGCCGACAAGGGCATTCTGCTCTGCACTGACGTCGCCGCCCGCGGCCTGGACATTCCCTCTGTTGACTGGATCATCCAGTACGATCCCCCAGATGATCCCCGCGACTACATCCACCGCGTCGGGCGCACTGCGCGTGCTGGCAGTCAGGGCAAATCTCTTTTGTTCCTTCTCCCCTCGGAGCTCGGCTTCCTGCGCTACCTGAAGCAGTCCAAGGTTCCCCTGAACGAGTACCAGTTCCCTCCTAGCAAGGTCGCCAATGTGCAGTCGCAGCTGGAGAAGCTCCTTGAGAAGAACTTTTACCTCAACAAGTCGGCGCGCGATGGCTACCGCTCATACCTCCAGGCCTACGCCTCGTACCAGCTGAAGAACATTTTTGCTGTCAACAGCCTGGATCTGGAGAAGGTCGGCAAGGCCTTTGGCTTCACAGTGCCGCCCAACGTCAATATTAGCATCGGCGAGACACGAAAAACCGATCAGCGGAAGCGCAAGTCGTTTGTTCCCAAAAAGTAGAGCTTACACTGAACGAGACAGACGGATGGCGGTGATACCTTTCATAGCACCCCAGCCAGCTATTTTCTATTCTTCAAAAATATTAATATTTTCTCTTTCCAAACATAAGCATGAAAAAACCAATTGAAAACGTTCTTTAAAACTAAACAGAAACATAAAGGTATAAACGAAAAAGCATAAGGCATTAGAGGGAGAGAGTTGTGAAACACGTCTGTGCGTTTGGGAAGGCCAAAGCCAGGCTACTTGGCATCTCCGTACTTCTTTGCCGCGTAGTAGGCGACTGCCGGGGAGACGTAGCCGGGGATTCTATTGAGCCCGTCAATCATCTCGTGGATCTGGACCTGCAGCTGGCGAGCACAGGTGGCGTTGAGGTTATTTTTTTGGTACCACCAGTCAGGCAGCTGGGCGACGTAGGGAATCCGGCGCTCCTTCTCAGGAACCTTGGACATGTCGATCTTGGGGAGTTTGAGGATATTGAACACATCGCCGACTACATCATCGGCGATGCTGCCAACTGCCTTGAGCGTCTCACCCAGACCTTGCGGTAAGACCTGGACAACGTTGCTCAGACCCTGGACCAAATGCCCAACCACGCCTTCCTTGCCCAGCAGCCCACTGGCCAGCCCAGCGAGGATTTCGCCGAGTCCCAATCCCCTGGTCTCTTCCGGGTTGCGGCGCACAAGCTCGTCAGCATAGCGGCGCAGGAAGCGATGGTGGCGGCCAACTATTGCCGAGGCCAGGCTACCGGGGCGGTTGCCTCCAAGGCCGTTAAGGATTGCGTTCTGCAAGAAATTGACCTGCTGGTTGTGCAGGGCAGAAGAGGCACCGGCACGAGCATTGCTGTCGCCCGACAAGCGCGAAACCTGCTTGGTCAGATCGTTGAGCTGAGCGGCGGACTCGGAAGAGAGTATGCCGTTCCCCGCAGCACTAGCGGCAGCGGCAACTTCCGACGAGGCAGGAGTATCACTGTTAGAGCTCGGGGCCTGTTTCTGGCTGGTCTTGTCCGAAGGCGCTCTTGAAGGCAAGGTAGAAGACCTGGACTTGGTTGCATCAGAAGACGTGGAGCTAGCTGTGGAAGCAGGCAATTGGGAGGAAGAGGAAGATGTCGTAGCAGAGGATGTGTCTGAAGTTGCAGATGATTCTGAGGGAGAAGCAGATTTGGTTGTGGACGACTCGGAGCTCGACACGGACGGCGATTCAGACGAGGTTGCCGCCTTGCTGTTTTGCTGGTTGGACTGGCGATCAACCTCATCCATCAGCCGCTTAGTAGCTTCGCGGGATCCCGAGTCAACATAAACATAGCAAAGCCCTTCGCGTGGGTCAAGGATGTCACGAATATGCACGTTGGGAAAGCCCGGGACCAGGTCATTGGCATTCACCGGCTGATTTTCATAATTGGCGCTGTCGTAAAGATTGAAACGCGTTTTGGGCTCCATTAGCTGCCAGTCGTACCACAGTTTGTCGACCATGAGGTGATGGAGGAAGAAGAAGGGGTCGTTGGGCGCAAACATGGTCGACATGTCTCCGGAAATTCCTAGATGAACAGCGCCATGGCAGCCGTTCTCAATGCCGCTGGAGAGTGCACCGTACTGCATGCACGTTTTCTGCATGCTGAGGAGTGCCTCGGGCGGCCAGAAGGGTGAGATGTTGTCTCCTTGGTTGAACTTGCGCGCGAGGCAATGCGGGCTGTCGACACTTAACTGCCAGTTGGCAAAGGGGCCACTCTGAACGCAGTTTTGCGGCCCGGCGCCGTTTCCGCCCAAGTAATCGTTGGTGAACAGGTCGCTGGCCGCCGGGTTGGTAGCGTCCAAGGACCAGTCCCAGTACGGGACAGTCACACCGGGATCGGCTTTATCCAAAGCCGATGCAAACTCGTTAACAAACACGCGGTGGAATGCCAAAAAGACTGGGCGACCGTGAATAACCTCAGCATTGTCTACGTGGAGCTTTGACAGTCTCTCTAGGTCGCCATTAGTGCGAATCGAGTTCAGCGCCTTAATGAAGCGCGCGCGCTGGTCGGGTGCCATCGAGCGAATCTCGGGTCGGGTTTTGGGGTTCGCGCACTGGCCGTTCACCAGGTTGCTTATGCACAGTGCGACAATAAAAAACACGCTTTTGACCATCGTAAAAAATGCAAAATAACTATCTCCCGTTCACTAATCGAGAGAAAGAGGAACCACAGAAATATAAAAAAGAGAAGCCTGAGCGAGCTAAATTAATTACGGCAGTAATGTGGATGCGTAGCCGTGTATCTGCGCGCGTCCTATGCGGTCGACGATGTGGACTTTGGTGCTGGACAAGATGATAGAGTTAGAGACAATAAATGTAAATATAAAAATAAGACGTTGGTAAAGGCCAGCTTGGGAGTAGTAAAATAAGTTGTATGATAACAGGAAGAGGAGATAAGGAGGAGCGAGACGTTGTGAAAAGAGAGAGAGAAAAGAAAAGAAAGAAACTGTAATGGCTATAATATTTTTTGTTGGCTCGAACACTTTTAGCGAACTAGTGCTGGCAATAAAACTATAGAGAAAACTATATGTTGATGGGCTAATAACGTAGCTGTCACTATTGTTTACAGCAAGCAACCACGCTGCACAATCGCGATGCCAAATATATAATTGTATGTCACAGTTCTAAAACAATGAAGTTAGGGACTAGAGCTGCTTTAGGTGGCTTTGAGAATAAAGCAGCAATTTACACCAGTTAATATAAATGAGGGAAATGGGGGATATTGCGCGGTTCACGAAGACCAAGAAAGGAAGACAATAATCGTTAGAATGCGAAAATAGAACAAGAAAAATGGCGGATGCAAAAGAATTAGAAAGCTAAAAAATAAGAAGAATAATAAACGAAAGAAAAATAGCAGGAAGCAAAAAAGGAGTTTTGAAAAATGAAATGGCAAGAGACGCAACAAGACCAATTCACAAAACAATATTACGGTCTGCAAATAATATGCGTCGTACTTGGACCTCGTTTGTCGATAGACCAAATATAAATGTCACAATTTTTTTTAAAATTTGACCACGGTTGAGGATAGTAAAGAACGAACGCGAAGGAAGGCGGACTGGGGAGCTGGACTGCGGCGCTTAAATTGGGCCACTACACAAAAATGTAAATTTTTTTGCAGTTTGGGGCCAGCATACTGATAATGGTCCGAGTGCAGAAAAGTTGGCTGCTATTGGTAGCTGGTTTTTGCGAAAGCAGTAAACGCGAGTGTTGAACAGACAATGTTTACGGCTATCCAGCTTGAATATCAAGCGTGCTATTAAATGCATTCCAACGCAAAGTAGTAAATACCACCCCCTATTCTGTCAAAGTCCAATTAAATAATATTAAAGCGCGTAGGTCGACTTTGTGTCACAGGAATGTCACAACCAAATACAGCCTTGTCGTTTGAAAATCTGTCAAATTCTGTACCTGCTCATTATCTTTTGACAATGCGTTTTATTACCTTTTTAATTCTATATTTCAAAACAGATATAACTATCAGATTCTGCTCCTCTCAAATGGTGTGGCGCAGAAGAAATTTGCGTTGTTTCCGCGTTTACAACCGACGGCTTCTAATTTGAAGGGCGCCACACCAACTTGAAATTTTTAATAAGGCGATGCTGTATCAAAAACGGGAATAAATAAAAAAGATACTACGGAAACAATATAACAGACACCCTAGTAAACAGGATCCACATGTGCAGTGGGTCATCCTGTCATACTTTGGAGTATATTATGAAGTGTTTTTTGTTCAAATCGATCCAGCCAAACAAAAGGGCTTATTCAGTGTTTAGCATTGGCTTGCAGTAAAATTGATATTGATATTAAAATCTATTTATAGAATTCAATATAATACTCTTTCATGTCAACACGAGGACAATCTGAATTAATTAACAAAACCGGTTGATACCAATATTGGAAATATTGATTTTTGAAATAGAAAAATTATATTTTCGCATGCAAAAATCTAGACTCCAAGTTCGTAAATTAATATTGTTGTGCAGCCCGAGGATATGAAAGTGGATGTCGAGGTTGAGAATCATGAAACAAGTTTCCATCCGCGTGCCGGTTGATATGGTACTAATTGGATTATGCATGTGTAAATTAGGGTGGCATAATAATGATGCCCAGGTATGCTCCCCATTTTGCAATATACACACACATGAGCCCACATATGCGAAAACCACAACATTGACTTGCCAAGATATCGGTCTACTCACAGAAGAATCAGTTATCGCCTGCGGAGTCCACAGCTGGCGAAGTGCACAACAAAGGCAACGAGGTACATATATAAGACGAGGCTGGCCCTAGTTCTACTTTTGATTCCATTTATAATAAAAACTATAACAAAACCCAAACGTACTTTTAACACTAGGCGACTAGTGCTTCCCTCAAATCACAACACCCTTAACACTAGACAACTAGTGCTCCCCTTAAATAGCAACAATATGAATATGGCAAAAAATTGGCTGTAAAATATAGGGTCTATATGAGTATATCAATAACTTTTTTATTTTTCATTTGCTCTTTTAGTGTATTTTCAGTTTGACGAAATGAGTGGCAGACAAATACAATAGAAAATTCATTGACTGACTAAACGAAATATGGTTATAGATGTGATTACACTTATTATCAAGAATATCCTGGCTAAACAATATCTACCACTTGCAACACATTTTTATGTGTTTGTGGCAATATAATTTGGAATAATCAAATTAATTCAAACATGCAAGATTTAAGAGAACATTGCTTAATTTTTAAATCACCTCATAAAAAAATTAAATTACTAAACCAATCATATTGGACTGACTTTGCCATCTCGAACCCGAACTCGCATTAGCTTATTTGTAAAGCGTGGCCATCCTGTTAGTCTCACGCTTTATAGTGCGAACTATGCTTCGGAGAGAGTCACTCTTGGCAGCCATTAGCTTAAAGTTAGTCTCCATTTCGTCGACCAGCACGTTTTTTATTTCAGTCGACAGGGAGACGCCATGCAAATTGTGAGCACCACTTTTTATTATCGCATTTTTATTCGCAAGTTCAGTACACTGGGAATATGCACCCCGCTGCTGCTGGTTAGCATTGTTAGAAATACCCATTTGCCGCTTGCTCTCTGACAAATTATTTCTTGCTTTTGCCATTGACGCGCGAATGCGTTTAACATTATCGTATAACTTGTCAACACGCTCCCGCTGAGACCCAAAGTTTGCACACACGCTTGTGTAAGCGTTATCATGGTTGCCGCTAAGCTTGTCAGTATGATGCCGCTTACTGGCGGTTGCACGGCTTACTTCCAGGGTGTTTCCAGGGTTAATATACCGAGGGTTTAGCTCCAAAACTGGCGCATCATTGTCCATTGTCATAGCCTCATCAATAGCTAGTTTACAATTTAGACTAGCGATGTCGTTGTTTAGCCTCATGAGCTGCCAAGCATGTGAAAATCCAACTTCAGCCATGCGATGGTAAATTACACTGTTTTCGGCGTGTTGTACCGATGTCTGATGTGGCATATACGCGATCATCGCCGGGTTATATTCGTGGTAGGCACCCGCATGCCAGACGCAGTTCGCCGTCTTTACGCGTCCTTTGAAGGAAAAATCGTCCTGAAGTATTTTGACGAGTGCATCTGCAGCAGCATGGCATATGAAGGTGCGCTCCTTGCTTATGATACTAAAATCCTCAAACATTTTGTAAAGTGAATAAATAACTAGACTGAAGAATATGAGTGTTCGTTTGTTAGTGAGTATGAGAAAACAGATTGCCAAAAGGGTAGTTGGTGAAGAAAAGACAAAGAAGGCAGTAAACGGGGCGGGTGGAATTTATTTATTCCACTGGCTATTCCTGACAGCGATAAATTTTGATACCATTGATATGTGCACTGCTTTTTTGGCCTCATTCACGGCTGATTGGCACAAGCACATGTTCGGTTGGTGGCTTGAAAATAAAGTAAATAACGGATTTGCGTTCAATTAAAGCACAGTTTATTATTTCTGTTAATATCACTCCGGATAAAGTTGGACTGTTTAGCTGCCACCGCAAAATCAAAAATCACCATTGTTTGTATCGGACCACTAACACCACGCAACAAGTAAAATCATCCATGCTTTGTCCCCCCACGCTGTGGCCTCTTGCAACAAATATTTTTCCTTCTAAAAACGCTATATGCGCTTGTCATATTCTATATGTTTATGTGCATGCTGTATATGTCTTGTTTTTAATTAACCTTTGCCTTTTCTGCTATTGCATTTTGGTAACCCGCAGATCTTTTTCCACGTGGATCCGCAATTGGCTATCCAACCTGGCAGTCGAAATAAAAAAGCAGCTCTCAATTATTGCTGTCAAGTGCGTGAACAGCGATGGCGTTGAATAATGCCTTTCCTCTTTGTGAGTTTTTTATATTCCTTGCAAGTGCGAGGGGATCCAACTACAATGTCTGAATTAAACAAAACAATGATTTCAGCACACGGTAATTGAAATTTTGCGCATAAAGCAACCCAACAGAAACAAGAATAAGCGAAAGAGGCAGGCTGTGCTGTCACGCCAAAAATAACCGAGGGTTTAGCAAGAACAATGGGCTGTCCTTGATTTATCTTTTTTGGCACCAAAAGCGCTTATTAAGTAAAAATAACAGCTATTCGGTTTGTAACAAAGGCATGGGACGTTTGTATTGCGCTGTGTTGTCATTGCCACACTCTTAAAACTAATTGTCAATAACAAAATATTTTCAACTGGCTCGCAAGACTTGACAATTCCAGTCTATAGGCCTTTTTTATTAACAGTGTAGCTAGGAAATTGTGTACTTGCACGGTTTTGTGGTCATCGATGTTTCTCTCGTTTGCTTAATCATATTCAAAATTCGAGTGGCAAAAGTGAACAGATTATTTGTTTATTGTTTTTTGTTTTGTCCCGCCACATTACACCCCAAAGTTTTTGGCAAAAAACAATTGTTATCCCGCTTGCAAAATAAGCGGTTATTAAAGGAAGAAAAATATTGGGTCATGCTGGCTCCAATATAAAACAAAGGCTGGGTTGGGCACAGTGGGTAGGCAATTGCATGCTTGTCCCTGTTTTCTTTCGTGCATATCCACCAACAAACAAAAATGGTGTTTTTCCATTGTG
Organism: Kickxella alabastrina; assembly: GCF_025024165.1. Classification (NCBI taxonomy): domain Eukaryota; kingdom Fungi; phylum Kickxellomycota; class Kickxellomycetes; order Kickxellales; family Kickxellaceae; genus Kickxella; species Kickxella alabastrina. The sequence goes on from NW_026251472.1 coordinate 1,341,318, forward strand.
TGTGGAAAAAAATACAATAAGCCTGAATACAATTACCAACACAAATGTAATAATACTTTACGCCTGAAAGAAGCAGCAACAGCTCTGATGCCAACTGGTTTAATTCAATATAGAGTGCCGGCTCGGACCATTGCTATTCAGCTTGTTTTTTTACTCACAGTCAATATGCGTATTTTTTAGAACCGCTTGGTCAGGTTGCCAGACGGGGTTTGCACAATGCCTTTTCAGGGTGGGTTTCGCAGAGACTGCTGCCAAAAAAAGGAAATATAAGAAAAACGAGAAGAGAGGGGAAATCGTTGCTCTAAAATCATATAAAAGAAGGCGCGCCCACCTGCCTACTTTTTTCTTGTGGATAGATTCTTCATATCATTTCGCATATTTTTATCTAGGGGCGGACATCAGATAATATCTTGTATGGATATTAACTGCGGTTAAGTAAAAACAATTGTACTGCTAACATGCTGTATCTTTTTTGCTCTTGTAGGATCGAACTTGTGCAGGCTCCATACCTTTGATATCGGTTCCTTCTCGTTGACTTCTGGCGCCAGTTCCGTCAGAAATGACAGCTGCGAGCAAGTAGTAGTGGGGGATAGGAATGGGGATAAAAAAGAGGTCTTACATCTATTCGCACCACTAGAACATAAGTCCCTATCAGGGGGGAATTCATGAGCGCCAGCTCCGCTCATGATTCAAGGTGCCCGCGGGGAAATAGCGGGCGCAAAATAGATCTCGATGGATCTATTAGACATGTGCTCACTAAATTGTGGGCACAAACCCAATTGAGAGGCACGCAATTAAATTGCAAAAGAGAAAAGGATATTACAAATGTTACGCTTGCGTTATTCCGCTAGCGTAACCCCTAGCCTCTATCGTTGTGTGGGTGTAGTGTAGCGTTGATGTGGGTACTTCCGTATCCTATTCTAACAGACACACATTGGAAAATTAAGCATTTGCCACACACGAAATAACGTTTTAATATTCGCAACATATTAGAAAAAAATTATTACCAAAAACAAATACTTTTTTCACCACCCAAACAGAATATCAATGGCACTTTGGAAAAGCCCATTCCTCGCCTTCGGAGCCGTGGGCGCCTTCAAGATGGATGCCGACGATCCCAGTGTCGTCGAGGGTCTGGCGGGGAATACTGACGGCCCGCTCGACGAACGAGCAGCAGATGATCTCTTAAACGGTGACGCACTCATCGATATGTCCATCGCGGCTGCCCCGGACACGTTGTGCCCGTCTCCTGCGACTTCCTGCAACTGGGCTGATAGCTGTTGTTTCCGGGGAGACTGTGCGTATAATGCCTCTGATAAAGTGAATGGTCCAGTGGCAAGTGGCTTGGCAGACGACGGCAACGGTCGGCCTGGGAAGACTTGGGCAAATAGTATGTTGATGCTTGTGGAGTCTGCGGCAGCGATGGTCATCAGGGTGCGGCCGGCTAGCAGGACGCGACCATTGCAATCGCCCTGACTGATAGCGCGCTGTGCCTGCCAGGGCTCGGAGTACAAGATCGCCAGGCTGTTAGAGGTCGCCGACGGCACCACGTCAAACGCCAACACCTCACCAAATTCCCTAAAATAGTTGAGCGTGCTGGACTCTGTGTCTGCCGGCAAGCCACTGATTACCACTGACCTGATCTTGACATCGTTGTAGTCCTGGCTGTTTCCGGACTCCTGAGAAGCACTCCGGCTTTGAGAGCCAGAACCAGAGCTAGGACCAGCGTTGTCCGCCGATTGCGGCGCAAACGGGTCCTCATTGGTCAACGACGCAGCGGGCAAAGCAGCGTCGCGATGGTCATCCTGGTCAAATACAGCGGGTTTCCCAGCGTCTATTTCATCCAGCGTCATGATCGGCGGTGCGTCGTCCAGGGCAGACAATCCCGCGGCAACAGAGCCAGAATTTGCAACTGCAGATGAAATATATGCGCTTGAGAGCATATCGTTAGAGCCAAATCCGCTCACGCGACGCGACGTGCGAGGAGACATGGGTCGCGATGAAAGCGGCATTTGGATCGAAGGGCGAGCGGTGCCGGCACTGATCAAGGATGAGTTGGCGGTCGTGGGCATCGACGAAAGCGCAGAGTCAAGCGGGTACGCTGAAGTGGCTGTACCAGGCGTCTTCGAAGTCTGCGCAGAGCCCAACAAGAACGACGGCAGCATCCTCGAGCTCTTGTGGGGTGACGCCGACCTGGGCGCCGGCGAGCGAGGCCGAGAGTACGGTATCCTCGAACTATCACCACCGATATTAACGCCCGCTACAATATTATTCGCCTGGACCTCTGACGATGGCCATCCGCCCACAGCGCCCAACATGGCGTACTCGCTGCCATCCCCGCTCACGCCCCTTTGCGTAAGCCCATTATCCCCACCACTCGTGTTGCCGGCCAGGCCCAACTGATAAAGACCTCCACGACCACCGCGTTCAGCATTGCCCACAGACGCGCCAAAGCGCGTGAGTGTGCGCGACCCGGCCGATGTAATGCCACGGTCTGGGCGCGGCGTGAAAGGATTCGAATTGGTCTCGGGTTCAAACTGCGTTGTACGGCGTACCGTCGTGCGCAAGGGTGTACTGCCCACTGTAGTCGCGTTGTTTCTCATTGGTGTCATGTAATCGGCACGTCCGAGTCGATTCGTTGTTGATTGTTGGGACGCTGGGAATTGCACGCGGCCGCCGACTAGTTGTGCGGGTGCAAATGACATTTTTATTATACGTTGTTGTGGCTGTTCGATTAAAGCCGAGAGTTTAGTTGAATTTAAATATAGATTGGTAGCAGGTTGTGAAATAGAATATCAATACCGGGAAATGTGTTCCAGACCTTGTCAAAAAAGAAAGAAAGGGAGGAAATGCGCGCAAAAAAGCCTATTATAGAAAGAAATAAACCGCTTCTTTAAACTGGGAGTGCTTTCAGGGGTAAAAAAAAGCAAAGAAAAAGTTGAGCCAAGAAGTGTCTCAAATGTGAAAGAGAAAGAAAGGAAGAAAAATTGGAATTGAAATTGGAATTTTATAAAACAAAAGCAGAACACAAAAAGAGACATGGATCCAGAAACTATTAATGCAGGTTTTTTCTTGGGGGAGTTCAGTTTTGATCCTGAGCATCAGCATTGCTGCCCTGCCTGCGCTCAGCGTTGATTTGCGCAACAACATTGTTGACAAAACGGTTCATACGCTCAGCCTCCTCGACATCCACATTCATTTTCGCCATCCAGCTCTCATTTAGTGGCGGCGGCGGCGCAAAGTCCTCGATCAACGCGCTCTCCGGCGATTCCTCCTTGGCAAATAGCGCCTTTCCAGCGGGTTTGACAAACCTGGCAGGAACAGTAGGAATAATATGACCAGCGGCCACAGCAGGCATCAGTGGTAGTGCTGACGGGTGATAATATTCAGCAGAGGTAGTGTTAAGTCCAGCGTTGAATGCGACCCTAGCAGCACGCCTGGGCTTTACAGCAACTGGGGCAGGCAGGTCATCGTAGATGTAGCAGTAGCCAGGGCCGTTGGTTAGCAGGGCTGTCCCAACCTCCTCACCGTAGAACGGCATGAGCGATTTGGCCATAACAGGCTGACGCGACGCGTCGTAGCCGTCGACTGAATGGAAGCGAATCTGGTCGCGAGACTGCCATTCGGCCCAGACCTTGTCGAGCATAGCGTGGTGCATGAAAAACAACACATCGACCGGCGCCCACATAGTTTCAAAGTCGCCGCCCAAACCCAAGTGCACAATTCCATGTGGTCCGTTTTCGATCCGCGACCGGAACTGCGCATGAGTCACTGCAGTATTCATCACATCGCGCACCGCGCGCATCGGCCAAAACGCACCAGTGCTGGTGCCGTACCGGTACTTGCGTGTCAGGCAGTTGCGCTTTGGGTAATTGCGACCCCAGCGCTCCTCGGCTCCATCAACAACGCAGTTGTCACTGGGTCGTCCGTTACCGCCAAAGTAGGCGCTCGACAGGACTGGGTCTGTCAGTGGGTTCTGCCAGTGTGTACCCCAGTTCCAGTATGGAAGGATGGCTTCGGGGTCAATCTCCTGCATGAGCATCTCAAAGTGCCGTAGGAACCGCCGGTGCCACGCAAAGAAGTGTTCGTTGCCGTGGATCTGATGCGAAATGTGATTGTGCATGCTGCCGAACCCATCCATCCACCCGCGGCGGTGCATCTCCTTGACTGTGCGAATGAAGCGCTCGAGCTCGGCTGGCGCGAGTGTAACTATGTCCCTTCTTACCACTGTGCGAGTGCAGACCGCATCTAGTCGCGGCATCGGGAACACTGACTTTGCGGCGACCTCGCCAACGAACGCCGCAACAACGAAGATACAGACGTACCTTAATAAGCGCCCGACCATCGTTGATAGGTGTACAATAACTGAGTTGATGCGATAGTTAAATCCGGATGGGATGTGTTTTTTGTTAAAATGTCACGAAATAGGAGAACGGAGAGATAAGCGTACAATAACACAAAGTCAATTGTAAAAATTAAAACTCCTTATATAAAACAATAGCGTACAAAAAAGAGTTTAATAGAGATATATAGATATATAGATCGCCAAAATAGAAAATTTAAAGGCGGATGAACTAAATACGAACAAGAAAAATATAAAAAGCTTCAAGTATCTGACGCCTCTTCTTCCAAGGTGCGGTGGTCGTAGCGGGTCGCCTAAATATTACTCTGTCGACAATGCCAGTGCTTTGTTGTTCCTACATTAATAAATAGAATAAATAACAAAAGGAATGTGTTATTTTTATTTTGGGCACTTTAAAAACTTAACAAAATTTGAATATATAGCATGGCCGTTTGTTATTTTGTGTTTTTATAATTCCAAAACATTAATGTGGAGACTAATACTGTGCGCATTGAAATTGTCTGCATGCAAGCATCATGGCTCATTTTTAAGAAAATTTACATTATTTGCCCAAAAAGTGGGAAATCAGCACACACACATTTTTTTGTTGGTAGGAGAGAGATAGAGGGCTAATATGCCATGGACAATATTACTTTCGGTAAATATTAACTGCAGGGCCAATACACTTGTTTAATTTGTAAGCCTTATGCACAAAGCAATAATAAAGGGAAAAAGCCATGTATTTGTGAAACAGAGCGCGGAGATAAATATGATGTGTATTTGATAAAGCAAAAAAATGTATAAAGAAAAGATGCGGGGATGGACAAAATCCTGGTGGCCATATGCTTTGAATCCATTTGCTTTTGCATTTTACTTGCTTTTCAATTATGAAAAAACAAATTCAAGCCATATGCTCGGCAATACTCGCTAAATTAGTAACGCCACGAGCCTACGCAATATAAAGCAATACAAATTTATAAATTTACAGCGAAAGTTTCCAAAGTAAAAAAAAGGCTCTATTAAATCACCAGATTTTACAAGGGACACGCATAGTTATTTGAATGGATACAAATATATATTAACTGACAAATGTCAGATGTAGAATGGTCTTATTAGCCAATCAAACGATAAATAGAAGAATAAAAACGAAAATCAAAATCAAAATCAAAACAAAACAGGGAAAAACATTATCTTTAGAAAAGATAAGGCGAGAGGTAGTTGGCCTTGTTCAAAGCCTCAACCATAGCACAAGCGCGGTCCTCTAGCTCCTTAACTTCCTCCTCACAGGCATTCTGCATACTCTTCCACTCTGCTGTGAGTTTCGCCGGCACCGGCATCTTACCACGCAGCTCCTCATTAGGAGATTTTGGCACAAACGTGCCATCGTAACCAATAGGATGCAGGGGAGTGAGCGAAGTCATTTCATTTTCCAGCGGGTTAACCGTGCCATTAGCGAAAGACGGGTAGAATTTCTCGAGAACGTGCACAGGCAGTTGCTTGATGGCCTCGGTAGCGGGGTTCGGGCGTGGGATGCACTTCTGAACATTGCGCTTAAGCAGGGAGGCATCATCGCCGGCGGTGGCCTTTTCAATTGTATCGTAGGTGTAGCACATGTCGCCGTACCCCAGGCGCATAACGGTGTAAGTCGGCTTGCTGGTGCCACCGACCAGCGGCGTATTGAGGGTCATAACGGAGCCATCCGGAGCAGCACCGTCAATCTGGTATGTGCGCTCATCCGGGTTAACAGCCTGCCACTGGGAGAAGAGGCGGTCAATGTTGGCGTGGTGGATCCAGAAAACTGGGTCCTCTGGCGAGTACATCGTGTCCATTTCGCCGGCCAAACTCAGATGTATCACACCGTGGATGGAGTTCTCCAGCCCTGCGCGAATATCCGAGTACTTCACCGATGACTGCAAGATATGAGTGACAAACTCGGGCGAGTACCATGGGGAAATACTGGCTCCGTTATTGTACTTGCGCCGCAAGCAATGATTGCTAGGGTAGGAGTACTCCCAGGTGCTTGCAAACCCAGTACTGACGCAGCCACCGTCACCCTGGCCATTGCCGCCAACACCCGTGTTGCTCAACACCGCCGAAGTGTCGGGCTTCTGGTAATCCACCATGGAGTTCCAATAGGGTACGCTGACAGAGGGATTGTATCCGCGCAGGATCTTCTCGTAATCCCGAGTCAATGCGCGATGGTACACGAGGAACATGGAGTTGCCGTGAATTGGCATGGCGATGCGATCGTGAAGGTAGCCAAACCAGTCGACCCACTTGTCATTGTACGCTGCCTTGGCTGCTTCCGTGTAGGCGCTCCATTCGGCGGAGGTTAGAGAACGCACCTCCTTGCGCACCGCTATGTTTGTGCAGGCGGCGAGAGTTTCTGCACCCGGCGGGGATTCCAGGCAGGATACTTGAACGGACAGCAAAGCTAAACCGACTATGCAGCCAAAAATCTTCATTGTAGAATATAAAAGTATTTAAAGAGGGAGGGGAAATAGAGGTATTGGTAGAGGTGAGGAGAAGGAAGAAATGGGAAATAGAAGAAAAATAAGACGCGTCTTGTTACAATACCGAAGATATGGTGAAAGATGGACTGAATGAAAATAGAGAAAATTATGTTTATGAAAAAATAAAGTGCGGCAATGCTATAAAAAGAAACAATGCCGAGAATACTAAAAATTATTGAAAGACCAACAATGGACCATGCGTGGTTTATTTATTTCGGTATTACTGAAGTGAATAGAACAAAATAGTGAGCGAATGAATGAATAAATCGCACTGTATTATTTTTTCTATTGGGAACCAGCCGCTATTAGATAAAATATGAAATATAATAAACAAAATAAAAGAGATAGTAATACGGATCTTATTTCTTATTTATAAAGTATAAATAATAGTGCTTAACCAAACAAAGAAAAACAGAACAAGAATATAGGAAAATGACCGAATATGAGGTCAATATAAGCAAAAATAGGGGGAGGTGCTGTAGGAGAAGCGGAAGGAAAGGAACAAAGGAAACAACAAAAAAATACTGTTGGACAACCAGGAGCAAGCAGCAGCAGCAGCAGCAGCAGCAGCAGTAGCGTATAAATAAATAAAAACAGGGATAAATTGAAGAAAAAAAAGAAACAAAAATAGTTGTTTTAAACTGGAAAAAAATAGCATACTCGTTCTCATCACAGTCCGTAAATGGTCTTCCAAGAAAATAAAAGCTTGGTATCTGCAAAGCCGCACTAACGGAAACGAGAATCATAGAAAGAAATGATACAAACACAACTTTTTGTTTCCTTTTTTATTTGCGGGATAGCCTTTAAAGGAGCAGCGGTATAAAAAGGGAGAAAAAAGGGATGTTCCTTTTGCATGTAGTGACGTAATTGGCAGTAAAGTCTTTTTGGCATCGTGTGGTGCGGCTTGGCATGGGCCGTTGCAAAATATGTTATCTTGGCTTTTTCTTTTTCAAAGTGATACGACCACTTTTTTGGATGTGAGGCCATTCAGACTTCTCATGTCGATCAACCAAGCTTTTTTCTGTATATTTTGTCACCCCCATTCGGCGCTCAATGAACGGAAAAGATCACAGATGCGGGGAGAGTGAAAGAGAAGCACATGTAAGAAAATACACATGTGAACGTTCAAAAAAAATTGGGGGTGTGTGGTTGAGAGTAACATGGTGTGAGCAAATCGAAATATAATGTTGTGTCAACTTATATATGTTGGTTTATTGGGGGTTGTTTTGAGGGAGGGGGAAATCTGACACTTCACGTGCAGTAAATCAGCATAGCGTTTTTTGTTTTGTTTTTTTTGCTTTTCCGCCGCGCATGCATTCGTATATTGGATTATTGGATTATTGTAAAATACATATATAAAGACCGTGTCCTGTCCGTTAATCGATGGCAACGACGACTATGACAACAATAATAAAATAATCATTCGACAGAACTTGAGTGAACGATTACAATTTTTATTTTAAACTGCCTTCCGACAACATCATATCGCGCACATCCATGGCAGCCGTCTCAAAATGGCCAGCCAATTTCTCCGAATCAAGCCCATGCTCATTGCGTATACACGTAATATGGATAACCAAACACAAGCGGCGAATATTATATGCAATTCCATACCCCCTAGGCGTCACCTCGCTCCACCCGTAGCTGGCAAACTTCTCACTCGAAATCTGCGACGTTGACAAAAACCAATGCGACGAGTACGCATACGCAGAATCCTCAAACAACGCAGGCATTTCCTCGTCAGCGTGCAAACACATTCGCAGGCCTAAAAGATGGCGGTCAACGCCCAGACCCTCGACAGCCTCCCTGGTCAACCTTGTGTGTCTATCTAATGCCAGGCGAAACAGGCGTATGCGCTCCTGCCGCGGACACGCCTCCGTGTCCATTGACCGACACCATGAAGTGCTCTCAGTGGTCACTGAGCGGCAGGTTTCCGTGCGGCCGTGGAGGAACTGGCGCGTCATGCTGGACTCGTACGTTGGTCGCGCAATGCCGTGGAGGCGCGTGTATGCAAGCTGGATGACCATCTGGATGTACGCGTCCGGGGAGCAACCCAGCTGCTTGATCTGTTCCTTGCCGTAGGCCACAAAGTTTAGCACATAAAGGTGCTGCTGTGCCACACCCGAGTTAAACAGCGCTTCGGCGCGCTCCACTGCTTTGATGATGGCGGGAGAAGTGGTGAATTTGAGCTCATGAAAGGGGATTATATCGGTAACTTTGTGTATTTTTGGCTGCTGCTGCTTTTGTTGCTCCTGGAGCTCGCTGTATTCCATGACGTACTCGACTAGGCGGCATGTCGGGGTGCCGTCCATCATAGAGTGCTCGCCATTAAACCCTGCGCGGGCATTATCGAAAACGACAAACTGGCAGGGCTTATCAAACCATCGGTTGCGGCCATCCCCATGCCACACAGCACGACTGAACTCCTCCGCGCTCTCCGGCGCACCAGGCTCCAGGGACACGACGAATGCCGATGCTTCAATCTCATCCAACACCCAGGCATTCTCCTCTGACAAACGCATTAACTCCTGGCGGGTATCTGCCCACGAGTCGCGATTATCTGCGGTCAGGATTCCCACAGGAAGAACCACATTATTGCTGCCATTGCCGCTGTCATCTTTTGTGGCAGCAGCGGCAACAATACGATCCAGAACACCCTCAATCTCGTCAGCACACAATAACGAGCCATCAGAGTGCGCAAAAGTAAAAGAAAAAAAGCGATTACTCCGTATAACCACAATACTTTCTCGGGCATAAGACGATAGTCTGCAGTGGTCTGAGGGGCGTGCGGGAATGCGACATGCGTTGAACATATGGTTGTAACTGTGGCTGCACAACGGCCCTGTCTTTGCCATATCCGGCTCCAACACCCCATTGACGAGCATCCGGCGAAAATCCAACGCTCCACAAACCAGCTTTGCCGCGCGCTGGTTAGCCCGCGTACATCCGGGGTCGTTGTTGAATGAGTAATGGTAGCTAACATAGGGGATAACCGGCTGTCTGCAAGCCATGTAGCTGAGCTCGTCCCACCACTCCTCTAGCCAATTGGCACATTCCGGGTCTGCCGCTCGCGCCTCCAGCCGGCTTTGCAACTCATCAGCTTGCCTTGAGCGCGCAAATTCGCTGATTATGCGTTTGCTTTTGGATAGGTCGTCGGGGGAGAGCAGTGGCTCTAGGGATTGCGCGTATTTGGAAAGGGTTTGTAAGAGTGGGGGGACGGGGAGCCGTGGCAGGCTGAGTTGGTGGGCGAAGATTTTGCCTGAGAGCTGGTTAATGCTTCGGGTGCTCTCTGCGCATAACCTCGGGCCGCCGGGCTGCGCGTGTAGGGGTGGTTTTGTGACGGACACGTGTGGAGCTGGCGGCTGCGAGCTCAGCATGGTCATTTTTTATCCCGTATTCGACTTGGCCTTTTCTTGAAGAGAAAAGACAGAAAGAGAAAGAGAGAGAGAGAGAGACAAAAGTACAATGAAGTATAACGGAAAATAAAAATGAAAAATGAAAGAGGGGCGAGTCGCAGATAAGGTTGGCAAGCAGAGACAATGCCCAGAAGCAAATGCCAATATCGTCATGTGCGCGTGGAAAAAAGTATTGGCAAATACGCGTGGCGTTGCAGGTCAAGCAAAACAAAAAATGAATAAATTTTAGCAACTTTACACATATCCGTGTATATATTGCGCATATATTTAAATATTCAAATAAAAATATAATATCCATATATATTAATTGGTTAATTGATTGATCCTGCTTATTTATGAGGCTCACAGCTTGGGGCCCTGCGCCGACAGCTTAGCAGCCAGCACAGCAGCACGCATCTCCATTGCGGCCTCATTGATATAATGTGCCAAGTGCTCAGAGTTAAGGCCAAAGTCATTAAGCATGTTGGCAATATGCAAGACAACCGCGTCCCTACGAATGGTGTACGCGACACCATACCCATCAGGAACAACTTCGCTGAAGCCCCATCCCTCAAAGTGCTCGCTGGACAGCTGCGACGTCGACAAGTACCAATGCGACGTCTGCGCATACGCCGGATCCCGGAAAAGCTTTGGCTTTTCCTCACCGGGCGCAATCAAAAGCCTTAAGCCCAGCAAATGGCGGTCTACGCCCTTACCCTCAGCGCACCCCTTGGCATACGCACCATGTGCACTGGTGGCAGCCTGCAATGCAGCAAGGCGCCTTGCAGGCGCGCTCGCATGGTCCGCGAAAACGCGACAGAAGGCCACGCTCTCGTGGGACACCGAACGGCAAGTTTCCGTGCGGCCATGGGCAAACCTACGAGTGGTTGCAGCCTCGTACGTTGCGCGGCTTGCGCCATACATGCGGTAGTAGCCGAGCTGAATGGCCATTTGCACAAAGCCGTCGGGCGAAAAGCCCAGCTTTTTGATCTCGTCCTTGCCGAAGCCCAGGTGTGCGACGCTCAGCTGGTGCTGCGCTGTGACCGTGTCAAAGCGCGCGGCTGCCTGCTCAATGGCGCGCACAACCGCGGGCGGCGTCACAAAGCGCAGCAGCTCTGGGGCGGGCAGCCCAGGGCGCACAGTGGGCGAGCCCAATTCGACCTTGCCCCCGAGCGTCTGATCCAGCACGTAGTCGCTGAGGCGACACGTCGGCGTGCCATCCATGCTGGAGTGCTCTCCGAGGAACCCGGCCTTGGCGTTGTCGCATACAATAAACTGCAGCGACTTGTCGAACCAACGATTGCGTCCGTTGCCATGCCAGAACACCCGGTGGGCTTCCTTGCGCGTCACCGGCTGCTCAGAGTCCAGGCACACGACAAACGCCGCGCTCTGCAGCCGCTCCAGCACCAGGGCATTCTCCGGCGCTGCTTCCACCAGCGCCTGGCGGTTATCCGCCCACAGGTCGCGGTTATCCGACGTCAGCACACCCACAGGCACAGCCGCCGAGCCGTCCGCCACGCAAACAATGCGGTCCATCTGCGCCTCGATCTCCGCAGCCGACAGCAGTTGGCCGTCGTGCACAAGCTCCAGCGCGTAAAACTGCGCGTTACGCGCAACAATAATATGCTGGTTCTGCGCCAGATCGTACGTGGCCTCGGTGTCTGACGGCCGCACGGGGATGCGGCAGGCGTTGAACATGAAGTTGTACGTGTGGCTGCACAACGCACCGGCCTTTGTCGCCTCGGGCGCCAGCTCGCGCGTCATCACCTGGCGCCGAAACTCCCATGCTGCGCGTACAATCGCTGCTGCGCGCCCCGTGGCCGTGCGACGCAGTGCGTCGTCCTTGTACGAGTAAAAGTAGCTGACATACGGCACCACTGGGTCGCGGTACCCCATGTAGCTGAGGTCGTTCCACCATTCCTCCAGCCAATTGGCGCGCCCCGGCTCGGCTGCCCGCGCCTCGAGCCGCCGCTGCAACTCCTTGCCCTGAGCGGACTCTGCGAACTCCTGTACGGCGAGCTTGGTGTATGCGAATTCTTCGGCCGAGACCAGGGGCTCGACCGTGCGCAGGTATTTGGGCAGGGTCTCGCTTAGCGAGGGCACGGGCAGCTTGGCCAGCTGCGCTTGGAACTCGAATAGCTTGCCAGGCGTCTGCCGGTTGGACTTTACCAGCTCGGCTGCGGATGTGGCCATGTTGGTGTACTGGCGGTGTTTTGGATAGGCGGAGAAGGCGGTCTGTAATTTCGAAAGAAGAGGAAAAACGGATGTATAGCGAGAGTTGAGAAACAAGGTTGAGTGAGTGAGTGAGTGGAGGATAGGAGGCTGTGCTCCTTCGCGCCGCAGCGAAGAATCAAATCCCATGTGAAAGAAAGCCTCCCGGAGCAAGCGGATCAATCGACTCCACACACAGAGAAGGGGGTCATGCGTCACAACCTTCTAACCAGCTATACCAGTCCCTGAAACCAAGCTGCAACCACATAAAGCGCACAGACTGATATACCAACAAAAAACCAGGAACAATAAAACACTGGGCCTACCTTTGCAGTGGTTCTTTGGAGTGGACGGAATACAGACGGCTTTAGCGTTGAAATTGCCCTGTACATTTCAGCTTTGAAAAAAAAAGTGAAAAAAAGAAAAGTGCGTGTTAATATGTGTGGTTGTGAAAGTGATAAATGAAAGTGAATAAAAAGTGGTAAACACTTTATATATGTATGTTCTCAAGAAAGACTTCAAAGAAATAATGTGTGGAACTGAAGCGAAGCGAAAGAAATAAGAAAGACCCGCCTCCCTCTGGAGAGCCTGAAAGTCGACCCCAAATAAGCAAGTTGGACAATCTATCGCCTTGTATTGAAGTGGTGAAAAGAAAACAAGGTGCGCGTGATAGCTGACTATGCCCAGAACCGGACGCAAGAAGCTAAGAAAAACACTTGTCTGTACTAATTTGCTCGGAGTGTGTCGGAGGCGTTTTATATCCGGCGGTAGGCGTCATTGCCACAATCATATCTATGCGTGACCGCCCCCACGCCTTGCTTTTCTTTAAAAAGATAAGCCGTATAGACAGACACGTGCATGTGCACGGCGTCAAGCTCATTTTCATTTGCTATAAGGCAATAGCCATTTATTACTATCATCACACTTTGACTTTTTACATACGTCGTCGTGTTTGATTATTTCCTGATTAAAATCTAATAAATATTTTTGATTTAGATGTAAAAAGAGAGAGAGAGAGCTCAGTATTGGCATTTTCTTCATTCGTCATAAAACATTCCTTTGCTTACAGCTCAAAGGTTTCCGAGGCAGGCTTGCGCGTGTGAATGAACGGCAGCCCAAAGCCGCTGAGCAGCAGGCGACCGGCGGGGTTCCTCGCAGCACTGGTGCGCACATTGACATGGAAGCCGGTAACCAAGGGGAACTGGTCATAGACCATCTCCATCTCAGGGAACAGGCCAATAACCGACCCATCAAAGCCCATGGAGAAATTACCATTGCCATCACCAGCATCCATCCCCAAGCCATGGTACTCCTTCATCCGGGGCAAAACCACTTCGACAAGCTTATCCATAAACTCAAACATCCTATCTCCCTTCAGCTCGACCTTGACCGAAATCGGCATTCCCTTGCGCAACTTCCACGTCGCTGCATCATTTTTCGATTTAATAACCTCCCCCCTCTGCCCAGTCACAATCTGCATAGCCATGAGCACAGAAAGCAAATGGTGTTTGTTCTGCAAAGCCTCGCGACACCGGATATGCACGGTGACGCTCTCCATATGAGGTGCGTTGTTCGCCGAGGTCACAGGCACTTTGGGCTTAGGCTGTCTGGTCTTCTTATGCTGTTTGTCTGGGTTCGGCGGCGTGCCACCGATCTTCTGGTTGGTTGCTTCAATGCGCGCTGCTTCATTGGCGTCCTGGCGAGCACGGATGCTGGGCGGCACGTATTGCATGATTACGAGGTCGTCGCGCAGCGTGTTGTGGTAGAACTGGCTAAGCCGCGTTTGGTAGCCGGTGGGGACGCTGGTTGAGAACGCACGCGTGCTGGTGGCCAAAGTAAAACGCCGAGTGGTTGCTCCAAACATGATAAGAAAAATAGAGAGTATTGCGTTTAGAATAAATGTTAAAAAGAAAGAAAGGAAGGAAAAAAGTTTCAATAAAGAGAAAAAAGAATTTCGATTTCAAATTTGTAATTCATTTTTTAGGTTGACTTGGTTTTTTTTCTCTTCGCACTCTCTGTTTATCGGATCGAACTGGTTGGTTTCGGGGTTATTTATAATCCAGATCAAGAAATCACCCAAGTAGCTATTCCATTCTGGCTTTAATTTCCACTCAATTTGGCTGCACGCATAGCGAACGCGTAGCTTTTCTTTTAAGCATTGGAAGTCCTCTCATTTTTCTCTCTCTGTTTATCCTCCCCCCTATTTGTCTTTACTTTTTTATTTGGTCAAAAAATAGATTTCTTTTAAATTGTTTATTCTTTTGCATTCAATTCTATTCAACCACACACCTATATATATAATATATTATTTTATTTTTGTTACTACTACTGTTTCCTCTCTTCCTACTCTTTTTTTTTCTAAAAAGAAATAAATAAAAAATGGGCGACTTGCGAGGGTTGCGGTTAAAACTAGCCAGGGGCCATATCGACATCAGCACTAACTGGACACAGCGAAGCTACTGGATCGCACTCCACCTAGACAAAGGAAGACAATGGGCATCTCACCTGACGGCGGCAGAGCTTCCCTGGCTGACAAAAGCGCTCGAGTCCATTGAGCTATGGGATCAATTCATCACGCCGCGGTCCGAGCAATGGCGCTTTCAAAACCCGCCACCAGCCATTTTCCAAATCACCACACCGTCATCCAACAAATCAGAAGCAGAACAAGCAGAATCAGAACAGGTAGAGCAGGTGGATAGTGCAGGACCTGCAGGCAAGCGCGCGTTCTCGGAAGACACCAATGCCGGGTTAATAACAGCAGAATCGGGGGCGGGCAAGCGGATTCGAATAAACGGCTCTGCAACGGCAGACAACGACGATGCAATGTCAGTAGTGTCCGGCAGCGGCAGCGATATTGACATGTGGACTGGCGACGCATCCCTGTCCCCTAAGGCTATGTCCCCGGCCACCCATGTGCCGAACCCCTTGAGCCCTGACGACCAGGCAGTGGCAGCGGCCGAGAGCTCCATTGTATGTGCAATGGCGGCGTTCCATGCGCGGACAGCGATCTTTGAACAGTACGTGTCGGTGCTCTGCGACTCGACCGATTGCAAGCTGTGCATGGACGCAGTCGATGCGCGCCGCGCCGTGGCCGATGCCGAGGAGAGGCTGGCGGGCGGAGGGGCGGCTGGCGAGGGGTGCGCCACGGCAATGGCGCAGAAGGAGGCGGGTGCAGCGCTGGTGCCACTGGTCTCGAGGAGCCTGGACGCAGACGAGGACTACGACGAGGATGAGGGTGAGGACCAGGATGAGGGCGGAAAATCCCAGGTCACGCAGCTGCCGAGCATCCCGGCCGCGCTCAAGCTCCAGGCAGCAACGATCGCCGACGCCGACGCCGACGCCGACGCTTTACCAGACACAAATACAACCTCCGATGGCATCCGAGCTTCCCTGCGCAGCGTCTTTCACACGCTGGACGAGCTCGGCTCGGCGGCGCATGAGCACCAGGTACACGAGATGCACCGGCAGCAGATCATACAGACGATGGAGCAGCGTGCACATGAGCCCAAGGACATGCTGGTCAGCAAGCTTGGGTCGCTCCATAACATGAAGAACCTGGCGCATTTCATTGACAAGCACCGGTCCAGCGTCACAATGTCGACGCGCGAGCTCAGCCACCTGCTCTCGGAGGTCCGACCGAAGCGCACAAAGTGGGCCAACGACCGGCGCGTCGGGCAGGTCGAGCTCTATGACGCGCTGGAGCTGGTGCTGCAGGAGCTTAAGGCAGTGGGCGAGGCGGCCGTGCCGTTCCTGCAGCAGGTCAAGCGCAAGGACGCGCCCGACTACTACAAGGTCATCAAGCACCCGATGGACCTTGCGGCGATGGCCAAGAACCTGCGCAGCGAGGTTTACAATAGCAAGCGGCAGTTTGCCGACCACCTGCAGCTGATCCGCGACAACTGCTACACATACAACACCGACCCCGGCAACTACTACCGCAAGAGCGTCGACGCGCTGCTGGCCAAGTCCAAGGTGCTGATGGAGGCTGTGCCGGACATTGTTGTGCGCGAAAAGGGCGCGGCGGCCCAGGCCCAGGCCCAGGCGGCCAACGGGGATGACGCGCATACGGAGTGCGGCGATGAGAGCGGCAACGAGTCACCGAGCGCGTCGCGCACAGGCTACGGACATCGCGAGGACTCTCTGGACGACACGCCGGCGCCGCCCAGCGCCAGCGAGGACCGTTCGTTTGAGTCGACCAAGCCGGGGTCGCCGCTGGTCCTGCCGCCGCCGCCGCCGCCGCCACCCGAGGACCAGCCGGGTGCGTCCGCCTCCGCATCGGTGCTGGCGCAAAACATTGCGCGCGCAGGCGCCAGCGCAGCGATCGCCGAGCTCGCCGAGGGCTACGACCGGCCGCTGGCCGAGCGCATCTGGAGAGCACGCGTGCGCCGTCCGCTGGCAGAGTACCTGAGGCGCGCCGACGCCAGCGCAGCGGTCGCCGAGGGCTACGACCGGCCGCCGCCGCCCGCGCGCACACCCGCCAAGATGCGCGACTTTCTGCGCTTCGCCCACGACTCGTCCGACTGCGTCGCGGCCGCCGAAATTACTGCGCTGGAGGAGGACGCGCGTGCCGAGGCGGACATCCTGCGGCTGCGCATGGCTGGCGCCTCCGCTGACGCCTCCGCCGATGCCGAGCGCAGGCATTGGCTGCAGCGCGCCGAGCAGCTGGATGCGCAAACGTGGTCCTTTGTCGAGGAGTGCGAGCCGGCCGCCGGGCTGCCGCAGCTCGAGCCGCCCGGTGCGCAGGCGCAGCGCGACGGCGTCCTGCGCTGGCTCAACGACGACTGCGACGAGCCACTCCCAGACACCGGCACTGGAAGCCATCGGCCGTCGATCGAGGCGTACGCGGCCGCGCGGTTCCCCGACAACCCGATGTGGCGCGGCATGGCGGACAACGTCGACCGGCTGCGGAGCATCCGCGAGATCGACAGCAAAATCTGGGCAGCCAAGCTCAACATTCCGCTCGGCCACCTGCACCCGCACAGCGCCGCGCCGCGCGCCCTAGATGACCCTGCGCCGTGCGCCCGCGCTATCCACGCCACCTACGCCAACACTGCAGACCCACCGGGCGGCCTCCGCCTAGACCACCATTGTGCGCGCGCGCTGCTGCATCGCACCACGGCGCTGATTCTAGCCCACACCGGCTTCGATTCCATCACCGCCGCAGCCGCATCGACGCTTAATGCTTTTTTCATCGACTACATGGCCAATCTCGGCCGCTCCCTGCGCACATACACGGACAAGCATGCACGCACAATGAGCTCCGAAGCCATTCTCGCCCACGCCCTCTACGACAATGGTATTGAGGATCTCGGGGAGCTCGAGTACTATGCGCGTGGGGACGTTGCCAAGCACCACACGAAACTCTGCGAGGTCCAGAAGAAGCTCAGCAAGGCTTTTCAAGATACCATGGCTGATGGTCGCTTGGACGCGGAGCCTGTGGATGCTGGTTTGGATACTGGTGACGCCTACGTTACGGGATCGGTGGGTGGTGGGCTGGCTGATTTGGGCGATGACTTTTTTGGGTTTAAGGAGCTTGGATTGGATAAGGAGTTTGGCCTGGAGTCCCTCAGCGTGCCGCAGCGCCTATGGTATGCGCGCCCACCAGGGAGTGCCGATGGCGCAGGGCTGACCCCATACCAGCAACAGATGCTGCTGCTGCAGCAGCAGCAGCAGCAACAGCAGGAGGCCCTGGCGCATCCGCAACCTAAAGCATGGCCGCCACTGCGCACCCCTAGAGGACAAATCGGTCTTTTGCATCCATTTATCTGCGAGAAACTCAAACACATCAATGCTGTTGAGTGCGTACCCGGGTTCACGGCAGATGGGAGACTGCTTGCAAAAGAGGAAGGCGAGGATAACGAAGACGAGGATGAGGATGGGGCGTATGCATTGCCGGATACTTGGGTGCCTGTTCCTGAGGACGAAAGCTTACCTACAAGGTTACGTTATGGTGCTACGAGGGTGAAGGTGCCGCCACCGAACTATCTCACTCACCCAAGGACTCATATGCATGTGGGCTCCGGACAGGTACCGGATACTCCAACAACAGCAGGTGCAGGTGCAGGGAGGAATGCAAAGAAGCGACCAGTGAAAAATACTGCGAGCAAGACCACAGCAACAGCGACCACTATTGGCAAGGCTTCGAGAAAAAAGTCTGCTGGTGCTTAACAGCAACAACAACAAAAATAAAATAAAAAATTGCATATATACAAAAATGTGTGTATGTGCATGTGTGTGTGTGAATGGATGGCATGCATTTGTATTAGATATCAAAATGTTTACGTGTATATTTGAAAGTAAAATGGTTTATTTATTCGACAAAAATACATTTGGCGTCGTACAAAACGAGAAAATGTAATAATATATAATGTAAAATTGGAATATATATAAAATAAAATAAGGTAAAAAAATTGATAAACAAAATAAATGAATATTTACACCCAGCTTGTACATGAGAAAATAAGACTGGATTTAAATAACACAGTACTGGCCCTGCTGCTGCTGCTGCTGTTGTTGTTGCTGCTGCTGCTGTTGCTGTTGCTGTTGCTGTTGCTGTTGCTGTTGCTGTTGCTGTTGCTGTTGCTGTTGCTGTTGCTGTTGATGTTGCTGCATCAGACTAGCATTGCTATCTGACAGCAACGGCAACGAGTACTGATCCTGCGTGGGCAAAGGCAACGGATGGGGCATTGGATGCGCAGCCGCTGGCGGCGGCGGCGGCAATATTCCACCCATCGCTGGCGGATTAGTTCTCCTTCTCCGTTGAATACTAATAATCCCATCCGGTGAGTCTCTCAAAAACTGCGAATGCGAAAACATCCACCACAATTTGCCATCGGGATCTGGAATCTTTCTCCGCTGATCGGTCAGTCTAACAAATCGATAATCGTTCAGGTTCTTTTCAATAGAATGGTAGTTCTGCGCCCTCAGCCCAGCCGCCTGCAAGCAGCTGAGCAGATTGTCGGCAGATGAAAACTTGAACGCCTGGCCGTCTTCACACCACCTAATCCACTCCTCATTATTCTCATCGTTGATGATGCGGTAAAGGAGAATTGGGAAGAGAGGTGTGTCGCTGGTGCGCTGCCGCTGTGTCTGGGTGTAGGACCGCGTACGGATATTGGCGTTGCCCAGTACACAGGGCAGGGCACTGCTGAGTGAGTACATGCCGTGCTGTGCGCTGTCCGTAGTGCTCTGAGAGCGCCGGCGAGATACCTGCACCTCATCAATGGTTGCCGGGAAACTACGTGTGGCTTTGTGCGTGTTGCGCGACATCGTGCTGTTGGGCGATGTCAATGAAGTATGCGTCGCCGAATGCGCCAGCCCCATCGGTGAGGCGCTGTGATGATGCATGGCAAACCGCGAACCCTGTTGTTGCTGCCGTTGCTGCTGTTGCTGTTGCTGCTGCCGTTGCTGGTGCTGTTGGTACTGTTGCTGGATATAGTAGTTCTGCTGGGCATAATGCTGCTGGAGCTGCTGTTGGTTATAATGGTGATGTTGCTGATGGTCGGAAGAAGGATGTGGCACGCCAAACGAGGAACCATTTCTGTGTAAACTATTGTGGGCAGACGGGGCGTTGTGGGAAGTGGAATTGCTTGAGCTTCTTGAGCTATTCGTCTCCGAAACTGACCCAAGGTGTGCTGCAGCGTTGGGCCCATATGAGTATCTGGAAGATTCTGTGCCATAGCCCTTGGTATCAGGTCCTGCGAGTTCCATGAGGCCAGCCATGCCAGCAATCTCATCGTCGCGGTACCGCGGGCTGTTATTGCTGCCGAGAGATTGAATAGATGGCAGAGAGATCAAGTTGCGGGGCTTTGGTGCCGACGCCGGCGCCGGGCTGCTGGATGCTGAGCTGTGGTATGCTGTGCTGTAGTCATTGAGGGCCTCGGATGACGATAGGAGCGCGCTGACCGGCACGGAGTTGGGGCTGCATCCGCCGACAGTATCAATGTCCATTGCGCTGGCGGTCAATGATGTCATGCCAGATGCTGTGGGCGCGGTCGCTGTTGATGGCGATGGAGACGTCAAAAAGTGGATTGTTGTGCGGTAGTCTGTGGGCATCAGTGTCGACTCATCGACAGGCGACTCTGGGGGGATGACCATATTCCGGAATGCGGGGAGCTTCTTCCCCTTGGAAGAGTGCGTACTCGGGTAGGAACTCGCCATGGGCTGGCTGCTGATAAATTGTTCGAAATAACCCTACAAAAGAAAAAAAGAGCAAAAGAGTGGGGAAAAAAATTCAATGTTAGTATTAGGCAAAGTCGGAGTAAATAATTAAAATAAGGGCGAAAGTGGTGTGCATATATTGTATTATCGGCAAGTTTCTCCTCTATCCCCTCAAAATGAAATGAGATAGAGAAAAACAAAAGCCGCGTTGATTTTGTATCTGTCTGTCTTCTCAAACAGCGCAATTTGGAGCATTGATAAGCGGGCACACGAGCAAGTACGCCTGAATAAAACTGGTCAATGGAGGTGGTGGCTGCGAGATGTAGGATGCAAAAGGCAAATGCCGAATACAGAATTGTGTCCAAAGAAGAGGAAAATGGGGACTAGGGGAGAGAGGGCAAACAAACAAGAGTGGGTAGAAAAGGCGTTGTTTCGACGTAGCGAACTTGCGGTCAAGCTACGCCATTTCCGCCGCCCGACTCGAGAAGACAAAATAATCAGCGTGCGCCTTTTGCCCGCCAGACATTGCATATGTACGTGATCTTGGGGCCACTGGAAAAGGGGAGGAGAGTAAAAGATAGGAGAGGAGAGGCAAGGTGGAACTGGAAGCGGAAGCGGAAACAAAGGATTGTTGGATATTTGGATATTTGGATGGCTTACCATTATAAACAAATCAAGTTTTAAAATCTAATTTTTTTGGTGTATTTTTTTTAAGTCGAGGACTTTGGCTTTGGCTTTGACTTTGACTTTTTGTTGTTGCTCTACTTTAAGAGCAGGTATTTTCTACTAGACACTGAACCAGCCAGTGACAAGCGTTGCGACTTTAAAAAAGTGCGTGGGCTCTGAGTAAACTCTTTTGGTTGTTTTTTCTGTTTCAACTATTATCTCTTCTTGTCCGACTAGCAGATAAAGATGAGAGATAGGAGAAAGGAAAGACGGCTTGGTTTGTTGGTGGTGATGGTGATGTTGAAGCGTGGGTACGTCAAATAAAGACACGTAAATATTTGTTTGCTCTCGTCGCAGACCAGAGTGAAACAAAAATTATAAATGAAAAATGGACAAGAAATAAACAGGGTTAGCAGCAGTGATACACAGTATGAATGCTGCTGTGGGAGAAAAAAGGCAAGTAAGGGAGATAGAGGAAGAAGAAGAGAGAGGAAAAAACAAAAGTTAAAAAGCCAGCCAGGAATAAATTTGGAATAAAAACAGGAGCGAGCGAGGAAAATTGGTTTAATATAAGGGATGAAGGAGAGAGGGAAAAATAACGACGGCAGGGGATAGGGAGCGAACATTCCCTTCTACCCTTACAATAGAAGTCTTCAATAGAAGAAAATCTTTCTTAGGAAAAAATGGCAGTCCATTTTCAACTTTATCAAACTTGAAGAAAGAAGCCAGAATAAAAATTAATAAGTGAAAATGCGACCATTAGAAAAAAAGCAGGGAGGGAGGGCAAGCTTGTTTGGGTGCGGGTGCGCGGGTGCGCGTGTGCGGGTGCGCGTGTGGGGCACGCTTTTCTTTATAAAATCACGCCAGAGACAGAGCCAAAGGCAGGGCCAAAGGCAGGGCCAAAAGGAAAAAAGCAAGGCGAAATAACACGCCAATGTGTTGGCCCCCCCAATGCGCCTGTTCTGTTGGGCCATTCGGCAATGTTCAGTTGTGAGTAAAAGAGAGATGGCGACTTTAAACCGAAAATTCTTAAGGAGCCAAAAAAAACCAACCACCAGCTCCTTTATAAAATGCATTTTAAAAGGGCAGAGGCCAGAGGGCAGACGTACGCTCGGCACGACATAGCGATGAGTACGCAAAAAATGAAAGAGCCATTTTGGCCAAACTTTTTAAAGGTAAATGTAAATCCCAAAAAGAAGAAAACGGAAGCCCGTGCAGGAGAGGTTGGGGTCAGCTGGGCTGCCTCCTCGGAAGAGCGAGCAGCAAAAGAATAAGGAGACCAAGCTTTTATGATACTCCCAGCGAAAAAAATACCCGCTAGCTCGTTTGTGCAGTTGGCATGCTGTGGATAAAAAAGATAGAGCGCGATTACATAAATAGAGAAAAAGAGCGCAAAAGAAAAGGTGACTCTCACATGTGGAGCGGCAAAGCCAAAAGAAAACGACGCGGTGCTGGCAGCTGCTGAATGGTGCCGCTGCCAATGCGGTCCCGTTTATTGTTATACCCCATCTGGCCCCGTGCGTGGTTCGGGCCCGACCCGCGACGGACGGACGGATGGACGGACTGAGCTGTCCTTTGGAGCTTTTGGATATGGCAACACAGGGGAATCAAAAGCCAAACTGAAAACAATTACCTCGTAAGAAATAAACGGCGAGCTGAATAAAGTGCAATACTGTCGTTTTATCGCCCTATGAATGCAAAAGACCTTTTTTTCCTTGTCAGACGAGAAAAAAAGAGCACAAAAAATATTGAGGAAAATGATGCAGAGATATCGAGAAACAAGAAACAATGTGGAATCGCGATTCGTGCTTCTTTAGGTCGTATTATCCCTGCACAACAACGCTTAACCCACCTCCGGGTAAAATAAAAAATTACACTGAAAAAAGGGCGGTGAAAAAAGGAGAGGGGATGATATAAAAAATCAACTGGAAAAAAACAAGTACCTCGAAAAAAAATCACCTTATTTCTAAGCCTTGGTTTTTGTATACAGTCCCAGACTCAATAAAAAAAGTAATAAGACGGAGTTGCGCGGTTAAGATCGTCCCGTCACAATTTCGGATTCGTGTCTGTATCTGAATTGTCGCAATGTGACGTTGCTGATTTGCTGGATTTTTAAATTAAAATGTACAAGAATTCGAAAGCCCCAGAGTCAAAAAATAATAATAATAATAATAATAATAATAATAATAATAAAAGATAATTTATGACAATACCAATCGATCAAAGTAATACAATATAAGAATTAAGGAAATGGTGTGCACCAAAATGAACAGCCTTTTTATTACTTTGCTAAAATTTACAGATGGCTTGCTTGTGCATCAAATACAAACAGAGAGCTGGAGAGAGAAAGAAAGAAAGAAAATAGGCCAGAAGAGAGGAAAAGAGGAAGGGAAAACTTTTATTTCCTGGAGGCAAGGAAAGAAAACACCCCCGGATCTCGTCTATTTATGAAAAATGGAAGACGCTCGGAAGTGAAGGCACAAGACGGCAGCTGACTATGCAACTTTGAAAAAATAAAGCATTCGTATTGGATGGCGTGAAAAAAAAACAAAGCATGAAGGGCAGATATATGCTTTTTAAGCTCCTGTCCCCCATCCCTTCTTCACAATGCATTCGGCATCTCCATTAATCACAGCGCCGCTTCGAGCGGTATTCAATACATTAACAGCGAAGATGTCCAGAAACCCCTCGAATCCCTTGCTTCCACCTAATTTTTCTTTTTCATATTATGACGCCTTGCTGAAAAACTATTTTTGTCTACTACCGCTTTTTACTCGCAAACACCACTCTTTTCCCGCGCCTCTATGCCTCACAAAAACCAAACAAAAATTATATTATGCTTCTCTGTCATGGATAGAGAGGTCACCCGACAATTTCCTGCTGCATCTTGCATTTCATGCAACATGACCCCTCACGGCTCATGTTTATCTGCATCAGAATACTACTGCCACACCCGCCCCTCATTCGTTCGTTTGTTTACTCTTTTTGTGGTTGATCCACAGACGTTATATTGAAACACAAACGCACACACACAAAATTACAATGCTAATTGGCTCTTCCCCCCTTTTAAAATGGATTTATAGAAAGTAAAAAAGTAATTAAAAAATTGGTCGTTTTGACCGCGCATTTCCGGTTCTTTTGTGGACTGCGCGTTTTCCGATAGCAGCTGGAAAAAGCTGTTGCTTATATTCGGAAACATTAATAATAAATCTCCGATGTTTCCACTTGCCATCCTGGTATCTTTTTTGCCTTCTGAGATGAGCACATGCAGAAAATCAACAGTGTTCCTGCGTCCTCTTGCATTTATGCTAGAAAAATGGACAGATGTCACTGTCAAATCCAACGCTGACATTACCATCAACTTCAAAACCAAGCTGCCACGATATCGCCGTGTCATATGTTATCATCAGACATGAACGCGATTTCTGCATATTCCAACAGCACCAGTGTAAACCCATCGAGATATGTGCGTAAGATGTACAGCAAATTTACGCACGTTCATGTCTACTCATTGTGAAACAAAAAAGCCTGTTATTGACATTCCCCCAGTGCGCACCAGGTCCACTTTACTACCAATGCATTTGAGCGTGTCTAATATTGCCTAAAATAATCTACTTGTTTTTTCAGTGCTCCACGTGCTTTCTTATTTCGTTTAAAAGGCCCTCACTTGCTATTTTTTATGTATGTCACCTGATCTGCATCTACGGCTCCAGCGCACATGTGCTGCGCATATTGTCATACTTTTTCTGGAGAACAATGTCTCCCAAGTATAACTGTTACAATGAGCATCGCGTGACCCTGACAATGCCGAAAGGTTCCGATTGTTTACATCTCCACGAGATTCACAGATGAGAGGCAGACAGCGTAAACGTGTGGGGGAGTGAAAAAGGATGATGATAACTCCCCCAATCCACATCGGAGAATGAATGCCCTTTTTATGCCCCATTTTTTGTAACACCCAATTATGCAACTTTCATTGTTGCTTAGATTGCTTGTGGCGGGGATAGTGGGCGCATGAATGTTATATTTGAATGCCAGATAGACGAATATATATAAATAATAGCTGGGCTAAATCCATACCCTAACTAAGGCTCAACCCATTTTGTCCTGAAACCCAGAAATTGAATTTGCACAACTGCCAGCATACATATACAACTTGAATAAACAGCCTCCGAGTCAAACGAATTTTGCTGTGTTGTAAAGCAGAAGTATATGGAGCATACAAATGATTAAAGTTGATGGGCTCTTCAGAGAAAAATAAGACTATCCCTATGGACCTTTAAAGGGTTTAAAGCGCCATACCCCCCACTCGAAAAACATTCGAGTTAATCGATAGCATATATATTTTTTATACAATAACATCAATATTAAAGCCACGCAATAAAAATCTCGCTACGTGCCAGATCCGTGGAAGGTGTTCAGGAACTGGAGACGCCGGTAAACCTCGACATTTCCTCTGCGCTCACGCAGCTCCTTCATTTTGCGCATGCTCAATCCCTGAAGCAGCGTTTCATCGTCCTGCGCGTTCCACAGACAGTCTTCGGGTATCGCCGCCGCCCCCTCAGCAATATACCTGCGCGCATTTACCCAGTCGCCGGTGCAGAAATACAGCACCTGCAGCGCCTCCTTGGCCGATATACTGCCTCCCTCGATCAAGCCCTTGACCCGTCCCATATACCTAAGACGATCAATGTCGTCGATCTCGGGCTCACCGCCACCAAACGCACGGATTGTCCCGCTGATCGACGCCCGGCGAGAGGGTGACGGCGCCGCTGATGGTGGGGCCATTTCAAAGGCTGATGGCCGCGCCTCATTATCGCCCAGGCCATTGCCCACACCACCGTTGCTCGCCTGGTGCAGCTCCAACAGCCGCTCGCATACCGACATGCGACGGCCCGTAGATATTCTGCGCTGTCGGCTGGGCTGCAGCTGCGGCTGCGCCGTCAAATCAGACTTCCGGACAACTCGTTTGGCGCTGTCGTCCAGTCGAGTGAATTCCCGGGTGCTTATTGCAGATTGACTTTGCATGCCGGGGCTTGCGTATGGTGAGAGCGAACGCATGTCTCTTTTCAGCCTGCCCGTGTGCTCGTCCAAGAGAACCTCCGTGTCCTCAATCCACCAGTCCCCGCCATCTGCATTAACCACAGGCTTGGGAATTAATTTACCCGACCCACTGCTCTCCTCTGGCGCATAGCCAGCCTGCACGTCCACTACGTGTGCAGGCGACAAGCCCTCGCTGGGCTTATCCGCTGTGCCAAGAGCATGTGGGCTCGGCAAACCAGAACCCAGCGCGTCAGACTGGGTCTTCAATGGTGTTGTGGTCGATGAATCATTGGCGTCGCCTTCGGTCATTTGGGGCTCGGAGTCAGCAATTGATTCGATGTCAGCAACAGAGCCAGAGCCAGTGGTCGTTCTGGATAAATACTCGGCCGGCGTTTCCTCGGCTTGAAGCACAGCATCTTTGGTGTGTTCTGACGCTCCGCTCTTGCTGTCCCCTGACTTGTATGCAGACTTTTCAACGTCAAACTCCTCGACAACGGCAGTGCCGCCGTCCCTGCCAAGCGCAGCGACCTGATTGACCGCGGCATCTCCGACATCCCCAGCGTCCGTAGCACCCGCCTCCTCCTTATTTTCCGTGTCCCTCTGCTCATCCTCAGATGGCCCAGCCAGCGCGGCAGGAACTGGGGAAGCGTTGTTGTCGGCATCGGGCCCAACATCTTCGACATCGCACCGCTCATCCTCGGATGACTCAGCTAGCGCAGCAGGAGCCGGGGATTCAACATCAGATTGCACTTTGCTTGCGCACTCGTGGCTAGACTCGCTACCAACTTCAGCCTCTGCATTCGAATCGACCTCGGCGATGGCCTCCTGGTGTTGAATATCTGACATGCGGCTGACAGCCGGCGTGGGCGGATTGGAGTTGCCCAAAAGAGCAGCCAATACAACTGACGAGTCTGCATTACGCTCTGAGGAGAATGTAGACGGCAGACTGGGCATCTCTGGAGTCTGCGAAACGTGTGTGACGTGGTTTGAGGTGCCCAGGCTCAGCAACTGTGGTGCGTTCTGGCTAGTGGCCGGGTGGCTCGGTGACTGCGATGACTGCGACGCGACAACCACTGGTGCTTGCTCGGCCATCGGAAGCTGTCCATCTTCTGAAACAGGCATTTTCGTCGGCGAGGTGAATTCAGCCGGCTGCCTGGGACCAAAGGTTGTCTGCGGTAAGCTACGGTGGCCGGCCTCATCCCCCAAGGCCGATGCCGATACGTTCGCTGTTGCTGCGGGGGCAGATAGGGGTGCCGTTATGCCGTCGCTGATATCCGGAGAATCGGCCGCACTCATCCGTATGCGCTTGGCAGATGGCCACGCTCTGCCCCGGATTGAACTCCTCCTCACCCTGCGGCTAATCGGTGTAATCATAGAGTCGAGGCTGTGCGAGCGGGGTGCGGGCGTAGGCGCTTGGTGTGTCCCAGGAATGGAGGGTGCTGTCTGCTCGGGTTCTGCAGAGATAACCATATTGTGCTGCTTGTCGATCACGACCGGCAGGGCCTGCTGGTCGTATCCCTCTGTGCCGTGCGTGGTACGCCTGCGCTTCCCGAGCTTTGGGCATGTAGAGACCAGCTCATGCTCCAGAGCCAACGCCTCTTCCAGTACCTCTTCGCCGTTGGTCTCAACATCTGCCTCTGACTGGACAGCATCGTCGGGGCTGTTGGCAGGTGTTTTGTGTGGGAGCGACTCAGAGACTCCCAGTTCTGGAGACATTGACTTGGGCGGATTGCGGCGATCGGCTAGTAATTGGGCTGGGTCCGGGTAGTCGTCGTCCGACATGTCCTTGTTGAAATTGGTGTTGGTATCAAAAAACTTTCTCGCAGGGGTGTTTCTAACTGACTGACCTGGCGATTGAAATGGTGGGCCCTCGTCGGGGTTGCTTAGACACAGTGCAGACCGCTCTGACTCTGGCATCATGAGCTCGGGGCTTGATGCTATCGGCGGCGTGCTCTCCATGTTTTCCAGATCCGACAAGCCTTTTTGGTCCTCCATTTGTGTATCCATGTGCAGCAGAGACAGTTGCAGGGGCGGTACTTTAGAATGGCTCATGGCGCCCGTGCTTATGCTTCTGCTCCCACTGGCATTGCCGCATCTGTTGCCGTTGCTGCTGTTGACTGACCTGCTGCGCGCAGCGACCGGAGACAGAAATTTCTGCGAGAATGTGGGAGACCCGTTGAGCACCGGCGATGAGGACTCGAAAAAGTCGCGCGCTGCCTTGAACGACTTTGAGGCGCTGGAGACTAGCGCTACTCTCTTAGGCGGACGGTTGGTATTCTCGAAGCAGAGCGACGGACTGGTTGAGGGGGCGGGTGAAAACTGTGTCGGCAGCGGCTGCTGGGGTGACTGCGGAAGCTCTCTCCGCCAGACGCTGGCCGCCCGGAGTGGCTTTATGGGCCTCGATTGATCGATCCGAGACTCGGAACGAGACCGACTCAGCGCTTCGTCAACAGACATGCTGCTGATGTCTCTGCTAGTTGAGTCGAGATGTCTCTTCACCCTATAGTCGCTGTCACTGATTGCCATGCTGAAGGTGCTCTGAGACCCTGGACTGTCAACTGCGAGGCCTCGGTATTCTGCAATGCTGCGTGATTGTGAAGACAGCATCTCGTCAACGTAGCGGTCCTCTATGTCCATGTCCTCTCCAGCGTGCACATTGTGAGCTATCGGCCGCAAATCGCTAGCCGGTGCCTTGATATCGCTGCCAGACCTGCTGGGGCTCGATCTGGGTCTCTCGATGCTATAGTGCCGAGCGTCAAGAATGCGGTTGGCCGCGAGACACTCGGTAATAAACTTTGGGAGGCACACGGGCGTGCCAACGTTGGTTTTTGAGTGCGAGTGCTCGTTCCCAAAGTCGATTATAAAGTCCGCACCCTCGGGCGTGAGAGATGAAAGCGTTCTGCCGCCGTTTTTGGTAATCGTATTCATAATGGTGGTGCGCTGTGCGATATTGGCGACATAAAAAACGTATGGAGTGGGCGGGTGGTGCGTTTTGTTGGTGAAGACACCAGTTTTGACCTTGCTCAAAAGCCTGTTGCTGTCCGCGGTCTCTTCGCCTGTGGGCCACGAGTCAGGCAGCTCTATAAAGGACATAGTTTGGGGTTACGGTTGCAAGTTGTTGTGTGGCGAGACCGGCGTGCAAGTATGATTTGTAATAAGAAAGAGTGGTTGTCAATAAGAAAAGAGAAGAAAATTTCGTTGAATTTGTCAAATCCAAATGGTAGTTTGTTTTATAAACCGAAACCGACAAAGGAGAAAAAATAAAAATGAAAAGTCGCAATTTCTGATCAAAATTTTCTGTTTTTTTGCGTCATATGCACTCTTTCTCCCAATTGTTTATTTATTATTTTTGCTCTGAAAATATTTCACTGTCATAAATTTTCGCAGTTTTTTTTTACATCCAGCAGCACTGGGCCCATGCTTAAACGCGCCCTGAACATCACCAGCTACTTCTCAAACCAATCAACACGCCTGATACACTTTGCAAATAAAACACCGGCGATGGTCTTCTATGCCTCATCAACAAAGGCCGCAGCCGCCACTAACCCCTCGGCACTGCGCATCCGTGGCGTTGTTTTTGACATGGACGGCACGCTAGCCACCCCAATGACCGAGCACTTGGTCCGGCTGCACAAGGAGCTGGGCGTGCCCAGAAAAATGGGAATCTTGGAGTACGTCGATGAGTGTCTGGAGGGAGAGGCCCGCGTACTGGCCGAACAACGCATATTGGAGGTCGAAACCGAGGCAATGGGCAGTATGGAGCTGTCCCCGGGCCTGGTCGAGCTGCTGCAGTTCTTGCACGACAACGAAATGCCCATCGCTATCATCACTAGAAATAACGAGAAGGCCGCCGAGCATTTCCTTCACCAAGTTGTTACCAGGCAGCCCGAGGAGCAGTGGAAGCTGTTTGCATTTGACCCTGTGCTCGACCGCAGCTTTGTGCCGACAAAGCCGCAGCCGCACGCCCTGCTTCATATCAGCCAGACGTGGGGAATTTCGCCGCATGAGCTGATGATGGTCGGCGACCATCTGGACGACCTCCTGTGCGGAGTGCGTGCGGGCAGTGTGTCGGCGCTGCTGAGATACAGCTATAACAGAGTCTTTGAAGACAAGGCGCACATATCAGTGGACCAGATTGACGGTTTGATCGAGAAACTCGCTGGAGGGTTTGAGGCTGACATGACGATAACTGGTAATTCTGAGCTGGATTATTTTTAACACGAATTAGTATCTGAAGGATTACACTTTGCTGTGTTGTATCAATCCGCTGGTTTTATATATATATGGTTGAAAAGGGGGATGCAATTGAATTTTTGGCCAACACAGATGCCTCCTTTCTATCTATCTATATTGGCATTATTGGGTTTGGGGACGATTAACTCAGGACTTTAACTGTGAAATTTTCAACTTGCTGCAGCAGCAGGCTTCATTTGCACATATTACCTGTTTGAGCGCCCGAAATGGTTGTCAGGCTTTGGTCGGCAATAGCAATTGTACAATAGGGTTTTTTCTTGATCTGCCTGCATTCTGTAATGTAGTCTTTCGATATTCTTAGTTGCTTAGCTTTTTTATCTTGCTTTTTTTCAAAAAATAAATTTATTATTAAAGGGTCAAGGACTCAATTGGAGAATTTAATGTGTTTGTCGGCAAAAAGAAAATATACAACTGTTTCATCCGAGGTGTGAATCCCGACACATTGTTGATGATTCACGATTAAAATCGAAAAAAAACCAGTTGAAACACATGGTGGCACATGTGGTGATGAGGTTGAATCTTTTATTTTAAAAGCATATTTCAGTTTTAATGTGTACATGTGTGCAAAATGGCTTGTGTCAATATACAAAAAGCAATAAACTTTAATGATCGAATGATTCTTTTTACGTTTGGGGCTTCTTTATGTAGCGCATAATCGGAATTCACAATACGACTATCACATCGACTTTCCAATTATTCAGAATCGGAATCTCCAAACGCAAAGATAATCATTTTGCTTTATTGAGGATTTTTCCACTCACCAAAATTTACAATTTAAAAATAATCAGTATCACCGAGTATACTCAACTTAAAGGCACCACTAGGGTTCGACTTTACTATTGCTTCAGTGAGCTGCAAAAAAATTACAAATGTGCAGCTCAATTTTTTGCTCGCATCCAAGACAAGATTGAAGCTCTGTGAATACACAGGGCAAATGGCAGCCAACATCGAGTCTTGAATTTGTTTAAAATTTTCAGTAAACAGAAAAACATGTCGGCAATTATAAAGGCCGAAAATCGGCACTTTCTAATGCTAATTAATTTTTTGTAACAGAAGGAATATATCGGCATTATTTTGGAGCGTGATGCTCGAATTTAATTTGCTCCGTCCCAATTGCAGCCTCCCTGTTTATAGACCCACGGGTATATAAGAGCGAGCACCCGGGGTAACCAAGTGCTCCAAACAATTCAAACTCGACTCCATCTTTTCATTTAGTCAAATAAAATTTTCACTTTCACTTCATTAATTAAAATTGTTTTACTTATGCAAATGGCCATACCCTTTATTGACATTCCCGTACAATTCATTTCTATAAAAGAAGAATACGGATGCACCTGCGGCGACTGTCCAGAATCTAAAATATCCCGGCGAACGCGCGTTCGCATTCTATATGGTGCCCTGCAGGCAATATTCGATCTCAACCGCGAGTACAGGCAGCTCGAATCAAACGACATACTGGATGACAGCAACTTGAGTTGCGGGTACCCGTACAATTGGCTGCCTCCGAACGTGCGCGATCCGCGGCGAGAGACACTAATTGGCGCGCACAACATTCTGTTGGTTATCTACGCCATCATACAGGACAGCGGAACCCCTTATCTAAAAAATATAAAAGAGGAGTGTGAGGCTTACGCGGACAAGCTGCCGTTTACCAAAGACCTTATCAAGTGCGATGAGTCGGTGCTATACATTCTGGAAGAACTGACAGCGCAAGTAGAAGGGGATTTGCGTGGCGAGGCGCATAATATGGATGCGGATGATTTGACAGAGGCACTGAATCAAATACAGCCGTGTGCCCTGGATAATGATTTGCAGTATTGGCGCGAGGCACTTTGTTTGTATTAAATAGAACCAATAAATGCATATATATATTACAATGCCAACAATGCAACTGCAGTGCACGCCAAATGCCGAAAACCGGGTAAACAAGCAGAATAGCAATTCGCATGCAGAGTCAATTCGCACTACAAATGAAAATATTACTATTAAATTGCCATTAAGAGCATTTGCGCGCATTGCAGTTGATTCTGTGTGTTTCCAAGTACGCAGCAAAATGCTGCCATTCTGAATATCCTTCCGCGCCAACATCATTAATACCAGCTGCTGGCTTGGTCAAATACGCTGGCGATGTGCCTGGAAGCACTTTTGGCACGCCATGGAAGGCGAGGCGCGACGCTCCGCACATGGCCAGAATATCTCCACTGCGAAGAATCAGCGCAGTGGGCTCGGTGTCTCTGGTTAATCCACCAATCAAGTAGATGCAAGAGAGGCCAATGCACATTGAGATCAGCGGCGCGTCCATGTTCTCCTCAGTCTTATCCACATGGCCGGCCATGGTTGCGCCCTGGTCATAGTAGTTGATAATCCCGGCCTGGCTGACAAACGCACTCTTCTCACAACCGCTCGCCAAAAACGGCATCTGACTGTCCGAGGCGGCTGGCTGCGTGATTGTCTCGGCTATCGACTTCATCACACTGTCTAAATCAGAATCAAACGCGCAAGTTCCTAGGTCATATTCTTTGGTCGTCCAGTTATATTGCTGGCCCAATGTGCACCACCGAAGGCGGTCCAGGAGACCCATCGGTGATTCCGACTGTGTGTAAAACTTTGTCTTGGGCACAGTCACTTTGGCGTGCACGCTGTTGGTTTCGGCGCGGCTTCTGATTGTTTTGAGGCGACCAGGCACAGCACAGGCCTCAGGATCCATCAAAGAGCAATCGGGCGCACTGCTCTGGCCATATGTAGCCGATCGAGGAAACGCCAAAGCAAACAGCGGCTCTGCAGGCAATTCAAAGAACGGGTCGAGGTTTGTGCGGTTGGGAGGCCGCGTGCAGTCGCAAAGGCATTTGCGTGCGAGCCAGCGCTGGGCCTCGTTGGTCAGAGCGTCCGGAATGACAACCAGACCGGGGTGATTATCCAGCACATAGGCCGGCGGTTGCTTTTGGCGGTATGCTTCAAATGGCAACGACGGCGGCGTTGCCAGATCTTCGGTCAGATAGATTCTGCTTACACCGGCTGTTTTGTCCGGGGAGCCATCGATGGTGCTAAAGTCGACGACGTCGCTGAGGTCCGCCGGCTGGGCTAGACGCTTGTACTTTTTCTCCGCCTTGCGAAACGCCGTTTGCTGCTGCTGCTCATGCGGCCAAGACTGCTGGACCATTGTGTCGGTGGTCTATGAACAAAAGTCTAGAATATCGGGAGGAAAGAGCGCAGGTTATTATTCGTTGAACAATGAAGCAAAAAACAGTCAAAAATAGAAACTCGAACGAGAAGACGAGATGGGTGAGAAATTGTTGGGACCGGCTATTGGTAGCTTCACAAGGGGAATTTTATATAGATACAAATATAGATGAGGAGGATTGAACGCGCATCAAGCACGTATATTGTTCTCAAGAAGAACCCAACAATTGTATGGGTGAACGCCTCTTCTGAGAACTGTGGCAACGCGCAATTGTCCAAATTAAAGTATGGATAAAGAAATACAATTGCTCCCAAATAATGGCATTGTGAGATGTTTTTTGTGACCTTTCACTTTTTTCCGACCTGTTTGCGCCTACACTTCCCCCCGCACTTTTAATTTTTTTGTTTGGCAAATATGACACAGCCAGCCGGACTGTCCCGTTCTGCCTTTCCTCCTCTTCGCTTGGCTTCCATCCCTTTATTTTCCTTTTATTTATTTTTTATTTCTGTCTGTGGCTCCATTGGCGACGTTTTTCCAGTTTTTATAATCTGCACTCCGCAAGCTCCCCTTTTCTAAAACGATTTCCCTTTTCTTGTTTCTTGTTTCTTTGGCCCTTTGCAGTCTGTCTCACCTTTTGCCAATTCTTTGCACTTTATTATTATTATTATTATTATTATTATTATTATTATTTATTCACTTATTTGCACCCCTTTTTATCTCTACTTCACGCGCTCGTACAAACCGGCAACACAGCATGGTTGCCAGCAAGCGGTACTCGCACAGCGCCAATGTGCTGGACATATCACATGCTATGAAGCAACAAGCATACGCGCAGCTGGTTGGAGGCAGCGGCAGCAGCAGAAGTGGTAGCATGGTCTTTGGCGAGGATGGAGACTCTGCTGACACGCAATGCATGTCCAATGCGCCTGACCGCCCATACTTTACGCCGATGCCCTATTTGGAGATGACCTCGCCGACATCACCGACACTGCCATCGCCGGCGTCATCAGTGTCACAGCGACAGTCGCGCGAGTTGAACCGACAGTCCTTCCAGAGCTATCACTACCACCAGCGCCAGAGACGGAGGTCCAGCTTGCTCCTGGGTCCCGGGTATTCGCCGCAGAGACCCCAGTCGCGGGTCGCTAAACACGACTCATCGGCAGTGTCGGCAGCTCAAAAGCGCATGAGCTTGGGTAGCTACCAGCACGCCGCACTGGGTCGTCACTTTGGCAAGGATATGAAAGCAATGCACGGCTTGTCCGACGAGTATATGGATGACACAGGCGGTTATGCAAAGCCCATGTGGAGCGAGGAGCAGCTTCGCAGGGCACGGCGGTTCTCGTCCAGCCACGCACGAGTTATTTCGTGCCCCACTCTCAACATCACCCGCATAATGCGATCGATTAGTGTTTCTAGCGACAACATCAGCGTCAATAGCAGCAACAGCGGGCACAGCCTTGCCAAGCAGGCTCGGCGCGAATTTGTCGCTTCCCCAGGCTTACTAGCCTCCTTCCCTACGATGCTGAAGGGTGCCCCAGGCAATGCGCGCAGTAGCTTCAGCAAGCGAAGCAGTATTGTTAGCGGCGGCTACAATGCTGGCGATCAAGACGACTTCCAGGCACGCCAACAGCACCGGATGTCACAACTGCAGGCCCTGTCGATTGTCGTGCCTAGCTCACTCAATACGCTGCCCGAAGACACCGCCGAGACACGCATGCCACCGCAAGTAGGGGTTGACGGGCTGCGTCGACGCACATCTATCCGGCTGCGCCATGCAGGGACTCCCGACATTAACATCAATTCGGGTGAGCCTGTGGCTCTGCTGTCACCGTCATTGACTGAGGAAGGCTACCCTGAGACCGGCGACGCCCAAGGCAGGCCGACTGTTCTGATGGGCGCACAATATAATTCCGCTCAAGACGGCCCGTTGCCCCGCAGCCGTTCTGGTGGTTCCAGTGTCGCCAGCAGTGCGAGGAGTAGTGCATGCTGGAGCACTATATCTGCCGAGTCTCCCCATAAGCGTTACAGCTACTCATCTGCGGCTATTGCAGAGGCCTTGCGCAACTTGCAATCGGTCAGCCGACACAGTGACATTAATTTTAGGGATTTTTCATTAAGAACGAGATTAGACGGTGGCGGCAGTATCAGCAGCAATAGCAGCAAAGACGACGACGAGAAAATGACAATCACACTCAAAGGCCCGCCGCGACATAACGGCGACGACACTGGCACCGACGCAGGGAGCGGCGCGGGCAGCAACTCTCAAAATCAGCATAATGGTTGGGCTGAGGAAGCGCCCGCAAACACAAATTCTCAAAGCAGCAACGAGACTACTGGATTTCCAAAATTAGAAGCATTCATGGAGCCTTGGAGCCAGCGGCCGTCCACTGACGACGGCGAAGTGGCTGTTCCCGCACTGTACCTCGACAGCACAACCTCGCTGTGGGATCAGTACGTGTCTGAACTCCAGTCGAGCGAGTTTGACCCCAATATCCACTTGAAGCGGAAGCGCGTTTACCAGTTTCTGCGTGTGCCGTGGAATGTCGAGAAGCTGCTGTGGTTCGGTATCGCAATCTGCTTTGATGCGCTGATATACGTGTTTTCCATTTTGCCCGCAAAGTTTGTCCACGCGGCGTTCACATTAGCGATGGCAGTGCTGTCGGAGCTGCCAGCCATTGTCGAGAGCGCTTGCGAATCAGCGTTGGTCCAGGTTGCCCTGTGCACGCTGCCAGCCAGATGGCGCGAGCGGCTTGTGTCAATAGGGCGACGGATGCAGCAATGGGTCGCGCGTCTCAGCGGCTGCGCCGCCGTCGACTCAAGCCGGTTGGCAGCAACCGGCGGGAGCATGATGCGTTGGCTCTCGCCGGCGCAGCTGTTTGACTTTTACCGCGGGCTGCTGCTCATAATCACATGCGTTGTTCTGTGCCGAATCGACGCCGCGCAGATGTACCACGGAATCCGAGCGCAGAGCTCACTCAAGTTGTACTTTATTTTTAGCGCCCTGGACATATTTGACCGGCTGCTGTCATCTTTTGGCTACGATATTCTCGACGCGCTCCAGTCGACAGTCACTGACCCGCGGTCACAGCGCTGGAAGAGTGGCGCCGGATACTTTGCGCTGGCGCAGCTGTACATGCTTGTGCATACACTGGTGCTGTTCTACCAAGTGATCACGTTGAACGTAGCCGTCAATGCTTACAGCGACCAACTTCTCTCCTTGCTCATTTCGAACCAGTTTGTCGAGATCAAGAGCAACGTATTCAAGAAGTGGGAGAAGGAGATGCTGTTCCAGGTCGCCTGCGCCGATATTGTCGAGCGCTTTCAGGAGATCGTTTTCTTGTTTATCATCATTCTGCGCAACCTGGCCGAGCTCTCGGGCACCGGAATATCGCCGCTGTTTGCCTCTTCATCGCCGACGGCAACGACTCCGGGAAATGCGGGCGCTGTGCTTCCAACCGCCCAGCCACCCGTGTCGTTCGACTCGGCTACCCCATCAGCGTTTGGGCCGCTCGTTCCTGCCTGGGTTTCAATCCCACTGGTCAACCGAATCGTTACTCCGGTTCTGATGGTTCTTGGGACGGAGCTTCTCATCGACTGGATCAAGCACGCGTTTATCACCAAGCTTAACTGGATCCGGCCAGAGATATACTCGCACTACATCGACATTCTGTCGCGCGACCTCGCATGCTCCAAGCCGGGTGCCAGAGTGCGGGGAGTGCCACTGCTACCTCGGAATGGCGTCGACAGCGCAGCCTCTTCCGCTGACGAGAAGATTGGGAGGTCCAGCGCGGACAACTACGAGTCGCAGGACAACTCGATTTCAGAATATACACGCCCTACGCGCAGCGCCCTTACTCGGTCCCGCTCGTCGTCGATACTTGTGCACGCGGCACTCAAACTTTATGCTTGGGTGCAAGGAAACCTCCTTTCAGAGACG
Source organism: Kickxella alabastrina (assembly GCF_025024165.1). NCBI lineage: Eukaryota > Fungi > Kickxellomycota > Kickxellomycetes > Kickxellales > Kickxellaceae > Kickxella > Kickxella alabastrina. Next base: position 1,379,020 of record NW_026251472.1, read on the forward strand.
ATTGACAACAAGGACAAAGACAACGATGGCAACAGCGCCGGTTCACAGAGTGGCGAGCGCTGTGCCTCCGATGTGGAGGGCCGCTCATCGTTGTCCGCACATGCGAATAGCTTTAGCCGCCAATGCGAGCACCAGCGTGTGCAGTCGGTCACTCGCCCGCAACTGTTTGTAGAGCAGTCATCGCGCGTTGCCCGCCGCCTCGGTCTGTCGCCGATGCCAATTGCCTGCATGATTATGCTCATGCTGATGCAGGTCGCCCACATTATGATGCAGTCGTCGCGGCTGCAGCACAACAGCGCGCCTACCCAGTCAGCGACTGCAACAGCAGACATGTCCAATGTATTTTGGCTGGTTGGCTGTCTGACAGCAGTGCCTCTTTTGGGCATTGCGATTCGCGTGGTGCTTTCCACCTGCAGTCTGATTGCGAGCGTTCTGACGGTGGACGTGTTCTCGAAGGTGGGATATGCCATCCTGCATCCGAGCACGGCAGTGACCTGGTTCAGCACTCTGGTTACGTCGCTGCTAGATGTGTTCAGGCCATCCGCACAGCATGACTACGCGCTGAAGCCAACAATGTCCGCTGGGTGGGTGGCACTGGACGTGCTCGGCTGGATTGCCACGGTGCTGATTGTCTACGCACTGGTAGTGTGGATTAAGCTCGCATTTGGAAACCGGCTGATGCACTTTGCGTGGAGCCGGTTCCGCGAGTTTGAGCGCCGAACAGCCGAGTGCAAGGGCACGGACCAGGACACAGCCAATCTGAAGCAGTACGACGACCTGACCAAAAAAAGTGACCATGACTCGTTCACCGAGGTCGGCAAGCTGATTGGTAGGGAGAAGAGCGAGAAGGAGTGGGAGAAGCAGCGGCCAAAGTGGACCCTGGACAACATCGAGCGCTACTCGCTGTTCAAGAGCCGCATCCCCTGAGCGCGCGTGTGCCAGCAGGTAATTTAAAGCAGACAAAACCTCAGGCCACGTTTAATTTCCCAAACTCTTATTGGATTTAGCTTATAAAATATATTATTTTTGCGACATTTTTTATTGATAATTTTTTCAATTACAAATTTTTCTCGTGTTGTTATTTTCCCCCTTCCTTTTGCACATAAAGCATTTCCCCACCCTTTTTTGCTCACATATTTATACAATGTCTCGAGGACGCGGCAGGGGAAATGGCGGCAGGCGCGAAATGAGCGGGCTGCACACTGAGCTCATGCGCAGCACAAAGTTTGGCAAGACTGATTCAACAGCCGCCCAGCCGCTGTTCCCCGAATACGAGTTCCAGCCGAACAGAGCACCCAGCAAGGAGGAGGCCAACGTTGCACGGCTCATGGAGGAATTTCAGCAGGAGGTCAGGTCATCGGTGTTCTACCTCAAGCCGCCACTATCGCCGCCGGATGTCGAGCGGTACTCTGACAGGTACCTCAAGGCTGACGAGGCGCCGAAATCGCTGAAGGAGCTTAAGACAGACATAAATCTGTTTCCTGAGGAGCTGCACTCGGTGCTGCTAAAGAAGCGCACAAAGAAGGCCAGGGCCGCTGTTGATGACAATGCGAGTGTTATGGCGGCGCTCAGGAATGCCAAGGACGACGATTCAGATTCGGACAAGAGCGGTAAGGAGGATGACGAGGAGCTTGAGCTGGAGGGAGAGGAGGAGGAGGATGAGGAGGAAGGGAATGATTACATGGACTCTTACTTTGATAACGGTGAGGAGGACGATGGTGGCGACATTGATGATGATGACGGCGGAGGCGATTATTAAACGAGACTTTTTCTTTTTCAATCTGTGGGCAGAGAGCGCTGGCCTTCCCTCCTTCAGACATATTAGACAAATAAAAATACGCATGCTTCAATTAAATGGTGCACTTTTTGCATGCAGACCGCACTGTAACAAATCCTCAACCTGCGGAACAGATATCTGTAGTCTCATTCTTTTATTCAGTGCATATCCTCAGTGCATCATTTGTCGCCACTGGCAGAATCAAAAAATCTTTAAAAAATAAAAATTGCAGTTCCGTGGTCCAGACCTGTCGCTAGCACCTATTTCAATTCGTTTTCTTCCCCCAACCCTTCTCTTTTTCTTTCTATTTTTGATCAGTCGATTAGGTGTGTCACTTGGAGTATAAAAGTATGTTCGCTCGCACATTCATGGCGCAGACCGCCCCTCGTCTCTCTCTTTTAGCCAAATCCACAATTCAAATTCAAATTCGCAAAATGTCGTCCCCTCGTCAAGTCGTCTCCACCACCAATGCGCCCGCCGCCCTCGGCCCGTACTCGCAGGCCATCATCGCCAACAACATGGTCTACGTCTCCGGCCAGATCCCAATCAACCCGGTGTCCGGTGAGATCGAGGCCCAGGACATCACTGGCCAGACCGAGCAGGTCCTGAAGAACCTCGAGGCCATCCTGGTCGAGGCCGGCAGCAGCATCGCCAACGTGGTCAAGACCACCTGCTTCCTTGACGATATCAACGAGTGGCCCGCCATGAACGAGGTTTATGCCAAGGTCTTCCACACCGCTCCCCCCGCTCGCTCTGCGTTTGAGGTCGGCAAGCTGCCCAAGAACGCCAAGGTCGAGATCGAGGCCATTGCCAAGCTCTAACTCTGTTTAGCGCCGGGTGACGGTGATAGCCACTGCACATTACTATAATAAACGCAAAAAAACTTTGGAAACAAGTCGAGCAAACACCGAGGTATAAAAAGTGATGAGATTGAAGTTATATAAAGGGGGTAATGCAATGAAAACTAAACAAATAAGTGAAGTGTACGGGCGACAGCCGACGGGCGCTAAGCAGCATGCAGACGACAAAAACGTCAGCTTCAAGCATTCCAATACGACGAGAACCCGTACTTGTCTGGGGTCGGGGAGGAGATGGTCAGCATGCCCTTTGCCATGTTATCCAGCGATTCGGCGAGCGACTCGATGGCAGGGAGCACAGGCAGCTTTGGGAGCTTCAACTGCGGGGAGTTGCTCTTGGTTGAAATGCCATCCAGCGGGTAGTCGTCCATGTCGCATTTGTCGCTGCGCGGCGAATACACGACGGTCTCGCCCTCACTACGTGAGGAGTCGCGCTTGTCGCTGAATGTCTGTCTGCCCATCCGCTTCTCATTGAGCGACATGGCTTTGCTGGGATAGCCGATGAACGGAATTTCGGGGCTGGCGGCTGCCGTACTCATATTTTGGCCGTGGACATGTGGCCTGTAACCCTTGGTTGAAATAAACGCATAATCGCCGCTGGCAGCGTTGGGCGAGGCCATTCTGCTAGCTGGCAGCGAGCCACTGCGTGGTGAGGCGGCGGATATAATGTCGACCAGCGTGTCCCTGTTGTGCCATGACCTGGAATCGTCGCTGTCTTCAATGCTGTGCCGGTTCACCGTATACAGAGCGGGGCTACCTGGACAACTGGCATTCCGTGTCTGCTCCTGCTTATCTTCAGATACCAATAATGGCAGTGGGATGTGCTCCGTTGCATCCACAATATTCCGAACCGTCAAGTCCGGCTGGTCATGTTTGCTGTGGCTGGAAGCAGCATCTGCGGGTCCATCCGCCGAGATCTCCTGTGGCACTGGTGGCAGCGGCCCGAACTGGAAGCCCATGTTGGTTATATGCCGCTGCATCGGTGTCTCCATTAATGTGCGAGGAGCCGGTATTGGTGTCAGCGGAAGGATACAGCTGTCTCTGCTGGAGACAACTGGATCCGGGTTAATGTTGATGCTGAATCCGCTGTCAGACCTCTGGCGCACCTCTGGCGTGCGCAGCGTGGTGATCATGTTTGGAGTTATCGTGGTGGGTGTGAGCGTGAGCGCGGGCGCATCAGACTCAGTGAGCTCTGTTGACTCGCGCATTGGCATGCACGGTTGAACGGTTGGATACACAACTGCCTCGAGACGCGGGGCAGGCACGCCCCTGCATCCTGCGTACGGCTCTAGCGACTCTGGCCTGGGAACTCGCGAGTTCTCGCTGAGCAGGTACCCGTAGGCAGCCGAAACCGCGTAGCTGTCGCTCTCGGTGGTCAATGCCGATAACCTTTTATTGATTTCTACCTGTGAAGCGCTGCCGACGTCGCCAAACTTTGATGTGACAATGCGCAGCGGGATATCCTTGGTAACATGTTTAGTGTCGAGTTGGCCGCTGCTCGAGCGCGATGTCAAGCCAAAGTTCAAGCGCAGGACGTGAGTAAAGCTCAGGAAAAAGCCCTCCGCTGTGCATACGTCGCTGCGAGGCACGCGAATGTGGAGGCTCTGGACTCCATTGAGTCTTGGTAACGGCAGGCTGCTCGAGGACGAGTCCCGGGTTCTGGCTGCTGGCAAGTTGATCAATGCGCTGGGGTCTACCTCGGTCACCTTGCGGTTCAATGTGCGCTCTGCCAGGATTACTGTCGGGGTGTTAACGGGGCCCTGGTTGCTGAGGAATGCGTTGATGGACTCGAGCGCAGTGGCATCCTGCACGTGCGTCTTCAATGCGACTTGTTCGATCACAGATGCGCGAATAAATGTCAGAACCCGGTTGTGCTGGAGCATTGTAGCGTCGACATCGACCGAGATGGACTCGCCCAGAGTGCAGCAGTGGTTCTTCACTTGCACATAGATGTTCATCGCAGTCTGCACCGTCTGCCGCCGGAATCTGCGCCGAACCGGCTCCAACAGCATTATACCATCGCGCAGTACGAGAGGCTTGAGCCAGCCGACGCCTGATGGAAGCACCTTGGGCGCCAGTTGCACAGGAACTGAGGAAGCGGCTAGTGTCATACTGCGGCCTGCGCTGCCAGCAATGCCTTGGCGTGCCAGGGGCGAGCTCGCAGAGCCAACAAGAGTCGCACTGAGCGTGTACGCAACTTCGCATATGGCGGACCACATGGCCGAGGGGAAGTTGACGTTGGGCATGGTACAAGAAAAGTCGAAAACGACATTTCGGACAATAGTATCGGTTACTATGCCATCGGTCTGCAACAGATTTTCTGTTGATCGAAATAGAAGTTTGCGCGATGAGCCAATTTTGACGCCGAAATCCACGTGCTCCCAGCCCTCAAAGAGCAGCTGTAGTTGGCTAACTGCAACGGGCTCGGTTACCTTGACTAGAATGCGGCCGTGGTATGTCCGCGAGGGCTTCAGGCCGCTGGTCGTCTTATTAAGCGGAAATTCAACCCTAAACTCTTTAATACGCGGGTCAAGCTCCATTGGTGATATGTGTTAAAAGCAATATGAAAGGGTTTGCAAATAAAGACAAAAATATGTGACTAGAGATGAAGAAAGACAAAAAAATGAAATGAAAAACTTGCGTCTTAATGGAAGCACGCGGATGACGATATGTTGAGCAATGCCGCGTCTACGTCTGCTGTAAAATGCTGCAGTCGGTAGCGTGGATGCCGGATGTACAAATGTATTTTTTATATACTGGCAAGTAATTTTAAATGAGCGAGTGGTGAATACAATTTATAATTAAATAAAATAAGGAATATCGAATAAAGGAGAGCGTGCTAAGCAACCAAAGTAGAATATAAAAGTGCAGCACAAGTCGTTATTTTTTGTATAGTTTATCACAGGAAGCCAGGTTGTATCCCTGGTGAATTAAACAATAAGTATAAAAAGAGAAATGCTCGTCAGAAACAGAGTTGATAATTAAAATAAAGAAAGGAGTAATGCCGTATGGCAAATACATGCTTCGAATTGAGAAAAAAAGGAAAGGAGAAAAATTCGTTCACTGACACCAAAAAAAGAAGTAGAAGCGCGCCGCGTTATTTTCTGAAGGCAGAAGTGAATAAGGAAACACCCTTGTGTTAGAGCGATAAGTCCTATATTTCAACCTCCCCTCTCCCTCATTTATTACTTCTTACTGAGCTGCTTCGTCACATTCTAAAGAGCCAAGCACACAATTGAGTCTTTCGTTTTCAATATTTAAAAGAAAAAGGCTATATGTACCAAGTGTTTTTTATCTCTTGCTTGAAATTTGGGGGGCACAGGGGGATTCGCGTTGGCAAACCAGACATCAAAATAAATAACTTTCACTAAAAAATAAAATATTTTCATATTTGCAAAGAGAAAATCATTTAGTACAATATCCATTTTGGTAGAACATTGTTCTTGTCGTTAACAAAAACATTGATGCTTGTCGAGATGCCCTTATTTTCTGCAATTGCTCTCAGCTGCACAATCAACCACCCATCCTACTAAATACATCACAAGGCACAATGCAGAGCGTCAAATGCAGAATGCAAAAGAAAAATAAAAGAAAAAGACAGCTGACGACGCGGCAACTGTTTCTCCAGGCTTTATGAATTCAATTGTGGCACCAACCCAACACAAGTGCATTGCATGGATTGCACACCGTTTTCTTTGTGACAGCTCCGGTGGGGCTTGTTGCTCAAAGAAAACTCAAGCAGCTACATATAATGCGCAATAAAGCAATTGAAGTTATAAAGAGGTTTTATTGAGGTTTTTATTGAGGTTTTATTGAGGTTTTATTGAGGTTTTATTGAGGTTTTTTGTTGTATACATTACTGCAACATCTTTTGTGTGCATCCAAAGCGAGTGACAGCAGCTGCATCCCCACGTATCAAGTTCCTCCAAAGTTGAATAGCCAATTCTGCATTTGGAATGGAGCTTGAGAGGTGTTAATTTGTTTCTTGATTGCGCCTCAAAACAAATTTTGAGGCAGGTAAATGGAGAAAAACTAGCTGGTGGGCCAATAACATATATTTTGCATACCCATTATACTTGCGCGAACAAAGTAATTTGGCATGTGTGCTCTCAATGTTTTGCATTTCGTTTTATTTTGGAAATACAACAAAATTACGGAATATTTACCTACAATGGAAGAGGTGTAGTCGAGCAGTTACAGCTATAATTCGGATAGAAAGTGCATCCGACAAGCATGGCTTTGCTTTTAAATGCAGTTATAGATACTGTCCACAAACAAGGCGTTGGTGGTGCTGTTACTGTCACTAAAAAGTATTTTGGACGACTACAAATCACACACAGGGCTACAGTCGACAGCAGACTATAAACAGTCGTTGCATGATATAATTTGCGCTTGTTCGCAATTCGGCAAAGCGTTGTGTGAATGCTCTTCTTTGGGCCAATGCATTATCCAGCTCAGCTGCGGGTACCCTTGGTCTGCGCACATCATCTATTGTGATTCGTGAAGGCCAAAATGTAAAACCTTGGCACGTGCACGAAAACAAATGATTGCCTTTAATTACGCGTCGAATAAAAAAGCGCGAAAATAGAGCGGGTGCCTGGGAATATAATTGGTTTTGTGTGGCTGTTACTGCCTTTCCCTCATTCGCTTCTCTTTCTTTTTTGTGCTTTCTGGAAATATTCTCTATTATTTTTTGCTTACGATAGCTTAAACTTGGTCACGACAAAGCGCGAATCATGCCTCTCAGCTTAGGGTTGGGCAGCCGCGCTCGCTTGCTGTTGCCGCAGCTGTCGAAACTAGTTTCTTCGGCCTCAACCTCACACACTCACAGGCACATCTCAGCCACGACTGCACCGCGCAGTAAAAGCACGCTGGAAGAGCTCGCCGCAGTGCAAAAATGGGGGGACAATGTCCTTGGAAAGAGCTCTGTTTTGTGGGATCGCATGGATCCCCGACAGCTCACACTCCTGGACCAGTCGATCAGGCCGTACCTTCCAGCTAGCTATCCCAGCCTTCCGCGCGACGCTCGGGTGGGAGATGTTTCCGAGGGAACCCCAATACCACCAGCTGCGTATCTGGTGTACTTTCCGGCAGCCAAAGGCGAGTCTGAGCTTGCCCCCGACGGTTATTTTGCTGACGAAGCGCCGCCCGACCCCTTCGGCCAGCGTGTGTGGGCTGGCGGGCTCATGGATTTCAGCGCAGAAAATCCGCTTCGGGTTGGCGAACTCACGTCGCAAACAAAGCGCATCGAAGACGTTAAGATCAAAGAGAGGTCGGGTATGGACCCCCTGGTGATTGTCAGGCTTGTCCTTGAGATGTACAACAGCCGCGGGCTTTGTGCTACCGAGCATCGTGATCTGGCGTATATGAAGCCAATCGATTTACAGCGCAAGACTGTCAAGCATAACCGCCAGCCTGACTTTGGGCACGAGATGGTGCCATCTGAGATCCTTTTGTTTAGGTACTCGGCACTGTCGTGGAACTCACATCGCATTCACTACGATGCAGTTTACGCGCGCGAAACCGAGCGCCATCCGGGCCTTTTGATCCACGGCCCACTGACATGCACGCTGCTGCTGCAGCTACTCGAGGCGAATATGCCGGAGGGAATGGTGCTCAAGTCGTTCGACTACCGTGCAGTCACCCCGATGTACTGCCAGCAGGGCATGCGACTCAACGGGCGATTGATACAGGCGCCGCAAAGAGCCAATACCAAATGCGATGTTGTTGGCCCTAAGAAATGCGAGCTTTGGTCGACCAACGATGAAGGCGGCATTTCCATGAAGGGTGTGGCCACGATTGTTCCTCGGGCTTAGAGCGGGTCAAACTTGATACCAAAACGGGGGATGTGGCTGTGCTGGACACAGTATCTAATATTTTACTTCACATTGTTTCCATTAAATCAAATCCTTCTAGCAGAAAAAAATATGAAGCGCTGGCAAGTCGCCACATCAGCGCATTTTAGAGTTTTATTTGCAAATATTATTGCTTCATCGCCCGTTTTAGCCGACGGTTGCGGCTGTAGCTACCGCGATTGCTGTAGACGCGATTACTGCTAGCGGCGGACATTTGGCCGCCATTTTAGAACCAATGGCTTTTGTTCACCGGTCCCCACCGGCGTCTCTTCCTCTTCCTCTGCCTCTGCCTCTGCCGTCGTCCCTGCCTCTACTGCTGCTCCCTCCCCTGCCGCGGTCGCTTCCCTGACCCCTGCTTCCGCCCCTACCTCTGCCTCTTCCGCGACCGCCAAACTCGCTGTCCCTACTGTCATTACGGCCGTTGCTACCAGAGTTCCAGGTTCGGCTGGGCCTCTCCTCCCTGTATGCCCTTGGCTGCTCCTCCCTATTTATCCTAGGCCTCGTGTTGGCCCTCACCTCCTCAATACTATCTTCTGCCTCAGTCCCCTCTTCGTCGCTCTGACCCTCGTTTGCGGCGGCCGCAACTCTTAGCTTCCGTTTCTCCTTGCGATCCAAGAACCACTGGTCAAAACGCTCGCCATCAAGTACGCGAAGGGAGGGTATCATTTCGATTACCCTCTCGCGGTACCTGTCCTCGGTGCAAATCGGGTTTCCCTTGAGGTTCAGGTTGTACAGGCGAGGCAGCGACGACAGGGGTGCGATCGAAGTCCACTCGTCCAGCTTGTTATTTCCCAAATCAATAACCCGCAGGCTGTCGCACGTGCGAATGCTCTCGGGGATAGACTTGATCTTGTTGTCGTTGAGCCTAACCTCTTTGAGTTTGGGGTATATTGTCAAAACGGGTATGTCGGTGATTTTGTTGTGTGCGGCACTGATCTTGGTTAGCTCTTTGAGTAGCGGCATGTCCGGGATCTTGCCGATCTCGTTATGAGAGATGACCAGCGTGTTGAGGTTTGTTAGCTTTGAGATATGTTCGATCTTTGCTATTTTGTTGTGTCCCAGGATGATGGCCCTGAGCTCACCACAGGCGGCGACGGACTTGCAAATTCGGGTCAGCCTGTTGTTGCTCATATTCAGCACATTGGCCTTTGGCGTGTATTTGACAACATCCATTTCCTCGAGCAGATTGGCGCTGAGGTTTATGTGGATTAGGGACTCAGCCTGGCGCAGACCACTGAGCGCATCGCTGGAATCAATCTTGTTGTCCGACAGATCTAGCTTCCGCAGCTGCACACATGACGAGAGGCCGTCGATGTGAGTTATCTCCTTGCCGCGAATAGCAATGACAGTCATCTCTCCGAGTGGCTTGTCTACAAGGCTCGCCAGTGCTTCTGTCGAAAGCCTCATTGTGTTGGAATGTCAAAAATCAAAAAGCACGATTGCGAGTGTTGAATTGTCTACAACAATTTCAAGGCAAAGAGAACAAACAGACTTGTCCATGGTTTTGAGGTATGGCTGACTCCAGCAAGTATATTTTTTCTTTTGTTGACAGTCACAGAAAAAAAAATGCTGATCGCAATTTTCTGATCCAAATCAAGCATGCTTTAAACATCACTCATTTGCTTCAAATCGAAGTGAGGTTTTGAATTAAATTGAAATGAATTATTAATCTTTTTTAGCTGTCCTTCTAGGACGGGTCAGTGTTTGGATGGTGCAATGCCCACACGGGCGTTGCGACGGTCAAATACAACATAATTCGAGCGAAGGAAAACGTCGCCCAGAATGATAAACTACACGGAATTAATGCAAAAACAAAGACAATAAAAAGACAATTAATACACAGTCAAAAAGGCAGACAGTCACTAGCAGCAAACATGTAAAGAACAAAACACTTTTCCCCCCACATATACAGCCATAATCAATACACCTCGTTGCACTTACGTTTGATGCACCACTAGTCACTGCAGAGAAACACCAGCCATCAAGGCCCTTCACAGGTTCGCGCATGAGGTTCTTGACAGGCACAGCAAAGTCAACACCACCAATGGTAAATGTCAAGTTTCCTGGCAAGACCGTCTCTGTGTTACACGGCATGATCCAACCGTAAATTTCGTTGTTTTGTGCGCTCGGAATTCCTCTGTGGAACTCGGTTGCCTGATCGTCGCTCATGACAATAAGCGTCGTGCCGGTGTCAATGATGGCTGAGCCCTTGATATCCAGCCCCATCTTTGTGAAACTATCAAAATTCAGCGAAACGTCATCAAGCATGACTTCCCAGAACTTTGGCTTGTGCAGCGGTACCCAAGTGAGCTCTCCAGAGTACCGAGTTTTGTCGATCGCGCCAAAGAGATACTCGCCGGCATAATCGTTCTTGTCCTTTTCGGTGATGTACACGGAGAAAATGGGCTCGGCCAAATAATCGTTTTCCAGAATGTTGTCCAGGAATGTCGTGACTCCTACACAGCGACGCAAAATCAAAATCAAATGCATAAATGACGTAACATATTTGCGTTTAGCGAAATATTGGCATGTAACACAGGTGTGCACTTGTAACCAAATCAACATAATAAAAAGCACACGGAATGAACATTAGGCTTACCGGGAATAAAAGAGACTCCGCTGTATGCGAGTCCAAGCAATCCATCGACAATGTCAATTTGGTACGCCCGCGATTCATTAGTGGCAAGGCCAACGACCTGGTTAGGAACAGTCAGATTCCCGATAGTGACAGTGTCTCGAATGGTATATCCTGATGCAAACGAGCCATCACCGTAGGAAATTCCCCACTTGCGCCCCTCGGCCTTGTACGTCGATGATCTTTTGGGATTGAACTTTTTGTGACGCGAGCACACAGTGCACTCTTGCCCGGCCAACCACACGTCCCCAGAGCCAGTGTCGAGATCGAGCTTGAACAGCTGAGGTGGGGTGCCCACGCCGACTTCGCCATAGTACTAGAGTGTAAAAGAATTAAAATAGGTTGACGATTAGTTTCAGTTAGCAGGTAGAAGCAGCAAATATAGCAATAAAAAACAGTTCTAAGGATTGTAAAATTGTCAGTTAATACTTGCCTCAATCCCATAGCCGTACTCCTTGACCGGAAGTTTCTCCACGACTTGCAGCCACTTTCCAGGGACGTTTAGCATATGCTTCTGCAGTGCCCTGACTCTTGCAGCCATGGTTGATACACGATTGCCGTGCGACCTGTGAGGAGTAATTGGAATTTTGAAAGACCCATTGCCCCCTTGCATGTTAGGAACTACAGCAAGAGAATTATCCGGTTGCGTATTGCTGTTATCGTCATCGTCGTCATTTTCGTTGTCATGCTGAGGCACCTGCTGGGTGCTCATGTGGTCCTCGATGTTGTCTTCCAGAAACTGCATGCCCGATATCGGAAGCCCGTTCAGAATAGGGGCAGCCGGTGTTTCCAGCTCTTGCAAGCTATAAATAAAAATAAATACTATTAGGTTTATTGTGTTCACTCGATGAGGATTTTTTGCAAGTCATTTTTTGATGAATTGAAATACTTACCTCATTCCGCTAAAGACGCTTTGTGGTGCGGCAAGCGTCACCGACAGCATCATGTTTAGTGCGAATGCCGTTACAGTTAGTTGTTTCCACATTGTATAAACGGCAGCTTGTTTTGGAGTTTTTTTTTGAGGGGGGAGAGTGAAAAGTGGTCTAAATGAAAAGAGTATATTAAAAACATGCAAATATAATTAGCATCATTGAGGGCTGGCAATGTCAAATTATTGCTTGCAATTGGTCTGCGCATATACGCAAGTTAAATTTGCAATGCTAATCCGTAGATAAGTGTATGCTGTTGGTTTTTATTTGTTCAAATAATGAAAACTTACCAGTACAATTTTGAATGCTACAATGACAACAACTCGATTAACTAAAAAATACAAATAATTTAGTATGAGTTGGCCGGATAACCTAGTCAGAGTTAACTAGCTACCAGTGAATATAATATTTAAAGTAAAAAAACTACAAATGTTGAAACAAGAGAGGTATCCAGAAAGCAAAAAAGTTTAAAGAGGCGGGGATACCCAGAAGATATATGTTTATTTCAAAAAGCCAGCAAATATTAACCTATAGTTCATCCCAAAGTTTTGGACTAGCATAATATTGAAGGCGAGTTTGTCATGCTATCATGTGGAGGCTTGGAGTAGTTCAAATATATATTTGACAATTAAATTTATGCTTGTAAAATAAATATTAACCCATTTTTATTAAACACCATAGCATGGAAAATGATCACTCCACTCTGCAAGCCATCCTGATAAGCGTGGTTAATTGGAAGTGGCAGAGTAAAAAATAGAAGCTTAGCAGTGCATGGTGCATGGTGCATAGTGTGTGCTTTGTTTTAATATAATTTGTTAATTGCCTGGGTAACCACCGTGGCAAAAAAAAAGCGGCGCATTTTATTTTTCCGCCCAGGTACTGGCTGGTCAATATCCAATATCCAATATCCAATATTGTACTTTATTAATATTGCGGTTGGATAAATGAATAACCTGTAAATTGATATTGCACAGTGCATTGCATATGTGTACGCAAGTGTGGAGGCTTATCAAGAGGTGCGGAGAAATATAGACTAGAACATGCAAGGTCTTAATGAAACCGTGAGTATTTCCAAGGCAGAGAAACTCAATATCTAAGGCTAATTTACTGCCTTCCTGTGCAGATGCTCAATATGCTGACCAGGCATGGCGGCGGCTCCTCGTTTGGCCGCGCCAAAAGTATCCTTGGCAGTATAATTTTTTTAAAAAATAAAAAGTAATCATGCACAAAAATGCATTATATCACAAATAGTCCGATAAAAGCATTTATGCAAAACCTTGGAAAAACGCGCTTTGGAAATCAATTGAGGATATAGAGCAGCATGCAGTGCATTCGCATAAATAGAAAAAGCAAAGAGACAACTGTGATAACGTTTGATCGTATAGCAATGGCAGTCACACCCGCAAAGAAGAAATGAGCGCGAATATAAACACGACTCGCCAACTTTTATTTAGTAAACAAAGCACAATATTTGGTTACTCTGCAAATAAGCGAAAACAAATAATGCAAAAGATATCGAAAGCATGATAAACGATGAATACTTGTATAGGCCAATCAGCTCGACCATTTGGCCCGAGCCCAGAAATAATAATAAAAAAATTCCGCGACGCATCCAGCCACCAACAGCAAAGAAAAATTGTGCGATCCAAAGATCAACAAAAAATAACAAGTGTTGGGTTGCAATTGAATCTGACGAAAATGCTATTTTCTTTTGTTGTTTGTTTTTGCAGTCCTATTTTTTTCCGCCAGGGGGGTTTTTTTTTTCATTTTTCATTTTTCAGTCTTTATTCTCAATTTTACAATTTAGCAGCACCCCGACTGAAAAAAACGCTTCGGACTAGCCATGGACACCAGTGACTTTGAGACCCCAGAGCCGGTTCTCAAGCGAAAACCCCCGGTAAAAATTGGACCTTGCAGCAAAGGTATATTTTACATCAAAAGAGCAAGCCACCCATCGCGTTTCAGTATCTAGTAACTAGTGACTAGCGTAGGGACTGGAAGTCCAAACACAGCTTTGATGCTCGGGGCAAGTCAACCGCTTATCGTTAACGCTACTTCTTGTGCTGCGCATTTTGTGAAAGTTTCAATTTCGATCGTGTACACGCTTTTTACACATACACCGTAGTTAGCCGCACTAACGCCTACGCGCCTGACGACGAGATTGGATTTGTCGCCAATGGCAAAGGAAGCAAAGGTAAAAAGACCACATTTGTTTTGTTTACTTTAATAGTGCACAGCTTTTCACGGATACAGGCGCACTCGCGTGCTTTGCCATCGTGCTTTGCGCCTTTTTGACTACACAACGCTAATAAGTTCTCTTTTATTAAATTTTTTTTGCAAATCACGCATTATTATAGCCAGCGAAAACGTATCGCCAAGGACCTCGGCAAACACTACGAGAATCAGCAGCGACGAGTCCACCGTCCTTGAAGTCGACGGGAGCGATGATGATGAGGATGAAATCACCTGGGGAACAGAGAAACTGAAGGCAGCATTGCTGAAGGTGCCGCGTTTTTCATCTGTTGTGGCGTTGCCAGCTATGTCGAGCAGAAGGCGCGTGTCGGCAGTATCGGCAAGTAAGGCACAAATGGTGAAGCCAGCGGCCAGACCAAAGATGACGAGGTACACAATCCAGGCAGGCGAACAGGAGGAGGACGATACGCTGGAGGTTATGAATGAGAGCACGTTTAATGACGGCGAGGGGTCTGCCAACGACCTTCCGTGCCGGTCCCTGGACAACTTTGTTATTTTCAACAAGATGGACAACAACGCTCTTATCGAGATCTCAGAGCTTTACGAGGACAACATTGACCTTTCGATTTCCGGCAACGTCGTGCCGCTTGAAATGGGCGAGGTCGACATCTACTGCAACTACAACTATGGCGACGAGGATGGTGAGGATGACGACGAGGAAGTTGATAGCAATGCCAATGGCAATGTTAGCCGCCAACGCGGGAAAACTGCTGCTCCTTCAAATGGCGCAAACACAAATCGCGCCGGCCGTGCCAACGGAAGCAGCGGCTTTACTCAGCGCATCTACCTGTCTGCAATCGTAAGCTACGAGGCGTATCTTACGTCAAGTGGAGAAACAGAGGTTTGGGCGCGCACCACGTTTGGCTGGTACAAACTGCTTAGCCCACATCCAGATTACGCCCACGCCTACGCACCATTCTACAAGTCCATATACATGGCGCACCAGGCGCTATTCCTGGCGAAGACAGAGCCCCGGCTTTCACTCTCCAACTTTATTGTTAGAATGCGGCAGAGCCCCTGCGACATCATCGCATGCTTGTCGCCTATAACGGAAGGCGAGTTCCGCAAATACCGCGACGACATAATACTCGAGATCAACGCCTGCGCAGAGGCCTCCGACATGGAGAATCTGCTAGACACGCAACTTATCCGTACAATATGCCGCGAGCCCATTAAAAACGAGTCCTCAAAACGCGAGTTCAGAACCACGACCACCACTGTGACTCCGATTAGCAGGCCAGCCCCAGCACCTAGAAACAGAAACCCGCGCGCGCCTGTTAACATTAGCAGCAAAACGGCGACCAAGGAGAACCCTGCGTGCGTCACAACGCTGGTCGCATCCATTGCCAAGGGGCTGTATGCCCAGCACCTGGTAAACGTGAGTCATTTTGCGACGGGCCCTGCGTCAAGAGCCACTGCAGCTGCATCCAGTTCCGGCGCTGACCCCGATTCCGAGACCAACACTGCTGACGACGAGGGCGGGGCAGCCACCAAGGGCCCAAAGTCCAAGTTCGACTGGCAGAAGAAGCACGCCTCCAAAAAGAAGATCAATAAGGCTCAGGCGGAGAAGGACCTGGGCAAGGTATCGGTGCCCGATTTGCGGAACGGGGGCATTGACCTATGCTATTTTAAGGGCAGCAAGGTAGAGGGCTATTATGATTCACGGCTCCCGCGGATCGATGATGACAAGCGCCATTACAGTGAGGTCCTGGTGACACCCAAGCCTGATGCCAACAATGCGACCGGGGAGACGGAGCCGGTGTCCATCAAGGTCGGCGACACAGTTCTTGTTTCGGTCATGCGGCCGACAGCTGACCACGCGCTCGAGACCATCTGGGAGTCGGAGGCCACTGACGACAATCTTGACGCCCTGCAGAACTCCACCACCGTGTCTGGGCCGTTTGTGCGGGTGTTCCAGATCACCATGATCATGTACTCGACCGGCAGCCGCTGCTGGATGTTCCATGGGCGGATGTTGCTTCCCGGGCGCGACACGATACTTCAAGAGGTTGCGCTGCCCAACGAATGGTTCCTGGTGGACCAGTGTCACACACTTTCGCTCCTCGCCAGCCTGTGCGGCAAGATCAACATCCCATTCATTCCGACTAAGCAGGAGCTGGATACGTTCGACATGGTGTCCGAGAAGAAGATGTTCTGCCGCTTCTGGTACGACACGGCATCAGCGATGTTCGAGGATGTCAACCTGCACGCGCAGGCGATCGGCAAGAGCATCCCAATGTGGTGCCCGTCGTGCCGGTACAAGCAGACGAGCGAGGAGATCAAGATTGGTCGCGCGATTGTCGGCTCGAAGATGGTCCCTAGGCTGAGCCAGTCTCAGGGCTCATTGCAGAGCGTGAACTGCCCCGAGTATGTGCAGACTGCGACCGTCAATGGAATCGAGTACCATGTCAACGACGTTGTGTACTATCCGTCCCAGCACCAGGACCAGCCCTTTGAGATTGGGTACATCAACAAGTTCTTTGACAAGCTGGCGTTCATCAACAAGGTCAAGGGCACCACGCGCACGTTGAGCGCCGAGATCCAGATTTTGAAGCGCATGGTCGTGTTGCCTGTAGAGAAGCGCCCCGCTGGCCAGTGTGAGTACAACGACGGGCGGGAGCTCTACTGGACGCCACAGGCCAAGGACATTGACGTGTCGACGTTTCGCGGCAAGTGCTGGGTGGTGCATCCGGAGGAGGTCGACGGCAGCCTGAACTTGTACAAGGATAACGACGTCAACGCGTTCTATGCCCGCTACGAGTCGACCAAGCTTTGGCCCGACAAGCAGGCCCACTGGGTGGAGCTCAAGCCGTTCAGCGAAGCGCCAGAGGCAGACAGCGACGCGGATGGCGAGGAGGAGGACGAGCGCATGCCGGCGGCTCCCTGCTGCAGGATCTGCAGGCGCCAGCGCGAGTGGCGCACGCGGTTGATGGCGACCTTTATCCATGGCGCTACCAAGCCTGTTTCCGCGCACAGCCGGGCGGACGCGCCAAGAGCCAGCTTCATGCGCGGCCGGCATCCCCTGCGCGCTCTCGATCTGTTCTCAGGCTGCGGCGGTCTGACCCAGGGCATGGACCAGTCGGGGATTGTCAAGACCATGTGGTCAGTCGAGTTCATGGAGTCTGCCGGTGTCACGTTTGCCAAGAACCACCCGAAGGCGCAGGTCTACAACCAGTGCTCCAACCTGCTGCTGGACTCGGCCATCAAGGCGCACCAGGGCATTCCGGTCGAGCCGCTGATCAACAAGTTTGACGGTAGGCAGCTGCCGCCAATGCCGCAGCCGGGCGACGTCGACTTTATCTACTGTGGGCCGCCATGCCAGGGCTTTTCGCGCTGCAACCGGTTCCTCAAGGCCGACGACATCAAGACGTCGCTCATCGCCAACGCGCTGTCCTACGTGGACTTTTACCGGCCGTCGTATTTCCTTCTGGAGAATGTCCGCGGCCTGCTCAACTACAGACTAGGTGGTGTGCAAATTGGCAAGGGCCGGATTGGTGGTGGCATTGAGATGGGCGTGCTAAAGTTCATCCTGCGCACGCTGACCAACATGGGTTACCAGACGCGCTTCTTTGTGCTGCAGGCGGGCAACTACAACCTGGCGCAGTCCCGTCGGCGGCTGTTTGTCTGGGGTTGCAAGCGCGGATGCCGGCTTCCCGAAGTGCCGCGTCCGATCAGTACTTTTGCAAAGTCCAACCAGACCAACATCAACTTTCCGAACGGCACCGTGTACGCGCCCTTTGCGCATCTCAATGGCAATGCCCCGCACCACGCGGTTACCGTTGGGGATGCGATCGGCGATTTGCCAAAGTTTGAATTCATCAACCCGGCGATCCACTATCCGGACCCAGAGCCTGTGCGCAACAGCGAGTGGCCGCAGTACCATACCGTGTATGGGAGTGCTCCGGGGCTGGATCCCAAGCTGGCCAACCTCTCGTTTGTCGGGCTTATGGAGATGCAGTACTCGCAGGCTCCCATGAGTGAGTTTCAGCGGCTGCGCCGGCGCCGGGAACAGATCTGCATTCCCGGGGTCAAGGGCGACTACGACGAGCTGGTGGACACGCTGTATAACCATGTTTGCCGCAAGTTTAAGGCTGACAATGTCGAGCGTATCTGCAGGGTTACGATGGAACCCGGCATGGACCATAGTTCGCTTCCTCTGACGCTCCGGCCCTGGTGCTTGTCGTCGGAGGAGAGCGCGGCGTCGCGGAACAACGGCTGGAAGGGGCTTTTCGGCCGCATAGATCCTAAGCAGTACTTTGGCACGGCGCTGACGGAGATGGAGCCGATGGGAAAGAGTGGCACGGTTCTGCTGCATGACCAGCGCCGGTTGTTTACTGTCCGCGAGTGCGCGCGTGCGCAGGGTTTCCCCGATACGTTCAGGCTGTATAATTTCAACGAGAAGTGCGTCAAGGATATGTACAGGCAGGTGGGCAATGCGGTTCCGCCGCCGCTGGCGTATGCGCTGTCGCTGGAACTGCGCGACGCCCTGTTTAGGGACTTTATAGACAACGCGCCGGATGAGACGCTATACCCTGTGGATGACGAGGCGGGCCGCAACTGCGAGGACGACATTTTAGGCGACATTTACGTTGACCTGTCGAGAAAGTCGAGCAAGCGGGAGAACATGGAGATGGACGAGTAATTGTCGAGATGAGGCCAGTAGTAGTATTGGTATACGTTATTTTATTTTGAATCATTTATGGTTGGAAATCCCCACTCAGTGCATAAAATAACAGAATATCAACCATGAGTGTTAGCTATCTCAATTATTACGTGAGACACCACCAGTAATTCATCTATAAAACAATTATTAAACTTTTTACGCATGGAAAAGCACTAATTGTAGCGCTCAGGCCATGTATATAAAAGCAGTACACGCTCAATGTTGACGGACTTTGCCGACGAAATAAATAAAAAAAGCTAAGAAAATTGTCTATTTGAAAACACACTCTGTCGCAATATCTCTCGGGATATACTCATCCAAATGCTTATAAAAAGTGTCAATCGGACAAGCATTAAGGTCACACCACTCCGAGCCCTCCATCAGCCTAAGCACTTCGCCATTATATATGACGCGGACAACCCTGCTACCATCGGACTTTTTCCACAGTTCAAAAAGAATATTCGACGCATACGGCGGCCACAGCATTCCTTGGTTGGATGCTCTCAGAGCAGCGAGCAGGGGGAGAACTGTTGTGTCGTGGCCAGAGTATAGGGCGAATTTAAGCCCGGGGGCTTTCCCCGCCACATGCTGCTCCATCTGCTCCTTCAGCGTGCCAATGAATGAGCCGATATACAGGCGCATGAGCTGCTTCGACCATGTGCTATCGCGCATCTTATACGTGAGCTCATAGTGCGAATTGTGCTGCACCTGCAGAACATCCTCGACCGTGGCACATTTAGCAGTGGAATTATTGGCTGCACCACCGACCAAGGCGTGGCTGCAAGGGAGGTCCTTGCTGTTGCAGTGACGGGCATTAAGTACGTCAAAGTATCCGTCCCAAGTATCGCTCCACCGATTACCATTGACATTAAAAATACCCGCGAGCTTTGCCATCAGCGGACCCTGGCTCTTCAGGAACTGCTGGTACTGGTCGGTTTTGGAAATCAGCGTCAAAATATTCTTAATAGCTGGACAAGCATCAGCGTTCCCGTACATGGTTTCGACAAACTGCGGCAACGAATGCAATTTAATTGCAGAGCCTGGCAATACGCCACGGTCGGGCCATAGCGATCCCAGAAGACTCTCAGCGGAATTCTTCGTGCGCCAAATATACGTGCTCCGGGCGTACACCTGCTGCTCGGGATTGGTGAGTTTGTCGGGGAGGAAGCCAAGCCTGTCAATGTAGATACTGCGTAGGTGGGAGCCTAGCGTGCGGTGCTGGAGTTTTCCATGGTCCGTCAGCTGGCCGACCTCACAGGTGCCGCGCCATACTTGGTTGGAAAACCCGTGTTTCCCGTTCCACGCCGGAATGTCAATGACTTGCTGGACAGACCCCGTGGTGTTCTTCGGGTCGGCAGAGCTGTGCAAATACATGTTTTCGTTGATTCCGTCGCAGGTCCACGTTGTCTCGTCATTGGGGATGAGGTGCACTGGGGTGCGGTCGCCGTGGCGGACCACCGCTTGGACAAACTCGAGTTGTGCGTCGGGCACTGCGGCGTACGACTGGGTTTGCGGGTATCCTGGGTCGCAGTATGTGTAGTTGGCGTCATTGAAGCTGTACTTTGTAACATCGGTGTTCAGTGTCGTGCTTACTTCGGCGGCGGCGGCGGCGGCGGTAGAGACAGCGGCTGCTGCAATGGTGGCAACAGTGAGTATGATGCGCAGGCCCATTGACAAAGGGAGGGGGGAGGTTTTGGGTTGGGAGAGGGGAGAATGAAGGTTGGTGAAATAGTGTGGATGGAGGTTTATTCGAAGAGAATAAAAATAAAACAAGACAAGGGAAAGAAAGGAGTTTGCTGGTTGGCTGGCGGCAGTAGAAAAAATACAGTCGAAAAGCGTCGGACACTCAGAAAGAAAGAAAAAAGAGGAAAATAGGCCTGGAATTATTCGACTTTTGCAAGCAGGCCACGCAGCACTTGAACTGCACTTGGCCACAGTGACCATGCGAGCCTCTCTCAGAAGAATCCAAACATTATTTTGATTCCAAGCGTGAGAAAATACAAAACCAAAGCAGGGCAAACCAAGCTAAGCCAAGCCAAAGAAAAGCAAAGCAAGCCAAAGCAAAGCAAAGCAAGCCAAAGCAAAGCAAGCCAAAGCAAAGCAAAGCAAAGCAAAGCAAAAGCCCGTTACTGTGTTGCTGCCGCCGGGAATGCGTGGTAGCGGTTACTGGCTTCATGCTCGCGGATATACTCGCCACCTTTCTCAAGGTAGTCTTGCCTAGTGACGCAGCTAGCCCTGAAGGCCTCCGGTTCTGCCATGCTCCACAGCGCTGCGCCCCTCCAAGCATCGCGCAGTGGGTCGGCAGCGCGGCGTACATTAATGGGCGTACGCTCCGGCATAATGCCCACGACGTCCCTCTGCAGCCGCTGCAGAATGCCCTCGACGCAGGCAAAGCCGCCGCCAGTCACAAATATATTGCTGACCAGCGACGGGCGACCGGTATTGCGCACCACGCTGTCGATGGTCTCGATCAGCCCGGCCTGGTCGAGACCGACGAGGCTCGGGCGGAAGATGATCTCGGGCACGCGGATGCGCTCGACATTCAGGTGCAGCTGGTACTCGCGCGCGGCACGCGCAACAATGGCTTTGTTATCGGGCTTGTACGGCACCGCGGGCTTGTCGAGGATGGCCGGCTGGCAGCCCTCGGCAAAGCGGTACATGGCGGTGGCCTCGATCTTGGCGCGCGCTGCGCGGTCCAGGCTCTCCAAGTAGTCGGGCGCGAACTGCCCGAGCCGGCAGGTGAGCCGCTCCAGCTCGGCCTCGTCCTCGTCGTCCTCCTCAGCCTCCTCCTCCTTGGTGATGTCGCGGTAGACGTTCCAGTCGTCGTCCTCGGCGCCGAACGTGTCGTCGTTGTCGCCGCGCCGCCGCCGCTTGCCGCCGGCCGCAGCGCTGGGTGCGTCGTGCGCAGCCAGGTCGGCAATGTTACGCATGCGCACCTGCGATGCGTGGCTGCGGCGGTCGCTGAGCTCGCGGCGCCGCGCCCTGCGGTCGTCCATGCGTGTAATAACAGCGGAGCGGCGCGCCTGCAGGTCGGCCAGCCACTGGCCGAAGTCGCTTTGGCGCCGCTCGTCGTCCAGCCGCGCGGCCTCCTCCTGCTTGGCCCGCTCGCGCTCCTTCTCGGCACGCGCACGCTCGCGCGCATCGTGGCTGCCCTTGAGGAAGACCTGCTTGCGCTTCTCCAGCCGCTGGTCGGCCGCTAGCTGCTCGTCAGGCACGTCGACGAGCGGGAATACCGGCGGCTCCCTCTCCTCAGGCTCCGCGCCGCCGCCGCCGCCATTGCCAAGCTGCTGCTGTGCGCTGGCAATGGCGTCGTCCAGGCTCTGCTCGCTGGCAAACCCGGCACTGCGCATGCGCTCGGCAAACGCCGCCTCGTCCATGTGGGGCTTGGCGGCGCGGATCTCCGTGAGCTGCTCGAGCTGCTGCACGCGCAAGTCGGCCTTCTCCTGGCGCCTCTTGGCGGCCATCTCCTGCATTTTGCGCGCCTGGTCGCGGCGCCGCTCGGCCGCCCGCTGGATGTCCTCCTCGGTGCGCTCGTCCAGGCTGGGCGCCAGGAATGGAAACTGCACTGTGACGTCGCCCGCCTCAAGCCCGGCCGCCGTGAGGCAGCTGCTGAGCTCATCCTCGTAGTCCTGTGCCACGTAGGCAAACTCGTTGACCAGCTGCCGCGACTGCCACTCGGTGATCTTCATCGGAAAGCTCGGGTACTTGAGCTGCAAGAGCTTAAGCAGGTACTCCTCCATCGCCACGCCACCCAGGTTGATCCTGCGGCACTGCTCCGTGGCCACGCGCGCGTCGTAGATCGGGATGACATGCGAGGCCGAGTGGCCTGAGGACACCACCAGGCCGTCGGTGCTGAACGACCCCGTGTTCTTATAGTAGCTCCACGCCGCGTCAATCCCATACGTAACCGACGGCACATTGTAGCACTCGAACAGTAGCTCGGACATGTGTCTGCGAGACGCATACGGTGTGCACGCCGCCTCGGTCATCACGATCGGCTGGCCTACGGTGTCCTGTGTGCACCCGAGCATTGTGAAGACGTAGTCGAGGACGCCCTCCATCACTTCAAAGTTGGTGATGATGCCGTTGTCAAACCCGCTGCGGATGTTGGATTTGGCCATTGGGTCGGAGTACACGTTGCTGCCGACAAGGAGCAAAGGGTCGTTGTGGAGCTTGCGGTTGCGGTACTTGGCCACAATGTTGTCGAACTCTAGCCGTGGGTCGTTTTCGGTCGCCCACCCGGCCCTGCATGTCCCTGAGCCGTTGTCGATCACCAGGGGCACTGTGCCGCCCTGGCCCATGCTTGCAAAGTCAAACGACGGCATTCCCGGCGTGGGGTCTGCCGGCCCGTCCGGTATGTCGTATGTGCTTCTGCCTCTGCTTCTGGCTGTTGTTGTGTGGGTGCCTGCCATTGTAATGCAAGAAAACAATAAAAATAAATAAACAAGGAAGGAAGGAACGTAATATAAAGAAGAGTAGGGAAAGTGGGTAATGCGAGCTTTTTAGTTGTTTTTTCTTCCTCCACCGCGCGCCACCCATTTTTGCCCATGATGCAAAGCAGCCAGCATTGGCCGGATATGTGGGCAACTACACGTGATGCTTTATTTTTCATTTTTCATTTTTCATTTCCATCTCCCCCCTACTGATATATACTTTTAACATGAATAAAAACAAGCCAAATTTTTTAAAGTATGAGCTTGAATATGAAAAATAAAATAAAAAGGTGTGGCCTGGCCAAGAAAGAAATAAAGAAATAAAGAAAGACATAAAACCTAATCAAACAAAGCGCCTGCCAGAAATTAAAAAAGGAAGAAACCCCCCTCCCCCAGCTACAGTGAGCGCATAAAAAATTAACAGGAGCTGAAAATTTCCGGGTTCTCCAAAAAAGGCACACGTTGGTTCTAGATTTTTTTTTCCTATTTAGCAGCCAGCACCCAGCCCCAAGTCCAGCCCAGTCTACAGCCAGAAAACAATATTTGTTTCTCTCTTTTTACTGCTGCTCCTCGGGTTTCTTTGCCGCAATAACATGGGACAGCGCCTGCAGTGTGGCCAGCAGCTGCTTCTCGAGCTCATCGCGCCTGGCATCCTTCTCAGTAATAGTGGCATTAAGGGACTCCAGGGCCGCTTCAGTCTGCTTAAGGGCCTCTTCGGAGCGTGACAGCCGGTCAACAAGCGAGCGCAGCAGCTCGTTCTGCTGTCCAACGTACTCCATGGTCTGCTCAAGCTTCTGGTCGACCTGCTCAATGTTCTCGGACATCATGTTGATCTCACGCGCCCTCTTGCGCGCAGGAGTCTCGTACGATCCACCGTTGGCCTGCGACCATGTGCGCGACTGTGCGCCGGGTGACTGCTCCAGGGAGGGCGAGCCCTCGTTGTGGATATAGGGCATGCCGTCGGGCGGGAACCGGTAGATGCCCTCAATAGCACTGGCGTACTGCATATTGGGGTGGCTGGACGGTGGATTGCCGTCGACCATCGATGCGCGCAGCTGCTTGTACACGCGCAGCAGGTTGCGCCAACGGATCATACAGCCCTGCCCGTCGCGGCTACTGTACCCCTTGTTGCGCAGCGCCTCGGCGATCTCCTCGTACGTCGAGTGTGAGCGCAGCACTGTCTCGCGCCGGTCATCCGTGTTGTTATTAACAATGCGATCGAGCTCGGCCAGCAGGATCTTGGTTTCCTCGTTGGACCAGTTGCGCGCGCGGTTGAACTTGGGCATCATGGGCTTCTGCCCGTGGTACATGCCCATTGAGCTGTCCATACCGTGGTGGTGTCCGCGCGTCGGCGTCTCCATCATGTTCTGCGCTGTGACCGCTGAGCTGGTCGCCGCCAGCGTCTGCAGCCCATCGGGGTTGCTTGTGTAGTCGTAGCGCGTCATCGCCTGCGTCACCTCGGAGCTCATCCCGTGCTCGTTGTCAATGACCATTGACTCGGCGACCTCCATCTCGCGCGAAGTCGCCGGGTGCGCCGCCAGCGTCTGGTCGTCTACCAACTCGCCCTGGTCATCGGTCTGCCCGTTGAGGTCCTGCTCGCCGTACTGGTGCGCGTTGGGGTCATCCATGTACCCGTCGTGCTGCTGGTCTGCGTACTCCTGCCCGCCGTCGCCCACCTGCTGGTCCGCGTACTCCTGGCCGTCGCCCACCTGCTGCTCGCCATACTCCTGCTCGCCGGGCACGGCGGCGGCAGCGGCAGCCGAGGCAACCGCAGCGGCCGCGTCAACAACCACGTCGTAGGCGACAGAGTCGGGGTCCTGCTCATACTCGCCCTCGACGGCGCCCTGCACCTCGTATATGCCCTCGGCGCCCTCCTCGCCGGTCTCGTATTGCTGCACGTAGCTGCCATCGTACTGCTGATCATACTGCTGTGTGTCTGGGTCCTGCTCCTGATCGACGCCAACGTCGTGCTCGTCGCCCATGGGCTCGCCCATATTGTCATCCTCGCCCTGGTGCTCGTGCTCGTGCTCGAGCTCATGGTGGTGGTGAAGATGGTGCTCGTGGTGGTGCTCGTCGTGGTGGTGGTGCTCATCGTGGAGCTGCTGCTCGTCCTGGTCCATAATGCTGTGGTCTTTAACTTCGGCCATTTCGGCGTCCATGTCTACTGTGCTGAGAGCAAGAGTGAGAGGGAGAATAATGAAAAAAGATGATGCATCAACAACAAAAATAAAACACAGACTGCGCCATCGCTTTGTTAAGTCAGTAGTTGCAAAGGTATTGTGTGGACGGAAATAGAGTAAGTAGCGAGAAGGGATGAAAGCAAGATATTGGACTCGAAGCCATCGTTGTCAGTGCAGACGTGGACATGAACACGGTTTTGCCGTTGTCGTTGCCAAGTTAACAAAATTGTTATTTTTCTTGGCCTGTTCAAATTTCAATTTCGCCTTCTTTCAGTAAAAGAAAAAAGGAAGGACCAGTTCTAGACCAGAGCCAAATTCAAGCTGAACTAAAAAAAGGCAAGCCAGCAAACATCGCAAGCAGCGTATGTTCAGACTTGATTAAGCAAAAATGAAAAACTTACCGCTTATTTTATGTGTGTGTAATGACTTTGAAAAAAATATAGAGAGCGAATAAATAATTTTAATTTATTCAAGCAAAAAAGGAGTAAAAAAAATCAAGAGTAGAGGTTCAAAAAATTTAAATTCTGACGAGGCAAAGAAAAAAAATCAAGGGGAGATTTATATTTGCGTAATCGCCCTTCCCTCTTCCTCCCCCCCCCCCCCCCCCCCCATCATGAACGCGAAGACATGGTCAAAAAAAGAATGCAACGCGCAGAATGCATCAAAAGCGCATAATAAAAGAAGAAAGCAAAAAGGAAGTCCTCTTTCACACACAAGCCATTTTCCCATTTTTTGTTTTTATTGCGCCTGAAACTGAAAACAAAGCAGAAATTACACCAAGCAAAATTCTGATTGTACTTTTTCGCGTGCGCGGCGCGCGTGCAATGATCGCATTTCACATATCCCCCCACTATTTTTGTATCTTTCCTCCCCCCCAGCGCCACTAATCAGCGAATCACAGTGCACCAACCAGACACCATTGTTAACTGTGATACTGCTACAAAACAGAATAAGGCACAAGGGCAAAGTATCCAATCATAATAACAGTTGATACATCGCCACAACACGTGCTGATTAAACTGATTATTTGATTGTGATTTTGAATTTTGAATTTGTTTTTTTGGAATGAGAGGGGTTTGTAAGGCTTCTGATATTTTAATATTCTTTACAGCTCCTCGTACACGCCCTTTCCACTGCGCTGCTTGCCAGCGCGCCTCTTCTTGTGGCTCTTCTTGCCATCCTTGCCGGCATGTTCCAGCGCAGCCAAGCGCGCAGCCTCCGTTCCCGAAATTGCCTCGATCTCGCCGCGGTTATTCGTGTTCGAGCGGGCGGCGACAGCAATCTGCATCTGCGCAAACCCCTTGCCCTGCTTGACCTCATGGGTACCCGCGCGGCGCTGAGCATTAAGCAGAGCAGCGCCAGTGCTGAAGAAGCGCGAATCAAGGGCGTCGATGCGCACGGATCCACTGGTGGCAACAACATCCTTGACGGTGTTGCGGTCACTGGCAGCGTGCTTGACGCTGAACTCAGAGCCTTCTTCGATCAAATGGCGCGTGCGCTTGGCGATCGCCTGCGGGTTGTAGTGGTCGATATTGAAGTCATCCTCCTTGGACCAGCCGGGTGGCGAGTGGCAGTAGACGAGCTTGCCGCCAACGTAGTCCTTGAGCAGCACACGGGCGGCGCGCGCCTCGTCGGGGTTACCCTCACCGCCCTTGAACATGCCGCGGGCGGCAGCGTAGGCGGTCAGCAGCTCCTCAGCCGTGGGGATGCCGGAGCCGCCCTCCTCGATCGGACGCGTGCGGATCTCAATGCCATAGATGGCCTCGAGCGCCCACTTGGGCAGACGCTTGGCAATAAGGCCACTGGGGCCGGTAAACTCGCGCAGCTGGTCAATGGGCAACACGCCATTGCACACCATATCGGCTTGAGTCGTAGCAAATGTCGGGAAGACAAGACCGGGGCAATCACACAGGAGAACGTCACTGGTCAGGTGGATGGTCTGGAAATGCTTGGTTTTGCCGGGCATCGCACCGACATTGACCTTCTTGGAGCCCACCAGCGCATTGATGGTCGACGACTTACCGACGTTGGGGTATCCGACCAGACCAATGACCAGCTTGTTGTGGGAGTGCTCGTTGGCGATCTTCGGGCACTCGCGCATCAGGATCGAAACCAGCTCGGCGGGCGCCAGCACGCGCGTGCGCAGCTCTTCGTCCGAAAGATTGACGGCGCGTACACTTGCCTCAAAGGCATCCTCAGGGTCAATCTTTTCCACCTCCTCAGCAGCCTTCCGCTGCACCTCCGCCAGGGCATCCTTGATCGCGCTCATTTCGTCGAACTGATCCTCAGTGACGGTATTCAGAGCCATTTCGTGTGCCAACTTCTCGGCCTCCTCGCGCTCGCGCTCAGCCTCAAGCTTCTCGTTACTCTCCTTGGCCGAGAAGAACAGGTACGGGATACCCTCGGCAACAAAGTGCGCGGCCCACGCTTCGCGCTGCGCCTCGCTGAGCATATCGGCCTTGTTGATCAGCAGCAGGCTGCGCTTGCGCGGATCGATCTCCTTGACATAGTCGCCGAGATCGCGGCTATGGAAGAGCATTGGGTTACGGGCATCGACAATCTGCACAACCAAATGGGAGCGCTCAAGCACGCGCCAGAGTTGGCGCCAGACTTCCAGGTTGCGCTCAAAGGGCGTCAGTAGCAGTCCTTGCTCATCCTGCAGCATGGCCAGCTGGCGTCTCCAGTTCATAAAGGACTCACGCTCATCGCGGTGCAGCTGGTTAGCAGTCGTGGTTGAGTCCCAGGCGGGTCTCCGCGGCACCTTGAGGCGATCGCTGTTCTCGCGGTGCTTTTGGAGCGTCTGCGCCTCTTCGTCGGCGGACAGAAGATAGGGGTTGGCCGTGTGGTTGGCGGCGATGATCTTGACGTTCATGCGCTCGGCTGTGAACTCGGTGCCTGCCAGCTCGGCCGTGTGCAGAAACTCCTCGAGGTCGCCCTGCTGCGTGATCGACTGCAGTTTTGTCCATGATGGCCCGTCGTCGAGCACGGTCGTGTGCAGCTCCGTGTCGTTTTCTGTCGGCCGCCGCTTGCCCTCAAAACGCTTGCGGATGATGGCCTTTCCGAGCGACGAGTTTATCTTTGACCTGGGTGCCATTATTTATTTAATTAGACAGGTGCAGAAATATATAATAAAAATTCAAGTACAAATTCGAAAAGGTGGGGAGGCACAAACTGAAGCAAAGTAAAAATAATGGCTTTCTTTTGCGCTGACAAATTGGATGTTTATTAAACTATTTTTTTTTGCCTATTTTTTCCTTTTGTTTGATCTGGAATCAAGATTGGTGATTTTCGGGTTTCTCAACTCGAGCAAAAATGACTTTTGAACGCATCCAAGATAAAAAAATTAATTTTGGTACTGACGACAATTAATTGTATTTTTAAAACACTTTTATTTTTATTTTTATTTTTTTTGTTCTCCTTTCTGTTCAATTTCGATAATTATAAACTTTTGAACCTCCCTCGGCAAATTTAAAAACCGTCCTCCCAAAAAAATAAAATAAACACAATGTACAACAACTACGGCCCATCGTACCAGGAGCAGCGCCTGCAGCAGATGATGGAGCAGAAGCAGCTCAAGGATTTTATGCGCATGTACTCGAATCTGGTCTCGCGGTGCTTTGACGACTGCGTCTCGGATTTTACGTCGAACAAGTTGGGCGATAAGGAGCTGACATGCGTTACCCGCTGCACGCTGAAGAACATGAAGATGAACGAGCGTGTTGGTCAGCGTTTTGCTGAGGAGAACGCCAAGCTGATGGAGGAACAGGCCAAGCTGGGTAACTAAGATCAAAAAGAGAGAGAAGAGGGGGAGGGGGAGAAGGTCTTTTTTTCTTGTTGCGTTATAGAATCTTTTTTCACTACTTGTCTTTATGGACTTTTTGGAGAATAAAAAACAAACATGTAATTTGTTCATAATATACGATTTTTTTCAGTTGCTTTCTGTAAGCAAAATAATGGCTGTATGGAAATATTTGGGCAGGAGATCAAAAAATATCTATGTTTCTGTGTACCCTGCGGGGGGGGACAGCCACACGAACACGAGCCTTGAGGATTTTGGCGCACAAAAAATCATATTGGGGCGCTGTCGAAACAAAAAACGATAGATAACGCAGCAGAAACAGAAGCAGCAGCAGCAGCAGCAGCGGAAGCAGAAGCAGAAGCAGCAGCAGCAGCGGCAGTATCCTTCTCTTGGCAACCCCCTCCCCATTATTAGGCCTCCGCACGCTCATCTCTCCTCCCCTTCCTTTTTTCATTAATTATTTGTAATCCCTTCTTGTGCCCTACACACCATTATAATTTATAATGCAAATGCCACCCACGTCCAGCGTCGCCGACAGCATCACAGAAAACGCGTCGGTCAACTTTGACACAGCCAGCTTCCCCACGCTGCAGAACGACCTGTACCTGCGCACGGCGCGCGGCGAGAAGACCGAGCGCGCGCCCGTCTGGTGCATGCGCCAGGCCGGCCGGTACCTGCCGGAATTCCGGGCAATCCGCGTCGAGAACGAGTTTTTCAAAGTGTGCCGGACGCCGGCGCTGGCCACCGAGGTGACCGTGCAGCCGATGCGGCGCTACGCCGGGCTGCTGGACGCAGCCATTATTTTCTCGGACATCCTGGTGATCCCGCAGGCAATGGGGCTGGAGGTGCAGATGGTTCCGGGCAAGGGCCCGCACCTCCCGGATCCTCTGCGGACCCCTGCCGATATGGCGCGCCTGGTGGACGCGCGGCCCGGATACTCGGTCGATCGCGAGCTGGACTACGTGTACAAGGCCATTACAAACACCCGCCATGCGCTGCAGGGCCAAGTGCCGCTGCTCGGGTTCATCGGCGCCCCATGGACGCTGATGGCGTATATGGTTGAGGGCGGCGGCTCAAAGACCTTTGCGCTGGCCAAGGCGTGGCTGTTCAGCCACCGCCAGGCCGCACACGAGCTGCTCTCGCGCATTGCCAATGTTGCCGCCGAATTCCTTATTGGCCAGGTGCGTGCGGGCGCCCAGGCTGTGCAGGTGTTTGAGTCGTGGGCCGGAGAGCTCGGCCCGGCGGACTTCGCCGAGTTCTCGCTGCCCTACCTTGCCAAGATTGCCGCACGCGTCAAGAGCCAGTGCCCAGGTGTGCCTATGACGGTGTTTGCCAAGGGCGCGCACTATGCGCTGGAGCAGCTGGCCACAGAGACCGTGTACGACGTCATCTCGCTCGACTGGACCGTTGATCCTGTGGCGGCTCGCCAGCGTGTCGATGCGGCGCTGCAGAGCGCCGGCCAGCAGGGCCGCACTGTGGTTCTGCAGGGCAACCTCGATCCGACTGTTCTGTTCGGCGACGCCGAGACTATCCGCCAGCGCACCGCGGAGATGTGCCGCGCGTTCGGGCCCGCTGGCCACATCGCCAATCTTGGCCACGGCATGATGCCTGGCCACAGCCCCGAGCACCTGCGTGTGTTCCTGGAGGCTGTCCATGAGTCGAGCAGCGCGCTTCGCCAGTAGACTAATTGCCTTTTGCCAGAACAATGGAGGCCGGTCCATTCTGCTACTTTTAACCACAACACTTTCTGGTTTTTTTAATCGTCGCCCCCTTTGTCCAAAAACGGCAATTAACCAGCGGAGCGCACGGGAACTTTCTTTTTGTTTATGATTGTCAGCCGCAAAAACAAAAAGATAAAACTTCTTTTTTCGAATTTGCAGTAAAATTGAATGAAAAATCCCATGAACATCCCGCACAAAACGCACCTAAAAGAGCATCGTGCTGGAAGCCTGTGTGGCTCAACAATGGTCGTTTTTCTTCGTCCACTCACAACTCGAGCCGAGCCTGACTCAATTGTTGTTGTTGTTTCTGGAAACCTGCTTGCCGTGTTCGTGTTATGTGTTTTTTCTAGCCTCCTTTTTTTCCTGTCAAAGCCCGCTATTTTTTGCAATTCTTTTTGTTGAGCTGTTCACAGAAGGAGGATAAATAATAACAAAGTTCTTTTTTATTTTCTCTCTTCTACTTGTTGGCACACTATTATTATAACTTCTTTTTAAAGTTTATTATCATTTATCCAGCGGACTGCAACCCTTAGTTGTTTTGGCTGCCGCTACTAATTTTTTATTTGCTCATTGCTATCATCTGCAAGGTAATTTCGCGACACCTAGTCTATTGCTTTTTTTACCTCGACGCAAACAGACGCAAACAGACGCACGCAGACGCAAACAGACGCAGCTACTGTCCGCCAAAAAATAAACAAAGAAAATTAACACGCATACTAGCCCAGGCAGTCGGGGTGTTGTGTGCGCGGTTTACTCGAGACCATCGGTTTTTTTTATTCGTCCCAAAAAAAGTTGTTGTCATTATGTTTTTTCAGCTCCGCTCAAAAAAGCTCAACACAACTAAAAACCTTACCTTCCATGCTTCACTTTTTATTTTTGTGTAGTGAATAGGGAGGTACGCTCATTGGAGAGGATTTTCTTATAAACGCTCGCATTTTTTTCTTTCAGCACACGCCACTTGGGAAAAACACAGCTCTCGCCTTCACCTTCAAATTCATTGACCGCCCTTCTCTCCGGCCGCTACACACACCCCTTTAATACTAATTATACTCGTCGAGAAAATGGGCGCCGGAATCTCAAAGATGCTCGCCAAGCTCTTTGGCAACAAGGAGATGCGTATACTGATGCTCGGGCTCGATGCCGCCGGCAAAACAACAATTCTGTACAAGCTGAAGCTCAACCAGTCGGTGACGACCATTCCGACCGTCGGCTTCAACGTGGAGACGGTGACATACAAGAATGTCAAGTTCAACGTGTGGGATGTTGGAGGCCAGGACAAGATCCGGCCTCTGTGGCGTCACTATTACACAGGCACGCAGGCGCTTATTTTCGTAGTTGATTCGGCCGATCGCGACCGCATAGACGAGGCGAGAACGGAGCTCCACCGTATTGTCGGTGACAGGGAGATGAAGGACTGCCTTCTGCTTGTGTTTGCGAACAAGCAGGATTTGCCATCAGCGATGACTCCCGCGGAGGTTACAGAGAAGCTTGGTCTGCATCGGATGCGCGATCGCCAGTGGTATGTGCACCCGTCATGTGCTACCACCGGTGAGGGTCTGTTTGAGGGTCTGAGCTGGCTCAGCCAGAACATCAAGACTCCTTAAGACCAACAGGGCCCGTGTTTTTTACTTCAATTGGAACCAATGGTGGGTTTGCTCCTCTCACTTTTTTCCTCTCATTTTTTCTATACCAACCCCCCCTCTTTATTCATTTTTTTGTTAAAATTTTCATACTTGCAAACTTGTCTAACCTCAAATGAATTGATATTGCATTGTAATGGATTGCTTTGTTTTGTGTTGTAACCAAGGCCCTGTCTGTGCGTAACCTCGATGCGGACCACTTTTTATTCAGCATGATCGCATTTCTAGGCGCTTTGTGGATGTAATTTAATTTTTCGATCCACTTTTTTCTTTTGCGATCAAGCTGGTTTGTGTGGCCAGAGAAAATCCAACGAATCTTTTATCTCGTTCTTTGGGTGTAGTCGTTTTTTCCATTTCAATTCAACTTTTTGTGTTTAAATTCAACTTTTGCTTAATATATATATATATTTTTTATTTATTTGCACACTTTTTAGATTTACTAACCAAAATTCAAAACCCCTATATCCTTTTTGTTTTTTGTTTTTATTGCATCGCCAAATGCTGTCTTCACTGAGACTTGGGTTTTTTAGCCCGCGATCCGCGCTATCCCTGGCAACCCGCCGCACCATGAGTACCACCACTACCGGCAGCGGCAGCAACATTAACAAACCCGAACAACAACAAAAAACCCCTCTCTCATCCACAACCCAAGACACCAAGTCACAGCAAATGGACCGCATAATTGCACCCATTGCACAACAGCAGCAACAGCAAAAGCAAGGCTCTGATAAGGTCTTTGACAACAACTCTTACAGCCGTGTATTTTTCCCCAAACAAACATACCACCCGAGCGAACTCAACGAAATGAACGCTCAAAATCCGAGCCGTAAAGCTCGCGAATCTCGTACGACTGCGGATCCCTTTGTCGCCCTCGGTATTGATCCCCTGAAGGAGTACAAGAACACTAATGTGCTGTCCAACTTTATCACTGAGATGGGGAAGATTAAACCTAGGTATAAGACTGGATTGACTGCAAAGTCGCAGCGTAGATTAGCTCAGGCTATTAAGAGAGCGAGAGCTTTTGGCTTGATGCCGGTTACTAGCAAGTCGTACTTTATGTATAACTACAAGTCTTTGGGACGCGGCGGTGGCAGTGGTTCTCGCTAAAAGGACTTGAAAGCTTAGCCCAATGCAGAGTACTTAAATATAAGTTTTTTTACAGCATTTTTAAAGTGGGGCGTAACTTTGTAAACATTTATAAAGTTTAACTGTTTTTCAAAAATATAAAAATTGTTTAATGTTTGTCAAAATCATAATCAAAAATGGTATTTGAAGATAGTTAAAAGATGGAAAATAGCCTAACCGAAACACTCGCTAAACTAGTATTGATCGGCCTGACAAGCATTCCTCAGCCATTTCTGCATGGCAGTTATATAACTGTTGTAAAAGTCCCTTTCATTTGTGGTATTATATTGGCGTGTGTCTGACTCATTGAAAGAGTTGTCATCAGAATCATAAGATTTTTTGGATTTATCCAAACAATAATTGGCTCGATAAGTATCAAAAGCATCCTCGACCTGAAGTCTTTTTCTCTTCAATTCATAACAGCCCCACGAATATCTGGTGATAATTGGCATCCACTTAGTACCAAATGACACCTCGTAGGCAAGGCAAATTGAGCGTCAAATATTTGCCTCTACATCGTAAAGCCTCTTTTTAGCCTGATGATAGTCATCCGAGCCATATTTGCATTTCAAGCAAATATCCGCTGCAACCCTCCAACGATAAATAGTCTTAGCAAGCATTATTTTGAAGTCTGCGCAACTCCCAAAGTGCTGGCATGGAGCCATGAGATGTGGAATACTGCGCGTAATCTCTGTCAACGGGAAAATATTAATAACGCACTGCAAGGTTGGATACTCCGTCCAACCGATATTCCCAGGAGTGCTCGTGTTGTCGTCGGATGTTGCCTGGGAGTTATACCTGAGCTTGCCATGTCTGTAGTTGCAAGCCAAGCCACCCAGTCCATGACTCACGCGACCCTCATCACCCCTAATGCTAAAGTCATTGCCAAAGACCAGCTTTCTCTGGCGACTGATGCTTTTGTACAGTGGAGTTGTCAAGCTCACTTCTCCAGCAAGCCATTGCTTTGAACCAACGTTGACAAACTGCAATACAAGTGGGTCGTATATCGTCTGGCAGACCGTGAATTTGATGTTGTCGCATCTTAGTACAGGATCATCAATAGTACCTCTGGACTTTGACTTGTTCCGCCCAACAACAAATTTGCTGCTGCCAACTGAAGAAGTTGTGCTTTTAAAGGCCCAATTATCCAAATCGTCCAGGGCTGAGCACTCCACACCATAGGCCACAATAATGTCAGAACGCTGGCCAGCTGGAATGCATGAAATTACAAGGCACAAATCGATATTTGACTTGTCCTCCTTAAAATCCACCACGGCAACGCGGGTAGGGACACAAATCGGATAATATAATAGTTCCATAATGCTATATGGTTTGGAGTCGGCAACAGGCTGTGATCATTCCATGAAGGGCGGGACTGGTACGATCTCGGCAACATTGGACATGCAGGCATCGCTAGAGTTGTCGGCGGCATCTGGACCGGATGTGCCAACAGCTGCCGGCTGGGCATCTGGCTGTACAGGCTCATCCTCGGAAGTGGTGATGTCCTTGTCAACACATTGCAACACTGTGGGATCGGCTGTATCAGCGGTGCTAATATCTTTGTGGTGGTGGTGAGCAATTGTCTCCAGTTCGGCCACCCTTGCGGTGAGAGTCTCAACCTTGACAAATATTTCTGCAAGCTCGGCATCCTTAGTTGCAAGTAGTGGGTCTTTGGCAGAAAGCCAAACGTCCTTTGCAGCGATTACAGCGTCCTTCACCAAAAGTTGCTCGTCCTTTGCGGCAAGCTGGACCCTAAGAGCAGCTATAATCTTGTCGGCTAGCTGGCTTGATTGGTTGACACTGTCGCCCTGGCCCTGAGTGGAACCATCCACAGGTTTGTCGGTTTTTCTAGCGGGTGCTGAAATAGTCATCCTTGGTCTTTGGAAAAGTAGGAGATGAAGAGTGAAGAGAGAGATAGTCAAAAAACGAGGAATGAAACAAAGTGAAATATTGTCAAAAATGCCAATAAAAAATGATGTGAAAAAAAGAAAGAAAGAAAAAGAAAAAAGATGGAATGTGGTGGAAACTGAACATTAATATTCCGGCATATAATAGACTGCGCCCCAAACATTGACAGCCACCAGCAATTGTTGCTATTGTCAATACTGTTGTTAATAGTTTCTGATAACTTTTGGTCCGGCTTTAGAACTTTCCAAACAACAATTTGTAAATATAGTACAAGACAATACAAGCCGAGCCAAGCCAAGCCAATTTGAAATTATAATTTATGTAAATAAACAGCTAAAAGTTGATACTAACCGAGTTCCACTCAAGCGCACATAGTATTTCACCATGCTATTACTGCCTTGAGGCTGCTGAAAAGGTGTATTACAAAATGTACATTAACATTATCATTCAACTCCTGTAACATTTATATTTTACTTTGACATTCTTCTAAAGCTCTTAACGTACGCCTGGACAAGCATGTCTAATACTGCCCGAGACTATTACAGTCGAACATTCCACCATGGTACCGCAAAGGGCCTCAATAGTTTCCCAGTATTGAACATTGCATTGCTGGCCGACTGTGCCGTGCAACATAATCTCTCCTCAGCCCGTTGTACAGAAGCAGCCGGCAGCCCGCCTCCATTAAACTCTTATAGATATTCCAAGATATTATTAGACCGCCGGTTCCAAACAATAAAGCGCACCGGCAACGAGCTTGTTGAACTGCTCTCAGTCTTCAAAATGCAGGTAGCTTTTCGGGCGATATCTCACGGAGTGGAGAATAGACGATGTTATTATAGCCACCTTGACGACGCACTGCATGATCGAGTACTCCTTTCAAACAGGATCCACCGGTATGTAGGAAAACATTTTAATGTTGAAAAGTCGTGTATGACGATTGAATGGTCCAAGTTTAATTCGATTCTTGATCCAATAAATTTAAAAACAAAACAAAACACGCATCGACTATGGTGACATCAGGTTCTTCACGCTCATACTGTATCGACTAGAACTCTGGCTGTTGTTATCCTCGCCTTCATTGGCATCTGGACCCTGCTGCTGCTGTTGTTGTTGCTGCTGTTGCTCGCTGTCCGAGGCATAATACGAGGAAACATGGCTGCGTACCTGCTGATCCAGCGTCGATTCAACCAGCGGGTTCGAAAACCCCAGGTTACGTCGCATTGGGACTTGGGACAGATGGGGCTGCAACAACACGCCATCATCAAAAGGAGACGACTGATGGCAAACATAGGGCTCTCTTGCTGGTGAAGTGACCGGCATGGGCGACGTTTGCTGGAAGTATGGCGAAGCCTGCTTCAGAAAAGCTACCGGATTATTGTCGTATGGTGAGCTGGCTTTTGGTGGATCTGGGGTCACATGCGAGTGAACTTGTGAACTCAAATAGGCAGCAGAATCAGCCGATTTTGGCAAAGATTCCGTTGGATCCGAAGCAACAACCCCGATAGTACTGGCCTCAGTGCGCGGCTGGCCCATCGTGGGGTCGGACTTTTTGGTCTGCTTTTCAAGAAGCGACTTGCGACTACTATACGCGCGGCTGATCTCGTAAGTGGACATGCCTGAGCCAGGCCAAAGGTTGACCAAGTGCGCATATGCGTCCTTGCGAGCCTGCTGCTCGCGATACGAGCCGTCCTTTCCAAGACTCTGCTCCAGATGGTTGCGCAGCTCATTGATGTTGAGGGTCAAAATCATGTACTGGTACAAGATATGCTTGCTGATCGTCGTCCAGTGCCAACGCATTTGTGCGATGCCAGCATCGCCATTGTCGCCATCCTTGCTCGCTGTACGAGCGCCCACAGGTATCCAGCCAAGCCCGCGTTCAATCTGCTCGTCGATGCGCGCCTTCAGCCCATCCTCAATCTGCTTCAGTTGCCGGTCCTTCCATGTGATAAGGTCGGCACCCATGAGCTTGCTGACGATCTTGCGCATGGTCGCTCGGTTGTATGGCAGCGTGTCTGCCAGGCGATAGTATATTCCGCTGGTAAAGCCGACAATGTCCAGCGGCGTGCTCCACGCAAATACGTGGTGCTCGGGTGTGTCAAGCGACAGGACCGACCGGTCGTATTCGAGCGCACGTGCCATGGATAACTCGCACACTTGGCGCAGTGGCGGCTTGAGCGACGACGGAAACCGCTGTCGATTGGAAAACGCCTCGCTCTTTGTTGCTTGTGTAAGTTCTATCAGCGCGTCTTCGATTTCGTGGGTGGGGAGTCGTGCTTCGTTGGCTGCCTTTGTGTCCTCCGGCGCAACTGAACCTGCAGTGCCGCCGCCGCCGGCCGAGGGTGTGCTCCCACGTACATAGCCCTGTGTCGCCGATTCCTCGTTAGTGAAATTGGCCGCCGCTCCAGCATCAGCAATTGTAGCATCAGGGTATTTGGAGCTGCCCGCACTTGCTGATGCAGCAGCTGACAATTCCGAAACTTTCTTGTCACGCGCCGGCACGGGGGGGCGCCAATTCCGCACAGGCTGTGGCAGACCATCTGTTTCAGCAGTGCCAGCAGCCACAGTGCTTGCCTTTGGTTGCTGGTCAAGCTTGCGACTTGTGCGTGGACCCGCCTTTCTGCCATTAGACGGTATAAGGCTAGCGTCTGTCGCTGCGACGGGAGGAGCTGTGCTAACTTCCACAGAACCAGTGCTGCCACTTCGGCGATGCTGCTGCTGCTGCTGCGGTTGGGGTTGGGGTTGCTGCGGTTGGGCCTTGCTCTCGGTCTTCTTCTTTGCAGCCGCCTCTGTGGTATCGTGTTTGGACGCCGATGCCCCATTTGACCTGCGCCTGCTTTGCGTACTGTCCTTTGCCAGGTGCAGTGACTGCTGCTTCTTTTCAGGACGTTTCCGCGAGCGCAATTTTTTGCCCGCAGGCTCCTCCTCAAATGGCTCTTCCTCCGCAGCGCTGCCCTCAACCATCTCGTTCAGCGGGCCAAAATAAACAAAGAAATCGTCCTCGTCATACGCATCAATGTCGTCCATGTCCAATTCATCCAGCCTATCGTCGTCATGACCACCAGCCGCATCCTCCGCTATGACCCCATGGCCTTCGTCCACGCCTGAAATGGCGCCAATGGGTTCCGCAGGCACCGCGTCCTGGCCATCAGTTTCCGTGGCATTTCCATCGTCCTTCTTTCGCCGCTTCTTCCGCTGCTGCTTCTGTGTGTGATTGTGTCCGTCCATAAACGTCAACTCGCTGTCGTCAATGAAGGGATCGTCCAAATCGTAGTTGTCCTCGGCAATGTCCTTAGCCTTCCTGCTCTGTCTCTTCTTCGCCGCTTTTTTCTTATCTTTCGCGTCGCGCAGCTCGGCGTTCTTCAGTAGTTGCGCGAAAAAGGGATCGTTGGCGATGGCTGGTGGCAGGGCTGTCGTGCCACTAGCATATCCACCAATTTCGTCCTCCATAGACCCGTCACTTTCGGAAGCTTCATCAGACACGTGGTCGGCATTGGCGGTTGCTTCCGCTGCGCCTTTATCCTCGGTTGTGGCGTTGGCGGTCCAGTCGACAATAGTGCAAGCCCCTGGCCGCAGCGCAACGGTTGTTTGCCATGTTCTGTTGCTTATTTCGGCCTGTGGGCGTCCGGGAAGCTCCATGGTTTCGTATGTATGCCAAGTTTGTGGAATAACAGCCTGGTTAAGTTGTGGACGCGTCACCGGCGCGCTTGTTATAATTTGAATTCGACGTGGCTGCGCGCTAAGCTTTCTCTTTTGTTGCTGTCAGATTGGAATGTCGCGGAATTCGCAGCAGGCAAACAAAAATATAATAATTAACTAGAAATGTGTGATAATTTAAAATGGGCGCTTGTGTACTAAAAAATATAAATATAAATATAAATATTTGTAAACCGCGAAACAACTCGTAAAATAAAATATGGACGAGAGAAGCCAGAACCAAAAAATAAGGATCGCGTGGCACATCCATCAATGATGTTCTGCATACGGATGAAAAATTGTATTTGGGGAATACTTTGATTTCAAAAGAAGAGCTTTCAGAAAAACCCGGGCTCACTCGGTCCTGATTTTCTAACGCTAGCAACAAATAGCATTGCAATGATTGACCCTTCATTCATACGTCCCTCAGTTGAGTACCAAGTACAACTCTGGAATGAGTCGGCGGTTCTAGTGCTAGAACCAAATCATATTTAAACAAAATGTTTACATCCTCATACATATTGGGAAAACGCCTCGACATATTTCGTTTCGGTTAATTTAAATTTTTTGAAAGCGCGATTTTGTGACATCGCCTCCCTCATGTGACTGATTGATTGATTTAATCTGAAACAC
Source organism: Kickxella alabastrina (assembly GCF_025024165.1). Lineage (NCBI taxonomy): Eukaryota > Fungi > Kickxellomycota > Kickxellomycetes > Kickxellales > Kickxellaceae > Kickxella > Kickxella alabastrina. The sequence continues at coordinate 1,419,121 of NW_026251472.1, forward strand.
GAAAATAACCAATCGGCGCAAACCGTTCCAAATTAAATGATTTATTTTGTTGTGGCTGTTTTTGTCTATCACAAATCTTACTAAACTTTCTTTTTTTTTGCGCAGCAAACTTTATAATTTTTTTGCATCGTTTCTTGCAATATTTCCACTTTTTTTATACAAATACCATGAAAACTACTGTGGTTGTTGCTCCCACTAAGAGCAGTCATTTTGTGACCAAGCCCTGCTGTAACTCTCACACGCGGCTTTTTGACTCTGCCATGGCTCCCGCGACTATCGACGACGACATCGACACAGTTATCGAGTACCCGGAAACCGCTCAAAGCCGGCTCGAGTACATTTCGCCCAAGACTGGCCGGCCGGTCACCAAGTTCCAATACCGCGTGTACGATGCTTGCCGCCAGATTCCCAAGGGCTCGTTCACGACGTACAAGGCCATGGCGGATTTCCTGGCCACTGGGTCACGCGCAGTTGGTAACGCGCTATCCAAGAACCCGTTCTGCCCGCTGCCCATCCCTTGCCACCGGGTAATCACATCGGACTATTATATCGGTGGGTTTAGCGGAGACACGACTAGCCTGATATTTTTCAAAAAGGCAAAGCTTGAAAAGGAAGGCCTGAGGTTTGACGACAAGGGGTTTGTGGCGGCGTCGTTGCAGCAGAGACAGTTTTTCAATGAATTTTGCGAGTAATGCGTCTTTTTGTTTTAGTGAAGTGGGGAATGAATTAAGAAATAAAAAACAATTTTACAAGCAAATGGAGGGAGTGGGAAAAATGTCTAGAGAAGCGGAGAGAGAGCTGCGGTTTTGGTCAATGCGCGGCGGATATCGGCCTCATCTATAGAGAGTCTGACTGCGCGGTCGTCGGCGGCACCCGAATCGGACACAATGCGACGACCGCCGCGGCGTGCGACCTTGGATGATGCCTCCAGGATAATGATGCCCTGGGTCTCCATCATGGATACCAGGTCCAGGAACTCTGTCCGAGAAACGGGAGCCAATAGGCCAAGTCTGCCGCAAATTCCCATGTACTCGGCATATAGCCCAGATACAGCAATCCCACCAGCCCCTGCGGCCTTCTTCTTCGATGCGGCTGCCGCAATATTAGCGAGCGAAATGTGAGCGCAGAGCACGAGCTTTTGCTGAAAATTCAAGGCGTCCAGCTTCTGCCCCACAGGCGACCCGTTGAGCTTGGCCAGCGTCTTGGCAACATGCGCGATGGTTACCTTGGGCTGTAGGGAGACCCCTTCATTCTCCTTGTCCGTGGCCTTGCGCTTGTGGTCGGACTCAGCAGCCTCCATGGCCTGGCGGCAGACGTCCAGGGCCTTGCGGAGGTCACCTGAGGTGGCGGCGACCTTGCGCGCGCACAACTCCAGTGCTGCGCGCTGAATCACTGGATCACCGGCACCAGCGACGGATTCCAGACGGCTCTGCAAAATGGCGACAATGTCTGTGACTTGGTACGGGTTGAAGTTCAGTAGCAAGGGTTCGCAGTTGCGTGCTTGCAGGCGCGGCAGGAAGCGGTCAGTGAGGTCCAGCGCATTTGCTATGCCCACAAGCGCCATTTTTGAATCTGGATGCGCCGCCATCTCAAATAGTCTGTACAGTACCTCCTGCCTGTTGCCCAGCAAACTGTCGACCTCATCTAGAATAACCAAAAATGCATCGCCACTGTACACCCTCCTTTCCAAAGAACCTTGAGCACCCGCCTCGGACACATCCCCCGTCTCCATGGCATCCAATACGGCCTTGTACACTTGCCCTGGCCGCGTGAGGGGCACACAGTTGACGAGCACTGATGTAAAGGTCGACGTCGACTTCTTGATAAGGGCCTGGAGACATTCAGTTTTGCCGGTGCCCGGATTTCCCGAGATATACATGCTACCGCCGCCGCCTTTTTCGACCGTCGACTGGAGGAATCCTTGGATCGTCTGCTGCTCTGATGCACGCCCGATAATTTGCGGGGCGGCTGTCGAGCGGTGGAAAACGGTTTTGGTGGCAATAAAGTGTGAGACTGTCTTCTTTGGCGCGTCGTTGTTGCCGCTGTTGTTGTTTTTGGCTGCGGGGAGGGCAGGCTTTATATTTGTTAGCAATTTTAGTGGGCTGTCCACGTTGTTCTGTGGGCGTGAGATGGGTACTTCGGCAAGTGCCTCTCTTCTGGTGGAGCCACGGGCAAGACGAGTAGCAGGCATTGTAGTATTTCGTTTTCTGTGAGCGTAAATTAGTCAAAATTAGTGATAAAAAAGAATGAAGGGTCTGAGTAAAAAGCGAAGAAAAGGATACAATAAAATTTGCTAATTGCTAATTGTATTCTGTTTGCAAAAAAAGAGCCTAAAAAACTGCGTTCCTAGAATTTTTTTACTACTACCGGCGATTGGGAACCCGCGCTTGAAGCCAACATTGACGCCAAAACCGCGCGTACAGTGGGAAAATAACGCGTTAATCAAATTGGGGAATGTCGTGCTCATTTTTATTCTCATTCTCTGCAAAAGGGGAATAAAGCAAGAATGATCGAGTTGATTGTTTGATCGCGGATTAGACAACTAGTTTGGTTATGAAAAAATTCGACCGCTTTGTGTCATCTGTAATGACCATGTGCATTAAAGCACTTCAATTACTATGCAACAATGTAGCGTTTTATTTTCAAAAAAAAACTAGTCGAGCTTGACAAAGTGACTAAAAGTATCTTACAGATTTACTCAAATCAATATTTCAGACAGATCCAAATACAACTTCTCGTCAATAACAAATAATGGGAACTTCGAACAGCCTACTTTTCCCGCACATTTCTCAATAGTTGTGTTCACATAAAACTCAGATAACGATTTTTGTTTCATCATTTTTAAATTTGCAATTTTTATGACATCAATAAATTCTATTGAAGCATATGTAGGATGGAATGTTTCCAAATATTTCATTAAAATAGATTTGAAATTTGTAACTGTACAGTTATTTGGAACTAAAGCAAATGGGCCACTATTGCTTGCCTCATTCACAGGATCAAATTTTCTGAGCTGAAGAAGTTCTGTTGTTTCCACAATTGGCCCCGTGTTTGTGTACGCTGGGTGTTAGTCTGCTTGAGCTGCAGTAATAGTATAACTAATTTGTTACTGTAAAAATGGTGGAGAACAATGATGAGTAAAGAAAAAATTATTTTAGAGAACTGCTCGACTTTTACACCTGTGTTTCTTCTGCGCTGTTAATTTTTGGCGCAAATACAAATAAAAGCTGTTGCTGTTTGAATGTACATTAAAGCAAAAATCTAAAAGGAAGAAGACTGTTAACAAGCTCACATGGATATTGTGATAACAATAAACTATAATAAATATATTAATATCAAAAGTCCACTATAAGGGAGATAAAGATGCACCCTTATCAATCGAAAACCCAAAGTAGTAGAATATAATCGCGATTTAAAGTAATCGCGATCGTCGCGTGACATAGCCGTAATTGCTATCACAGCTATACTAGGCAGAGTTTTGTTGAGCGTAATGTTTTCCAACAAAAAAGTGCGAGTGAATAAATCTAGGGTATATGGATTTTATTATAAAGAAAAATTTCACACATTGCGCATTTCTTTTTAAGTGTGTTAACATGCGCACTAAAAATAAAAATAAAAAGGTTGCTAAGCTGCCAATTGCGTAAGCCAAAAAGAAAATGCGTTCAAAAGATTGTGACCGCATGACCAGCCGAGCAGTCTTTGTATTAAATTATTAAATAACTTAATTTTGTTTTAAATCTAAACGATACAACCAAATAATTTACAACAATCTTATTCACATCCTGCTCAAATTTGACTTTCTTATGAGCTCAAACATGCGTACTATACACTTTTCTAATGCTGCTTGTATTTTAACACCAACTGAAAATTGCTACCTTTTGAGCTGTGCGATGATTTTGTGTTTTGATCAAGCACATTAATTACACGTGTACAACGTTTTCACATCTGCTCCTTTGTGGTATTGCACTGCTTATATGCATAAATACCCTGCAAATTAAATGTTTAAAATGCATACATTGCTTTTCTGCACAAACCTTGCACCAACGCTTTCTTTCTGTGATAATATTTTATGTATTATAACCAAGACTGGCGTGACGACTAAGTAAAAGCAGAATGGTGTGCATTTGCTAAAGTTTATTACGTAATAAAAGTTAATCTAAAACTACTATATTATTCAAAAGTGATATTCTCCAAGTGGGGATACAACGCTTTGAACTTTTTGACAAAAGAGGCCTGGCCAAACTCTTCAGATAAAAATATAACCTGTTCCAGTGACGTTATTGCCAGTATTAAGTATTTTATGCAATTAGGTTTTATATCCTTGGAACTTGCGGTTACTGCGCCATTCAGCTTCAGTTGGGTGATGTTTGTTGAGATCGGATGCACTTGATTAAGGCTTAGCTCAAAGGCACTGTCACTTCTGATTTTGCCTAGTATCAGCTTGGTCAACCGGGGAACTTTTGGCAATAAATCTAAAATTGAGGTAAACATTACTTGTTGGCAAATTTCAAGAGCATGGAGATTAGTCCAACATATTACCTGTGCATCAAATCTAGACATGTCTATGTTCAAATCAAGAACCGAATACTTAATAGCATTTGTATCTCCAAAAAAGCTGTTTGTTGTTTCATAAAAGTCATTCATATCCATATCTGCATCTGGGGTCAACATAACATCGCAATCACCTATTGTTCCCCTGCTTGAAGAGTTCATCAGCTTCAATGACTTGTATGACCCCATTATCTCTGCTTTGTCTATACGCTTAAACTCAATAGACGAGTTGAAGATATTGCTTTTACTATTTACGTCACAAATATCTATATATTTCAATTTTGGCATTTTTAAGGTAAATGGCTGTTGCTCAGTTGCATTGTTAGAACCAACCTGGCCAGTAAATTTGTTTGTAGAGCCGCTGTTGCAATGGTTCAGCTTAAAGGTTCTTAAATTTTTGAATATAATCTCATTTGATTCGCTGTCGTTGCTCGTAAAGCTGTTCCAAGTAAGATTACTGAGATCCCCTTCGATTTTAACGCACTCTGTGTTTCCCCTGTTTATGGTAAATAGCGGCACATTGTTAATATTGTTTGAATTAATTCTCAAGCTGCTTAGCTCTGGTGAAAATGTGTTGGTAGTAGATTCAATAGGAACATCGCAATGATATGATTTCAGTTGGTGTACGTAGCTGTTGAAAATAATACTGCAAAATTTGCTCATATACGCATTGCATTTGTCGGATGAGTGTATGCCAATGTTGTCGATATGTGGCAGTGTTTTAACTAAATTATTTGCAAACACGCATGTAGCTTGCATATACTCGCAAGTACTATCATTGTACCAGATATCAGAGGTATTAGGCTCATTCAAATACACTTCTAGTTTTTGTATTTTTGGCCATATATTAGAGCCGTAGCATATAATTCTTTGGAGCCTGTTAATTGTTGCGTCCATAATAGTTAGACTCTTCAACTCTGGGCACAACATAAGCGGCGTACTGTTTTGGTTTTTTTGATAGCGTATAAACTGGACATATTCAAAAGCAATGTCCCTTTCAGCAAAGTTGTACTTTATAACCATTTCCTCTAGTTGCTTGAAATTTATAGTTTCTGTCACCAATTTATCTTGAAACATGTCCCAAGTAAATGTGGACTCAAGGTTGATAAGCATTAAGCATTTTAGTGATTCGGCATATATCCTCGGTAGCGTGCTCAGAGTATTGTTATTGGCATTCAGAGTCAAGTGCGTGAGCTCGCGCGAAAACTGTTTTGCTGTAAATTCCATTGGATAAACAAACCCAACATGAGTTAACTGGTTAGCGTACAGGTTGGCCAATGCATTGTAGAAATACACCTTGTTGTTTTTATACGAAGAATAGTCCAAGCGCATTTGAGTAATACTGGGCATGTGGTGTTTGGTTTGCGTAGCCAAATAGTTGCTGTGCTCAATGGGGATACTCGATATTTGGTTTGAATCGCCTTTGTAAAGCTCGCACATGAAAATGTTTAATTTTGTCACGTTTGGCCACTGATAGTTTTCAAAGCTCAGTAGATGCTCGAAGTGGCGGAATGTGGGAACTGCAATGTCCAGGTTTCGCAGAGCTGGAAAATACAACTTTGCGGTGCTTTTGTTTTCCTCCATATATGACCCGGCTACGAAATCCAAACTCAACTCGTGCAAGTTTGAAAACACGAAGTTATCAGTGGGCCCGGTGTTTGCCAGCTCGTTCCACATAAATGACCTGGGAATATTTCTCAATTTTAATTTCTGTAGTGTCTGACAGTTAATCATCGGTACATGTGTTGTAAGACGTATATCAACATCAAGTGACACCAGCTGGCTAAAATAGACCGGCTCTTTTAGCAATAGCGGTTCGTAATTCCAAAGGTGTTTTAGATTGTGCGAGTACAAGATCAAAAGCGGGCTGAAAATTGCTGATACGGACCCATCCTGGTCGGATAAAAGACGAAAGTTGCTGACATGTGGCATGTGAGTGATTAGCTGTTCGTGAAAGTGCCCGGAGCATTGCAAAACCTCAGATTGAAGCCCGTGGCTGAGAAAGATACGCGGAATCATACCTCCAACGATTTCGATTTTACTGATGCTACTCCAATCGCAGCTTCCAAATGAAAAAATTGAGTCTGCCTCGGTAACTAGCGAGTGGTAATACGGAGGATACTGTATTCTAACGAGCAGTGTTTTGGCAAAACATGCGTTTCCGGTGGCCTTTATCAGCCCTATATTTGTGTTTGCTAGTTTATTTTCGGCGTTTTTATTTGATAAATGGTCAACAAAACCTTGGTTCTGTCGAGCAGACCCGTCCAGAATGGCGTTTTGGTAGACCAAGCACTTTGCGGCTTCTCTCCACGCGTGGCATACTCCCAGCAGCGGCAAATATTCTGTCCACTTGTCGAGCGTGGTTTCGTCGGCGTTTATAAGTTTGCACAAAATTTTGTCGAAAACGACAAACGGAAGTTGACTAAAGCAAGACATGGAAAATTTAATGTATATGTTAATTATGAATAAATTAATAAGAAATAATGAAGAGTAGAGAGAAAAGAAATAATAATAAAAATAATTTATATTAGATTAAATGCGTAAACGGTATCAGCTGTGGACTAGAACTCCGAAAAAGAACTATCCACAAAAGAGGGCAGTTTCTATTAATAAATCACACGAGTACGTACGCAGAAAAGGATGTCTAATATGTAGCGACTGTAGAATAATTGTGTAAGATGTAATTTAGCAGCGAAAAAAGGGAAAACTTTACTTTCTGCTCAATTTCTTGCGTTTTTCTCTTTCGCCGTGTGCGCGTTTAAATAAAAAGAGTGACTTTCGCCTTTTCTTTTTAATAAGAAAGCGCCAAGGCCGTGTGTATACTTTGGTTGCAATTAAAGCTTCAACCCCAACAAAGCTGGTATATTAGTGCCCTTTGTAGTGTTTATTTTCCCCCTGTTTTCGCTCGGCAGGGGCCAAGAAACGAGTATACTTTTGAAACCCCCCTTTTTCACAAAATTCGCACAAACATGTGATATTTCACCCTCTTACCGACAAAACTAATTCCATGCCCAGCCAATGTTTTTTACTTCCAAAAATATACGTGAGTAATGTAATGTCGAAATAAAAAAATAGCCAACAACCTACTCGGCTTTCTTCTTTTCCATATCCACTTCAGCTGGCGTCTTCCTCTTGGGGAACTTGAACCACTGGTAGCACAGGACGAAGAACACAACATCGTCGCGCAAAGTTCCAATACGTTCAATCAACGGCATGGGCACAACCAGGGCATACAGGTCATCGATAAACGTCAGCAAAAAGCGGTAAAGGAACGCAGTCAACGGAAGCATATCCACCGTGCGTAGTTTGTGGTTAATAAGCAACTGTGGCCACATTTGTATAAACTCCAGTGTATATACCGTGGCCAAGCTGATGTGCAGGAACCAGCTGATAAAGGACTCATGGTGCTGGTAGAGCAGGGAGAAAGCGGCATACAGGGACATGGCCGGCAGGCACACAAATATCATGTACCAGGCAGTCTGCTGGTCGACCTCCCTCTGTACCTTCTTGCGGTTCTCCATCTCGGCCGAAACAGGGCCCTCTGCAACCTCGGGCTTGCGCTTTCCAATGGTAAACAGATCCCTAAAGCTCAACACCTTTGTAACCTTCCATGCCTCGACTAGCGCCCCGGCGGCAGCGCCCAGGAGCACCACAATATTGGTCTCCTTACGCCGATCCCACATGTACATAAAGCTAATCCACGAACTAGCCAGACTCATCAGCATGGAAGAGCGCGAGATACCGTCCAACCCCTCGGCGGCAGCGGTCTTCCCTGCCCAGAACGATACGTCCTCCTTGTACGCTAAGAACTCAAACAAAATGTGCAGTGCCATGGCCGACACTGTGATGGCCAACATCATGGGGTTGACACCGTAGACCATTTGCTTCAGATTGTCGACGTCCGTTTCCGTGTACTGAATTAGACTGCGGCTGGAGGTCAGCTCATTAAGCCCCTGGCTGACATAATTGCTCAGCCGGAACCACCCAAGCACAACACCGCTCAGGGCCAGATCTATTTGCAAGTCGAGGGCGTCCAGAGGTGAGTCTTTGGAAACGTGAGATTGATTGGTCAGTGGATACCAGTTTTCGGCAGTAATCGATAGGGGGTTTTCCCAGAGCAGAGGGATATACGGCGCGCTGCGGCTGTCCTGAACCCGGTTGACGCGCAAATAAGGACCCAGATCAAGAGGGAATCCCCAGTCGTAAAACCAGTTATCTTCCAGCACAATCTCCCAGCTCACCCGCGTCTTTCCATGCGGCACCCACACCGCCTCTTCCGTCGCCTCTGCCTCTGTTGCCTTCCCCACTGTGGACTCATTGCCTTCCAGGAGCGCATGCTTGCGGTTAATCTTGCGTGGCCGAACGCTCACCAGGGTAGTACGAGCCACAGCCGCCATCTTGTCGCCAAAATCAGGGAACACCGCTCCGGCCCTTTGCACAAACAAAAAGGCAAATAATTCAGTGCCGTTCTGCTGCCTCAGGGCATCAGGCAAAACTACCCTCACCTGGTCTGAGAATTTGGGATGCCGGCGGGTGAGCGGCTGGGGCGGGATATGCCAGATACGCTGGGCTGTAGAGAGGAAGAGCTGCGGGTCCTCTGTGAGTGTCGACATGGTTGTAATGTACATGGCGGCCTCGTACTCGAAGGGCTCTTGCCAGGCGAGTGGGTGTACGGTGGCTAGGTCGCGGATAGCTGGCTGTGGGTTGAGAAAGGGGATGTGCGTAGATGGATAGAAGATGCGGATGGAGATGGTCAGGATGCGTGACATCCACCAGGCAAAGATCGCAAAAGCCGCGACTGAGGACGCCTTGCCGAGAAACGACATTTTGAACGGGGGATGCACAAATTAGAAAAAAAAAAAAAGGAATTAGAATGCAATAGAATAAAATACAAAACAAAAAAGAAAAAAGCAAAAGCAACACCAAAAAAACAATGCCTTGTTTGGCTATATCGCCCCGCTCATATACATTTCATATTAAGTTGTCTTTCGTGTGATCAGTCCCTGCATCATATCAAAAGAGTTTCCGTCCGGCTCCAAGCCATACACGGCCGTGGGGTTAAGCAGACTGCGGACCATGAGCAAGCCGTCCTTGGGACACAGTCCGACGACGCGGGCGCTTTCGTGGCCGCGCGATGCCAGCGTAACAACCTGGTCCCCATGGATCCAGTAGCGATAATACGCAGGAAGCAGAGGCGCAAAGCCACGTAACAGAAACTGGCGATACAATTCCTCAAACTTGGCCGTAATCAGAGCCAGCGTCTGCTCGACCGACAAAGCGGGCAACTGCGTGCCGTTACGGCGATTAAGCTGGGAAATAAGGTTGTTGATGGACGTTGTGGGCAGCGCGTTGGCCACGCTGAGGCCAAACCCAAAGAGAAGCGTAAACTCGTTGGTTTTAAACGACGACGTGACAAGGAGGCCGCCGATCTTGACGTACTCGCCGCTGTCCGTCTGCGCATAAATGTCATTGGGCCACTTGAGGCGCAGTGGCAGGTCGGCGTACCCGGGCAAAGAGCGAATGGCATTGACAGCGGCCAGCGAAAACAGGTACTGGAGCATGACCACGGGTGCCTGGTCCATGCGCGGATGCCGCAGCAGCATGGTAAATTGCAAGCAGCCCGGTGGCGAGATCCAAGCGTTGCCTCCGCGTCCGCGCCCGGCCACCTGCACCGAAGCTACGTTGACGGTTCCGTTGGGAAGCAGCGCCTGGAGCTTAAGATTCTTTTCGAGGAACGTCTGTGTCGACTCGGCCACGTCCGCGTACATAAGCCAGGACCCGGCTGTGTGGGCCCGTGCAGAAAGCATGTGCTGCAGCGCCAGGCCCATGTCGAAACGCGGCGTCTCCAGCCGCTCAGGCACGGCGTCTGCCGTGCACATGACCAAGAGAGCTGAGCCGCGCTCGCTGGCTTCAGCCGCCGGCTGCATGGCCTGCAGGCGGTCCAGGGGAGCGCGATGTGGACCGTGGGCCGTGGCGGCAGCAATGTGGATGTCATCAGCGCCGTCTCTCAGCACCCGGTGCGTGTCCGCCGCCGCGTTGAGTGCGTACATGGTCGAGGCAGCCGCAGCCACGCCGGATGCGCGCGCAGGCACCAGAAACACGGGCGAGCGTTTGGGTATGCCGCCGGCCGCGTCATCAGCCATTGCGCTCGCGTCAACGTCCAGCCGCATATGCGCCAGGAGTGCGCCCAGCAGCCGGCGACGATGCAAATCGTGTGCCTTGAGGTGCTCAACCAAGTGGCGGTTGTGTGTGCGCGTGTAGCAAGACGGCACAAGACAGTCCCAGGCGTACTCTGGGTGCAGCCCCGACAAAACAGCCGTGCCCTTGCCCACGCGGCACACAACCACGGCGGCAGCCCCGATTACGCTCTGGGCGCGATCCAACGGATTGGTGACGTCCGGCGCGTAGCGCACCAGCACAGTGGTGTTTTCCAGGTTGTCTGCGTCCACAAAGTACCCGCCGCCATTATAGTAAATTCGCAGGCGCTCGGGATCTCCGCGCCACGACTCCAGCGGCAGCCTAAAAGCCGCCTGATCTACGGTGACCTCGGCTGCGCGCGCGCCGTCCTCCGAGTTGTAGTCGTATCCGGGATATGCCGTCCCCAGGCATGTTCCGTCAAAAAAGGCCAGATCGCGCGGTCCGTTCACCTCGATCGCAGTGTTTGGCTCAAAAATACACCACGCGCTGCCGTAGTACCCGCCGGCGCACAGGCCCAGATACCGCCCACCGCCCTGCACCCACTGCCGGATCCTCCTGTTGGCCTCACCATGTAGCGCCTCGGCGTAGGGCTTGTCGCGCCCGCCTGGTATCACTACCAGCGCAGTCTTGCTTTCCCATGGCTGCGTGCGCAATGTGTTAGCGTCGACCGCCATCACTGCGTAGCGGTGTCCGAGGAACTGCCGCAGTGTGCGCATCGATGCTGTGAATGAGCTGAGCCCGACGCCGGCCCCGTTGTATACCAGCACATTGAGTTGGCTGCTCATTGGTTAGTAATATATAAATGTGTAAATAAGCCGCTAATTTTTTTACTGCAACATAAACACATGAAGAGAAAAAGTATGAGCTGGCTGATTCCGTTGCCAGCTGCCCTTTTGGCATTTGACAAGTCACAGTGGCATTATTTGAGCCAATCGCGAATGTACAGAATATTTTTTGATTTTGGCAAACAGACCGGCGAGCCAAAATTGATCTGCTTACTTACCTTGATCCCATCTCCTGTCGACAAACAACTAGTTTGAATTGTTTTTTTTGCTCTCTGAACACTCTTCCCTTGTTTTTTTTATTCTTTTGTTTGGTTTTAATTATCAACTCCAAATTTAAACCACACAATTCAACATCTCTTTTGTTTAGCCACACTTCTACCTGCGCAAATGCCTCGTCTGCCTCGTGAAAAACTGTCTGCCAAAGCTCAAATTTACTCGTGCAAACAATGTAACAATACGTTTTCAACAAATAACGAACTCAGTGAACATGTGCGCTCACACAGCCCACTGAGAGTCATGTCAGCAAACGGAATCATACACAAACTCAAGTGGAAGGATGACAAGGTCAAATGTGTCTGCGGGTTACTCTTTGCGCGAAGCTACATGCAGTTGTTCCATGCCACCGTTTGCAAGGCCCTCAACGACACCGAAGCAAAATATGACACCATAATCGCCGACGCCAGCAAAGCTCAAGTAAGTACTTTAAGATACACGGCTAACGACGCATTCACTGTTTTTACTTTGGCCATTTTGCATACTGATGTTATCTGTCTTTTAAAGAAAATGTTCTTTGTTGTAGTCGCGACCAAAAAAGAAACACGTTGAAGCAATAAACATCAAGGTCGATCGCGGCAGCGGCTTGATTATATGCAAAACATGCCACTCTGCCATTCCTCCCAACATGTTGTACAACCACGCATACCGGTGCCGATTCCGAAACGATACCGAAAAAGAAATTAAAGTCAACGTTGATATCATCAGAAAAGCGCACCGCTACCTATTGACTCCAAAAGCAGGTGCCCTTAACCAAGAGGAGTTTGAGGCATGGTACAAGAAGCGCTCAACCGAGGAAGGCCCCTCGATTCCTGGAATCAAGGTGTTTGACGATGGATATTGGTGTAACCACTGCACCTATGCTGCAAAGACCAAGATTGTGATTGGTAATCATTTGAACACTAAGCATATGGTAGGCAGGAAACCCTCCGAATTTACCCCTGGATCCGTGCAGCAGATCATTAGTAATGGCAGATATAAGCTGTATATGCGCGTTTCAGAGTCAGCCAAATCGGATCATGATGATGATGAGTTCGATGCGTAGGGGTGGCTTTGACGATTGGACTTGGGAGCTTGTGGAACATGTGTCACAATTATCTTTTTTTTGCTAGAAAATTATTTTTAAACATTTATCCGGATGAGGCTAAAACAAAGAAAAGTCCACGTTTTATTTTCTTTGTTACCACGGATTAGGGTCCATGATAGAACATACAGACATCGCAGATTTCGGGTTCCAAAATCTTCGTGCGGCGCTGCTCATGTGAAAAAGTAATATAAAAAGAAGCGAATCTGGCATGCCGAGGGTGAAAATAATTATTACATCACATTATTCTTATCTTTTCGCAACTAAAGAATAATACATTTTTCTTCTCATTCTCACTTTCAGACCATGCCCGTCAACAATATCAAGCTCAACAATGGCGTTCTCATGCCCGAGATCGGCCTCGGCACCTGGAAGGCCAACGAGGAGGGCACCCTCGCCAAGACAATCAAGACCGCCATCGACTTGGGCTACAGACACATCGACTGCGCCAAAATCTACGGCAACCAGAAGGAAATCGGCAGTGCATTGTCCGAGCTCAAAGTTCCACGCAACGAGCTATTCATCGTGTCAAAGATCTGGCAGAACAAGCACCGTCCGGAGCTTGTAGAGGGCGCCCTAGACGAGATTCTTGAGGAGCTCCAGCTTGAGTACCTCGACCTCTTGCTGATCCATTGGCCCTACGCGCTCAAGCCCGAGCGCGATGACCTGGTGTTTACTGCCGATGACCTGGACAATGTACCCATTGTTGACACATGGAAGGCCATGGAGGCCCTGCTGGACACCGGCAAGGTGCGGTCTATCGGTGTTTCCAACTTTAACAAGGCCATTCTGGAGAAGTTGATCCCACAGTGCCGCATTGTCCCTGCTGTTAATCAGGTTGAGATTCACCCGTACAACCAGGGCAATGAGCTGGTCGACTACTGCCAGAAGAATGGCATCAATATCACTGGGTACTGCCCTCTGGGCGGATCCAAGATTACCGTGATGGATGACGAGTTCATTAAGAGCGTGGCTGAGGCTCATGCCTGCACACCAGCGCAGGTGGCTTTATCCTGGGCCTTGTCGCGTGGCATTGCTGTCATTCCCAAGTCTACTAGTCCTACTCGGTTGAAGCAGAACTTGAATAAGGTCGATTTGTCAGCGGATGAACTGCGCATGTTTGCGAAGATTACCAAGCACGAGCGCAAGGTTGACCCTGCTCGCGATATCAGGGAGCTTGAGTGGATCTTCCACGAGGACAAGGCGCAGTGCCCGCTTATCTAAAATGTGGCAATAATAACTTTTTGTATTGAATTGTCACGTTTCTAAATATAATATTGACATTGTGAAGATATTGTGAAGATATTAATTTATGTGCATGGTGATTTTGATTTCGGAAACTTTAAGAACAATTGTTAATTGAAATAGAATCTAATATATAATATAAATTGAAATAAAAAACTAATATAAAATGTTAAAATAAATAAGTAAAAAGTGTAACTACTTTTTTGCGTTCAGTAGAGCGCGCGCAATCCTTATTACATTGACCAGAATGAGCAACATTGATACGCGGTCTGGTATCCTTACCAGGTTGATTACGTCCGAGCACTCCATCATGGTATTGTCGTCGTGAATGCATTCAAACAGCACGCGCGACCCGGCGGTCGCGTAACACAGCAAGTACTTGATTGCGCTATCTTTCTTGCCAACTGAACCCTTCTTCATTTTTTCTGTCAACTCGCGTGCTATAGTTCTGACATTCCCCGTCTTTTTCTCCTCTCCCTTGAAGACCAGCTGATCATCGATAATCATTAGAAAGTCAGGGCGTTTTTCCAACACAGTCAGTGACTCCTCTGAAGCATTGCGGTCAAACCTTATGTCCATTTTCAAGTGGTCTTGTGCCGTGCCCATGATGCCCATGAGGAAGACATCGACCACTTGCTGCTGCATGGCCTCTGTGCCCTTGCCAGCATTTCCAACTGTTAGGGCTGCCTCCACCCGCGGCGTCAGCGTTGGGCAAATATTCCCTACCTCCTCTACAATGCAAAAGTTTTCACTCAGCACCTCTTCGGAAACACCCTCCTGCTTCAGCATAGAATATATGTAGTGGTGGATAGGTATTTTTACCAGAAAGTTGGCCCTGAGCGCCTTGCGCAGCTCGGAAAGAGTGGGCACGACATTCGGAGGAGCAAATAGTGAAGTGCACATTTCAGATTCTTTTGACTCGGCGATGGTATAACTGGTTGCAAAAAGTGATTTATTAGAGCCGACCGACAGGCGACGACCCACAGTTGAAGGCTCGGATCCCTCGGCCGTCTCTTCGTTTAGTGGTTTCTTGGTCTGGTCGGAAATATTAATATTTGAAAACTGGTTGAGGAGGAGTTCCATTTTTTTATAGAGACTAGCGACATCTTCGACCTCAATTTTCGAAGCAACCGGGTTGTCAACCTTTGAGGCGGCGGCGTTTGCGGCTATCGACCGCACTTTGGCTGCTAAGCGGCTGCTCTTCCGGTGCGACTTTTTTGCTGAGACAAGCGTAGGGCTTAATTCTGGGACGTTTGGCATTGTATAATTGCTAAAAGTAAATGGTGTTGATAAGTAATGTGTATGGTAAGTGCTAATTTGGGAATAAGTTGGAAATAAAATAAAATTGATGAGTTTTGGATATTGGGCGGATGCCAATCTTTTTATTTTATTTACAATTGTCAATTTGGCCTGTCGACAGAAAAGTTCAACTTGGCGATGCTGGCTACAAAGCATCAATGAACTATTGTAAAAACAATGTACATTACTTTTTATTAAAAAATATGAGCGTGACAAAGAAAGCGGATGTCTTCACAAATGATAAAGACACTAAAAAGGCGCCCAGCTGATAGACAGCAGCAACCCCGGCAGCAAGAACCCCAAAATAGCAACTCAATAAATAAGTGCTCAATATGTACATATAATACTTTTTTAACATATTTTCTCCAAATGGGGGTGTATGATACACCAGTTAACAAAGTGAATAAAAAAAGTAGGGCAACGCCATATGTAGCCACGTTATCCACTTTTACTGTAATGACCAGCACATGGAATTTGCAAAACAAATCACGCTACTTGTTTTTACATTGCTCGTGTGGGATACAGGTTTACTTTGCATGTAGAAAAATATAAACAATAAATCAAGTGGCAGAAAAAATAGAAATTGAGTTTAAATAATACGTTACAATGCAATTTATTATACTCAATACACAAAAAGTAAACCGCACTGCTATTTTTAAATACCAGCACCAAAGGTAATAGCAAATACACCCAGTAAAGCAGCAGTACTCCAAGAGTACATTGTGGAGCGCGAGATGCCGTGGCTGTGATATGCCCTGAACTCGGCAGCTGGCATCAAGGTGAATTCATCCCCAGACTCGAGAGCAAGCGCCTTGTCAACGCACACGACATTGTCGTCCTTCAGGCGGCACACGTTGTTGCCATCGCAAGTGAGGTTAGTCCAGAGCTTGTTAGAGCAAATCTGATACATGCCCTCGCTTCCAAAAACGCACTGCGTGGCATTTTCTTGCTTGCAGGGCTGGTCGGGGACATCGATAATGGGCGTGCTGGGGTCGTGGCACACAGCGCTTCCTTGTTTTGTGCCGCACACATTGCCAACATCGCAGGTTGAGTTGGTCCAGTAGTTTTCGTAGCAGATCTGGAAAACGCTTTCATCTTCATCTACGCAACGCGTAGCGTTGGCTGTTGTGCAGGGCTGGATGGGAGCTTTGGCTGTGGCTTCATCGACGCACAGCGCCTGTCCGCCGCGGAACAGGCAGAAGCTCTCATCACCGCAAGTGAAATCTGTCCAGTAGTTATCTACGCAGGTTTGGAAAGAGTGGGCGTTGTTGGTGGAGCACTGGGTTGCATTGGCGGTGGTGCAGGCCACAAGCGGGATGTCGGCAATTGCCAGCTCAACGCAAGATGTTTGCCCATTGCGCGCCATGCACACGTTAGTGCCGTCGCACTGAATCTTGTTCCACTCGTAATCCACGCACATGAAAAAATTGGACCTGACGTTGCTGTCACACATGGTGGAGTTGAGTGTGTCGCAGGGAATCTTGGGCTCGTTGATCTCGGGTTCGGAGGGAGTCGGCGCATTGGGGTCCATACATACTGCCTGATCCTTGACTGTGCGACATTCGTTGCCGGCAGAGCATACCATAGAAATCCAGGCATTTTCGGTACATGTGAAGAAGCCGGCCGCGTTGCTAGAGTCGCACATGGTGGTGCCGTTGGCTTGGCAGTATATTTTTGCCGGAGACAGGGACGAATAGGTGGGTGATAAAGCGCTGACAGACGAGGACGAGGAGCCCAACACATCGACAGACGAGGACGAGGAGCCCAACACATCGACAGACGAGGACGAGGAGCCCAACACATCGACAGACGAGGACGAGGAGCCCAACACATCGACAGACGAGGACGAGGAGCCCAACACATCGACAGACGAGGACGAAGAACCCAACACATCGACAATGTTGCTTTGCCCGGTGATGATATCAACATAGTTGTCACTGGCACTCCGAACAGTAAGGTTGCTTGTGCTTGCATTGCTTGATCCCGAGCTGGAAGTTGCTCTGGTAATAGCAATGCTTGACGTGTTTTCCTCAACAGTTGTGGCACCAATTGTCACAGTTGATGGGCCGTCGAGGCCACTGAGGTCGCCGAGATTATCGGAAATGGACGTGTGATCTACATATAACCGATTAAAATACAGAAAATGATTAGTTAAACAGTTAAATTTAAAATATTCGCCCAAACAATTGGCATTTAGCATATTTGAATTTATATATTAAATGTGTACGTCCAATAACTTACCACTACTGATGCTTTGGCCAACGGAAAGTGCCGCAAGGGCCAGTGTAAAGAATGTCGCTGTCTTCATTGTTTGATTTTTTAGAATGCAAAAGTACAGTATGGAACGTTAAAGTAAAAAATATGTTTGTGTGTGTGATTCAAAAATGAAGTTCGTTTAAAGTGTTGGCAGTTTATTAATTTAAAATGTTATTTTAATATACGGGTAGGTGAATTCAATGGATGCAAGGGATGCAAGGGATGCAAATGATGAGGAGAAAATGTCGTGAAAATGAAGAGAGAAGGCACGAATAAATAAGAAAATTTTGTACATCTAGAGTGCAGCCCAGACAGGCGTCCTTTTAAACAATGTTAGAACGCTAAGCGTCAAAGAGAAAATTACAGTCTTTGCTGTTCAAATGGGTTGGGGTTTTGTGGCAATGGTGAGAAGCGCGGGTATACTTGTTATTTTTCCCTTTGAAGTATGCATTTGGGAAATGGGGCTGGCGCCCTTTTGATTTCTTTGTGTGTATAGTAATTGCCAGAATAAACGAGTACAATGAATCTTTATTAAAACAGAAGCTGAGGAAACCTCCAATTGAACCTTCCATGCTGCCATTTTACAGGCAGTAGTTATAAAATCCTGGCCGCTGCTGCATTAATACCTGCTTGGAATTGACTTAAGCTCAGCTGAGCAGAGAGCTTGCGAGCTATGTGGTGAGAGCCACCACAGTGTGTATGCAGAGGATCGAATTATAAAAAGTATAAAGGGCCGCGCTACAAAGGAGAAGGAATTCACAGTGGTGGATCAGCGAACCCCCATGTAGACTAGAATATTACTTTGTGGGTATTTTAGTAATACCTGTTTGCCTCTGTGTCTCCTCATCTAAATTTGAACTGGGCACAGAAAGCAAATCCAGAAGTGAGGACAATCATCGTGTAGCTTGCACACTGAACTTTAAATAGTTTTTATATAGCTTCTTTGGTGTTTAAAAATAGAATTTTGGTGTGGGGTGATTCAGTTTGATAACTTGAAATTCGGGAAAGTGTAAGATTTCAACCTGTTTTTATTGCGGCATCTCATCTTGAGTCCAAAAACTCAGCTGTTTAAACTTTGTCCATCATGTTTTCCATGCCAATTGTTGAAAATTATTCACGGTTGTAAAAACAGCAAAATACTAATTGATTGTTTGTTGTTGTTATTATTGCTGTTGTATGTAACCTTGGGATTGACTGTCGACGTTTTCGTTCAAAAGAACGGGTAGATGAATCAGGTAGTTTCCGTCTCTACGTTGAAAGAAAGGTATACACCATCTGGCACTTTATTTTCTCACTTTTGCAAAGTCGTACCCTTTGAAAATAATAAAGCTCTGCACTCGAAATAGAATCCGGATACATGGTAAAAATTATTTGATAATCAATAGTATTTGAAAGACAGCAAGCTACATCTAGAATGGTAAATTCAGAATTAAACATATAATCAATTGAGATTAGCGTAAAAGCGAGGTTTCCAAAATATATTCACGAACCCGCATTGTTGCAGATAGCCTGAAAGTACACACACCACGCATGCACATGCACACATATGCCCGGTGTGTTGCATCTTCATAAAAAAATACAAAATTAATATATATATTGTGTTTGTGTTTGTGTTTGTGAGAGCGACAGAAAAATAAAAATATGTCTTGTTAGGCTCTCTTGCGTATCACCTGTTTAACAATTATTTTATTTTAAAATGTGCAAACGATGCTGACAATTTTGTTTTGCATATGCAGGCAAGAAATATTACTGCTTGTCAGAGTATATGCGAGTGTAGTTTTGGCTGGGTGCGTGCGTGCATGCGTTTGATTGACCGCTCAGCTGGACACAATAATAAGGCCAATTTGTAAGCAGAAACATGCCGCTCAATAAGAACAACAGCCAGGTCGACACATGCAACTGGCAATTTGAATTTGAATAAATGGCCAATACCTCGAACATCGTCGTAGTTGTTCGTTGGGCCTTTAAAAAAACTTCAGGTTAAGAGAACTGTCGGACAAATAACCCAAGGGTAGTCGTGCAATTTCGCGTATGTGGCATGTGGATCTAGACATTATTGTAACTTAATAATGATGTGCAAAGCGCATAAATTACTTTTTGTTTGTTTATGGAATGTGTACACTTTAAACCCGGACAATAAGATAATATTTGTACAGCGCCCCCACGTGCCTCTTGCTTTTTTCGAGGATAATACATACAAGCAAGCTGCGCTTTGTGCTTTGTGTTATGTGGGAGTGAATAATGCGATTCCGCGTTTCTCAGTGACGCAGCATCTACAGATCGACAAACAGAAAACTGGTGGGTGGGTGCAATTAAAAAACAATATTTTCTTACTTTTCCGGGTCGTATTTTATTCTTAGGTTGTGGAGTCAACGAAAAAAGAGGCAAGTGATATCTGGACAATAGGATTGTCCAATGTGAGCACATGGGCAAGGAAATATGTTGTGTATGGCTGCCTTTTTTGCTTCTGTGTACCAAGGAAAGGAGGCTGAAAAGGGAATATGATTTCCCGAGATAAGAGAAAAATAAAGTGTAAGGTGATAATCTGTTGTCATTTTTTTAAACGACACGTGCAGAGTAAAGTGTTTGACGCTGTGTATACCTGGATATGTGTTCCCAATGCAGAAATAACAATAGTCGTCGGGAAACTGTATTTACTGGAAATCGCAATTTTCGAGATACACCCTATTTTTTTATGTTTTCTTTTTGTCTGCGGACACTCACTCGGGGTTTGGACAAACAGTTGTCAAATTTCAGGACGACAAAGTCGGAGAGAATAACCCAAATTGAATACGGTTTTTTGACAAAAAAGAAAATAACAATAAAACAAGCTGCAATGTCTATTTCTGCCCCATAGAGAAGCTCTTCCAGCGAGAACGCAAACAACAGCAAACAACAACAGCAAACAACAACAACAGGAATTAATGTGCGTGGGATTGAAGGTGTAGTTGACAATACAAAATAGTCCGCCTGTCCACCCACCATATATTGCTACTTTACTGTCAGTTGAACCGCCCCCAGCCAATCAACCCTTTGTCGAGAAGCACAGATTATCTGCATCGGCATTTCTGTCTCAATTTCAGTTGCCCAAAAATAAACACAATACGCCCGCTGCTGTTGAAATCGGTGTTATTGTTGTTGCCAATTTAAATCGAGAATACTCAGCTGACCCATGTATTAGAGCCAATGTCAGCAATGGGCTTTTTGAACATGTGCGCTGACTCTCAGGCAAGATAGGGGGTGAAGGGGGAAGCAGGAAACAATGTATCTTTGCTGTGAGTGAGGGTGCGAATGGAGGTGGAAACAGACGAAATTTAGGCAGAAGGGTTGGTGCCGAGTTAATAGCGTGCTCCGCTCTTCACCTCACCTCGCTGCCTCGGCTCCTCAGCCGCCGTCTTCATGCAGAGACGAACAGAAAATCGTCCACACACTATTTGGCCATATTTAGGGTCAATTTTTTGGCGCAATAGTCACTCCACAACGCATCGTCCTCTCATCATCGTGCGAGCGGGAGATTAACTCATAGGTCGCCGATGACGCACTATTATATTCACTGGGAGCATCGGGATTACCGACGGAGCTGCCCGAAATCCCAATAAAAATTAAAGTCAAGGTGTTGTTCAGCAAATGAGAAAAAAGATGTGGAAATCGATTCGAATTCCATCTGGATTCTATCATTGCTTTGATGACAAAAGCGTATTACCCGTCAGCGCCCAGGTTAGTCACATAGAGCCCATGGCAGGCTCTGCTTAATTGCCTGTTGCTGGCCAGAAAATGAAAAATGGCACCACGGCACTATCGATCACGAAATGGTAGCGCAAAATGACTCGTTTGCATCAGGGCCAGGCCACGATTGGCGCTGCCCATAGGAGGGGCGGTTTCTTATTTTGCAATCATGGTGCTAAAGAGTGCCATGATTTTATATTCTGCGCTTTGGGCAGAGGAGAATGCTCAGCAAAAAATTCAAAATAATTTAGTGTGCGTCATATCAAAGGCCGATGACCCACTTTTTCCCACTTTTTTCTCGCCCCTGCGTCGATATCGCAATCATCGCTGATGCGTCAGGTCATCAGCAGCCAATGAGGAGGCGAGAATGCCACTTATTTTTTATATTTTTAGGGAGGGCGGGTAAGCGGAGGGGGGAGGGGGGGTCGGAAAGGAGGGGGTGCAGTGTGCTTCCCACCCGCCCGCACCCGCAATCTCTCCGACCATTTTTTTCTTATGCGCACTTCTGTTGCATGAACTTTTTCGAAGAATCTCGAAAACACTCGCCTCTGACAAGAGCATTATTACGAGCAGGTTTTTGATTGGGCCTCTGTCCTTTCGCGCACTCGCTTACTGCAGCGTTTAGAAAAAGCACATCACACCATCCAGTTAATTTATTTTGCAACAAAGCCTGGCTTGACTTCGCCCACTGTTTGCTTTTCTGGTATAAAACTTAGCTGCCGCGGCTTTACTTTTTGTGCTTTCGTCTTTTGCATACACATTAACTTGTAACCTTTTCTCCCCCTTTTCTTGATTTTTCTTGACAGTGTCTTCCTTGACTCTTAAGCTTTTTTGCAAAAGAAAA
The DNA here is from genome assembly GCF_025024165.1 of Kickxella alabastrina. Classification (NCBI taxonomy): domain Eukaryota; kingdom Fungi; phylum Kickxellomycota; class Kickxellomycetes; order Kickxellales; family Kickxellaceae; genus Kickxella; species Kickxella alabastrina. The sequence goes on from NW_026251472.1 coordinate 1,441,382, forward strand.
AGGACACTTTAACATTTTAATGCTTTCCTCCTTATAAACTTCCACGCCTTGTATCCTATATCATTTAGGTTTTTTTAATCGCAAGCACCAAAACATTCAACGACCAACCTCTGTGTTTATATAAAGCGCAGGTCCGTCTATTTTTCTTCTTTAACACGCACTTGTACTATTACCAACCACACAAACAACAACAAAATTATCAGCAATGGACACTAACTGGTGCACTTTCTGCGGAACACACATCGACTGTGCCGATGACGCGCTCTACTGCAGCGAAGCTTGCCGCCACAACGACGGAGCTAGCCAAATCAATCCGCTGTCAATAACCAGGACCTCGAGTATCAGCATCAAAACCAGCTCCCACAGCGAGTACTTCTCTCTCGCATCGCCCTCGTCCTCGCCCCTGGCGTCATCGCCTAAATGGCTTCCACAGACACTGACCCGCGAGCGCACGCCCTCGTTGACACCAATGACTGCTCTGGACTTGTCCGCCAGGCTTCCATGCCACGCGCCGGCGTACTCTCCGTCACGCTCCCCGGTGTCGTCTAATTTCTACCAGTCACCGTCCTTTGGCCCGAGCATGACGGACATCCGTGTCCGCAACAGCCCGGTTCCCTTCTCTCAGTTGTCGACCATGTGATTGTCTTTTTAAAATCTCGGCTCCTTAAAAAAAGGTTACTCGTTGAGTTCTTGGAGTGTGGACACCATCACTTCCTTCTGTATTTCTTCCATCGCCTGCAAACGCGGCCAAACATTCAAGCATGCAAGCAGCCAACATCGCGCGCACAAACACGCGCACACATATTCATGTACTCCGCAACAAACGCACTCGAGCTGACACAAGCAACAGCAAAAACATAAAAACATTAATCAACAGTCATTCATTTTTTTAATTTCCCCAATTTTTTAAAGGAAACCACCCCCTAGCAGTTTTCTTTTTTCAGTTAGGAAAAAAAAGTGACACGAGGCGGAGAAAAGGGGGGAAATACTGTGGCTTTTTTGTATATAAGCATTATTTTACATTATTTTCTAAAATTGCAAATAAAGAGATGTAATTGTTTCATTTTATTGATTGCTTAGATTTTTTATTATTGTGCCAATTTTTTCAAGGGAATATTAAAATTTTAGCCACTTGTGTGCCCACCCTCATTTTTTACGTGCCTCGCAGCAAAATAAATATTGGACGTGGCCTGCATGCCAAAATAAAATTTGGACAATTCAGTTTTTTTCTCTTTTTCTTCCAAGCGCACGCCAACTTTTCGGCGGTAAATACAAAAAAGTTTATACTGCCAGTAAATGGGGATGGAGTTTCAATTGAGCACAGACAAATCCTGACTGACTGGGAAAAACATTTACGCGGAAATGATTGCCACCTTGTTGCCTCTTTTCTTCTTCCTCAATGCTCTCTTTGGGCTGTTATATGGTCACTTGACCATTTCTTCGCACTGCAAGGCTTGAGAAAATATCGACATTGTAATACAAAACATAACAAAACTGTTGCCAATAAAAAATTGCAAAAAAACAGTGTAGCAATATGGCATTAGCAGGCGCAGATAAATAACCTGATGGGTTTGTTTCGTTGCATTTGTATTGCACAAATAATATCACCATGTGGTTTCGGGCGAATTACATACATAAATTGTTTTTATTTCTTTCAAGCTGACCAACAAACACCTTCATTTAAAAATGCATGTGTCGAGGTTGCATATATTAACGCAGACATGCATTATTTGTGTCGCAATGACCATTGGCACAATTTTTTTTGGAAATTATGTCTAAGCACAACATAGATGGTCGCACACACGGACATTATAACAACCTATCATAAATATGTGAGTATGTGGTTGTGGTGGTGTTGGTGGCGGCGCCGCCATTGTTTATTGTACGGTGAGAGGATAGGCCAATTGATATTGAAATGGCTCTGGTTTTTTTAGACATTCATACTAAAAATATTAGTTGACATAACACAATCCCAAATAAATAAATACCAACACAGTGAGCATAATGGAATGCCACACCATGTCCAAAATATTGGATGTTATGTTTAATAGCAGATTCTCGAGCAAAAATAGATTAAAAATGCAAGGCGTTAGGCGCAATCAGTTTTTTTATTTGCTCAATCCAGCAAAAGCAAAAAACTACACATTTCGAGATAATGAAACGCGCACAAATTGAGAAAATGCTCTTTTGGCCAAATGGTTCAGTGGGAGCAAGCAAGAATGTATGTATGTATGAAAAGAGATATGTATCCAACTTCAATCAAATCCCACGCTCAATTATCTTTTTGGTTCTCGGGTCGATAGTGCACAATTATGCTTTTGTGTCAACATTTTGCTCTACTACACACACCATAGTGCGTCTAATTGCCTGCAGGGCTTGAGAACTGAGAGTAGGGGATTGAATTGGGTTTTTTAATTGAGCAGTAGCGGCACGAATAGCAGCTTTTTTGCTACTGCCTGCCAAAAGAATAGGCGCATTATTGTTTCTGTACTCACTTTAATATCCACCAATTTATAAAGCTTTGAGATTGCTATCTGTTTGGACTTTTATGCGGGGGGCAAGGAAATACTTTTAGCAGCAAAATAGAATATATTAATCAACAGATCACACAATCAACCTGCTTCTTGATTTGCGCCATTTCCACCGGCTATTAAGCTCACATCCATAGTTCTAAGAGCTTAAAAAATCGAAACCAGAAGCGCACAGGCGAAGAAAAAAAATAATAGCCAAAAAGTTCAGCGAAGCACAGAGTTCACTTCTCTTCCAAAAACTCGATTTTATACATCAAGGTGCGTATCAAAAACAGACAACGATGGATGCGGCGATTATTTAAGGCGGGTTTGATGATGGATGCGTGGACACCGACAATAGTAACGGCAACGATGTGAAGACGAATCCGTATATGTCTGGGCTTCGTGGTGTGGGCTATTTATTTTATGAAGGGTACAACGAATTCAGCTACTTTTGAATTTGGCGGTAAATTCAAATTCGTGAATTTTGAATTTCGGTATCATTTGAAATGGGCAGGCTTAAATTGGTTTGGCGGCGGGTGCATTTTATTTTACGAATGCAGCGGTATTGGCCTAGCCGCTGTTGCTAGCACTGCCGCCGGCTATTTGCCTTTGCGGTTACTAAAGGAAAATATGTGCTGTGCAGAGTTTGAGGACTGCAACACTACCCAGCTTTGAATCTGCTGTCGACAGCCGTTCTTTTTTGCCTAAAATCAACTTTTCCGCCTGTTGGGCCGGTGCCTTTAGCGTGAAAAGTCGAAGACAACAGAGATAACGCGAACCGTTTTCAGCCATAACTTGAGCAGCAGCAACCAAAGGTGCACACACAACCACGCACAACCACGAAGACACCAAATACAGCGACACCAGAGAGCGAGAGCTATCAGCCAGTGGTCCACATAACTGCCATCTATTATTCACGTCCAAGCGCATAATAAGCGCTGCTAGCTTCCAACAAGCGCGAAAATACGCCAAAAGAAATGGGAAAATCAGACCGCCCGAAACTAAACTCTTTCAATATCCTGTGCTGTTGTAATCATCTGCCCCATGTAGTAACTGAAAATGGGTCGCCGTCCTGCTCGCTGCTACCGCTACTGTAAGAACAAGCCTTACCCCAAGTCTCGTTTCTGCCGTGGTGTCCCCGACCCCAAGATTCGCATTTTCGATCTTGGCCGCAAGAAGGCTCACGTCGATGACTTCCCCCTGTGCGTGCACCTGACCTCCGACGAGTACCAGCAGATCTCGAGCGAGGCTCTTGAGGCTGCCCGCATTAACGCCAACAAGTACATGGCCAAGGTCTCCGGCAAGGACTCCTTCCACTTGCGCATTCGCGTTCACCCCTTCCACGTTCTGCGTATCAACAAGATGCTGTCGTGCGCCGGTGCCGATCGTCTCCAGACCGGTATGCGTGGTGCCTACGGTAAGCCCTACAGCACTGCCGCCCGTGTCAACATTGGCCAGGTTCTGCTGTCGGTCCGCACCAAGGACAACAACAAGGCTGTCGTTATCGAGGCTCTGCGTCGCTGCAAGTACAAGTTCCCCGGTCGCCAGAAGATCATTATCTCCAAGAAGTGGGGCTTCACCAAGCTCACTCGCGAGGAGTACGTCGAGGCCCGCAGCAACGGCATGGTCAAGCCCGACGGATGCTACGTCAAGTACCTCAACACCCGCGGTCCCCTCGCGGCTCACCTGAAGGAGATCGCTGCCTAAGCAACCCTATTTTTAAAATGATGTTTTGCTTGTCTAATATTGATCGATTTTTCAATTTGTTCCGCAACAGAAAAGCACACTGCTTTTCAAAAGAAAAAAATTAATTTGAGAGAAGTATTAAAACTCGGACAGGGGTGTTTTTACTTTTATTTTATTTTATTTTTATTTTTCTGCTGTTTTTGCTTAAAAACAAAAGCAATTACAGAGTTAAATAACAGGACGTGTCTCATTTATGTTGGTGAGTGTATGTATTATTTTGAGAAAGGAAAAATTGGCATCGATCATGGTCGATATTAAAAGATGATTGAAAACAAAAAAGTTAAAGAAAAAGCACGGCACACGCCCTCCAGATTTTCATTTGCTTGATTTGGAAGTGGCAGAAAACAGCAGGCAGGTTGGAAAAGAGCTACATGAGAATCTCGTGGTCCGATTTGAACTGTAGTTTGTGAGGGGCAATGGAGAATTGCAAAGCGGTCGAGGGGTCGGAGGCAGCAAGGAGCTGAGCAGAGGGGTTGAATGCTGGGTTGAACAGAACCGATTGTCTGTTTTCAGACGTCGGCGTCGGGGTGGGCGACAGCGAAGACGACAAGGAGCTAGTATGCGGGTGCAGCATCGACCTCGACTTTGGCAGGCCAATAATATGCGACTGCGTGGTATTGGCCAAAGCCGACGGGTCTATAAAGTCGTGCGCAGAACCAGGTGCATTAAAGTACATCGACAGGTTATGCGCCGAATGATTCTGGACCAAGGGCATGGGCTCAAGGCTGCTATGTTGCTGGCTATGGCTATGATGCGACGCAGCAGCGACGTTCACGCCGGACATGGCCATGGCAGTGGCAGCAGCGGCAGCGGCAGCAGCAGATGTGGTATCGTTCGAGAGCATCATTTGTGAAGACGGCAGTGGCGCAGTGAATGAGTGGTGGTGGGTCATTGGGCGATTATACAGCGGGTGCGAGTAGGAGTAGGTGAAGGCTGTCGCCGGCTGCTGCTGTTGCTGGCCGAACATCTGCGTGCTGATGGGCAGGTTGGAGGGCAGCTCGGGCGAAGCGGTTGACTCGGAGCCGCTCTCAGAGGTCAGGCGCGGGAACTGGGCGGTGAATGAAGCGGCCTGCTGCTGTTGCTGAATTTGTTGCTGCTGCTGTTGGTGATGTGTTTGCTGTTGGTGTTGGTGCTGGTGCTGGTGCTGGTGCTGTTGCTGTTGCTGCTGTTGTTGTTGTTGTTGTTGTTGTTGTTGTTGTTGTTGCTGTTGTGTGTTGGCCGGCTGGTTGTATACAGACAGGTAGTCCATTATCTGCATGATATACTGCTGCGACATGGGCTCGGCGGTTTGCTGCTGCTGTTGCATTTGTTGTTGCTGGTGCTGATGCTGTTGCTGCTGATGTAGCGGATGGGAGTAGTGTGGGATGGGTGGCTCTGCATTGTCCTCCGACAGTTGCGGGAACGCCATCGCCGGCGGAGCCATCTGCGACGCGGCCAGCTGCGGCGGGAAGGGCAGCGGCTGCGAGAGCAGCATTGGGTTGAACGCCATGGACATGCCAGAGGAGTGCTGCGGGTGAGGAGGTACCGGCGGGGCCATAGTCGCCTGGGCCAGGGACAGCGGGTCCTCTTCGCGAATAGGCTCAAAGGTGTGCCTACGAGGACGCGTAATAAACGACGGGCGCATTAGCACCGGTGGCGGCATCGGAAGCATCGTGTTAGTCTCCTGCTGCAACGACAGAGCCTGAGCAGCATACGCGGCAAAGTCGCGGAACGCACGCGAGGCAAACAGTGGGGCGCGGAACAGCGGATGCTGGGCAACCACCGATGCCGTGCGCGGATCAGCCAGCAATGCAGCGGCGTCCTGGATGAGCACCGTGGCGAGCTCGCGCATCAGCCGGCGGCTGGCATTGCGCTCGGCGCGCAGGACGTCCTCGGAGTGCGCAGCGGCGCTGACGCTATGCGAGCGATGACGAGCGAACTGCGGCTTGGCCTGCTTGGCCGGCATTTCGGCGCCGAGCCAGGGGAAGACCATGGCGGCCAAGTGCTCAGGCACTTGCAGGCGTGTGCGAGCCGGCATGCGAAGAACATGTGTGGAGACCTGCGCTGGCGGTGGGACTTGGCCGGCCAGCACCAAGGTCAGGTCGAAGAACGTTTGCTGCCGGGTAACGCCGGTGCGGCGGTGGTGCACGCGCCATTTTTCTAGCCTCACGACCTGCGGCGCCGACAGCCCCAGTGCCTCGGCCATCTGCTTGTCGCGCCGCCTGATGACGTGTGACTCGGGAGACGCGCGCACGCGTCCTGTGGCTTGGGAGAGGAGCGGGGTAATTTCGTCGAGCACCATTTGCACCCGGGCATCATCGGGCAGCAGCACGCGGGACTCGCCCGTGGCCGCCTGGAACAGCGGCTGAGCAAGCCAGGCGCCGGCATCGCCCGTGGCCGCAGAGGCTAGTGACGAAGGGGCTGCCTGCCATTGGGTAAAGATTAGCGCGGCAATGGCAAACCAGGGGCACACCAGGGCGTTGACGTGCCTTGCGGCGGACACCTCGGCATAGCGTGCAACAGCGGCGGTCGGGTCGGGGTTGACGCGGAACTCGAGGAATGGCACTGTTGTGTGCTCGACCAGCCGCGCGTCGGTGCGAAGCGCCATGGCCAGAGTGTCGAGTCGCAGGTGCAGTGCGCGAGCTCCGGGAATCCAGGTAGCGGCACCGAGCACGTAGTAGGCCCAGGCCTTGATGGACGAGCTCATGTCGGTGTCCGAGTTCAGCAGCTCCCTGATAATGCCGTCCTCTTGCTCAGGACCCACAGCCAGTGCGCTGTACTGCCGCTCCGTCATCCGCGGCTGCTCGCTGGCTGTGGCTTCGCGAATGGCATACTTTGTGTTGAGGTAGCTCAGCGCATGCAGCGGGTTCTCTTCGTCGGGACCTCGATACCGCCGCCACAGCGCCAGGATGCCACCCTCAACGTATCGGCGCGCCGACTGGTATGACATGGAGCCGCCCGAGCCGCCGGTCTTGCACGGCAGCCGCGGTGTCTGCGTAGCCCAAGTCAAAAAACCAGACAGCTTTTCTTCATTCACCCGAGTGTAGTCCGGCTGTGGGAGCGTGCGACAGAAGCGAAACCAGGCACATACGTGGGTCACGTAGGCCTTGACGGTCGTCACGGAGCACTGGTGGTCAGGGTCAATGAGAGTTTTCGCCAGCATGACGTCTTGCGAGTGACCGTCGTACAGGTCCTTGCTGCCGCCTGTCCGCGAGCGCTTGCGCTGCTTGGGCGCCTCCTCCATGACGGAGACTGCAATGCGCTTTGACGCGAGGTCTGTGAATGACATTATGACTCTGGCTGGTCTGTATGCAGGAGTGGTTTAATGCGGTTCAATAAAGCCGGTCTGCTTGAAAAGAAAAAAATAATGCAGCTGACCCAACGAAATTTATGTTCAAGCCACGGCGATTAAATAACAGTCCACCTGTTTGCGCCTCCCCAAAACAAAGAAATGAAACAACAAAGATGATAGGCGGAGTGTAAAAAAAAAAGTAGCTAAACGGTCCGGTCTGTCCACTTAAATGCTTGAGATTGGATTGGTCACCCCCACTTTTTTATGCTGTAGGCACTGTGTACTATGTAGAATTAAAAATGAAAATACACGCCGGGTGCTATGCAAAGCTACGGCTCAGTCAGCAAAGAAAGGAGTAGAGTGATAAGTGTGGTGTTCGGATAAACTGTTCACGGAACAAAAAAAGGATAGTAGAGACCTCAGGTGGATAAAAAAAATGGACTAAAGGAGAATACTGGTATTTCGAGGAAACAAAAAAGATAGTAGCTAAAGATATATAAGGCTGGTTGTGCTGTAACAGCTTGGCAGTATAGTGTGGATGAATGAATAGATAGATGGATAGATATATGTTTATGCGAAAAAAGGATAAGAAATAAAAAATATGAAGGAAAAATAGATGCTAGGAGCAATGGGGAGAAGAAAAGAGAAAAAAGTTCCAAGAGGATCCTCTCTATACTTCAAGTATATGGAGGACAAAAAAATAAAATTGGGTGTAAAACGAAGCGAGAAAAAACGGACCACGCAAAAAGAAAGAAAAAAACGAAAACAACACAAAAAAATTCTGTGCCTCATCCACACGCTGCTAATCGCCCCCGTCTCCCTTTTTTTACAATCCGAAATAACGGAAAACCTGCTTTCACTCACAGAGCGAAAGAAGCGCAAATAAAAAACGAGCGGCGATTCTCTGTCAGCATCGATGTGAAGAGTAATTTTGTGGAAAATATACTGAAGAATGAAGCAATGCGCCAAACAATGAAGAATCGCAAATATGAATATAAAGGCAAAGCCAAAAAAAGTAGACGAATAGGCCTACAAAATTAAATATATCCTTGTTACTAGCGCAGGAAACCGAGCAAACAAACAAAACAAAAGACATTTGTTATTTCTCACGAATTTATTTGTATATTTATTATTGCCTCATCTTGACTTGTGCCTACATGCTGCACTTGCAATTGTTATACAGATATCGCCTGCCGTATATCATTAGCGCATGTCGCGGCACATTTATATACCGTTTGGCCGTTTGACCGTACGCCAACACACGTACGAGTATATGAACATATATGCACGCAAGCCAAAAGATTGCAGCCCGTGCCTGCGCTTTTTTATTTACCGCAATGTTGTCAGTTAGAAAATGCGGGAAAACAAGCCTGGCGCATGGTCAGATACAAAATAATAAAACATGGACGCCGCTCATTATTTTTTATAGCCGAACAAATCAATGGCGATTTTCTTTATTTTGTTCTTCAAATGCACGCACACAAGGGGGAGGGAATTGCAGTGCCAAGTATCCATCGTGTACATTGATGTTCTGGTTTTGTTTTCATCTTGGAGGGGGGCGGGCTTTATTATTTTTTATTGCCTCTGGCTGACAACGTGCTGTGCGGAATAAAGAACAAATAAAAAATGTATTCGCTGAATAAGGAAATACGACAAAAAAATAATAATAAAATTGCAAAACAAACGAGTTCAAAGCAAGCACAATGCCTATTATTCTTTGATTTTCGTCCCGCATTATTTTCACGTATTCTGTTCTTTCCACGACTTTATAAATAGAGCTTTTTCGCTGTTGATAAGAGTATCGACGATTCGTGGAAGCCACAATAAAAAATTATGTTTAGACCTTGCTCTCAACTGCACGGAAAAATAACGATACCAGCAACAGCAAGGAGGGAGGGGAGCAACAGAAGTGGAGAGCGGCCGGAAGTTTTGGAATTGATGTACTCGAGTGATCTTTTTGATGGTGTCTGTCAGCGATCGTCGAAGCCACCTCTTTCTGAATGCTGTGGCGAGCCACACAGTCCACGATTTATACATATAAAAAGAAATAACCACAAAGGGCCACAAGTATGCTCAGCTGTCCTTAACAATCAATCATGCAATCGAGTGAGCAATCGACCCGAATGAGCAAATTTATTCGCTTGAGTAAATCATCTTTGCAGCACAACGAAATAAGCAAAACATGTCAGAACACATGCTACATGTTAAATTGTCATTGTCGTATTTTTTTGCTTTCAAAATAGTATTCCAGCCCCAATCTCATGCATGCATGGCAAATAGCAATATTCTTTATAAAAGAACTGGATCTAACATAAATTACTCTATCTATCTATCTATCTTGTTTTGTCTATCAATTGTCCTTCTTCACTTCGGTCGCAGCCTTCTTCTCGGCAGCCTTCACAGTCTCAGCGGCGCTCTTGCTACGCAGCGCTCTGTTGAGATAATACCCACCGACAATCGACACGCACCCGCCCACGAGGAAAAGCGACATTGTCAAGAAGAACATGTCGGCTGGGGACATCTCTGAGTTTGCACGGTCGTCAAACTCGGTCTTGATGATTCCAAGGTTGTCGAAGATGTCGACAAAACCCGCTGTCGCGCTGGCCATGACGCTGGCTACTGTCTCTGTGACCTGTGAGATGCTATCGCTCATCGTTATTTTAAATTGATTGAGTTAGAATTGGCTGCTTGTGTGGATGATCGAACCGGAAACGCTACGATATTGTAAAAAAAATATAGGTGAAAAAGAGGCACTCACATTTCACATGTCCAAGTATTATTATTAGTAGGAGACGTTAAAAAAGGAAGAAAAGATGGTTTACAGATCCAATATCATAGCGTACAACCACAATCACACTCCCTCTCACACCCTACTCCCATGACGCGCACTGCATTGCACATCACCGCACTGCATTGCACATCACCGCACCGCACCGCACCGCACTGCACCGCGCCGTGCCACTTCAGAGAAGAATCTGGGAATTTTCCACAACTGAATTCACATTCCAATTCATACCTCTCGAGAATAAAAAAAACAAAAGTCTGCAAAAAATAGCAAAAATGAAAAGTGGGAAAAGAGAGAAATATAGAAGTGGGATGGAAAGAGATGATGTTTGTTAAACTGCGCGTTACTTTACTGGCGCAAGATGGAAAAAAATACGACTGTCAAACGAGCGCAGAGTGGGCAGAATAGGCGGAGGGGAGCAGAGGGAGATGAGGGAGATGAGGTGATATTTCCAATAATTAAAATTGATAGTAAGAACCAATAGAAGCAATATATGCAAGTTAATGCGAAAGAGGCAAGTAGCTGGAGATAATAATGTAAAAGCACTTGTACCTTTTAAGCATATATAATTTCGTCCTAGTTTTTGATATTGTTTACATTGGGCGTGAGGAGCGCGCAGCCGCTTACGATGGGTGAGGGGGCGTCAGGCCAAGCGTATTAAACGCCGCCTGCTTTATGGGTAAAAAAGGTTCGAGGCAGAGCCCGAAAATTGCAAATAACTGCTTTGTGGCAAATTATTTTTTCAAAGGTCAAAAAAGATTTAAAGTGCTGAGCTTTCAATGCCCTTGTTTGCGCCACGAGATGGCTTGATGTGCAATTAATTCACATTTTTACACAAAAAGAAAGGTTTCTGTGGGTTTAGGCTTCTCCACACATAGTACGCGTGGAGGATAGCCGCTCATCCCACGCCTCCCCGCTCACCACGTCCGCTTAAGACGGCGCGGCAGTGCGGGAGGGGATCAAAGGAACAAACGTTGCCGAGATATGCCGGCCGTCAAAATATCGCTGGTCCAGGGCATCCCGCGCGCGAGCAGCCGAATCCAGATCAGCAAACTGCACGTAAATAAGCACGCCCTCAAACGGGGACCCGGGGTTATCGACAGTCGTAGCCACACAGTGCACGACGCGGCCAAAGGCGCTGCACTCCTCCTCGGTCTCTGCCTCCAGGCTGTCGTCAATATCGTCGGCCATGTTTGTTAGCACAATGCACATTGACGGCTCGCCGATGGGTATTTGGCGTTTGCGGTCCAGCCTGCGCTCTCGCTTGTGGTGCTGTAGCCATGTCTTGTACGTCTGGTAATTGTTGGGCGCTGCTGCGTTGTACTCCTCAAACGGCTCAAACACAGGCTTGCCTTTGCGAGCCAAGGGGCGCGCGGCAGCCGGCATGTACTCTGACAGCGAGCGCGGAATGACCTGGCTCGTGTCTGAGGGCTTCTGCTGAGCTGCTCCGGGTTCGTTCGATGTCGTAGCCTGTCCCAGCGGGTTTTCTTTGGCTGTAGACACTGCGTTCCATTTTGATATCAGCGATGCTGGGTCGTGTGGATGGCTGTGCGGGTGCTTTGATGTCGTGGCCGTGTTGCTACTGACAATACTGTGCTTGGCTGCAGTCTTTGGCCGCCGCAAATTCGGCACGAATTCAGGGCGCACCCATGCTTTGCTGCTATTTACCTGTGGTATGTTGCTGGTCTGACTGGGTTGCTGCTTATGTTGCTCCTGTGTTGTCTGCTGCTGTTCCTCTCCGGGTCTGGGTTCAATTGGAGGCAAATCGCCGAAAAGTGACATAATTGGCGAACAACGAGTAAAAAATAATATTATTTGAACATACAACAGACGGAAAAGGAATGAGCAAAAAAAATTCACTGCGGTCCAGCAAAATGCTCTGCCACCACACGGCGCTGGATCTTGCCTGTCGCCGTGCGCGGCAGCTCGCCGGCAATAAAAACGCGCTTGGGCACCTTGAACTTTGCCACATTGTCGAGCATAAACTTCCGTACCTGCTCCTCCGTCACCTCGGCGCCAGCCTTGGGCACCACAGCGGCATTAACCTCCTGGCCGTACATCTCGTCCGAGACTGCAAAACTCACAGCTTCGCCCACGCCCGGGCACTTGAGCAGCATGGCGTCAAGCTCGAGGGGTGAGATCTTCTCGCCGCCGCGGTTGATCAGCTCCTTGATGCGACCGGTCAGCACGAGGTAGCCGTCGGGGTCGATGAAGCCCTGGTCACCCGTGCGGAACCAATGCGAGCCCTTGGTGAATGACTTTTGGTTGGCCTCGACGTTGTTCAGGTACCCTGCGGTGACGTTGGGCCCGCGGATGCAGACTTCGCCCAAGTGCGTCTCGTTGCCGTCATCATCAAGGATCGTCAGCTCGACGCCCTGCGGGATGCCTACGCTCCCCGACTTGTGCTGTGCCGGGGGCAGCGGGTTCGAGCACATCTGATGCGCCGCCTCTGTCATTGCGTAGGCCTCAAGCACCGGCGCGTTAAACTTGTCTTCAAGCTCTGTCATGACAGTGGGCGCCAGAGCAGACGAGCACGAGCGGATGAAGCGGATTTTGGGAACCGGGCTAGGGATCTCGTGACGAAGCAGAATCTGGTGGATCGTGGGGACCGCTGAGTACCAGTTGCACTCTGTCTCAATAAACTCAGACCAGAAGTGGCTCGCAGAGAAGCGCGACGGCACGACGATGGCTCCACCGGCAAACAGAGAAGAGAGGGTTGCGCCGATGAGCCCGTGGACATGGAACAAGGGCATCACGATGAACGATCTGTCGACCTTGGTCAAATTGTAGGTGTTGGCGATATTGAGCATAGAGCGTGCAATATTGGCGTGGGTTAGTGGCACGGCCTTCGGGCGGCCGGTGGTCCCCGACGTGTGCAGAAGCAGTGCGACGTCCTCCGGCTGCGGCTCGACCGCTGCATCCTTGCTTCTAAATGCCACGGGCTCGACAGGCTCGCCCTCTCCAAGCACAGCCAACCTGAGTCCAGCGTCGGATTCCCATCCGACGGTCCACACGACAACGCCCAGCTTGCGCGCAGCACGGACGCCCTCGTTGTCCTCGCTGGTGGCCTCAGGCACAATGAGCACCTTGCTGGAGGCGTCCTCAAGATAAAACTCAATCTCGCTCTGTTTCATAGCCGGATTCAGAGGTGCGGCCACCAGGCGCTGGAGCGTGGTTGCCAGGAATACCAGGAGGCATGTAAGGCTGTTGGGCAGAAGAGACGAGATCACAGTCCCGGTAGGAATGTCGGAGCCAAACAGCGTTTTGGCCTGCCGGCGAAAACGCTCGCTCTGGCCTTTGATGTCGGCGTAGGCCAGAGTGGTTGACTTGGGATTAGAAGATGCCGTGGTCAGGATAGCTGGGTCGGCGCCATTGGTGTCGATGTTACGGAAGATGGAAGCAATTGTGTGTTCGGCTGTAGACATGGCAAGGGTGATTAATATTTAGTTAAAATATGAAGATAAAAACAAAGAGAGGAGAAAAAAGGACAGCAAGTGGTGGGCAGATAAGGTTGGATGGCTGGATGGATTATGTTGGATGGCACCTTCATGCATGTGTTGTTTAGTGCAAGTATGAGGCGCTTGTCGCATTGTCAATGCCTCTGCTCAAAATTATTTCTTCATTATTTTTGTGATTAACCTCACCCTCATCCTCATTCCCCAATTATCAATCCTCTGATTATCAGCGCGTACTAATAAACAAGTCAAGGATCGATCGATCGATGAAATGGCGCGATTTTGGATTCACCCTGCGACATCGCCGTTCGTCTGTATTTCCATCTACGTGTTGTTCGTTGTTTCAAGTCATTGCATCGGGTCACCTGTGTCCAAAATTGGCATAACCAACGCCGCGATAAATAAACCGCGCGCTTGGAAAGTCGAAAATTTAATGGGTAGTTTTTTATTATTGTGCTATACTGAAAAGAGCATATAAAATGGAGCGGCCATTCGAGCGGCAATTAATGTTACATAAAATACAATATAAAAAATTAAAAATAATAAGACGAGGCAACATGTTTTGCTAATTGTAAATTGCTAAATATGCACAATTCAATAATTGATATTTGAACAATATCATAAAACAAAGCCTACATCCAAATAAAACAATGTCCATGTAGAAACCACTAATACAATTTTGTTGATTTGATAAATGACCATGATATTACTTAAATATTTAGATGTTAACATGTAGGCGTGACATTTTTGTCTGTTTATTTGTGGCTGTTGATTGAGAAGGGCTGTTTTGAAGTTTTTTCTTTGAAGATATGATGTTGTTACGCACATCGGGATTTGCAATAACAACTTACCAATGAATACAATTTTTGTTTAATTTTGGCATTGTTACCGAATAACCTAAGCAAACAAATAAAGGATCAATTATTTAACTTAATGTAAATATTATAGTTAATTTCAAAAGGGATAGATTCATTAAAACTTGAAAGCTATATTAAAAAGGTCATCGATAATTGTCGAGCACATTCTAATGACACATACTTTTCCACCACGTCATTACAGCCTGAATGTACAAATTGTAATACTCTTTCTGGGCTTTTTAGCACCATTATAATAAGGCAAGATAATATTATTATGTGCCGACTGACCCCTGTGTTGGTTAAAATATGCCTGTATACGCTTCTCAGCCACTGCCCTTGCACAGTTAAGTTCATTGCTCCACCATGGCTTAGCAAAAAGCTCAATTGAACTATCAAGGCAATATGTAGCATTTCTGGCTGCCCATGATAGACGACACAGCTCATTCTCGGCCTTGTTCATAGCATCCTCATTCAACTCGTAGGTTTGTGAGCTAAGATGGCAGCCGAGGTAGTTTTCGGTAGCTAATTTCCAAACAAGCACTGATTTTTCAGCGAGTCTGTTGAGCTGCGTGCAGCTTCCAAAATGCAAGCACTGTCCTTTGAGACACTCTGCTAAGTAGAGGATAGATGAACTAATGCTTAACACGTTGACAGTAAACTTCATGCCCGGGTATTCTTTTACCGTAATGTTAGGCCTGATGTTCAAAACGCACTGACTCTTGATTGCACTCCCGACTTTGCCAACCTTGAAATCGCTGACCAAGTTGCACATACCTTTGTCAACTCGATACCTATCGCTACCAAAGTCGTTGCCAAATACGATGCGAGGAAGTGTATATTCGTACAATGTGTTCATCCTAGGTGGGCTCGCAGTCATACTATCGGAACCGAATGCTGCGTTGTTAACAATCTGTAAGCGTACAGACGCTTGGCCTTTGGGGCCCAGATCAATGAGAACCATGTCGGAAGTGACCAACACAATCTCGCTTATTAACCCAACAGATGATTCCTTCCACCCAACGAACATTCCACCAGCCATACCAACTTTATCTGACGAGTTAACAGGATAGCCTGGGAAGCGCCATTTCGAAAATGCATTCAAAGAATGGTGCCTATCGTCATATTCACTTGTGTCTGGGCATCCTAGGGCAACAATAATATTGGGCCGCTCAAGAGTATTCATATTTAAAATACTCAAATGGAGCTCATCGCGTTCTTTAATCTTCCCGCAACCCACAAATGCAATTTTCACAGGCTTGTGCGAACGCTTGTCTACGGGCGCATCAGCAGAATCGCAGGCAGAAGCCATATCTGGCTGGGTCGTCGCAGAGATAGATATATTATTATCGTTAATAATGAAATGATCTTCCCTGACTGCATGGCCTTCACATCCTGGGAGGCAATGGCGCAAGTGACATCACCAGGCAAAGGCAGACCGGGAGACAGAGGTTTAAGTGAGCTGCGCTCAACAAACTTATTAAAAATAAGCTGGCCAACTTTCACTCGGAGGGCATCGGCCTCGGCAGCCATAGCGACAATTACAGCGTCCTTCACTGAAAGTCGCTCGTCCTTTGCGGCAAGCTGGACCCTAAGAGCAGCTATAATCTTGTCGGCTAGCTGGCTTGATTGGTTGACACTGTCGCCCTGGCCCTGAGTGGAACCATCCACAGGTTTGTCGGTTTTGCTAGCGGGTGCTTAAATAGTCATTCTTGGTCTTTGGAAAAGTAGGAGATGAAGAGTGAAGAGAGAGATAGTCAAAAAACGAGGAATGAAGCAAAGTGAAATATTGTCAAAAATGCCAATAAAAAATGAAGTGAAGGAAAAAGAAAGAAAGAAAAAGAAAAAAGATGGAATGTGGTGGAAACTGAACATTAATATTCCGGCATATAATAGACTGCGCCCCAAACATTGACAGCCACCGGCAATTGTTGCTATTGTCAATACTGTTGTTAATAGTTTCTGATAACTTTTGGTCCGGCTTTAGAACTTTCCAAACAATTTATAAATACAGTACAAAACAATACAAGCCGAGCCGGGCCAATTTGAAAACATGTTCAAACATTTTGTATTTTTGTGTGTAGCCAATATTTTTAAACTCTCTCACTAAACTCTTACTTCCTGTTACCCAAATAAGTCGGCCTGATGCCTCCATAGTAGATATG
The DNA here is from genome assembly GCF_025024165.1 of Kickxella alabastrina. NCBI lineage: Eukaryota > Fungi > Kickxellomycota > Kickxellomycetes > Kickxellales > Kickxellaceae > Kickxella > Kickxella alabastrina. The sequence goes on from NW_026251472.1 coordinate 1,458,171, forward strand.
GTTCACATCGAGCAGACGCAGGCCGCGGGCCTTGGCAAGATCGCTGGGGATTCTCTGCGTCGTCAGCGCCTCGAAGAACGCCTTGATAACATTCATCGGGTTCCGCGAGCCGTGGATCTTGCCTGCCAAGTCCTGCATTCCAATGCACTCGCAGATCTCATGCATCATCGGCGCAACCCTGCACCCGAATCCGGGGCGTCTAGCCCATAGCTGGAGCTTCGTCGCCTTAAACTTGTGCTCGATATCGTGGTAGATCGTGCGGTTATCATAGCGCGGGAAGTTCTGCATATTTTTGATCGCTTGCCGGGTTGCAATCATGACCGCCCGGGATGCCTCCGCACTCTTACCCTCTCCGTAGCCGGCCGAGCCCATACCGTTTCCAACCACAACCAAAGCGTACATCGACGGGATCTTACCCTTGCGCGTCATCTGGACCGTGCGCTTGACCACCAGAGTCTTCTTCGAGAGCTTCCTAAACTGCTCGTACGGAATCAAGAGGTCCTCGGACCAAAACATGTCGCTCTCGATCGTTGCCTGCATGCCTTTGCCGGGCGGCCGCTTGGGGTACTTGACGAGGAAGTCTTCTGGGGGCTCAAACACGTTGTGCTCGGACCGCACCAGCGCATCCACGTTGGTCGCTGTTGTTGCGCTTGGACCAAGCTCCTTGGCCTTCTGCTTCTTCCACAGCTCAATCACCGAGCTGTTTTCCGTGATGTCGTCGTAAATCGGGTTGAACTTGCTAAAATCGGGGATTTTGCGCGCCTGCTGAACCGTCATCATGTTGTTAAACAGCTGCTCGCCCTTTCCAACAGCCTTGGTTGCTGACAGAGTACGAATTCCTATTGTGTGTCAAAATTTTTCATGTTTCGGGCTGTTTAGAATCACTTGAAATTAACCGTATTTTGTCTCATTTGCCACTGTAGTATATGGCTTTTTCTGCACGCCTTGCTTACCCGCTGAATTAGGGAGCGCCCGAGCGAACCGCAAAGCAATGCCCGACATGGTTAGTGTTTGTGTGTGTCGAACTATTCCGCCCCAGTGCGGTCTATAGAGGAAATAAAAGTAATTTAAAATGTAGAAAAGTAAAAAAGCCAAGATTGAACAGCCAGAAAACAAAAAGGGTAAGAAAGATATAAAAATGATGGGCCTTTTTTGTTTTCTGCAATTTGAAATTTGGGCTAATTTGAATTTGACCCAGCTTTAAATATTGTAATTTTTTTGCCGAGTGATCTCGCCTGCTTATCGCCAAAACGCTTGCTGATTTTAATTGATTTTCTGATCGCGTCAGTTATATTTTTTTAGTGAACAGTAAAAACTTACAAAACTGCCGCTGGCTTTGATATCTCAAAACCATAGAGAAAACCTTTTTTCTCTTCATTTTTTGGTGACCAATTCAACTTGCTATATTATTGTTTTTGTCCCAATTATTTTTCTCTTTACTGTATACTCGCTTTTAACTGCCACTTTGAACCAATAACAGCAAACAAATAACATTTCAGCAATTATAAAATCATGGAAGCATCTCGCAGCACCCTAATCAAATCCCTGCTGGCGCGTGAAGGCCCAAAGACCATTAACCAGCTGTTCACTTCGGTGCTAAAAACCTTTCCTAGTGAGTTCCAAGGTGTGTCCCGGCACAAATTTAAGCGCATTTACTTGAGGAACTTGAAGGAGTTTAAGCAGGTTGCAGTTAAACCCGAGCGGGATCCAGATGCTCTGGCAAAGCTGCGCCTGGACCCGGAAAGCCGCATCACTGCCACAGATAAGATCGCCTGGATGGTGCAGCTCGCCGATCCGTTGATGAATAAGTATTTGAGCGGCGAGGTGGATCTGACGAAGAACCACAATACTATTTTGAAGACCATTGATATGGAGCGGGCGAAGAGCAAGGACTTTTGGGAAGGCAAGTCTAACACGCCGCACGACTGGAGGGCTGTGTTGGAGGCGGCTGGCCAGAAAACTAGCATTTAGGCGAGTGAAACTTGTTTATAGTGAATATAAAGAAATATAAAGAAATTTTATAGCTCGAGTTGAAAATATGTATTTATTAAATATCAAAAAAATATAGGAAACATATGAGGAAAAAACGGAATGAATGAATATGGACAGATTTGCAGGCCATCAAATTATTTAATTTATCGGCAATAGCTGCGCGGGGGCGTTTCGAGTTACAACAGCGTCATCTCCGGTGTATTACAGTGAACCTCGCAGAAACATATTTTTGGGTGCAACAGATAATGATTACTTTTCTTAAAATCGATTGTATTTCAGTCTTCAGAATGATAGCCGCTGTGATCCAAATAAATGGAATAATTGTCAAACTCAGTTGAGCATTCGTGACATACGTAGTCGTAGTCGCGCAGGACAAGATCGGAGACGAAAAATCTGTGCATTTTACTTTTTTTTCATTCAGATTTTGAAAGTTGGTGTTAAAAATATAGAAATTAAATGAATTGACGCGCTCGGTTCGACTAGCAGCTAATAGTAAACGATATAGATATAAAAAAGGATGATGCTGACTATGAAATTGGTCTGCTAGCAAGCGTGGAGCAAGAGTATTTATACTTTTTATTTCAATAATTTTAAGATCACAAAAATAGGCATAGACGAAATTCAGCCAATAGTCAGGGGATGGATGCGGGCGTATGCAGTGAGCAAATTTGCAGCATATCAAATGCCCAATACCTGGGAGAGAACAAAGTAAAAGCCAAGATGTGCTTGTTTGTTTATTTGTTTGATAATACTTTTTTTTTTAAAAAAAATAATCTGGATGTCAAAAGAACACGGGGGTCATGTATAATAAAGTGTTGACAGACAAAGCTGCATGCAAAGTGCATTGATCGCGCAGATACTGGTCGCGATAAATAAAAAATAAACAAAATGCTGCACTGCCAATAATAAGCTTTATAATCCTCATAAGGGGGTTAACAAAGCAACTTGAAAAAGTTGCATTGCCAATAATAATAAAATAAAATAAAAGTGATAATACACTAATACATAAGTGCGATTTATAACAATACATAATGTGGTATAATTATTATTTCAAATATTTATTTATTGTGGATATGTGTTTATAATAGTTGTTTGCAAAGCTGGTAAAATAGGCATATTTTTATTATTTCTCTTAAAGCTTTTGTGCACCAATATTAACAAGGTAACAATATCTTGGGGGCACAATCAGTGCCCATGTATTTTTTCTTCTTTTTTCATTGTTAACATTGCCCGGGTTCATGTGTATTTTTTTACTTTGCATGATATTGTCCACTGTTCTAAATCGTACTTATCATTTTCTGAAATATAAACGTAAAATGATTACCAGCTCAGAGTGCTCCCTGGTATGCCATGTGTCCTCAAAAACAAAAATACAAAACAAAAGCTACTGTTCTCTGTTACATGACTTAAATTTGCAGCGCGCAGGCGCAATGTCTAATCGTATGCTCTTATTCCGATATTGTTTATTTTATTCCTTACACTTACACTTACAAACAAACAAATAAATGTAAATGTAAAAATAAAACGACATAAAAGCGTGGCATAAATGTTTAATAGAATATTATTATTTTCCGTTCAAAGCGAGTCCATCTGCTCAAGCTTATTGGCATACGCCTCTAACGCACAAAGAATGTGCTCGGGCGTCCACTCAAACCCAACACTATCCAGTCCTCCGCGTTTCCAAGTACTAGCATTAGCAACCTGCTCAAGCGCAAGGCTTAACGCACGATTACCCACAATATCCTCATCCATCTTGCTATCATTACGCGCCTCCAGCCCAAACTTCGCACCCACACCCGCACCCGCAGGCCTTGATTTCCCAACTAGCCGCGTTTCCAGGGAATCGACCGCGCATTCGATCTGACGAACCAACATGGCCAATATAGCGACCAGATGCTGGTGCGACATATCCTCGGCCAAATAAAGCGGAACAGGCGGCTCATTGAGCGCTAAGGGGAGCTGCTGCGCAGCATGGGTGGCCTTCTCCGACGAATCCTCCAACTGCGATGGGGTGACAGCGGCCAACGCTGACTGTGTGTGTCTGTGCGACAGCGGCGTGTGCGCAGCCGCATGCTGTATCAGCGTCGGCGATGCTGATCTCGGCTGCGCGCTGCTTGGCTCAATCGCCGTCGATGACCCAGTCACTTCCGAGGACGTGGGCTGCTGCGACGTGTCACCGAAATAGCCATCCCTGCTTTCGCCTGAAACATGGTCCTCCGGTATCTCCTCGATAGACGAGATGCTGGGCTGCTGGTCAGCGTGGTACTGGCGCTTGTATTTGGACGCAATCGGCTGATGATGCGGCAGGCTGGCAACTGAGACTGTGGACGCGCGGTGAATTCGGTAGGAAGCCAGGTCATCGACCCTATGCACGACAAAGTACTCGAAGGACGGCAGGACCATTTCAGTGTCCGGTTCGACGGCCAGGATCTGTAGCCGGTAGATGAGCCGGTAGAGCAGCTCGAGTTGGACAAGGTCGATTGCGCGCATGTCCACGGAATTCATCCTGCTGTTAGTTGCAGCAGCGGCACGGGCGGCCAGAGACATGTCGACGCTGCTACGCGACAGCTGGCGAATTCCCGGCGCCGTTGCGTTTTGCCACGCATAAGCGGGGGGCATCGGCTGGTTGCCAAAGTACGAGACAGACCCTTGACGGCTCCACATGGGCGACGAGCCAGCTGATCCATGCAAGTACGCGTAGTACGGGGGCATGAACACTGACGGACGCGGGCTCAAAGAAAAAACAGATCCCAGGCCGAGTCTCGCAACACTGCTGCGGTCGCTGAACTTGCGCCCAGCCACATCGCCGTCCTCAATCTCAATCTCGGGCACCAAGTGGTAGCTGTCTTCGTCCAGGCTGCTGCTATTGCCGCCGCTAGCGTCCTCGCCGACGCACTCGAGGATCTCGGGTCCGAGAACCTTGTTCTGCAGAAGAGATACGGAGCGTCGAGTGATGGGTGCCGACCACAGGGGCATGTCGCCGATCTGCCGCAACCGACTGCGGGCCTCGGTGCTGCTGGTCACTGCCGCCAGCTCCATCGAGAGCTCGCGCATATTGCGTTGGTGCGCCTGCGTGGGCGTCGGCCGACTGAACGATCCGCGGGGCGATGACCGCGTCGAGACCGTATAGGGGCTGTACGCGGACTCGGAGTACTCAAGCAGGGAACCATCATCGATAGACGGGCGCTGGAGCTGGCTCGCAGATAACGAGTGGGGCAGGTTGGCATACGAGGCCAGATGCTTGCTAGAGCCATTGCTGTTGGCTAGCTTGAAACTGGCCGATGATGCCTCGCGCTGCGATATCCCTTGCTGGTGCTGCAGCTTCTTCTTCCGCTGCTGCTGCTTCTGCTGCTGCTGCTCGAGCAGGATCTGCTTCTGCTTCTGCTGCTCCTCCTCCTCCTCCTGGATCTGCATGTCGATGCGACCACGGAGCTGGGCGGGGTAAACCATGGACACAAACTCGGGTGACTCGAGACCCTTGAGCTTGATCTCTCCAACTTGGATAGCGCACAGGCCGAGGTTCTTCAGGGCCTGGACGTCGCGGGCCAAAGACGGCTCGTCAATGATCTGGCTCATATCTGTGATGCCATTATGGTCGGCGGTCTCGAATATGCCCAGGATAGCGTACACCTCGTCCATGACATCCTGCGACACATACACCTGGCCGCCATCGGCCGCGCCGCTGATGCGGGATGCGCGATTGACCATGGGGCCAAAGTAGTCCATGCGCCGGGTGATCGGGTCCTCCTCCGAAACTGGGCTGCCCAGGTGCATGCCCATGCGCACGCGCAGTCCGCGGTAGATCAGATGCTTGCCCCCGCTCTCAGCGTGCGTGCCGCTGGAGCGACCGCCCTTGCCACCGTCGGCGCCAGCATTATCGTCGGGCGGCCAGTATATCGGGCACCCGTGTGGTGAGTCCAGCGTTTCCTGCGGCCAGTCAGCGGTGAGAAAGGTCATCTGCACGGCCAGGCACCAGTGCAGGGCGCTGGCGACAGTTGGGAAGCTGACCATAAAGGCGTCGCCCTCGGTCTTGACCTCGTAGCCGCCAATGGACCGGAGCAATCGGCGCATAATGCTGTTGTGTACCTTGATCGCGCTGCGCATCGCCACCTGGTTGGTCTCCCACTGGATGGTCGAGTTCTTCACATCCGTAAACACCAGGACAACCTCGCCGACCGGCGGTGGCACCTCGCGCTCGAGCCGCGCCAGAGTCGAGTCGCCGGGCCGCGCGTTGACATCGCGGTCGCGCTGGCGCCGCGTGCGCGACGAGGACACGGCCGAAAACTCATCAAAGTCGTCCGAAAAATCGTAGGCGGCGCTCTGCGGCAGCGTGATCGGATTCGTCTGGTGCGCGCCGGGGATCGGGTGCATGCTAGGGAAGCCGCGGCCGTCGGCTGAACTTAGCGGGTGCGAGACGCTGGTGCGCGACGCAAAGCCGGACGCCATGGCCGAAGAGGGGCTGCGCGACATGCGGCGCGAAATCGCGTACTTTGCGCGGTTGTCGGGGACGCCCGGGTAAATGCTGTCGCGAACGCTGAAGCCGCGCATAGGCCGGCCAGTGTTCTTGGTGAACATCGGCCCAAAGCCAATGACCATGACCATAATACTCTTGGTCACGCCGTAGGCGATGACATGGTCGCGCACGCGCGCGGCCGCCAATCGCGGGTCGCGGCGGTGCTTGCGCGCGATGTCAACGGCAATCTGCGGCGTGATAACGTCCCACACGGGGCGGTTGGCCATGATCAGGAACTCGTCGGCCTCGGTCAGCTCCATGCTCATGATTGTCGGGTCGGCGTTGACGTACGGCAGCAGGTGGAAGTAGCCGAAGGCGCGTGTGATATCCGTCTGGCCCTGCACCTTGCCCTGCTGCGTGATGTACCCGCCGATCGACCGAATGCGCACGATCTCGCTGACGTCATACGGGTCGTGTCGCTTCGACAGCATAAATGGCGTGCCGCGCCGGCTAACCACGCCCAGTGCGTCGCCGACGTTGGCCACGTGCAGTGTGCGCCCGTGGATGTACGCCACTATGGCTGTCGAGCCGCACTGGTTGTCGCTGGCCGCGCTGTCGGCGCCCTTGGGGTCGAAGGAGCTGCGCCTGGGCATGTTGAGTTCGGCCGACGTTAGGCGGTGCGCCTGACTCGCTGCCACTGCCGTTTGCTGATGCTGGTGCTGATGATGCTGGCTGCTGAGAGTCGGCTCGTCGGGAACCGGTGGCGACGACATCCGTGCCGTACGGGCGGTGTACACCTCGGCGGCCGCCGCGGCCGCAACAAGCTGCCGATTGTGTGTGCCCAGGTCCTTGTTGAGCGTCAGGAACGTGCGGCGCAGCGCAGCCTGCACTTGCTCGTCGCTGAGCCTCGTCGCGCGGTTGCCATTGTCCTCAGGCGCGCTGGACGACGACGGCAGTGTCTCAGCAAAATTAACCGCCTTCTTGCCACCGCCGCTGGAATCGGCGGCCGACGACACGTGGTGCTGATCGGCACCACTGCGTCTGGACTCGGCCTCTTCGCTCTGGATCTGATCGGTGATTTTTTCGAGCTCCTCGCGGAACAGGTACAGGAAGTTATCGCACAGGTACTTGCTGATGGCCGAGCTCGCTGTGGTGCTTTCGCGCGCGTGGAATAGGCCGAAAAGACACTCGTCGTCGGTCATGCGGAAGCGTGACGATGCCAGGTCCCACGAGGACACGCGGTCCTCGTGGCCCAGCGTATCAGCAATCCCGTACTTCACTCGCTTGATCGGATCGGTCGTGCGGATGCGGCGGTTGGGCGTCTCGTCGGGCAGCGGAACCATGATAGTGAGCTGCAGGAGTCCCAGGATGCGCAGGTCATTGAGCTGGTAAAAGTCCGAGACGCAGTCGGACTTGGGCGGGTCCTTGGCAATAAAGTTGAACAGGTCACGCGCGGGCCCACCGTTGGGCGACGTTCCGCTGTTGCCACCGACCAGCTTGGCATGGTCATGAAACACCTTAGTGTGCAGGTGCGCGCCCTTGATCTCGAAGCGCTCGTTGTACGAGAAGTTCAGGTATTTGAGCCCTGTGTTCCAGTTCCAGTTCCAGTCGTACGGCCAGTTGGTGATGTTGTACTTGAGCACATTGCTGCCCACGTCGAGCACAGAGAGCCCATGGATCTTGGCCAGCCACGATGGCAGCGTCTGTAGCTTATTGCCGTTGATGTTGAGCAGGCGCAGGCTACGCCAGAACGCTGCATTGGGCTCCTCCTCAGGGATCGTACTGAGCTGCGTGCCCGACAGGTACAGCTCGTTGAGCTTGCGCATGTGCGCCATGGCCGACGGCGGCAGGTCGTAGAGCTCGTTGTACGACAGGTTGAGCACGCGCAGTTCGGGCAGAAACGCCATCAGCGTGAACACCTCGTCATCCATGTTGTTGTCGCCCATGCGCAGCTCGCGCAGCGACAGCGACAGTGGCGGCGGATCCGATACGGTATACCGCTTGACCGGTGGCGGAGGCTGCACGCGGCCGGCGTCGGTCGACCGGTTGCGCATGCGCTCGGGTGGCGTTACCGTCAGCGAGTCGCCGTTGTGGCTCACCAAGTCGGCGCCGGTCTCGGACGCCGCGCGCGCCATTGGGCTAGTCTGACGCGTGCTGGGCAGCGAGATCGACGACATCTGGATGCTCTGCGCCACGCGGTTGCCCATCGGCGCCTTCGTGCCGTTGCGCTGTGCAGCGGCGACGGCGGCTGCGGCGGCCGCGGCCACAGCACGCACGCTGCTGGACGCGCCCTGCTGGCGGCGCAGGTTCTCTAGCATGCTCGGGTGCGGGAACTGCTCGAGCAGGTTGGACGACAGGTTAAGCGACGAGAGCTTGGGCATCAGCCAGATCTCCGGCGGCAGCATTTTGAGGTTGTTGTTGTGCAGGTCCAGCGTCGTCAGCTTCTCCAGACGTGTCAGCTCGATGGGGATCAGCGACAGCACGTTGTTGGCGCAGCTCAGATGCACCAGATTGCTCAGGTTCCCGACCGACGACGGGATGCTGACAATGTGGTTGCTGTCCAGCACCAGATGCTCGAGCATCGGCAGGTGCATGAACGTGTCCGACGGCAGCTCCGTCAGCTGGTTCAGCGACAGATCCAGGTTGACCAGCGTGTGCGCCAGGTTGGTCAGGTAGAACTGCGTCAGCTTGTTCGCACGCAGGCTGACAGCCACGGCGCACGTGAGGTCCATGTGCGCGCGCGTCACCATGTTGCTTTCGGTGAACAGCAGCCGCAGGCCGACAAGTTCCGACGTGATGCCCAAATCCTGGAGCTTGTTCTGGCGCACGTCCAGCTCCTCGAGCTTGGCCAGGCGCCCCAGCCCGTCGGGCAGCGTGCCACTCAACGCGTTGCCCATAACGTTGAGCCGCGCGAGCTTGGCCAGCGCCGCAATGGCGTCGGGGATGCTGGGAATGCGGTTGAGCGACACGTCCAGGTCCTCGAGCGCTGCCAGCCGCGTCACCACCAGCGGGAACGCCGCCAGGTTATTGTTGGACACGTTCAGCACGCGCAGCGCGCGCAGGTGCGCTAGCGACTCGGGCAGCTCGACGAGCCGGTTGTTGCGCAGCATCAGCGTCGTCAGATGCGTGAGCCGGTCCAGCGGCGCGCGCTGCATGCGGCGCATGTCGTTGCCCGACAGGTCCAGGAACGCCAGCCCCGGCGAGAACTGGATGCTGTTGGGGAACCGCGAGAACTGGCAGGTGGCGAGTCGCAGTTCGCGCAGGCTGCTGCATAGCTGGACAAAGTCGGCTGGGAAGTTGAGCCCGGGGTTTTTGGACATGTTGAGCGACACGATCTTGCTGGCGTGCGCGTACAGGAAGACTGGCACGGTCTGCAGCTTGCGCGCGCGCAGGTCGATGTACTGGAACGAGCTGACTTCAACCTCGATATGCGGCGACACGCGCGGGATGGCTGCCTTGGACAGCGAAAACTTGCACAGGTAGCTGTTGTCCTCGCGGCCCTGCAGCGTGATGTTGTCCTCGGGCCGGTACCCCATCTGCTCCAGGTACTTCTTGAGAATGTTGGCCGGCCGCTCGGTCGGGCCCAGGGTGCGGTCCAGCCCATTGGCCTTCTGCATGTACAAGCAGTAGCGCGTAATGTCAGGGATGAAGAACTTCTTGGCCGCCATGCTCATGAACTCGGCCGTCGTCGTCGATAGCCGGCAGTGGAATGTGCCGAACGTCGAGTCCTCCTTGTAGATGCGCAGCGAGTACATGCTTCCATCGTCCGATACGTCGCTGTCGCTGGACGCGCCGTCGCCGTCGGGCACTGGGTCGTTGGACAGCCCGGCTGCCGCGCCGGCCTCGTCGACGCCCTCCTGCGCCGTCGGTAGCACGGCCCACGACTCGGGTGGCGCCCACGGCTCCGACTTGCGCGGCGTGTACTCGGCCCTGAGCGCACCGCCGCCGCCTCCGCTCGCATGCTCGGCGTGCTCGGCCTGAGGCCGCCCAGGCCCGCGCAGGTTATTCAGCGACTGGTTGCGGCGGTCAACCGGGGACGACAGCATAATGTCCGAGTTCCCCGTGTGTATGGTCTGTCGCTGATTGCGGTCGGCCACCCACGGGTCTGTGAACTGCATATACGGCTGCTGCTTGTCCTCGAAGTTTGCCACGGACCGCACCGATCCGTGGTCATTAATCGACCCTGCGTACTCGTACTCGCTCTCCGCCTCGTCCTCGCCCAGCGCTGCCGTCGGCCGCCGCGACTTGATCGATGAGTCGCGGTGCTGCCATGAGTACTCGCCAAAGCATGGCACTGACTCGGACTTTTGAGACGTCGACGTGTCCGTGTTCACCATCGACCCCATGCTGGACATGCGCGCGATACCGCCCTGGAGGCTGGATGCCACCGAGCGGTTACCCGCGACTATCGCCTCCTTCAACATGGGGCTGGTGCCAGACCCAGCAGATCTGCGGTGTGGCCGGTTGCCAGACACCGACCCTTGCTGCTGCTGCTGTTGCCGCCGCCGCTCAGCAGCATACAATGGGACAGCGTCCGATGACGCAAACTGCGTGCTACCGCCCGCGTTATCCTCCCTGCCGCTGTCACCCGTGCCGTGGCCTGCGCTCAGCGACGCTGACTCGGCCGTACCCATTGACGACGTGATCGACGGGCGGCGCACCTTGGCCAAGTCGACAAAGTTGCCCAAATCGTTAAAGTTCATGTCCAAATGGTAGTTGCTGGCTGGTGGAAGCTTGTCCTTGCTGTGCTGGCGGCTCTTCCCGCGCCTGAACCACTTGGACGCCGTTGACGACACTGAGCTGCTTGTTGGCCTGTGGTCCAGCCCAGAGGGAACCTGCTCTTGGCTGTCCCTGCGCGTAGGGGCGGGGGCTGTTGACCCAGTGCGCTTGAGCAGCGACGACGCGATCTGGTACGAGGGTGACTGCTTCAGGGGCACTCCCGCCAAGGCCGGATCCGTACTGATGCTGCCGTGGCTTTGACGCATGGACATAGATCTCTGCTGCTGCTGTTGTTGTTGCGAAGAGTATGCATCATGCGTGCGTGTATCTGCGGTTGCTGCTGCTGCTGCTGCTGATGCTGATGCTGATGCTGATGCTGATGCTGATGCTGATCCCGATTGGTCATTGAACGAGTAAGGCTGCCCGGCCTGTGGCTGTCCCGTGAATGCCGCCGTGGCATCTGTTGTTGTATCCATATCTGCTGAATGACGCTCGCGGAGCAAGTACGAGTAGTCGTTGCGCTCCCCGGACAACGTTCCCTTTGATGAGCTTTTGTTCAGCGGCCTTCTGATAACGAATTGGCTGTCGCTGCCTACTTTGATTTTTTTGGGTTTTTTGGATTAGTGTTTTTGTTTTAGTCGTTTCCGAATTGTTTAATTTACATGCACAACCAGTTCATGCCCACATTTGTCCCTCCTCCCACATTTTTTAAACCCCCCTCTTCTGCTTATTAGTTCCATGGCTATACTTCACTTTATCTACTCCCCGTTTTACAGGCTTTCCCCTCCCAATCTCTTTGTCTCGGATCTGAACATATAATAGGAGGGGAGTGGAGCGGGTGACAAAGCCACAACTGGATGCAAGCGTGGGGGAGACGGGGCAAATAATATAATGTAAAGTGCACACTTCAATCCCACCAGGATAAATAAGAAAGCACGGGCTAACACGGAGCTTAGCAATACAGTGAAATTCCGATTGGTTCTTACCTTGTTTTGAGCTGTGCGAAGAGACCCTGTCGAGTGGAGGTAGCGGTGGTGGCGGCGACGTCGATCTTGTTGTCTCTAGCGTATGTCCTGTTGTCGCGTGCGTCCGGACCAGGTCTCTCAAGTGGGATGTACTGGAAAACGCCCGCAGTTTTCCTAACAAAAAAGAATAGTGTTTGTAAAGAAGAGTATAAACTAATTAGATAATGTTGTGTTTGTGCGTGCGTTTTTCTAGTTTTGTCTCTGGGAATAAATAGGGGACGGTAAACGAAAGAGTTGACAATCATTGTTTGTCTATTACGTACCCTTGAGCCCGGTGGATTTTTTGTGGTTGTCGCCCGACATGGTTATGCAGTAAACGTGTCCTTTTATTTCTTCCTCTTGTTACAACAGCAACAAAAGGGGGATGGTGATGGACAAGTAGTGTGGGTAAAATGTAGAAGAAAAAATATGGACCGAGAGCTACAGCGAACTTGTTTTCCCTGTGTTTTTCTCCTTTTTTCCTTATTGCGTTTATTTTAGTCCTTTTCTCCTGTTAATGCTGGTAACCCTCTCTGTCGCCCCACCTGCTTGCGTATGTTGTATGTAGCGTGTATGTGAATGAATTAATAAGCGAATTCAGTTAATAAGAGGCCAATGAATTTAAAGAAAGAGTGATAAAAAGAAAGCGTGTATGGGGTATATATATGTAATAGAGAAGGTGGGAGGAAGCAGCTAGAGTTGAAGAAGTGAAGAATTTTTGGGATTAAAGGAAAGAAAAATAATTAACAGGTGTAATGTAGGAAGAGTAAAAGTAGAAAGTAGAAATTAGAAAAAGAGCTTTTATTTTGCTAATTTTAGAGAAATGTGTGGTTGTCCAGACCGCTCTCAAAAAGCAACTCGTTTTAGGCGGGGTTTTCTTTTGCTAGTCCAATATATCAGCTCAAACTAGCAAAGTTCTATGTTGTTGTTTTTCTGTATTCCTGAAAACCTTTTTTTGAGTAAGGGCGTAAGTGAAAGAAACAATAAATACAAAAAATAAAGACTGAATTGAAGTCAAGTAAAAAGGAAGATAGAGTGCGAGTTCAAAGAGGAAAAACAAGGTTGGGCTGTGCGCGTGCGCGTGCGTGATGATGGAAAATTGCGCATTTGCATTCCCCACAGGGGGGCGGCCATACCGCCCGCATTCACAAATATAAGAAAGAGGGGTTTTCTCAACCTTCTTTTCGCACCTCATCCAACCCGCTCACTCCCACCTATCCGCGTGCTTTTCATGCGCAAATCCTAGCATTTATTCGGCTCCAAAATTACGGCCAGTCAAAAATTTTCCAGAACATTTCTTTGTGCGACAATATTCGGCGTACAGTTTTTCTTACAAACGACCGATGGTCCCAAAAATGTTTTGTAACTGTCTTGTTTGTTTGTTTGTTTGTTTGTTTTAACAAAAAAGGCAAGAGGGCTAAAATAAACTCCAATACTGCGTGGTCAATATGCGAACCGGCGAAACACTTGTTTTTCCGCGTGCGCTCGTCTGACCGCAGCCTTTCCAGGCGGCTTGTAGTGCCATACGTTGGCGTGCGCTGCCAAGCCGTCCGCGCCTTCAAAATAGCACACGCATTCGGGGCATTTTATCCTGTGTGTGTGCTGCTCCTCTGCTTTGGGCGTTGGCTTCATTACTGCTGGTGCTTCCTTGGAGGGGTTTGGCCGAGCCAGAGCGTTTGTTAGGCTATCCAGTTTCGGTATAAATTACGTGCAAATGGACAATGTGTATGTGCGTGTGTGTGTGTGTGTGAAAATTTTAAAATTAAAAGTGTGATAATATGCAGTGGAATGATATAAATGTCGTTAAAGTATGAAATGAAGCAGGAGATAAAAACGCTTTTTTATTGGAAAAATATCAAGAATACAAGGCCATTTCGGCAAGCATGGCTAAGAACTGCCGGTTCGATAGATAAAAAAGAAGGATAATACAATGACATGATGAACATCCGATATATGGATTCAAAAACAAGGCAATTGAAAGCAGCCGTATTCTATTTTGCCAATAAAGCGTGAATGTCGCTCTGCACAACATCACAGCTCTTTAATCATCAGACAAAAAACAGGCATCAAAGAAGTGTCCGGGTGGCTTCTTTCGAAACATCCGTGCTTGAAAAAAAAGCAGAGGCGATGATGGTGATGGGTCAGTTGACTATTACTATTTTTTTCTTTCTTAAACATGTCACTGTTGGCGCACCAACGCAAAAATCGTCGACTGTCAATATACCAGCTCATTTTGTTCGGAGGCGTATATTTTATTGTGGCTGTTATATAGTCGGATAAACACCCCCTTTTCTCGGTAGAGCAATGACAACAAGTGCGCCAGGTATTTGGAAATAAATAACCTTTGCGGAATCATCCCTAGGCATGTTTTGATAAAAAATTCCGCACTATTTCAAACGATAACCTTTTGCAGGCTATCCTTTGGTCAAGCAAGACAATGGCGAATAAAATGACGCCATTGCAATATTTTAAGGCAGCACCTGGCTTTGTGCGCTTCGGACAGCAAGCTCAAATCTAGAACACAGCCAGAACCAAGCTTTGTCATGTGACCAATAACTGGCAATATTGTGAATTGGCACGCCGTTTGTGTGCTGCTACTACTCTGCCTGTCACCCGGGGAGTAGGGAGGGGTAGCTGGTTTTGTAAGGGGGATGATATATATGCGTATTTTGGAAAGCAAACTGCTACTAGCATTTATATCACGTGGATTGCACCAATGAGCACGCCTTTTTATGAGACCACAAAGAACTGTACCTCCCTCAAACTGGCCCGTTTTTGTTTTTATTTTATTCCATTCTCTCGTTTTCTCTCTCTATCCTCGTGTATTCTATATACAACCATTTGTTTTTACAGTTCTCAATTCGCATTTCAGCTGCAATTCTTTATATTTATTTTATCTCTTGTATTTTATTACTTTCCTTAACGTCATCCGCGCACACGATGCAAGACGCTGCGCATAACCACAACCAGCAGCCCGCCCTGGCCGACGCAGAAGACAGCCTATCTGACATCGACAGCCTTGACGCAGGTCCAATAGTCATGTCTGGAAGCAGCAGCAAATCGACGTACTTTCTGTTCCTCGGCATGGGCCTGGCTACTTTGCTTCCATGGAACTTATTCATCAGCGCGTCCGAGTTCTACAGATACCAGTTTGCCGGAAGCGTGCACCAGCAGACATTCCAAAACTCGTTTTCAGTGGCATACATGGTGACCAACTTTATGTTCAATATGTACGCCATGGTCACGGTGACAAACTCTGACCCTAATCGGCGCATTTTCGCTGGACTAGCGGCAAACACATTGGTGTATGTTGTTGGATTAATCATGCCGCTGATGCGCGACTACCGCGGCGCACCATCGTTTTACGTTGTTATGCTGCAGCTCGCCACTACAGCGGCTGCCAGCGGAATGCTCACTAACTCGTTGTTTGCGCTTGTGGCTCATTTTTCGCCGTCGCATGTCGAAGGTGTGTTCAGCGGCCAAGCCATGGCCGGCATTATTGCCACCGTGGCCCAGCTAGTCACCGCGTACTCGGTGAAGCCCACCGACTTTGCTGCATCGGCCGTGCCCGACGATAAGGTAGCCGAGGGCCTGATATTCAGAACCATCGCATACTTTGCTTTTGCCACTGCTGTCAACCTGCTCTTGACCGCAGCGTTCTGGCACATCAAGCGCGACCCGTACTATAGACAGCAGAGCAAACTGGCGTGTCCGTCGACTAGTTCTTTGGGCGATGTGGATGCCGAGTCGGAGCTGCTAATTTCCCGCTCGGCGCCGAATTCACCACCGCTGGCTGCAGGCATCGAGGCATTCAGGACCACATTCAAGCAGATCTCGGGATACACGTATGTTATTCTGCTGGACTTTTCCATCACACTGGCCGTTTTCCCGTCGATAACTGCCATGGTGACGTCAACATCTGGGTTCAAACTGCTGACAGAGTGGCATTTTTTCCTGTACAACTGCGGCGACTTGATTGGCCGTCGTCTGGCGCCCTCACTCGCGATTTTTCGCTCGTCCTCGCTGTTTGCCATTGCCCTGGCGCGTATCCTTTTCATACCGGCGTTTTTTGCTTGCCATGTGAGTTTCTCCGTCTGGAATAACTGGATCGAGTCGGACTATGTGTTTTTGGCACTTGTGGTTCTGCTCGGAATCACTAATGGCTTTTTGTCCACTCGCTCCGCGATGCTTGCGCCAAGTTTGAGTGACCAGCCGACGATTGCTGGGTCTATCGTGGCTATTTCCATCAGCACTGGTTTGGCCATGGGATCAGTGCTTTCGTGGCCGGTGCGTGCAGCTGGATGCATGTGCTCGCCCTTTGGTGGCCACTGAGATACACCCAACAGAGTAGAGCAAAGAATAATGTCTAGATAATATTTCTATTGTTTGTGGTTTTTTGTGTTGCCTTATCACCTTGTTTTATTTTTTATTTTATGGCATGCGAAACAAATAGTATGTTATATTCTCACTAGCCTCTGTTCCCCCTCCCCCCCCGCTTAATTTTCACTGTTAATCAAGAGAAACAAAATTAATGCTTTTTTGGCACCCAAGATACAAATTTACAAAGCTTACAAAAATCGCAACACTATAAAATTTTAAATTTAGAATATCATCCCAACTATGTTCTTTATTAAAAAAAGAGTCGGGAATTTAATTGTTCAAAAATATAGTTATTTGTGGAGTGCATGTCTCTGACATACTTTTTTACTCCCACGCCTCTTATTTGAATGTGAAAAAAGCCATCTATAAAAATCAAGATGAATTTAAATTTACTTGTGACAATGTGCTGGATCTAAACATAGAGAAGCATGTGTTCAAAAAAATTTAAACAATGAAATTATTTCATTGTAGAATGACTCTTGTATGTGCACTTCAAATATGTATATTTCTTCTCAAATGTGATTATTATTTTAGCGTAAATATAACACAAGACAACTCCGCCTCCAAACATTAATTTCTGCAATTATTTCACACCACTTACGCATATAAAAATAGAAAACAACAAAACAAACCTCTTACTTGGGATCATATGTTCAAAACATATTTTTTTATTACATGCTCATATAAAAAATTACAAAAAAAAATCAGGGGCACCTTGCCATTTTGGCTGATCGAAATTTCATATATAAACACAGCAACATGCAAATACAAATACAAACATCATACCATCACAAAACAATTATCTTAACAACAACAACAACAAAAACAACAATCCAGCAATTCCAAACCAAGCTCTTTATAATCCAAGAATGCTTCGTCTTACCGCCGTCATCTTTACTCTTATCGCTGCCGCTACTGCCAATCAGTGCTCTGGAAACGCTGCCATCTGCCCCAACAACCAAGACGGCGTCTCCTCGAGCTATCTCCAGTGCGACAACTGGGCCAAGCAATATATCACTACACCTTGCCCCGCTGGACAAGTCTGCTACGCTAATCCCGCAGCTCCCAACTCCGTCATGTGCGCTCCTCCAGGGTCGGGCAGTGTCCCTGGAACTGGCAAGTGCACTGGACACACGGCAAAGTGTGCAAACCATGGACAGAGCGGCGCCTACTATAGCTGCGAGCCATGGGCTGGCCAGTATGTCAACAACCAATGTCCCGCTGGACTTAAGTGCTACAACAATGATGCCGGCACTGGTGTACAGTGCTACTAAGTAAATCATTTTCTACACCATGCCTTTATTTCTAATTCAATTGACAAGTAGACAAATAAACACTATATTTACAAATATTGAAACGATATAAACATGAATCACTAAGAAAACATTATAAATTAGGCAACCAGGTTTCTGGACTTTGGTCTGAAAATGCCGCTGACCATTTCCCTCAGTCTGGTCATAGACGTGCTGCGGCTCTTGTGCAGGCGGTTGTTGCGCACAAGCGTGGCCTTGCAATCACTGGATATGCTATCCGTCAAGCTCTTCGAGTCATCACTGCTATGCTCCTCGGATTCGCTGCTCTTCACATCCATTCCCTGGTGGCTGTTGACTACTGTACTTGTTCCAGAGTATGCTGTAGCGTGGCTGGCGACGCGGCGGCGATTGTACCTGCCAGCGGGCGTATTCGAGCCAACCAGACTGCTTGTCAATGTGTTGTCGTCGTTGGCTAATAAGAGGCTCATGCTGATCATGTGTGGTTTAGGAATCGGGCATACGTCGCGCTCGAATACGTTGGGCCAGTTGGTGTGGTTATTCGGGATGCTGTTTGCTGTCATCATTGTAAAATAAATAATTGAAAAGAGAGTGCTGGTCGGGGTTTTTTGTATGTATTGGATAGACTGGCGAGTCGTGCGTGGGCGTGAGTGCGTGCTGGTACGAAAGCTGGGTTGTGCGTTTGAAACAAAAGGCAAATATTAAAAAGTAAAAAAAGCAAAATAGTAAGCAGTTGACAGATATTTGTAAGCGGTGTGGAGTATAAAATAAGTTAAAAGCAAGTGGGAAAAAATGAGGAGCGCTTGTCGTTCAAATATAAGATCATTTTATGTTTGGTTTGAAGTGTTTTTTTGGCGCCTCCAAGGCAATTGCAATAAAATTAGTTGCAAGATTTTTTGCAATAAAAATTATAAATGGGGATATTAATCTTGGCGAGCTGCGCTTTAATAGCGTCACATTAGCACAGTATCTTCAACTCCCACAAATCATCAGTCATGTTCCACGTTTTTACGCTTTGCACTCTACGTCTATTTTATGGCTGTGGAAAAAAACGGAAACGCCTGTTTTCTTTTTACAATGATCGGAGTGATGGGAAGGCTTGCATGTAGTATGCATGTCAGCTCTTAGGCTGCGTTGGCCTTAAAATAGACGTTTCTTTTTACAAAGGCATCAAAAGCAAACAAAAGAGGGCTGGCACGCACAAAAGAAAGCAAAAATTGAACTTGTGTACACTGCTTGCGAGCAGCAAGCTTAATAGGAAAGACTTGTTTTTATGGCACCATCGTTCTCGTTATTTTTTAATTTGAAAAAGTGGATTTTGTTTATTTCCTGTCTTTTTTCAATGCGAAAAGAGCGGCAACTAAAGCTACGGTTGCAATGGTTGCTTTAATTTTTCCGTGGCCATGTCCAGGCGCACTGAAAAATAGGAATGGCGTGGTTCGGATTTGCAAAGGACATGTCAGTTTGAAAGGGGAACAATAGTGCAGCTAAAGATAAATGCGCACAGCAGGCATGCACATGCGGTCCACATGCTCAGCCCCAGGTCGCTGGTCTGACAGATAAACCCAAATCCTTAAGCCCAATAGTATTAATTGTTGTCTATAGTGCCAAAAACAGCAGGTACTAATCGGACATTCAACCTAGAAGCGTGTAGAAACGTGTCAAAGCTGCATTTCGGGCCTTGTTAAAAGCTTCCATCACTAAAATGCCATGTCACAGTTGTGACAGCATCGCCCATAGAGGATGCAATTGCTGAGGGCCCAGATTCACCAGATTAATTATGAACTGCCCGAAATTACTCCCCTCCCACACAAAATAATTACGGATTAATGCTTGACTTTGCTGCAAAAACGCTGTGTACTTATCCACTGCAATATTCCCCCCCCCCCCGAAGTTTTCTCAGATGATCGGCGTTGTTGTGGCCACTGAGCAGGCCAAAAATACCCTGAGGCCGAGACTTTTATTAAATTACCGATTGACATGTAAAAAAATTAATTAATTACGTGAATGTATGTATATATATATTTGTGGAATGTACATCATATACATGCTTGCTCAAACATATTATCCGCATCATCACCACCAGCAAAAGTAATAACAAAGGCACACCATTTTTAATTAAAAAAAATCAAGTATCAGCTGCCACCAACAATTCAGTCATGCCATATTCGCAAAACACTCGTGAACAAAGCGAAGGGCGAGTTCTTACTATAGCAAAGTGTGTTACAGCAGATATTGTGCGGAAATTAAAAATTAAAGGTCTTGACATCATTTCCCATACGAACTCAACTTCAAACTCGACTTTGTAGTTTTGCTCAACCCTCCCTCTCCTTTTTTTTACTTCATTTTCTCCGGCCATAAAAAACAATCCATGAGGTGAGTTGCTTCTTTGCTCATAATGAGAAACTTTTCTTTTATCATTTTTAGAGTTAGGTATCTGATCTGGTTATCGATTGTCAAAGCGAGCTGGCAAAAAAACTGGGGTTTAGGCCCATCAGTTCGTTTTTATCACTGCCCCAAAGTGCTTTGCTCCAGACCCACCTTTCTCTTCTCTTTATAATCAATCCTGCAGCACAATAAACAATCGATTTTTGATAATCTTTTCTCTCTTTTTTTCCTTTATCTTTCGATATCTCAGCACGAGCATTTTTTAATATCATTGAGAATATTATCTTAAAGCTCAGAAACACGCACACAAAGGTAAAAACCCCAGTTAATCAGCACTCGGATGCATGACTGCTCCCAAACTTTTCAAACTGCTGACTTTACATCATCTGTTCGGTGTGCGCATATCATCGCGAGGTATCAACTAATTGGATATTTTCTTCTCTATTCCAAACAACCTAGGAATCTAACATGAGCCCAGCAGAGTGCACAAATATTCCATGGGACGAGCCCTGGCTTAAGGACGATTTCGACCCCTGCTTCCGCCGCCTGTTTGTCGAAAGACTGGTTCCAGGAGGCATAGCAGCCGTTTCAATTGCCATCCTTGCTTTTAATCTGTTGCGCTACCGCCTATCCTGTCAAAGGCGCACTGTGACTTCCGCCGCCTGTACTGACTATACATCGTTGCTTGGGGACCCAGCAACACAGCACCTGCAGCCGCAGCACGGGTATGGCGCCGCAGTTTACGGAAACCGCCAAAATTCTAGCCAAAGCTTTGACAGCGACGAGGGCGAAGATGACATCGATTTGGCTGAGAGTGATGGTTTTCTAAGCCGTGAGCTTCCCGCCGAGCAGACAATTGGTGGCGCATATTTTGTTCGGAACCAGAGTCGCCCAAGACCGTCAATCCGCGATATGCTGCTGGTTGTCCTTACGCTTGCCCAGGTAGCGCTGGGGCATTTGCTTTCCAATTACGACAATGCCACTAGCAGGCTGTCGGCCTACGAAATGGCTTTGTGGCTGTGGGCGGCGATTCTCTGTGTCTACCTCCTGTGCCGTTCAAACACTAGCACACCGTCGCCATCGCCACATTTGCGTCTTGTCTTTCTTGCCGGCGTGTTTGTCGACTTTTTCAAGGCGCGGTCTGCCCTGCTAGCTTACTCGCAGGGTAAGATCGAGAGCTTTCCAACCATTGAAATCGCAATGGCCAGCATTGCCACTGTGTTATTTTTGGCCAGCTTCACGCAGCAGAGGCGCCGGCACGGTCGGTCTTCAAACGCACCTGTCGGGGAGTCGGACACACATCCGCCGGCGCCCGAGGGCACAGCGTCGATATCGCAGCAGCTGTTTTTCTCGTGGATGGACCCAATGATCTGGCTGGGATATAAGCGGCCATTGGAACCCAAGGACGTCTACGACCTAATGCCTGAAGACCGCTCGATGCGCGTGTGTGCTAAGTGGCAGCGCGAGTCTCGAGACTATGTGCGCAAACATGGAAGCGATAAGCGGGGCATGACATACCGCCTGTTCTGGTTCTTCCGTTATCAGCTGGCGCTGCAGTGCGTGTGGACGCTTGTATTCACTGTGTTTATTTTTACTGGGCCGTTCTTGCTGAAGCGCATCCTGGCGTACATGGAGGATCAGACCATATACACTAGAGAGCAGGCGTTCTGGTGTGTTGCAGGTCTACTGTTAGGAGGCACTATTTCTACCGTGTGTCAGAGCCAGGCGCTGTGGATCGGGCGTAAGATCGGGCTCCAGATAAAGGCCATTGTCATTGGCGAGGTGTACAAGAAGAGCCTGCGGCGCCGAGACGCCGCCAGCGAGGATGATGCCCCGGCAAAGGATGGTGAGGGTGACGACAACAGTGTCGAAGACGCAGACAAACAGGGCGAGTCGACGTCAACGGGAAAAATTACCAACCTCATGGCTGTTGACGCCAACAAGATTTCAGAGGCGTCATCATATTTACATTTCCTTTACCAGTTGCCGGCCGAGATTGTAATCACGGTTTTGATGCTGTACCAGCTCCTGGGCTTGGCTTCGATTGCCGGGCTGTGCACTCTTTTGCTTCTGGTTCCGTTCCAGTGGCGGATCGTCAGTGTATGGAGCAAACTTCAGACTCAGCTAATGAAGGCCAGTGACAAGCGCATGAGCATGACCAACGAGATTCTGCAGGGCGTGCGCATCATCAAGTTTTTCGCCTGGGAGCCACAGTTTGAAAAGCAGGTTGCTGCGATTCGCAGTGGCGAACTCGGCGTGCTGCGCAAGCGCTACTTGTTGCTGACAGTCTCGATTGTGATCTTTTTTATGGCGCCAGTTTTTATCACACTAACCACATTCGTCGTGTACACAAAGGTCATGGACAAGCAGCTTACAGCGTCAATAGCTTTTACTGCGCTGGCACTGTTCAAGACACTTCGTGGGCCGATGGACCAGCTTCCGGACTTTTTCTCTTTCTGTCTGCAGGCCAAAGTTTCGGTTGATCGTGTGTCCAAATTTTTGTCCGAAGAGGAGACGTCGAAATACGAGCTGAGCAAGTCAACACGGCAGGCGCATAATGGTATTGTGAGCAGCGGGCAGGGTGCCAGCTACGCCCAGATTGTGAGCGCGACTGATATTGGCTTTATCGATGCGTCGTTTAGCTGGAAGTCGGCCGCATCTGCATCTGCATCTGCTGAGATTGACTTGACGAACCCAACTGTTCTGCAGCCGCTGCTGAGTTCTAATCCAGAGGCAAGCGCAGACAATGAACTCGCGGGTGGCGTACAGAGTGCCAGCAACGGCGTGTTTGAGCTGCGCGACCTTACAGTCAGTTTCCCTGTGGGCAAGCTGAGCATCATTGCTGGGCCCACCGGATGCGGCAAGACGTCTCTTCTGATGGCGCTCCTGGGAGAGATGCGGCTGACCGCCGGCCGGCTAATGGTTCCAGGGGCCGCGTTCAGCGCGCGCGCGACGTTTGGCGAAAACATGTCTAATCCCTTTAGTTTGCAGGAGTCTGTCGCGTACGTGGCCCAGCAGGCGTGGCTGCTAAACGACACAATCCGCGGCAACATTACGTTTGGTCTTCCATACGACGAGCAACGCTACCGTGAGGTTGTGCACATGTGCGCTCTAACAAGGGACTTTGAAATCATTGATGCCGGCGACATGACAGAGGTCGGCGAGCGCGGCGTGGCGTTGTCAGGCGGCCAGAAGCAGCGCATATGCTTGGCTCGCGCCGTGTACTCGCCCGCGCGCCACGTCATCATGGACGACTGCTTGTCTGCGGTCGACGCGCACACTGCAAAACACCTGTACGACAACTGCCTGATGGCGCCGCTTATGTCCGAGCGCACGCGCATTCTGGTTACGCATGCCGTCGGCTTGGCGATCAAGAGCGCAGCGATGGTGGTGGTCATGCAGGATGGCCGCATTGCTGCGGCGGGGACGCCGCTCGAGGTTCTGCATAGCGGAAAACTCAGCGAGGAGACGTTACGCGAGGCCGACGAGGAGCAGCAAAACGCGGCAACGCGCGCGGAAGCTCGGTCAGAGAGCAAGGGCAAGGCGACAGACACGAGCGGAATTGCCATTGCCGAGTCTGTTGAAGATACAATTGACGATCGGTTTGACGGTGCTCGCAAAAACAGCAGTGCCAGTGCTAGAGTGAAGGCAAGTGCCGCGCCACAGGACGCAAACGCGCAAAAGGGAAAGCTTACGACAGACGAGGGCTGGTCCCGCGGTCATGTACAGTGGCGGGTGTATTTGGCCTACTTCAGAGCCAGCGGCGGTTTGGTGTTTTGGGCGATTTTGACTGTGCTGTTCATGCTGACGCAGGGTCTGCTGGTCGCTCAGGACTGGTGGCTGCGCGAGTGGGCTGCATCGTACAGTAAATCTAGCCTGACAAGCTATCACTTTGTTGCGAGAACAGGGGCTGACCACCGCACCATTGCTTCGCTTCCCACCCACTCTGGCAGTGTCATTTCGGTTGAGCCACTGTCGGTGTCTTCACTCGCTTCGGGGTTGCTCAATCGCTCTATCCAATTTGTTGGACTGAAGGGTGAGGATGGCTTAGATGGCGGCAGAGTCGATTTGGCTTACTTTATTGGGGTGTATGTCGCAATTGCACTGGCAAGCGTGTTCCTCATCTTGGGTCGTTCGCTGCTGCAGTTCTGGGGCTCGCTCAAGGCGTCACGGACCCTGCATGAATCGCTGTTGCACACCGTTCTGCGCGCGCCTGTGCGGTTTTTTGACACTACGCCTGTTGGCCGCCTAATCAACCGGTTCTCGAAGGACATGGAGACCATTGACCAGTCGCTGAACTCGTCGCTGGCAATTTTCCTGACCGAAGTCATCGCATCCCTGGCGATTCTCATTGTTATTGCGGTCATCACGCCGGCATTTACGTTGGGTGCTATTGTCGTTGCTATCATCTACTGGATCATTGGTGTCTTGTACCTGGCAACATCACGCGAGATCAAGCGTTTCGAGAGCGTGACAAAGTCGCCGATATACACACAGTTTGACGAGACCATCAATGGTGTGTCGACTATTCGCGCATATGGCCAAGAGTCGCGTTTTCGCATGGCAAACTACACCAAGGTCGATGACAACAACCGTCCCTTCATTTACATGTGGGGAGCCAATCGCTGGCTCAGCATTCGCGTTGACCTTGCCGGCGCTCTTGTTTCGTTTATGGCCGGGCTACTCGCACTGACCACAACGGGCCGCATGGACGCTGGGCTTGCTGGATTGTCGCTTTCGTACGCGCTCAACTTTACCGAGCATATACTGTGGGTCGTGCGGTTCTACTCCATCAACGAGATGAACTTAAACTCGGTTGAGAGAGTTGTCGAGTACTTGGATGTTGAACCCGAAGCGCCAGTCACTATTCCCGACCGCGTGCCTCCTGTCGAGTGGCCGAGCAACGGGCGTATTAGCGTTGAGAACCTGGAGCTCAAGTACGCCGAAAACCAGCCGCCTGTAATTCGCGGGATATCGTTCGAGGTGCAGCCGCGCGAAAAGGTCGGCATTGTTGGGCGCACGGGTGCCGGAAAGAGCACACTGACGCTGGCCATGTTTAGATTCATGGAGGCCAGCGCAGGCCGAATTATGGTGGATGGAATTGACATCTCGCAGATCGGTGTGGGCGACCTGCGCTCACGGCTGACCATAATCCCGCAGGACCCTATTTTGTTTACAGGCACTATTCGCAGCAACCTGGATCCGTTTAACGAGCACGGTGATGATGAGCTGTGGCTGGCACTGCGTCGTGCACACCTGCTCGGCGACGAGGATGAGATTGCGAGCAGACAATCGGTTAGCGGCAATAGGCAGTATCCAGCATCTAGCCGCGCTAACACAGTCAAGGATCTGGCCATTGCGGATAACATGGTCACTAGCAGTGGAAGCAGCAGCATCAGCCAGTACGGATTGCAGCAAACTGCAGTGACACTTGGCCGCACAATCACCGATCTTGACATGGCAGTCACCGAGAACGGGTCCAACTTCTCGCAGGGCCAGCGGCAGCTGATTGCGCTGGCGCGCGCTCTGGTCAAGCGTACTCGCGTCATTATCCTGGACGAGGCCACTGCATCTGTCGACTTTGACACGGACGCCCGTATTCAGACCACCATCCGCAATGAATTCACAGACTCGACGCTACTGTGCATTGCCCACAGGCTGCGCACGATTGTTGATTACGACAAGGTGCTGGTGCTTGATCAGGGCGAAATCGTGGAGTACGATACGCCGTACAACCTGCTGTCAAAGAGCGAGGGTCTTTTCAAGCACATGTGTCTAAAGTCTGGCGAGTATGACCACTTGTTCTCGGCGGCCGAGCGCAAGCATCACAGTGGTACTAACGAGGCGATTATTTCTGCATAAATAAAAAGCCATTTATTATGTTTAGAGTATCTTTGAGCATATGCGTGTAAAGTTGGAACCCAAAAAAGCATTGTTGTTTATTATTTATGCAATAACACATGTCGATGTAACCTTTGTAATGTTGCAATTTAATATTATTATTATGATTTGTGCAATTAAGCGCCATCTAGCATATCACACATCCCGAGTCTTTGGGTTTGGACTTGTTCTGGGTGGGCACATTTCTGCGATTCGAAGTGGTTCGCTGAGAAGCCGCCGACAGATGTCCATTTCTCTGTTCACTTTTAGACCGGCTAAAATACTTTGTAACATCTGCGGCCTGTGCCGCTGCCGCTGCCAACATGCCAGGTGGAGCAGAGGTATTCCGTCTTTCGCAATTATGATCGTCCTCAAAGCGATGCTTCAAGCAAAACGACTTCGCACACACTTTGCATGTCGTTCGCACAATAGTCTTCTCCTGGCACCTTTTAAACGCACATTCAGGCTTTGGCGGTAACGCATTGGCAGGCGTTGTGGGCTTGCATCCAGCATCGAGATGTCTATTAACCGCATCGTTTGCGCTCTCGTTGGGCCGTAAGGAAACGGGCTGTTCGCATATCGGGCAGTCCGGCACTATCCTGTTGACGGCCTTGTGCTTATCGGTGCAGTTGTGGTTATCGACTTGCCAATGATCAGCGCTATAAAGAAAACACAACTGTTGGGGTTTAGTATCTTTTCAAAGCGAATTTTCTTGGTTCGAAATGCGTTCATGTTGCGCATTCTGTTTGTTCTTTTTGCTTTTGTTATTGACTTGGACTTACCAGAACTCCTTTTTGCATAAATGGCATGCGGTCAGCAAGTAGTCGAGCTGGCGGCATCCTTCGAGTGCGCAGTGCTCGCCAGCGTCGGGGAACTCCATTTACCTTTGTGTTGGGAACAAGTAAATTAGTAAAAAAATAAAGCAATGTAAAAATGAAGTAAAAACGAAAACAAAGAGATGAAAATCTAAAATATCTGCTGCGTTTGGATGAAAGAAATCTGAAAAAGAAAAGGTTCAACCCCTCCCCACCACATTTTAAAGTATTTTTTGTCTCAATATGCGCAGCCCGTTTTGCTGGCGTGTTGCCAAGCCTTCGGTGAATGGCGAATGCAGTGGACGCGTCATCCACACTTTCAAAAATATTCCCAAACATTCGATATTCCATTGAATAGTTATTCTTAAAGCTTCTTCATGCCCAGTTGTAGCGAAATAAAAAATATATATTTACTAATAGAAGCGAGCAAAGTGTAAAGAATAATCGAGGTGGAAAAAAAGGTAAGACGAGAAAAATAATCGGAAAAAGTGACTGCTTTGGATAACAATGTCGTCACAAAAATTCATAAAAAATAAAGAGCCGACGCGCAAACCCCCCTGGATATCAGTATCCTGAGGGCTTCTGCATTGTAGTATCGTAGGCGCGGATGATCTTCTCCTGGCCGCCCTCGTTCTGCGAAAAAGCATAGCCGCGCGTGCGGCGCAGACGCTGCAGCAGACGGACCTTGTGCACAGCCTTCTTGAACCGCTCCATGCGCGGGCGGTAGTCGGGGATGTTGAACTTTTGGATTTCCTGCACGATGTGGTACGCCTTGGTGAAGTACATGCGCTTGAGGTACTTGTACCCGTAGTCACGAACCATGCACAGGACGGATAGCAGAATCACTGTCAGCCAGAAGCGTGGGTTGGCGTAGATGTGCAGGATAATGCCCTCATACTCGGTTGACGTGCGGAACTTTGGCGCGATGACAGCGTAAATGGGCAGGAAGCCGAACCACAGCAGCAGTGAGCCGGGAATGGCCACCACAGTCCATTTTGTCCACATGTTGGTGATCAACGCGGCCTTGAGAAGCACGGTTGTCAGCACCGAGGTGTAGATGATGACGCCGTAGACCCATTGTCCGCCAACCATGCCGTCGCCCTCCGTGTCGTTGAACAGAATCATGGTCCCCAGGAAGAACAAAATGACTGAGTGATAGAAAGCGTTAATGGCTGAGCCCCAGAACGCCCGGACGTTGAAGAACACACCGCTCTGGCCCATCTTGTACATCTCGGGATACCGGTCGAGGCTGCGCGCGTTGAGGAACTGGTCGAAAACGCCAATTGCGAACGGCGGCATCATCGTAAAGAAGACCGTGTAGAAAGTGATGGACCATGACTCGTAGACGGTCTGGCCCGAGAAAACGTTGAACAGCGCAAACCAGAACTGCGTGATGTACAGCGTGATGTTCTTGTAGAATGAGAACAGGATCATCTTGCTCAGGCGGTGGTAACTCCACGCGCCGTGGACGAGCAGCAGCTTGCGGAGGTACCGGAACTGCGCAATGGCAAAGTCCGCTGACCGCGCCGCCTGCAAGCCCTCCTGCCCGCTGATTCCAACGCCGACATGCGCGGCCTGGATCATGCTTACGTCGTTGGCGCCGTCGCCGATGGCCAGCAGGATAGCCTTGGTGCGCCGCTTGACCAGTTTGACGACCAGCGCCTTCTGCAGCGGCGACACGCGACAACAAATGACGGCCTTGCACAGCGTGGCCAGCTCTAAAAACAGTAGCTCGACGTCCTTCTCCAGTGCAAAGTCCAGACTGCGTCCGTCGATGATCAGTGCCAGCGACTCAAAGTCGATGTTGGAGCCGTGGCCTTCGCGAATCGCGTCAAGCTTCTTTTGCAAGAACTCCTTGGTCTCCCAGTGCGTCGTCTCGTTACAGATAATAAGCGAAAAATCCTCCTGGATGAGCTTGCAGCTGTAGCCAATGTTGATCGCGGTCTCCTGCCTGTCGCCTGTCAGCACCCAGATCTTAATTCCGGCTTGCGCCAGTGTGTAGATGGTCTGCGGCACGCCGTCCTGTAGCTTGTCCTCAATGGCTGTGGCACCCAGAAGAACCATGTCGCGCTCGATCATCTCAGCGACGCGGTCGAGCTCCTGCTGCCGGTTGGTCATGGTCATCGACGCCTTGTTGTGCATGACGCTCCACTTTTTGTACTCGTCCTCGCTGATGTCGCGCATGGCAATGCACAGTGTGCGCAGACCCTCAGTGGCGTACTCCTCCAGATGCTTCAACGTCTCGTTAACGAATGGAGACTTGCCCTCGCCCAGGCGCTCTAGAATAACCGTGTCGGCACCCTTGCAGTACATCTTGATGGAGCCGTCAGGGCAGCGAAGCAGCGCGGACATCCGCTTGCGCGTGCTGTTGAACTCGTTGATATTAAGCACCTCATACTCCTTCTCGACGCCCATGATGTTCACGGCGATCGACCGCGGCTTGCGCATGTTGAACACAAAGTCGATCACCGAAGCGCCCTTAACGAGAGCGGCCTCGTCGGGCGACGACGCCTGGTACTCGATCTCGCCATCGACAGACTGCTTTTGCTCGGGGATGACCGTGTGGCATGTGGCCAAGAGCTGGAAAAACTCAAACAGAAGCGCGCTGCGCTCGCTGTTGCGGATGTGCTCCTTGAGCTGGCTGAAGTCGTACTGGCCAACAACCTCTCCGTCTATGACCCGGGCGCGCTTTCCCGCCTCGACGATGTCCGAGTACATGACGCCGCCGATCGAGCACTGCCGAAACTCCATGATGTTGCAGGTCAGGGTGCCCGTCTTGTCGCTAAAAATATACTCGACCTGGCCGAGCTCCTCCACAAGCGAAGACGTGCGCGCGAGCGCCGGCGTGTTCGACGACTCGTCGAACATGTCCATGTCCGAGTTGATCAGCTGCGCCTGCTGGAACTTGACGACCTCCATCGTGACGATCAGCGAGATCGGAATCAGGTTGTTGTATAAGATAATAAAGGTCAGAATGTTCTTGATGAACGTCTTGGCACCCTCGCCGGCGGGCAAATACAGATAGGCCATCTGGTCGCGGTTGCGCGAGGTCATGATCTGGCTGCCCAGCGCGCTCATCACGGCCAGGATAATTAGAATGATAAACAGGAAGATGATTTGCTGGTTCGTCGTCTTCTCGACATTAGTCCGCTTGATTGGCGCGGCCATCGCATTGCGCATGAGCTTGGTCTCGTGTCCGGTGAATACGACCACAGCGTAGATCCAGTCGGTGTTTCGCAGGATGGCGCCGCGCAATAGAACCAGGGTGGGGTCCAATGGCATCTCCTTGTATCCTATGCGCCCGCCCTCCGATATCATCGTGCCCTCGAACGTATACAGGCTATCGTTGGGCATCTCCGTCTTGAGATGACCACGCAGGTCAGCCAGGTCGGCGGGAGTTATCATCTTTGCCGTGTCCGGCAGGGCCTGCTTGACCTTAAGGTTGGTCTCGCCGTCCAGGTTGCTGGTCTCGACATAGCACATGCCCTCAGGCTCGGAGCTGCTGAGAA
This sequence comes from Kickxella alabastrina, assembly GCF_025024165.1. Lineage (NCBI taxonomy): Eukaryota > Fungi > Kickxellomycota > Kickxellomycetes > Kickxellales > Kickxellaceae > Kickxella > Kickxella alabastrina. The sequence goes on from NW_026251472.1 coordinate 1,488,582, forward strand.
GCACAATGTCTGCCGGAATTGCCCCCTTGTTCTCCACACGCACAATGTCTCCAACCTCTATGTCGCGCCAGGCCTTGTCGACAAAGGAATTGCCAATAAGCACGCGCGCCGAGCTCTTGTTCATATCCGCATCCGACCGGTGACGCTTCAAATCCTCGGCTAGCTCCTTTGCCGCTGTGGCTGCCAGCACCACAGCCAGGGGCACGATTGTAGTGTACCTCGAGGTCGGGGACACGCCGCTGATCTGCTGGATGCACCCGGTGAACAGGAAGAACACGTTGGCGTATTTTGAGAACTGCTCAAAAAAGAACTTTGGGATGAACGTTACAAAGTTGTACTTTGCTGTCGAAACACGGTTATGTTTGAACTTGTACTGCGCGTTGCTCTCGCGGTTGCCTATATGCACTGTGCGGAAGTTGATGCCATTGGTGGTGCCAAATGCCGGGTTGACCACCATCTCCTCAGAGATTCTCGCATCATCGTCGTTGTTGCCGTCAGTAAAAGCATCAAATTCGTTGTTGGGCCCATCATTGCTGCCAATAAGCCTGCCCATGTCCTGCATAGGGATATTTGAATCGCGGTAGTGCTCGGCAGAATCGCTGGCGGAGCCGAGCAACGAGTGGCGAAGCCCGCCATCAGGCACATTCGATCGCCGCTTGCTGAGCTGGCGTCTGAGTAAAAGTGACGCCTTCCTCAGCGGCGTATCATTCTCGGACTCGACCTCGTCCATAAACTGCATCCGCTGATACATCGACGGTCCTCGTGACGGCCTCGACACATGGTCGCGGTCCAGCCTTGTATCGTCCAGCTTATCCATTATGTCCTGCTGGGACGACTCGCCTGTATACGCGCGCTTCCCGTATGGCTTCGACATGGTCGCAAAACTGGTTCTGTCGTACCCGTAGTCGTCCTCGTTTTCCATCTCTTCCAGCGTCGTATCGTATTGTCCAAAACTGTTGGCTGCTTCGCGGCGCGCGCGCTCTTCGCGCTCAACTGCCCTGCGCACGCTCAACTGCTGCGCGGGCTGCCTGGGTTGTGACTGGTGCACAGAGATTGAATCGTCGTCGACAATTGGGGAATTCAAGTACGAGTGTGTGGAATTGTCGGTACCTGCGCTCAGCACCAAATGCTCCTCATCGCCGGCGCCGTAGGGCGTCAAGAAAAATTGGTCCTGCTTGGGACCCATGTTGCTGAATGGAAACTCCCTGGTAACGCTGCGCCTTTGAAAGAGAACAAGTACAATGAATGAAAAGAGTGATTGTGCTGGTTCAAACTATGCAAAAAAGGCAAATAAATAATGGTAGAATAAAATAAAAGGAGAAATTTGCGGAAAAATAATAATAAAAAAGCAATCCACCGTCCAAATTTTTTTATATTTTTTTGTGTTTCCGAGAGGTCAGAAGAAAAGGAGGGAGAGGCCTGTGCAACAACACCAAAAAGAAAAAAGAAGAAAAAAACGCTTGGAAGGAAGGAGACTTTGAACTTTTAAAAGCGAACAAGGCAGTACAAATAGATGTTAAATCGGAAGCACAAACTAAAAAAACCCAACAATGCACAATTCTTCAACGCGTACAGTGGTGCTGTTTTAGCTACAAAAAAGGTGTGCACAGGCTGTCAAAATGTAGTGGCAAGTTGAATTCTGCAGCACCTACTTTGTGCCACACGTACTATTTTCGAAAGCCCATTTATGCGAAACGATTTTTGAACACTAAAGTTTTTTTTTGAGAAAATGTCGGAGAGCAGTTTATGAGATTTACTGATTTGGAAAAGTCGCGATGACGTCGTGGCCATCCTATACAAAAACCTGTTTTTTTATTTCTACAAGCTGCCCGGATATTGATGGTATTTTAAGCTTGTTTTGTTTTAACCTGAGCGTGTGTATCGATAAAGTTTAAAAATATGAAGTTGTCTTGCTTATAATTTACAAGCTGTGTCGGTGCTACATTGTTAATTTGATTTGGTGTGATCGAATGAACATGACACTGACGCCAGAAGCTAAGTTTCGACAGTGACAGAACCAAATTTGTTTGTTTACTGCAAACATATCATTGATCTTTTAGCGTCTGAAATTGCACAGCAATATAACTGGCAATATACTACTACTTTTGTTTAAAGTGAGAAAAAGTGTAATGATATGAACAGTAAAATTTTTTCCAAAGATAAAGCGCATCAATGATTTATACGGCCCACTGTTGCTGCGAAATAAGTAGACCGCTATTTGTTCCACATACATTTCATGAATTGTATAGAAACCAAGTAAAGTTGGGCACGAGAGTAGTAAACCCGATGCTGGGTAGGTTGGGGGAGAAGGAGGGGGCTGGGCGAATAGGCTGTCGGCTTGTTGGCTCTGGATGGGAAACACAACGCAGTAACGGGAACCGTACCAGCCAATTCGCTACTCCATATTCAGACGCTCTTGCTCATGCTTGTCATACCCCCCAAGTCTGCAATCGGTCCCAGCAGCTACTAGAGCAAATTTTCAGCTGGTCACCGGAGGAATTAAAACGCGAACAATGCAAAATTATTTTTAGCGGCCATAGTAACGGTAGTAACTCGCCCAAATGTAATTAAATTGCCAATGCCTTCTTTCCAGCGCGCACGCGCGCAAGAATCAAATGCTTGTGTGCGGTATTGGACTAAACAAGTGCCGTATAAAAGACAAGGTCGCTGCCGTGGTAAAGTACTCGATCAAAACATCTTATACACTTGCAACGCTCTGACGACACTAATAACATTCCACATTTCTCTTCGCTAACGATAACCCAGGCTTTTTTCAATTAATCCTTATCCAATAACACCTTTTCATATCAATTTTATAATTTTATTTTTCTTGTTGATCCAATGCGTGTCCTCGTATTAGCGTTTGTCGTTCTTGCTGAGGTCGCCATGGCGCGTCCTACTCCCCAGGGGCTCCCGTTAGTCGGTGATCTGCTGGGACATGCTCCTGCGCCGCACGGATTTCTGCCGCCGGGTGGCAACCATGGAATTGTTGGCAATCTGGTCGATTCTTTGCTCGGGCATAATGCGCTGAATCTCGATCTGTGCCTCAACCTCAAGCTCGGCGACGGTCCGCAGAGCTTTGCACCCAGCTGCCCCAACTACATTCCACCTCCACCCCCTCCATTTCCCTACCCTGGATACCTTTCCCGCCGCGAGCATAAGCGCGGGCTGCTTGACAATCTTTTGCCTGGTCTCACGGCACCGTTGGGTGGTGGACCGTCCGGAACACCGCTCCGCCCTAACAAGGGTCTTGTCATCAATCTCCTCGAAGCACTTCTCGGCCCCAATGTACTGGACCTTGATCTGTGCCTCGATCTTAATCTCGGCGGTGGGCCGCAGAGCTATGCCCCTCGTTGCCCCAACTACGTGCCTGTTCCCGTCGGCATTCCGCCTCCGTTCGGCCCTGTCGGTCCTCCTCCCTCTCCCCCCATTGGTCCCCCCGGCCCCATTGGCCCTCTGCCACCGGCGAGCTACTCAGTGGCGCCTTTCTACCGCCGTGACGTAGAGAAGAGGGATCTTGCCATTTTGGGCGGTCCTGGAAGCTACGGTGCACCCATTTTGCCACCACCTCCGATGCCCCTGCCTCCTCCCCCAGCACCTTATATCGAGGGCCCTCCCATTATGCCTCCTCCCCCAGCACCTTATATCGAGGGTCCTCCCATTATGCCTCCTCCTCCAGCACCTTATATCGAGGGTCCTCCTATTCTGCCCCCTCTGCTACCGGCTCCTCTGCCTCCTATGCCCATGCCCTCTGCTCCATATATGGGTGCCCCCCCGCCTCCGCCTCTCCCGCCAATTGTCTCCCCAATTGACGAGGACTGCGAGACACCTCCTCCCCCTCCTCTCCATGGCCTGGCACCATACCACGAGGCCCAGCCTCTTGTGCCTCCACCCATGCCCGTGCCTACCGGTCCTGCCTACGAGGTATTGCCGCCGATTGTCGGCCCCAGCCCCCTGCCCCTCAACAGTATTCCCCTGCCTCCTCCGGTTGTCCCCCTGCCTCCCGTGTATGAGAGCGGCCCACCTCCTCCAGTACCCTTTGTTCCGGTAGTTCCTGAGTACAACGGTGTGCCCCCTCCTCTGCCTCCCTCTCCCATGCTGCCTCCGCCTCCCCCTTTCATGCCTGTTGGCCCGCCGCCACCTCCTCCCATGCCTGTTGGCCCCCCGCCACCTCCTCTCATGCCGATCGGCCCGCCTCCTCCCGCTCCCGCTCCCATCGGTCCACCACCTCCCCCGATGACGTCGATTGCCAATGACGTTGTGCTTGCTTATACTAACACTGCTAACGGCAATATGCCTGCTATTTGCATCCCAGTGCCCTACCCGGTTGCCACTGGCCCCGGTGCTGCTCTGCCACCACCACCTCCGCTCGGCGGCCCAGTTTACAACGCTATCATGCCGCCCCTTATGTAAACTAACAATTACATATTTATATATCCCTTTTTCTTATTCTTCTGGTTGAGATATGAACAAAGGGGCCAATGATTTTTTATACAAGTCGATGTAGCACATTGACACATTTTTTCTTCTCATATTTCACTTTTAAATATATCATTTTCCACGACACAAAAATAATAATAAACGAATTTTTTTTGGACAACTTGATAAACTAAAATATTATTTTCATAACCAATGTCTTTTTGTTTACTTAGTTTGGTCTAGTAACAGCAGCCGGCGCTGGCTTAGAATAATGGCGCTGCGCAGGAAGCTCAATCTCACTTCCCTGACTCAGCGCAGCGGGTCTCCTCCTCACAAGCAACGAATCCCTATTAGCAGTACCGGGGTTTCTTCCGTTAGACGCGTTCTCGCCCATTCGGGGAAACTGGAACCCACTGGCGACACTACGAACACCGTCCTCGACATCCTCGCTGGCCAAACCCGGTGATCGCGGAGTCATGCCATCAAATACGTGCGACTGAGACATGAGATGCACATTATTGCTGCTGAGCTTGACAGCGCTGGGAGATGTCGGGGCAATGTCTGCCGATATTGTTGCAGCCGTTGGGAGAGATGAGGTGGAGCGATTGGTCGATATATCGATGATACCCAGCCCTGTGTCGCTGTCTATGGGCCTCGGATCAAGCATAGGTTTTGTCGCGGCAGTAGCCGCCATGTTTTCAGCCATTAAGGTGCTGCTGGTGCTGGTGCTGCTGTTGCTGTTGTTGCCATTATTGGCGCTTTGCTGGATATTCTGCCACCATGTTTTGGCCGACCCCGCGGCCTGGCTATCCCTTGCGCGCTTAAACAGCGAAGCGGCAGAATCCGAAATGGTGTTCTTTATCGACATGGCGCGTTTCTGCGACACAACCGAACGCGAAGCAGGGGATGGCGAGCGACCAGAAGGCGCTTGCGCCAAATTAGTTGGCGTTGCTCTGCCCGAATTCATCCCCGGCTGCTGCACGAGTAGATCATCAGGGAGCGAGTGCGGGGTCACCATTGCATTTCCAACAAGCAAGTGCGGCGAGGAGTGCGTGTGCATCACGTCAACTGAGTTGTATCTTTGGTGCGGGCTGTTGACTGATATTTTTGGCGGTGCGCCCCTGGTTTCCGTGGCGCTTGGTTCGGCCGATGTCACGGATAAGGGCCGCGACTGGTCCTGCGCCTTCCTCTGTCGCGCGCGCATCTGGTCCGAGCCCAGATGGGGAGAGTCCTCGGCGGCCATGGCAGCGGCACTGTCGTCGGATGCTTGCTCAGGATCACCGCTTGCCTGCCGGTGCTTGTCCAGCCCGGCGTTATGAAACTCCTTGAGTGACGACTCCAGGATGGCGCCCTCCTCAACCGTGGTCGGGAAAAACACAGTGTCGTCGAGGTTGGGCAGCACCAGGGTGGTGCGCACAATATCGTAGATCTGCTTCTCAATAGCCTGCGAAACAGCAGCGTACTTGACCTGCTTCTGCATGAACACTGGGGACACGTGCAGGCGAAGACTCGGCATCTCGTAAAAGCCCATCCAAAAGCGATTCGACGGCGCCGGCTTAAACCTCAACAGCATCTTCCCTGCAACGCTCTGCAAAACAACGGAAAGGGACACCGACATGCGCAGGGAGCCAATCTTCACCCCGGTATGCAGCACGAGCTTGAAGCCACCCATGTAATGCACGAACATGGATGCGTCAACCTGGCCGTCGGAACCAAAGGATTCGAGTTTAAAGTTGGTTATCACCGGGACGTTATCGCCGATATCCAGGTCGGCGACAACAATGCGGTCGAGGAAAATCGGCTTCTCGACGCGGTCGAATTTCGTCTGCATCTTGCGAATAAAATGCTGCCGCGCCCATTCTGTGCGGTAGGCTGCAAGGAACATGCGCCCAAAAATGCCGTTCAGCCACTCGTCCGGCTGCACGTCCCCGGGCTTGGCCGACGACCCGCGTGCGCCGATGGTGTGCATGATAGAGCCAATGCCCGCCCGATCCGGCATCAGGCATGATTGCCGCAGCCGGCGCTGCAGCCGGTCGCGCTGCTCGCTAGTTGGCTCACGTTCTGTTCTGGCCTTTTTACTCGCGTGGGTCGCTGGCTGCGGCGAGTTAGGCGGGGACCCAGCACCGCCACCCTCCGAGTAAAGCGCCTCCCCAGCCGCACCAGCCTCCTCTTCGCTGCAGCTGCTTCCACCATTGTTGCTCTCCGCGGCAAGGCCCAGGAGGGAGCTCCATGTCAAGGCAAAATACCAGTCCTCCTTCTCCGACGGCCTATCAACGTAGATATAGTACTCGGCCACCTGTCTCTTATACATCTGCGCCTCCACCGAGTCATCCAGGGGAGCCAGCCGAATGGGCGTTTTGCGCGAATACACCTGCGCCTCGCTCGTGTTAGGCCGATGGTGCAGGGAGACACGGTACTTTGTCATAATGATGACTCCGCGGCACTCATGCATGGGCTCTCCGTCGTACATCACTAGGGTGTCGCCATCCAGGACCACGTAGTAGAGATCTTGCGCTCCCTCCGCCACCATCATGTTTGTAGCGCTCTCTGGGCCCAGGTTGTCTGTGCGCTTACTTGTTATCCATTTGGCAAACCCGCGCGCTACCATGTCCGTTATGTTGGTATTTGTCTCAGCGGTGAGCTCCGGTGGATTGGTACCCAGGGACCTGGTTATGCGCAGCCACCCTGTGCGCCGGCTGCCATAGGGCGACCATACTGGCGAGTGCGCGCCCTTCAAGTTGTTGGGTGGTGCAGGGGTATTGTCCGTTGCTGTGCTTGGTTTCCTCTGAATTTGCTGGTGCATTTCGAGCAAAAATGCAGTGTCTTCCGGTTTGTTCTCAATGTTGCTGTCTGCGTGGCTGTGTGCTGCGGGGTTCTCAACTGGTGGAAGCAGAGCCCAGAGCACGAATAGTCCCGTGAATACCAGGACCGGCAGCGTCAAGATGCCTAGTACATATGTAAGCAGCAGTTGGCCCACTGTGAGCTGCATTTTTGGGGTTTTTTACACACTAGTAAGACAACAAAAAAGTGAGTGAGAAATAATGAAAGAAATGTGTGCAAATATATGCAAGAAAGAGAAGAAAGAGTTAAAACAATATTGGGCCAAGAACACAGTTGTAGAAGGTGGCCCAGAATATAAATGTGGAAATAAAAAATACAGGAAGCTAGCGTATAGTGAGAAGTAAAAAAATTGAATTAAATGCAGGCGATAGAGTAAAAAAAGATGCGGGAGGGTGAAATTGGAAGGAGCAGCTTTTGTCCTGTCTCGGCTTGGCGGCATAAATGGCACGCAGTTGTCATCATAAAAACGTCTTTCTAAAAAGAGGGTTTTGTATTTTTGTATTTTTGCGGACAGCTTTGGCCAGCTGCCAGCCTAACAAATAATTAAAAATAACCTGCTTTTTTCGGGCAGTCAAAATCAAACCGAAAGCCACACCCTCTTTTCAGTGATGGTGAAAAGGGAGGAAGTAAAAACATTGACATTTTACAATTCGATGCTTGTGCTGTTTTGTGTTTTTCGTTTTATTTTGTATTTATTAATACTTTTTTCATTTTAAATGTCAGAGGAATCTGCAGCCGAAGCACCGAGTAGCCATGCGCATCTGAATTTGCCAACTACGCGCAAATGCGGCCTGTGCAAGACAATCCCAGACTTCCAGCTCTACTTGCAATTCGGCCCCAGCGTCGACCGCAGCACGAGGCTAAAGATCGAGCGATACATAAAAAACTCTCTCTCCTCATCCGGCCCACGCTCAACCACCGCCGACCACTTACCAATGCCCGGGCGCAAGCGTCGACGATACAATGACGATGCCTATGACGATGGCCACAATGCCGATGCAGATGCTGACCGCGGCGTGGACTCTGGCCTGTCCATAGCTTTTTACGACCAGAATGCCGGGTTCGACCTTGACACTACGGCGGACGACGCGTTTTGTCAGGGCATAGACTATGAGCGCGGCACAAATGAGATCATTGGTCTGCACAGCGATGCGAACATGGGCAACCTCTGCTTTAACTGCTCGATGCCCGGACATGAGCTGAGAGACTGCCCGACTGCGCTGGATAATGACAGGATCCAGGCCAATCGTGACGCATTCAAGGAACGTGGATCGGGACAATTCAACAGTCGACTTTACCTGGCTGTGGATGACGAAAAACGCATGGAGGAAATGCGCAAGAGCATTTTGCCCGGCCAACCTCTGTCGCTCGAGCTCAGGGAGGCCCTAGGGCTTTGTCACGGGGAAGAGGAGGAGGCGGGTGGTTATGTGCCGGAGTTTATTGAGCGCATGTACTTGCACGGGTATCCGCCCGCGTACCTTGGAACCAAGGCTGGCGAGGACCCCATGTGTGCTAGGGCCATGCACCTATCACCCTCGATCCGCCCACCTACTCCGCAATTGCACATATACAATGACGCTGCCGACTATGAAAACGGCGATTCGGGCGAAAAGGACGAACAGGACACACAGGTCAAACAGGGCAAACAGGTCAATGCCAAAGAGGCACTCCATAGTGGATCCCGTGACACGAAGGCCAGCAATGAGATGGATGCCACGGGCAGCGATGAGGAGGGCGCGATCAGCGACGGTGAGCTAGATGCAGAGCCGGAGACAGAGTCAGAACGAAAGCCCAGCAGTGCCTGCCAATACACCGGCGAAGCCTTCAGCGTTCCACTGGTAATGTATCCGGGCCTGGACCTGGCCGAATTTGACTTTGCCTCGATTTCACGCCCAGGAAGGCCGTTACGGCCGCGCACACCCTACAATCGCATGCACGCCCTGAATGCGCGGCTCTCTCGACCAGATAATATTGACAATGGTGGCTACCAATCTGCCAACGACTTGTCATATTACGACAATGGTGGCTCCGGGTACTACAACAGCCATAGGCGCGACGGGTACTCTAATGGACGCAGCTACCGCGCTCCTTACGATGAGGATCGGTATCACGGTCGCCGCGACCATCGGGAATACCGCGAGTCTTACGATGACAGGCGCTCGAATTCCCTGGAGTCCCGTGGATCTTACAGGGAAAATATTGGCGAAAACTATGATCGGAGCGTGGAAAGCTATGCCTCGCATCAGCACCAGCCACCACCACCAGATTCACCACCACCTCTTCTACCACAATCGCCTTCAAATGACCACTACAGTGACTCATTTGGCGCCCATCAACTGCAGGACGATGTCTCTCAGCCCAAGTCGCAGGCCACGACTCTCGCTGGCGAATCTCAGGGCCAAACTAATCCTAGCGCAACAGACATTCTCGATCCGAAACCACCTGTTGATCCCGCAAATGGAGACACCGGCGAGAGTGACGGCGAAATTGAGGACGGCGAGTGCGATATGGAAGAGTCTGACTGAAAAGTCAACACAATATTTTTTCCTTCTGCATATATAGAAATCTATTGTTTTAAAACTCCCAAGCGAGAAAGCAGTTTGCGCTCGGCGTGCTCGTGCCAATGCCGATCAAACACGGCGTAATCCCAAGAGTCCAAATACTTGCCACTGCCCAAATACAGTACCTCTCTTCGAATGCACTCCACACTAACACCGATTGTCCGCTCCAACCACCCGCGCATGCCGATATTATCTTTAGTGGTCAACAGGGCAATCCGGTGCAAACGCATGGTTTCGAATCCGTACTTTAGCACCAAATACATCGCAGCCGAGCTCACGCCTGACCGCCAGAACCTTGCGTCCAAAATGATTCCTGCCTCGGAGCACCGATTGTAGCCTTCAATGTTGTTCAATCCGCAGCACCCAATGACCAAATAGGACTCGTCCATGTCTATACAGCCGCTAATGCCGTCCACGGGGATTCGCCGTGGAGGCAGGAACTCCTCTTGGTCTATCTTGTCGAGCAGTTGGTCCGGGATCTGCGACTGCTTGAGAGCAATGGTAAAGTTGAGAAGTTTCTTGTTTCTCTGGCCCTGGTCTCTGTACTGGCGCCTCTTCGCCACGTCGGCGAGGCTGTATCCGTTGGGCTTTGTCATGAACTGCAGGAACTTCATTGCTTCGCTGTCGGAGAGAATCCGGGATATTGCTGCGTCCTGGTCCTTGTCGGGCGGGAGAAGATTGACGTGGGCGCTGCTGATACCCCAGCGCAAGGGAATAAGGTCGTCCACGACCAGATCGTCGGCCGACATGGTATGCTCAATAGTAATGATCCGATAAAATATGTTGTAAATATGAAAAAAGAACAAGTTGAAACGAGTGATAAAATTAAGCACAGGGTTTTAGCATCCCCCTTAAGCCCGCTTAATCGAAGCCGTGTTGATCTCAAATCAGACCACGCAATCAAAAGTCATAAAGGGTGACGCGGCGTGCGCGTTTTTAATGTTTTTTTCCAGCCTGTTTGACAGCTCACCACTGTACCTAATTTTTTATTTCCTTCTTTTCCTTCAAATTGTATTACATTTGCTCTCGCACATACTTTTTGTTTTCTCCAATCCAACCCCCTTTTTTATTATTTTCCATTCTTTTAATTGAAGCAATAAAATGGGCAGTCGCAGTGCCAGCGCCGGCTATGACCGTCAAATTACCATTTTCTCGCCCGAGGGCCGCCTGTTCCAAGTCGGTACGTCATTTTGTTTTATTTTCGGTTGGTCAGTCGAACAACAGCAAAAAAATAAATAGTTTGCAAATGTCGAGCATAGTTTTCGGCAAATTAGCAATCAGATGCATTTATTCGCCCGTCTGCTAAGCAATACCCACCGCCACCGTCATTTTCTTTTCCACCTTGTGCTTGCCCTTTTCAATTGTAGAGTACGCGTTCAAGGCCATTTCGAACGCCGGCCTGACTTCGGTTGGAGTCCGCGGTAAGGACAGCGCCGTCATCGTGACACAGAAGAAGGTTCCTGACAAGCTCATTGATGCCAGCACAGTGACGCACATATTCCAAATCTCGCCCTCAATTGGCTGCGTGATGACCGGACTCGAGCCCGACGGTCGCAACCAGGTGATGCGCGCACGGCAGGAGGCGGCCGATTTCAAATACAAGCACGGGTACAGCATCACGCCGGATCTCCTGGCCAAGCGCATGGCCAATATTAACCAGGTGTACACACAAAAGGCATTTATGCGGCCCTTGGGTGTGTCGATGATCCTCATTGGTTGGGATGAGGAGCGTGGTCCTCAGCTTTACAAGACCGACCCTGCTGGTTATTTCGCCGGCTACCGGGCAACTGCTGCTGGAGCTAAACACCAGGAGGCATTTAATTATTTGGAGAAGAAGCTCAAGGCTGATGTGCACCCGTGTGCTGATGATACTCTGGAGCTCGCCGTTGCTACAATGTCGTCGGTTTTGTCGGCCAGCTTTAAGGCACAGGATCTGGAGATTGCTGTTGTGACCAAGGAGAACCCAGTGTTCCGCATGCTGACTGTCGAGGAGATTGATGCCGAGCTATCGCGCATTGCCGAAAAGGACTAAGCGCTGTTTATTGAGTGCTTGGTAGCTTTTTTCTCATATATTTTATAAATTGCAACCCTTTATTCTTTATTTGGTATGTTTGTCATACTGTACAACCGCATGGCCAAAACATTGGCGGCTTTAGCTAATGGTGGTTATCTTGCTCATGTGTGGGTTTCAATAATAATATTATTATTGGGGAGCTTGGCGGATAGCGTATCCAGTGGTCACAAAGCTACGCTTGTGCGCAACAACTGGCCTGCACAAGAGCCGCAGCATGTCTATGACCAGACTGAGGAAAATGGCCAGCGGCATTTTCAGACCAAAGTCCACAAACCTGGTTGCCTAATTTATAATGTTTTCTTCTTAGTGATTCATATTCATATTGTTTCAATATTTGTAAATATAGGGTTTATTTGCCTACTTGTCAATTGGATTAGAAATAAAGTCATGGTGTAGAAAATGGTTTACTTAGTAGCACTGGACACCCGTGCCGACAGCATTGTTATAATACTCGAGTCCAGCAGGGAATTCGTCAGAGAGAGAAAATATATACATTGAGCGAGATATGAAACAAGCAAGAGACAAAAAAACTAAAGTTGATGAATACGAAAGGGCATTGTTATACTTTACGGATTCACGTGGCTGAAACCCTTAAAATAGATCTGCGTAGCTTGCAGACATCAGACGAATGCGGTACGCTCGCATGGCGGAAGCTTGCTTGTTCGATTCAGAACTCTATGCTCACGCGAGTAGCACTTGTTTTCACATATTATTTTCTTATTCAGCAAAAAAACAAGCAATGCCCAGTATAAGCGTCATTTCGTTTTCTCCGTCAGAGAGGTTCCACTTGCTGCTATGCGAGCTCGACGGCACAACGTTTATAGTCGATTGCGGGTGGCCAGCAGCAGAAGACATGGTCGATACGCTGCCCAGCAGAGACAAGCAACGAGTGCAGAATGGAGGTATGGAGGGGCCGCGCGAAGCCCTGAGCACAATCAACTGGGAGCGGGTGGACTTTATCTTGATATCGAACTACGAGCAGATGCGGCTGCTGCCATACATTACAGAGTACACGGGGTTTTCTGGCCCAGTGTACGCTACGGAGCCGACCAAGACATACGGGCGATGCGTGCTCGAAGAGGGGCTGGCAGCCTCGATGGCAGGAAATAGCAGAGGCGGCGGGCTGTACTCGCAGCGCGACATCGTGGCAGCCATGGAGAGAATAACAGATGTGCGGCATGACGAGGTAATCAGCCCGGTGCCCTTTGTGCAGGTGTACACGCGCAGCTCCGGATACTGCATTGGGGCGGGCAACTGGACAGTGGAGTACAAGGGCCACCGCACAGCGTTTATCAGCACGTCGACGTTTGCCACATGTCTGCATCCGCAGGAGTGGGACGGGCGGACGGTGAGCGAGGCGCAGGTGCTGGTGTTCTGCGATTCCGCAGACCCGTCCGACAACGAGGAACCTGGATACAACGTACAGGTCTCGCAGCGGCTCAACCAGCTGTGCTCCATGGCGATCTCGACGCTCAAACAGCGCGGCCGCGTGCTGCTCATCGGCGAGCCATACGGTGTGACGCAGGACATTGTGCAGCTGGTGGCAGAAAATATTACAGCGCTGAATCTGCCGACACCGCAGTTTGTCTTTGTGTCGCCTGTGGCCGAGCGCACGCTGCAGTATGGCAACATCATGGGCGAGTGGCTCTGCGAGAGCAAGCAGGCGATGCTCTATCTGCCTGAATATCCTTTCGCCGACAAGGACCTGCGGCAGCGCGGCCATCTGCACTTTGTGCGCAGCCTGGCTGACCTTTCACAACGCGTACTGCCACAGGGCCCCTGGTTTGTTGTTGTGCCGCCGCACGATATTGCCACTATAGATCATTTTATGCGCCAATGGAAGACGGACGCCCGCAACTGCAGCAGCGCCGATATGGTTTCAGGGACCGGCATGTCGCGCTTTTCGGTGCTGTTGCACGATGACGATACGGCGCGCGCACAGCACCTGGTCAACCGCCTGCAGACAGCCGCTGCCGAGGTATCCTATGTCCCGGTGGCACGCCGCTTCACGCCCCACGCCATTGAGCAGTGTCTGGCCGGTGCTGCCCGTTCGCAGCACGTTCTCGTGCCGAGCCACGTGTATGCTCGACTCGCATCTTTCGCTGCAGGCTTTGACTTCCGCATGTTCGAGTATGAGCACCTGCAGGCCACCACCGTCGACCTGGATACCGACCGTCATCTGCCGCTGGACATCCAGCGCGAGGTGGCCAGCCGCATGCGAGCTGCTGGCAAACAGCATGCGTTGGTCAAGGGCCGCTTGACGCTGGCTGCAGGCAAAATCAGATTCGACTGTACGGACAAAGGCGAGGAGGAAAAAAAGAATGAAAGCAAAGAGGGAAAACCACCTTTGCCACCGAATGCAGGTGCAACTGACACTACTTCCAGCAGCGATAGCCTTGTGCTGCGTCAGCGTGACCTGGCGCAATGGACTCCTGAGCGGCTGGCTGGCGAGCTGGGTGATGCTGGTTTGAATGCCACGGTTACCGATTCCCAGGAGACGCAAAGTATAGTGCGCATTATAGTCCCTGGCGGATCCGCGACTATCAGAATGCACGGGGGCTGGTCAATTGAGTGCTCGTCTGCAGCCATACAATGGATTGTAATGGATTCTCTGCGTCGCCTACTCAAATGAATGCAAAACAGGCATGTTTTTTACTCGATTTTATCTTAAAAACAGTTTGCTTGTCCATTGTGATTATTTTTTTCTTCTGTCCGCTCCCTCTTTTATTTTAGTGTTTTTGGTTTGCATATATTTATATATTTATCTTTGACGAATATATTAGCCTTTGCTTTTGTATCAAGGTAGCGACGCCATTAGCAATATTCTCCTCGACACATTCTGTACTGGCATCGCAATATGAGCCCAGGCACCCAACACCTGCGCTACCTTTACTGGCGCTTCATCGTCCTCGGCATCGCCACACTGATGGCCTGGAATGTTTACATAGTCTCGTCAGACTACTTCCGATACGTGTTTCGCAACACGCCTTTCCGGGACAACTTTGAGAGCATATTCTCCGTGCTGTCCAACTCATGCAATCTCGCGACGCTCAGCTACGCCCTGTACACGCAGCCCAAGGCGAACCACGACCGCAGGATCAAAAACGGCATATGGATCACAGTGTGTGCCTTTGTCCTTATATCCATGCTCCCGGCTGCTGGCGCCGAAGGCTGGGTGGCTGTGACCGTGTCCCTTGTAGCACTGGTGGCAGCAGCTGTGGCCGCCGCGTATATCCAATGTTCTGTGTATGGCATCGTTGCGATGTTGCCGTCCAGCTGTGCAGAGGGATTTATGAGCGGCCAGGCTATTGCTGGCACAATTGCGAGTGCCGCGCAGTTGGTGAGTGTATATTGGAGCAAGGATTCCGTGAAAGGGGGTGATGACAAGCCACTAGTTGATTATGCTGCTGCTTCTGCTTTGGCTGATGATATTGGCGATGTTCAGTTACGGATACGAACGGCGGTCTATTTCTATCTATCAGCAGTGTTCCTGGCTTTGTCGATGATCGTCTGGAAGCAGCTCAACAATTATCTTGCCATGCCGCGGATGTCGCCCAGTGGCGCATACGAGGCCCTGCAGCTGCCGCTGATAAGCCATACCAACGATATTGAAGACGATGGACAACATGCGCCCGCGCTTGTTGACGGTCCGCCACTGCCCGCCTGGATATCAAGGCTGGGGCTGACTAATGCACACCATCTGTACATAACGTATTCCGAGATCTCGCCGTACGTTCATATCAGCATCATCACTATGGCACAGACCCTCGCTGTGTTTCCGCCACTGACCGAGGCCATCGTTAGCTCGCCCAATAGCCTCCCGCAGATTGCTCATCTCAATGCCTGGCACTTTTTGCTCTTTAATATTGGCGATTACCTCGGTCGGCTGTGCACCCAGTGGGTCACTTGCTCGAGACCAAAGGTGCTGCACTGGGTAAATGGGCTGCGCACATTGTTCATACCTGTTTTCCTGCTGTTTCCGACTGTGGCTACTTTGCCGGGGAGTTTGACGATCCACTCAGATCTGCTATTCCTTTTGCTGGTACTGGCAATGGGCTGGACAAACGGGTGGGTGGCTACATCAGCACTTATCCTGGGTCCTTGTCAGGCTTCCGACAAGGGGCTGGCTGGGTCGATCCTTGGATTCGCCCTATGTGTCGGCCTGGTTATCGGAGCAGTGGCGTCGTACCCAATTCTGCTTCTTGCTGGAATCTCCTAAACTATTTATATTTTTTGGCGTATAAATTAAAAGAACAGTGTATTTATGGTGGTGGAAATAAGATAATAAAAAGGAAGAAAAATAGAGGCAAGCGCGCATGTGCCTTTTGACATTTACTTGCCGTTGAAGAAGTCAATGAGCCGGCTGACAATACTCTTTCGTGCAGGCTTCTCTTCGGCTGGCTGTTGCGATGTATCCTTCTTGTCCTCCCGGTGCTTGTGGTGATGTTTCTTGCTGTCCTCGCTCTTCTCTGCGGGCTTGTCATCCTTCTTGGGCTTTTCGGCCTTTGGTGTCTCGGTATGCTTGGGTCTCTCCGTCTTTGCTGGTTCTGTAGCCTTCACGGGCTCCTCGGTCTTCAAGGGCTCGGCAGCCTTAACGGGCTCCTCGGTCTTCAAGGGCTCGGCAGCCTTAACGGGCTCCTCGGTCTTCAAGGGCTCGGCAGCCTTAACGGGCTCCTCGGTCTTCACAGGCTCAACGACAGCGGCCTCCGTGGGCACCACGTCGGAATCCAGAGGCGGAGTCTTGGCAGCCTTGTCTGCAAATGTATCCTTGGGATTTACTGCCGCGTCGGGGGCGACCTCAAGGGGATCTGCGTCAACTGCCGCCTTGACATTCTTTGTCGCTGATCCCACGGCAGCAGCAGCAGCTCCTACAGTCCCTGCAGCAACAGCGCCTCCAACGGCACCAGCGGCTGCGCTGCCACCAGCAGGAATTGCGGAGCTAACAATCTTTTGAGGATCGGTCAGATTGGGCATCTCAAGCTTGGGCGTGTCCTTGGCAACAGCGGACTCGGGCTGAATGTTCTGGGGTTCGGTGCTTGGGGAGTTGTTTTCGGCCTTGCCACTGGTGTTCTTCTTGACTTTTCCAGATTTTCCTTTTTTCGCCATTGTTGTTCTATGCAAAAAAAGTAAAGAAGTGTTCGAAGTGTTCGAGAGATAGCGCGAGTTTAGTATAAAATATCGTACGGTGGGATGTGGAATAGAAAATAATAAAAGTTCCCTTTCTTGAAGCGAGTAAAGAGAGTGAGAGCTGTGGTCCAGACATTTTTGCAGCTGTGCGCTGGTCTGGTCTGTGCGTGGCTTGTGGCTGCATGCAAGCTGTGAATGGGCTGCGATTTATCAAACGATCGCCTTGTTATATTATGCCAACCAAGAAAAGAGATCCGCAAAATACAAGCCACAGAATTGTAAGTGCAAAAAATAAGCGGTATAGTACGGAGGAATTCTGGTAACAGAACCTCGCGTTATTGCGCAAAGGTGCGCCCCACCTGTAACCATGGCACAAGCAAAAAAGACAGCAGATAAAAAATAAAAAATATGGTTGACTGACTGACGGACTAGTTTTTGTGTAACTTACATGTAGAAATAAAAAATATATGTAGCGTCGATAGAGTTTGTAAAGAGAGTTAAAGTGGTGCTAATAGTGAGAAATAGAAAATGTTTTTAAGAAACGGGAAGAAAGAGAGACGAGAGTAGCAGAAATATCGCCGAGAATGTATGCTGTTGAATTTTTTTGTGTCGCCCTGGCCTTTTCAATGCCTTATTCGCCGGACAAAGCATACTTTGCTTTAGGCGAGTAAAAAGAGACAGATGCCCTGTATCCGCTTTTCGCACTCAACCCCCTCCCTTCCCCACTGGGGGGTTTTTTCCTTTTCGCTATTTTTTCGATTTCGTCGCCAGCGACTGCAGACTCGTTACCCAGGGTTAATCTGTTGAGCCCAGTTCTTATAATACCTCATTCTTTTTTCACAGTGTTTTTTTTTTCACAGTGCAGTCGAGGCCGAATTTGGAAATTTGTGGAGGCTGAAAGTGATGACGAAAGTGATTTTGTGAAAGTTGCGTCAACTTGCATTTTGTGAAGGGGCTTTGATTGTTTGATCACACGTCTGAAGATTTGATCTTGTTTTCATATGCAAGGAGGCGTTCATGATCCACGGACAAAGAACATCCGTTGCCGCCCGTTTTGTTACTCGGAGCTGTTTATCGATCTGACTGCGTTTTTTTGCTTCTGCTTCTGCTTCTGCTTCTGCTCAGCTTCCTTCACTCATTTCCGTTCAAATATCTATTACCGTGTACTTTTGCAGCACAAGAGCGTCAAACAAAAAACTCCAGCACTCTCTTCAGCATTGGCCTGGAAGCGCAAGCAACAGCTATAGAATCTCCTCTCCCCACACAAATCCACGTCACCCGCTATTTCTTTGACAAACTCTTTTCCCCACTACATTTTTTTGCTTTATACCCCCCCCCCCGCACTTTGCATACTCCAGGCTTTCAGCTAGAATCATTCTCATACGCAGCGTCGCGGCCCGCCACCTCCACTACGCACCCCCCCCCCCCACACGCTTTGACTTGAAATATTCTCCGCACTTCTCGCACAGATAAAAAGGGCCGCTTATAGATTGTATTGTCGACTATGCCCAGCTTCTGGACTTCTGACGCACCGCTTGCACAAATTCGAGTGTGCATTCAGCCGGCCGAAGACTCGACAGCCACTATTTGCGCCAATAATAACGATGCTACGCGCAAACTGGCTGTTCCGCTGGACGTATACAACGAACTCCAGCAGTCTCTGATACAGCGGCAGAAAATCGATGGCCGAGCCTTGGCCAATGAGTCAGCCCAAAAAGGTACTGTATGCAATTCAATACGCACACTTGCCGGCCCTCTGGCTCCAGTCGTGATGATGTTGCTCCAGTTCTAGTAAGAGTTTTTAAATTTGCTAAAAACGACATTGCCATTTCAATTATTTCTCGCGCGCGGTTTTTTTTGTAGATCAGTTGTACGTGAGCGTCAGCGTTGTGGGTCAGAGTGCGCGCACGCCGTGCGTGATGGCAGTGGGCAAGGACCCGGTCGGC
This sequence comes from Kickxella alabastrina, assembly GCF_025024165.1. Taxonomy (NCBI): domain Eukaryota; kingdom Fungi; phylum Kickxellomycota; class Kickxellomycetes; order Kickxellales; family Kickxellaceae; genus Kickxella; species Kickxella alabastrina. The sequence goes on from NW_026251472.1 coordinate 1,507,550, forward strand.
CGCCAGCCAGCCGGCGCCGCAGTGCCCATATGTGTTGCGAGTAATACAGCTTGGCTGGCTATAGAAGATGATGCTAACGGCTTGCAAATGGATGACGCCACTCCGGCCTCTGTGTCGGCAGTTCTCGAAGGAATCGTGCCCATAGAGCTCACTGAGGTCGTGCTGGGCGTCAGCAGCAGCCAGTACGATGACGCTTTGGCAGCACAAGATCAGATTTCTGCACACATAAACTCGCAAACCAGGCTGTACTACAGGGGATTCAGTACCACAGCAATAGTTGGCGATGCGGGAGAGCCCATTTCACTGCAGTGCTTGATGTGCCAGCCCGTATCCCAAGGAGTTATCCGGAGCGATAGCGGCGGTGCTGCTCCACGCATCATCATTGTCAAAACCAAGTCACCAGCAGCGAGCGGAACCCAGGATGCGCATTTGCTTTTGGAGGAGCAATCTGGCAGCGAATTCGATGCTGAACAGTGGGACCTGGGCGCAGAATGGCTGATTCTTGGCAATGCACCGCTGGCACACAATGCCAAAAATACAGAGATAAGCGCAGTTGAGCTTGACTCGCCGATTGACCACGCCAAGCTGGTGCCCGCCGCATATGCTGGCGAAGACTTGGATAATCGCGGGTACATGTCGCTAGCGTCGCTCGCAAAACTGGGAATTGTCAGCGGCGGCTGGGTCCTGATTGCACCATCTCCAGCGGCTAAACCGGCAAATGATAGCAATAATGACAACACGGCACTGCCCTCGAGCAGCCAGCGAGCGATCCGTGTATTTGGCTGGGACGGTGCCGGATTGAGCGACCAAGTGCTCGCGCTTCCCCCGATCCTACTTTGCAACATCTGCTTCTCGCCCTCGCCGTCTTACAAACCGTCTTCAGGCAGCAAATTGCTCATCACGCCGTTGGGCTTGCCTCCGGCATCCCCGAGTCCAATTTATCTCAGCGGCGCCGCCGATACAGGAAGCGTATCCAAAACTATGCCCCAGCCGCCATTGGAGACTGCCAGAAAGGTGGTCCTGGCGCGCGTGTCGTCGCCGCTGTCCGAGCAAATAGACATGGAGACTCACGCACTGGCAGCCTTGCAACAATGGATGTCGCCGTCCACATCGGACAACATGCAAGGCGAGGTGGCGCCTCTGCGAGTGGTCAAGACTGGTGATCTAATATCGGTGCGCATATCCCTGGAAGAGGCAAGCATGCGTACAACCATAGCGCTGGTGGCCGGCGCCGACGCGGCCAACCGTCTGCGCAGTGGCGAAACCGATATGGACCCCATCTCTGTAGATGTCAACCCTGTCACTGATCTGGCGCTAGAGGTGCGCGTGGAACATGATTTCTGTGCTCCTGTTTCGGGTGCCAATGAGCTTGTCTTTTACAAGGTAGTCAGCGCAGAGGGGTTCAAGCGCGGGCGCGCAGCCTACGGCTTACAATCCATCATAACGTCTGATGACGACGATGAATACGGTGTGTCCAGTGATAGCGACAGCAACGGCAGTGGCAGCGATGATGACGGCTACGACCTTGTCAGATCTGCCTCCAAGAGCCTCGATCCATTAGACAGAACCTGGGCACAGTGGTATGGGCGGGTGCGAGACAGGGGCCTTGTAATCCGTCCCGATGTCACGATGGTTGTCCAGACGGGCGCCGTGCATAGCCGAGCGCCATACCGCTCGGTACGCGGGTATCTGAGGGCCGGCAAGTACGGCAGATCTTTTTCTGTACATACCCAGGAATCGGCAGAGACAGCTGCCGAGTGCGTTCCATACTTCCGAGAGTTGGACCAGCTTATGCGCCTGGCCAACGCCTCGCTTCACCCGTTGGCCATATCGCGCAAGCTCATCTGCTCGGCGCTGCTCATGGGCAACCCAGGAACTGGAAAGCGATTATTGGTGCATTCTGCAGCTGAGAGACTCGGCATTCATCTTTACGAGCTGAGCTGCTACGACATCCTTGCAGAATCTGAGGACAAGACAGCGCAAGTGCTCGAAGTGTACTTCCAGAATGCCAGCCGGTACACGCCGTGCATCCTCCACCTACGCTCGATCGAGGCCCTGGCGCAAGCGAGCAACGCTGCGCCTGGCCAGGAGAACGCCGATGACCTGCCCATCTCGCGGGTGCTCAGAAAATGCATAGAGGGAATCAGTCGCGCGCACCAAGAGACTGGATTTCCTATTGTCGTTGTCGCATCCAGCAATCAGTCAGACAAAGTACCCACTTCACTTGCGGCGGCATTCCACTACGAAATCAATCTCAATGTGCCTGACGAGTGCACGCGGCTTCTGCTGCTTAAAAACATTACAGCAAGCAGCCTCCCCTTGGCGCCGGACGCCGACGTGTCGTATGTGGCCCAGCAGACAGCCTCATTTGTCGCTCGCGACCTTGCCACTCTCATCAGACGCGCGGAAAGCCATGCTTGGAGGCGGGCGCGGAGCAACATGACAGCAGCAGTTTCCAAATCTCTGGACGCAGGCGGGTGCCCGCTACAGACCCGCGATCTGCTGCTATCTGGCCAGATCATCACAAACGACGACCTGCTGAACGCGCTCGGTGACGCGCGGGCATCGATGTCTGACACGCTGGGCGTGCCCAAAATCCCTAACGTCAAGTGGGACGACGTCGGCGGCCTGGCAGACGCAAAGAAGGACATTCTCGACACTATCCGGCTACCTATGGAGCAGCCACATTTGTTTGCGTCGGGTCTCAGCACTCGCTCAGGCCTCTTGTTCTACGGCCCCCCGGGCACCGGCAAGACGCTGTTAGCCAAGGCCATTGCCACCGAATGCGGCCTAAACTTTTTCAGCTGCAAGGGGCCGGAGCTCATCAGCCCGTACATTGGCGAGAGCGAGGCCAATGTCCGGCGCATCTTCCAAAAGGCACGCGAGGCCAGTCCATGCGTGATTTTCTTTGATGAACTCGACTCGCTGGCCCCCAAGCGCGGCCAGCAGGGCGATTCGGGGGGCGTGATGGACCGGATCGTCAGCCAGCTGCTCGCTGAGCTCGACGGAATGAGCAGCAGCGGCAGCACAGACGATATTGATGAAAATGCCGGTGGCGACACTGGCGACCAGGGATCAAAAAAATCCAGGGACGGTGAGAGCGGCAGCGCAACTGCATCTGCAGTGCAGGTCTTTGCCATTGGCGCAACGAATCGCCCCGATCTCCTCGACCCGGCGCTGCTCCGGCCAGGCCGATTTGATAAGCTCGTTTACCTGGGCGTCAGCGAGACCCACGAGGCGCAGCTCAACATTATCCAGGCTCTCACCCGCAAGTTCCAGCTGCACTCTGATCTGGATCTGCATGCCGTAGCCGAGGAGTGCCCATTTCACTACACAGGAGCCGACTTTTATGCGCTCTGCTCCGACGCTCTCCTCAAGGCCATGCTGCGCACAGTCGATAATGTCGACGCCCTGGTGCGCCAATGGAACGAGGATGACGACAGAGAGCCGAATGAAGACCACCCTGTCCCGATGACTCCCCAGTACTACTTGGACCAGATTGCGCCCGAGGACATTAAGCAGGTCACGGTTACCATGGACGATTTTGAGAAAGCGCTTGATGAACTCATCCCTTCAGTGTCTGCCGATGAGCTCGTTCGCTACCAGGTTCTGCGTAGGCAGTTTGACTCGGTTTTGAAGGGAAAAGACAAGGATAAGGACAAGCAGAACCAACATACAGATGAAGGCAGCATGGCTAGCACAAGCTACGCAGAGACTGCCAAGGGCAAGGGCAAAGATCCGGCGAACTAGTTATTCATGATGGACCATGGACCTGATTGCGCGGGGTTGGCTTTTGGCCATCTTTTGAACAGTGAGTTTTTGGTCGAATACAATATATTTTTGAAACAATTGATCTGCCCAAAGCACGCCAAAAAATGTAACAAAATGCCGCAACCCTCGAATTCGACTTTGGCGTCTGCTGCAATAAATACTTCCGTACATCCGATCATCTTCTTCATCTCCGCCTTGCTTATTGCGATGGTGGCGGCGGCGCAATGGCAGGTGGCTGCTGGGCAAATGCCCGGCTCATGGCAATACCGACGCCCTCAATAAGCGCCAGAAGCACGCCTCCAAATACTGCCGACACAGCAGCAGCCTTCCAGCCGCCGCGAGCGGCAAGCACACCACCAGTGAGCGCACCCGATCCAATTGAATTCCAGGGATCCTCCTTTTGTCGCACGCCCTTGAGCACGCACTCAAAAGACGAAAACATGCTACCCCAGACAGCAAAGTTACCACCGATGATGGGACCACGAGACCGCATAGCATTCACACCGCCGCGGAACCGCTCGCCAAAGGGAGAGTTACGCGCGCCCTTGATAAAATGCCAAGTTCCACCACCGATCGCTCCCATGGCAAAGGCGCCTCCGGCATCGTTGAGAATAACCCAGGGGCTACACAGAAAATATAAAGAATTTTGCAGAATAATAGGTTTTGAAAAGCTCACGGCATTAGTCAACAGGCGCGCTCAAAACGGACGGTTTGCTATTCGTTTGGTGTGAACAGGCGGGCCTAACAGAATGCAAATTTAACTGACTTACCAAGGATCTCTGCTGACATCAGCACCGCGCATTTTTAAATGTGAAAATTGTTGTTGTGAGTGGGAAGATAAAGCGTAATAAAGGAAAACCCAAATGAAGTGTAAACGTATATACAAAGGTAAATTGAAGTTGGGCTGAATTAAGCAATGTTGAATTGAAAGATAAAAGGAGTAGCGGCTCCAAAATGGCAACCCAAAAAACATAAAAAAACCTATCAATGCAAGATCAAAATCCAAACTTGAAGCCTGGAGCGAGATGACTGTAAGCAGATTTAATCCGCGTTGATCGGCTTACGGAACTTTGCCTGCAGCCACACGCGGTACATTTTGAGCTCGAGCTTGCGGTTTACCAGCAGACGGCGGTCGATGGCATTTTGCTCGACAGTAAACCTGCCTCCAAAGACCTCGGCCAGCTCATCGTTCGTAAAGAAGTAGACGCGCGTGCCGTCGCCGCGGACGTAAAAGTTGCTGTCCAGCAGCCGCGATTTCTTGAAGCGCAACTGCGTGAGGTCGTTCCTGCCGTAGTCGCGGAAAAGCAGGATGCCTCCGGGCTTGAGCACCCGGTAAGCGTTCTCGACAGCCTGCGCCCATTGATCAGGATGGAGGGCCGAGAATACAAAGATCATCAGCATGATGTCGACGCTGGCTGGCTCAACGCCCTCGGGCAAATCGGCGCTTGACAGGTCCCAAACGAACGCCTTGCATCTGGTCTCATCGTATGCCTCATTGGCCTAGGTGGAATAATGGCGGTGTACATTTGATTTTCTTTTAGTATCCAGCACAGGCGCAGCGCAGCAGCAAATACATTGCCACAAAATACATGCTTACATCAGCTCATTTCTTTTAACTGTACCTTTACAACATTGATTGCGGTCTTTGAGTAGTCGCAGGCGTAGACAAACAAGCGCGGATCGCGGATGTCTGCCAGCAGTGGGAACACTGCGTTTCCAGCGCCGCATCCGACCTCCATGATCCGGAACTTGCCATCGGCTGGAGTCGAACCATGTCCAAATTTGACTTTAACGACCTGGTCCTCCAATTTTTCCGCACCATTGCTCTCGTCGGCAGAAGCGCGGTCGCTCGTCCACTCGAACAGCTCTGAAAACTCTACGCGAAGCCAGTGTCTGTCTTTGAAGAATTTGTTTTGGTTGTTCGCGTAAAAGCTGTCCCAGAACGCCGCGGGTTTGGCATTGTAAAGCTCTAAACTTTAATGGGGGAAATCACGGATAAAAATAAATCCACGTATGTTTAGCATTGTGAATAGTTTGTGCTGCCAACGTTCAAAATATTTGTAGGATGTAGGATGCAAATGTCAGCTTACCTCTCTCTTCTTCGGGCACCGGGTGGTCGTGGTGCAGCCGAATTTGATTCTCGGCGTACTTGTAGTGCTCGCTGTCAGGCTCGACGTGATCCCTAAACGCCGCAAAATATATTTAGCTTGCCAAAGAATCAGTCTTGTTTTCTCCCACTTTACGTATTTTTACAACAAAAATATTGAACACCCATTCAACTGCCCCTGGTACGCGCGCTTGGTCGTGTGCCTGGGTTTGTCGACTTATTTTTAGGGACCCTAAAGTTGGACACTACTTTTTCCCGCCGTTATGCATATGCTCCCTCTCCCCTATTTTTCAGGGGGTGGTAGATAATCTAACTTCAAACAAACATATACTGCACAGACAGACGGACAAACAAGCAGCACATGTCCAGAAAAAACAATGAATGTTCCAAAAATATACACGGCTCATTATTTGCCCCAATAAAATAAATGTATGTGTAGCACTTACCACGCATTGTGCTCAAAGACATTTTGACCAGACGATAGCATGCGGCTGCCAAATGTGCCTTCGGTGGCAGTATCGCCTGTTGATTCGTCAGTCGCCACGGCCTCGCCCTGGTCGGCACATGGATTAATTTCTACAGCTGAAGACGTCTGCTTCTTCTTATTCTGGATATCCGACTTTGGTGACTCTGTCGACAGCGCCGTCAATGGTTGTATGTCGCTCATAGTGAACACGCCCAATGTTAAAATGATAAAAGTAAAGTGGTGCTGAGACTGCGACCAAGACTGGTTCTGTGATCAGCCTTTTTTTACTTTTTTGAATTTTTTGGCTTGCGAACATGAACGCAAATTGTACACGGCTTTGTGGGGTGATTTCACGTGAATATTGGGCGGAAGAAAAGCAAAGTATTTTTGACGAAAAAAATTATTGCAAAAAAATACAAATATTTTTTAACATTGTTCTATTCAATTGTTCTGAACATCATGCGGAACAGCAATATAATTGGTGATTTTTATATATCGAATTGGCTTAAAATCAGCTGTCAAGGAAAACAGTGGTAACGGCTGCACCAAAAATAGCGCGGCCAAATAACGAGGCTGCCAGCAGCACACTGAGCAGATGAACATTTTGTCCTTCAATTAAGTGCTAAATATATATTTTTGCGAGAACATTCTTAACACATTATTCACGCCAGTATTGCTTACTTGTGGATAAAAATATTTATACAGACATGTTGTGCACACGCCTGAGCGCATTGGATCTCCTGATTTCCCCTTTTTTGTTTTCCAGCTATTTATGATGTATAAAATTATAACTTTTTTCTAACAACAAATGTATGCATACACAGTCAAGTGCTTATCCATGTGGCCAATTGGCAGATTACGCCTTGCAGAAGTTATTTTTATATCATTAGAAAATCAATTAAAAACTTTGCATAGATTTTTTGTAATTATTTTTAGATGCACATAATGACACGCGAGGCTAGTTCAAGCGTACATATGCCACATCAAGGTAGGAGGGTAACCTTTTTGGTGTGTGTAAAGTGGGGCTAGCCATGCTTGACATGGTACATTATTTTTTATCTTTTGGTGTATCAAGATATGGCAAAGAATATTGCATATATATATATACCTAGGGGTGGCCCTCCCTTAAACAGCTCAAATATTCACCATTACAATTACCATCATTTGCAACCTGAACTCCAGAAACAAATATTTTGATACCAAACCACTCTTCTTCTCACATCAAACAAGCAATAAACTACAAAACAAAATGGTCCGCATCACAGCTGCCCTTCTTGTCCTTACCCCCGCCCTTGCCATGGCTAGCATGCCGTATTGCGAAGGAAATGTGTCGTATTGCCCAAACGGCCAGGACAACGTCTCTCTCAACTACTTCCAGTGCAACAACTATTCTCATCAGTATGAATCCATGGCCTGCCCTGCAGGTCAAGTGTGCTTTGCTAATCCCAACAAGCCCGGCTATGCAATGTGCGGCCTTCCCGGAACTGGTGGTATCCCCAGTGCTGGAAAGTGCACTGGCAACACGGCCAAGTGCGTCTCTTCGGGACAAACCGGAAACTACTCGCAGTGCGAGAATTGGTCCGGCCAGTACGTGAACGCAGCATGCCCCGCTGGACTCAAGTGCTACAACAATGCTGCCGGCAATGGTGTCTACTGTCAGTAAATTCGAAATGCTATCACGTTTATTTCTGCCCGGCTTCCTATTTCCATTCAATGGTGGCAGTTGCATCTGCGCACTGCACCACTGCTGCTAATATCCATATGAATTCTATTAACTTTTGTCAATAAATATACCCCCACAATGAAAATACAATGGATGTCATAAATGCTGTATTGGAGCAAATGAAGTAGCCAATGAGTGAGTGTGGAGAAACTTTATAAGCAATTTTTTTGGAAGTGGCAGAAGTCCATATAAATTAAAATTGGTAAAACATAAACCACGCTTCAAACAGCCATGTGGAGAGAGAGAAAATAGATACACTGTGCAAAATATAAAACAAGTAAAAAGCATGGGCTAAAGTTCATGGTTAAGGCCAATTGTCTACCGCGCCATCTTGTCCATCATGTGCTCTGTTTCAGACCTGGCTACATTCCTCTATAACAAAAATCATTCTAGAGGCAGCAAGGTTGGTAATTCTCCAGACTTGGGTCTAATTTCCCGGTAGTGGAAGTGTCCGCCAAGTTATTAGTAAAATGAATCCCGAGCACTCGATCTTCTGGTTAAAGCGACAATCGTAGCCAGATGGCTAGTGTGTTCAAACAACCATGTGGATTGTAAACCCCAATAGGTCCCCACAAGGGGTGTTGTTTGGGTGCTCATTCAGTGTTTTCTTATTTTTCAATTCATTCGTTCCTAAATAACATTCAATTTTCATACATGTGGAGAGAAAATAGATCTATTGTGAATCTCCATACATGTGGATTGTAAAACCGCAAAAAAATCATCAGTTTTATATCTTGCAAATGAAATACCCTAGGATATTGGGCTAAAGAGTGCGTTTATATGCCAAATATGCAATTGCGTCCAATATGAAAGCTGGTATAAATAGGAGCAGCTGTGCGCGAATATTATATACATTCCAATACACCCTCAACACCAAATCATCTTTACATTATAAAATTGACTTTAAACTTCTTTATACAACAACTACTAAGATAAGCATCAGCCACGCAACAATGAACATCTACACAGCGTCAGTATTGGTTATCCTCTCGTTGGCCAGCTCAGCACTCAGCCAGCAATGCGTGGGCAATACCTCTACATGCCCGGGCGGCAAGGATGGCGTGTCGCCGGTAGTTCTACAGTGCGACAGCTGGTCGAAGACCTTTGTTCCGATAAACTGTCCCAGTGGCCTCGTGTGCTACGCCAATCCAACCAAGGCGGGAACAGCAATTTGCAACCGCCCAGGCTCAGGCCCCGTCCCCGGCCAAGGGAAATGTGTGGGCAATGTGGCCAAGTGCAGCGGAGCGTCAGGGCAGTCCGCAAACTACTTCCAATGTGACTCGTGGGCTGGCCATTATGTTGACGCAAAATGTCCCGCTGGACTCAAGTGCTACAACAATGCTGCCGGCAATGGTGTCTACTGCCAGTAAATTCGAAATGCTATCACGTTTATTTCTGCCCGGCTTCCTATTTCCATTCAATGGTGGCAGTTGCATCTGCGCACTGCACCACTGCTGCTAATATCCATATGCATTCTATTAACTTTTGTCAATAAATATACCCCCACAATGAAAATACAATGGATGTCATAAATGCTGTATTGGAGCAAATGAAGTAGCCAATGAGTGAGTGTGGAGAAACTTTATAAGCAATTTTTTGGAAGTGGCAGAAGTCCACACAAATTAAAATTGGTAAAACATAAACCACGCTTCAAACAGCCATGTGGAGAGAGAGAAAATAGATACACTGTGCAAAATATAAAACAAGTAAAAGGCATGGGCTAAAGTTCATGGTTAAGGCCAATTGTCTACCGCGCCATCTTGTCCATCATGTGCTCTGTTTCAGACCTGGCTACATTCCTCTATAACAAAAATCATTCTAGAGGCAGCAAGGTTGGTAATTCTCCAGACTTGGGTCTAATTTCCCGGTAGTGGAAGTGTCCGCCAAGGTATTAGTAAAATGAATCCCGAGCACTCGATCTTCTGGTTAAAGCGACAATCGTAGCCAGATGGCTAGTGTGTTCAAACAACCATGTGGATTGTAAACCCCAATAGGTCCCCACAAGGGGTGTTGTTTGGGTGCTCATTCGGCGTTTTCTTATTTTTCAATTCATTCGTTCCAAAATAATATTCAATTTTCATACATGTGGAGAGAAAATAGATCCATTGTGAATCTCCATACATGTGGATTGTAAAACCTAATTGGTCCCCACAAGGGGTGTTGTTTGGGTGCTCATTCGGCGTTTTCTTATTTTTCAATTCATTCGTTCCAAAATAATATTCAATTTTCATACATGTGGAGAGAAAATAGATCTATTGTGAATCTCCATACATGTGGATTGTAAAACCGCAAAAAAATCATCAGTTTTATATCTTGCAAATGAAATACCCTAGGATATTGGGCTAAAGAGTGCGTTTATATGCCAAATATGCAATTGCGTCCAATATGAAAGCTGGTATAAATAGGAGCAGCTGTGCGCGAATATTATATACATTCCAATACACCCTCAACACCAAATCATCTTTACATTATAAAATTGACTTTAAACCTCTTTATACAACAACTACTAAGATAAGCATCAGCCACGCAACAATGAACATCTACACAGCGTCAGTATTGGTTATCCTCTCGTTGGCCAGCTCAGCACTCAGCCAGCAGTGCGTGGGCAATACCTCTACATGCCCGGGCGGCAAGGATGGCGTGTCGCCGGTAGTTCTACAGTGCGACAGCTGGTCGAAGACCTTTGTTCCGATAAACTGTCCCAGTGGCCTCGTGTGCTACGCCAATCCAACCAAGGCGGGAACAGCAATTTGCAACCGCCCAGGCTCAGGCCCCGTCCCCGGCCAAGGGAAATGTATGGGCAATGTGGCCAAGTGCAGCGGAGCGTCAGGGCAGTCCGCAAACTACTTCCAATGTGACTCGTGGGCTGGCCATTATGTCGATGCAAAATGTCCCGCTGGACTCAAGTGCTACAACAACACGGGTAGCTCTGGCGTTATATGCGCATAAAGACCAAATTTTGATTTTCTATCACTTATATATGCATTTAAATAAATCATTGCACAAAAAATACAAATAAAATAAACCAACATGAACATGAACCAAATCAACACACCGGTGAGGCGACGGATCAGATCGATCGAATAATTATTATATGTATCTGGGTGACATATTTCCTGGCATCAGCTGATCTTCAAGCAATGCGAGATTTAGTCCCGTCTGCGTTCCTCGGGGCACTCAGAGCTTATGTGGCCGACGTTCTTGCAGTTGTGGCAGGCCTTGGGCTGGGGGCAGTCCTTGTTGACGTGGCCAGTGCCCTTGCAGTTGTAGCAGCTCTTCTCCTGGGGGTTCGAGCAGTCCTTGCTGAGGTGTCCAAATTCACCGCAGCCGTAGCACTTGGGGCCGTTCTGGCAGTCGCTGGCAAAATGACCGTACTTGTCGCAGCTGTTGCAGCGCTTGCATTCGCGGGCGTAGTGGCCGTGCTGGCCACAGTTGTGGCAGGCGGGGCCGGGACCACCCTCACCGAAGCGGCTCTGTCCATCGCTGTTGGTGCACTCGCGAGCAAAATGGCCGCTTTCATTGCACTTGTAGCACTTGGTCTGCGTCTGCGTTCTGTCGTAGGGCTTCCGGCTGCTGAAGCCGCTGGGGCAGTTGCGTTTCTATGGAACAAAAATAATGAGATGCATTTGGACCATTCAGACCATTCAGTGTTGGCTGCTTGTAAACCCGCGTCAGTGCACTAATCAACACAATCGTATGGTTCTGTTTACCTCGTGTCCAGTCTTTCCGCAGGAGTGGCAGGCTCTCTCAGCTCTCTCGTTGGTGCACTCAGAAGCTCTGTGGCCCTTGCTGTTGCAGTTGTAGCAAGTGGTAGCACTAACACCCTGGGGGCAGTCGCGAGACATATGACCAGTCTCCTTGCAGTTGTAGCAGGCTCTGGTGCCGAAGGTGGTTCCCGAATAGCTCATGTTTAAAGAAAAAAGGAGTTGACAACAAAATGTTTCTTTTAAAAGATGATAAAGATGAAGAGAGAGGACAAGCAGCGGACGCGGCAAATATTAGGTAACGACGACAACAGCAACGCTGCGCGTGTGCTTTTGAGGCTGCTGATTTGCTCGCTCCATCCCAGCTTCTGGCGCTCAACGTTTTGGCAACAGTTAATCCCTGGTTCGATTTTTTGTTCTGCAAAGTGCACGAAAAATGAAAAATGAAAAGTTTTATCAATTGTAAATCCAGAACCCAATCACTCGCGCCTAAATTTAATTCTGGAGAATGCAAGAGCAAGTGAAAATTGGCTGTCACGTGTGGATTAGTAATTGTAACTAGGCTCAGCAAAATCCAAAAAAGCTACCTCGGTCAAAAAGCGTGACATTGAGCTTCTCACCGAACATTTTTTAAAGTTCTGGGCGCCTTTGTCTTTGTCTGTCTCGCACTTGCAACTTGTATTAATTATGTTCCCGTATTCACTGAAAACAATATCCATTCAAGATTTTAAAATGTTTACGTGCGCATACACTTCAACTTTGCCAGCAAAAATGAAAAATTGCACCTTTGCAGCCTCATCAGATGATCAGCGGTTGTTCGCCCACACACGTTCTTTGTGCTCTGCATTTTATATTTCTATTTTTTTATCGTTCAAAGTTATAAATATTTTTGTTAGTAATTTGGTTATTTTATGAAGAGGCGGAAATGATCAGAATACAGCTATCCTCACTTGACGAATTTATTGCCGGACTCAGCAAGCTGGACTATGAGGCGGCAAAGATAGCCAGCAGCAAGGTCATGGAGGTAAAAAACCTGACATAGCATCATGGTTGTCAACTTTGTTCGCTCGCTCGTCTGTCTGCTTGTCAGGCTGTCTCTGGGTGGCTAGCTCTGCAGCCGAGAGAAAGAAAGGTGGAAAAGCTGGGAACAGTGCCCAGCATAAAGTAAAACAGAACAGCCAGCCATTGTTTCGTGCATCCAACTTTGAGGAACGAAGTAATCAAACCCAGAGCTTTGCAACCTTTGTTTGTTAGTAGGGTTTTTTTACATTATTATCTTTTCAAAGTTACCCCGCACACTCACACTCACTCACACATGCATGAACGCCATTTTTTTTCAGAAACTCGGGCCCAAAAAATAAGCTTGCAACTAACTTGTGGCTGTGCCTACTTCAAACATCGGCGTTTTGTTGATTGTTATTTTTTGGATTTTGTATATAGGTGCACATACAGATGGGCGCACTCATGTTTTCGCTGCTGACGATCGAGATGATGTACACATCAATGGATTATTTATCGCCAGGGAACTTCCGGCGGGGCAACAGCTACTTGCTAAACATGTACACACCACTGCCCCGGCGGTTGAATAAGCTGCTGAATAAGCTTGTGGTCGAGTACGAAGACGAGCACCGGCGGCTGCTTTCGTCGCGCGTCCAGCCGGCTGCTACGACCATTGCTACGCACGCGGAGAGTAGCGATCATGGCAATCAGCGCAGCGTGGTTGATGGCTCGGGAATTGCCTTTGGCCCGAGTCCAGGCCATGCCGGCAGTGGCAAAACGACGGGCTCATTTGTGCCGAGGTCAATTATCTACGGCTTTGAAAGCAGCAGACCCAAGCTGGGCGCGGAGTCGTCCTCATATGCCGAGTCGAAAATGATTGCCTCTGGCGCAAACGCAGGCGCAGGCTTGCGACTGAACCAGAACCAAATTCAGGCGTCTAATCGAAATGTGCACGGCACAGAGTCTGGCGATTCTGCACGCATAGCTGCCCCGACGGCAGGTTCATACGAGGCATTCGACCCAAACAAGTTTGTCATCAACACCGAGAAGGCGGAGGCCGTGATGGAAGAACTGGAAACCATCAAAAAGTTTGTCGGCTTCATCTCAAAGTTGGTGGAAGTGCGCAAGACCATGGTGGTCCTTTATCGCTTTGTTGCAGTGACTGGACCGGTCCTGTACACTAAGAAACTGCGGCTGATATTGGAACATTGCAGGATGATGCTACGGTCGATCGCGCCCAATCCGCTGTACAACAGTCTTCTCGACAACATCTGCCACGAGGTGCGGCTGGTGGGCGGCCTGGTAGACTGGGACTCGCACATCGTATCGCACAACTTTGTCAAATCCGTTACATCGATGAAAACCGCGCGCAACCAGCTCAAGGCATGGGAGGCAATTTTGCCAGAGTGCTCCTCTTCCTCCTCTTCGTCGGCAGTGGCAGGTGCAACCGTGCGGTCCAGACGGAGCACACAGGAGAGCGCCGGCGACTTAGCAGGCGCCCCTCCAAACAAGGACAGCGAAGGCTCAAGCAGGCACAGTCTTTTGTACGCGGCATTGACAAAATCAACAAAGCTCGTGCAGAGCCTGCTGTGGGGCGACAGCACGTCGAGTTCATCTAATGAAGAGCAGATACCGACAGCCGGTCGGATGCGGGGAATTGTCATATGGATTGGGTTCTGGGTCGAGCACCTGTCATTTAAGACGACAGCGTACTTCCAGCAGGTAATTGCGCCATGCCGTGCACTCCAGCACGACGACTCGTCGCAATCGGGGCTTCAGCAGGCGGTCCTGCATGACATGTGGAATCGCCCTGGACTGTCCAAAACCAACCTTGGTGACATGATCACGAATTTTATGCACGCCAACGACGGCTGCTTTGTCGCGCTCCTGTTCGAGTCGTCGGCTCAGCGCCCATACACGGTCGACGGTTACGCTATCTCAGGAACCAAAATCAAGGTCCCCGACTACCGCGTGCAGGCGTGCGCAACGCTTTTCTGCATGTCCAACCGGCAACTGCTGCGCGCGCGCAACTGCATTATGGGTGACTCTATGCTGCAGGACGTCCACTCTATTGCTCAAAACGCGAAATACCGCGGTGCTGCCGATGTTCAGCGGCAGTCAGACGCTGACTGGTTTCGCCAAAATTGCCTGCCGGATATCCTGTATATATTGGAAGGCGATAAAGCCACGCTGGATTACGAACTTCTCGGCTCTAGCCCGCTGCTGGATCAGTTGGGCGCCGATGCTGACAAGCTGCTTGGTGAGATAAGTGACTCTGTGTATGACGTGGTAGAAGCAGCCCTCGAGGACTTGGCCAAGACTGAAGAGCGGGCGCGGGCTGCCCTCACTGAGGCACAGCACATTGCCGCAAGCAGCATGCGTGGCACAGCCAGTTTCAGCACCCGCATCCACAATTACCCAGAGGCACCCGTGGAGCACGGCTCAGCGACACCGGATCAACAGTCAAAATATAACATGTCGATATACGACTCTAAACAGCCTGGCGATATGTTGTCCCCTTTGGGTCGCCCGGGCGGCCGTGGCCACGAGTACCACAACGCGCCGCTTTTGCGAAGCGAGTCTCTGCAGCAGCCGATTGGCTCCAGTAAGCCTGCTCCACCGCCGCACCAGGGGTCGGCACTCAGCCAGCTGCATTCAGAAGAGGAGGGCCCGGACCTTTACTCGACGTATTTGCTGAAGTCACACCTGCGGAACAACATATCCGCGCATGAAAAGCACGTGCTTGAAGATTTTGACGGAAGGCGGTTCACTAGGCGCCAGTCTGGATATGGTGCCAGCACGATGATGGGTGGCGAGTACGTTGAGTGCACCTACAGCGAACAGTCTATGCGGGAGGGTGCTGCTGCGGCTGCGGCTGCAGCTTCCGTGGCTGCTGCTTCCGCTGTCGGGCCTCCTGTCGCTTTTAATCGGGACATGGTGGCTGTCAAGCCGACGCGTGCCAAAACAAGCGCTGACGGAGCGCGAGCGGCTGTAGACCCGACGGCAATACACAGGACCGCTGTGCGCAGGCCAACGACCACATATGTGGCCTCTGGAAACGCCGCTGGTCGAGATATGAGCCTGATATCTCGCAATGACAACGGGCTTTGGAACACTGATGTTTCTCAAAGCCTTCGCAGAGTGTCAGCTGGAAACCTGCAAGGTCTTGAGAGCCTGCGCTTCTCGTCCGCAAATGACCTAAGCATTTTCACTGGCCGTAGAGTGCGCGGAACCATAGCCTCGACAAGCAACACGAGCATGGAGACCGGTAGGCAGTCTCCGAGCGTCCGCTCGCTATTCCGCTCGACACTGAAGCCAAGCGCTCAAGCGCTTCAGTCACCGAATAGCGCCCAGAAAACGGCCGAGAGCGGAGTTGCGCGCCGCGTGCGCCGCGGCGAAAGGCTCAGAGAGCTATTTGGGTCATGGCAGACTGCATGCAACGAAGAAGACATGCCCGAGGATGCCACAGCCGCCGGTCTGCCGGCGAGCGAAATCAGGCGCGGCTCTGTTACATCCCTGTCATACAGCACGCCCACTCGCATGAGCACAGTCCGGAAACCCAACGCTGCATCGATGCTGGCACCGGTGGCGTCAACGACAAGTATACTTGCTTTGGCAAACACGTCTACCAGCTCGGCGCAGCCTTCGGCGCCTGGCACTGAGTCTGGTAGTGGAGGGTTGGGGCACCAAGCGTTGCGAGCTGCTGCTCTTTCGAGAACGGCCACCATAAATTCTGGGCTGATGGCAGCGGCCACGGCAAGCACGGCCACTCATCATAGCCACCTTGCTCCGGAAATGGGCAGTTTGGACAATCCAACCGCTGGCAGCTCTTTGCAGAAGCCCCAGTCGCAACATTTGGTACCACCGCCCTCTAATGGCCAGGCAGCTGCAGCAGAGAGCGGCAGGTCGGAAGGGTACACATATCTCTACTCGCGCGTGAGCGTGCCAAATGTGGTCATGGTAGCCGTGCTCTTGGATACTGAAAAGGGACTAAGCCGGCGACGCGAGGCCACGCACGCGTGGGACGAGATTGTTAACGTTATTCGCGGGACACCACTGTTCGAGCAGTTGATGAAGCTGACTGGCTGATATAAAAGCGATTAATTATTTTTGTCTTCTATTCAATTTTTGATCATAATTTAGCGATCTTTCATTCCGCAAGAGTTGAGGAAGCCGTTGTTTTGTGACATTTTTATTTCTTGCTTGTGTGCAGTCCCTTGATTTTTGTTGGAGGCTTCTGGACAAGCTCAGGAGTGCAGAAATCAAGATCCTGTTGTGCTAGGATTGACGGATGCGGATGCGAAGAGGTGCAGGAAGATGTGAGAATGCAAGTTTCCTCTTGTTTGTTGGGATGTGTGTGCATCATGGGGGTTGCTGATTTCTCGCTGACGCGCTGCTTTTCGCTTGCACGCTTATTTTATGATCAAGCCGGCTCAGCAAAAATTAGAAAGGTAATGTTTTGAATTAAAAATAGGCCTCATTGAAGACAATCAAATAGATAGAGCATTCCAAGTCGCGCAGCCACGTGAGCTTCTGAATAGATCTCTGAAGACATGAAAAGAAATTTTGTTTATATTATAAACTGTTTCTATTATGTAAATATACAAATTCGGGGCATGGTATCATGCTTGTTCTGTAAATTGGAATTATTTGCTTACATTTGTTTGGACACCATACTGAGTCGTCCATTCTTTATAGACCGTCTATGCGTGGATAAAAAAGGAAAAAGGGTATTACAAGATCATTCCAAAAGATACGACAAGTTGCTCACGTACACATTCGCATTTATATCAATTTAAGAACTTGTTTGATGAATGTATTTAAACTAGGAGCTTTCCTTGTACAAGAATACAGATGTTTTCATCCTCATCCTCATTTTCATTTTTATACGTCGCAATTGCTACTTCATTCCATCAAACTTGCATTATTTTCTGCAGTTGTCAAAACGAGTCGGGACTAGCTTTATTACTGTTGGACTATAAATCAGTACCCCCCCCCCAAGAACCATCGTACGCCCCCAGCCCTGTTGTGCGCTTATCACCGTCAATTGCAAAATCTGAGCACTCACTTTGAAGACTTGCATTACTAAGTAACACTAGTCACAACTACCAGTGTTAACACCAAAGTACTGTATCGTAAAAATGGTAGATGTCGTGATGCCGCCGCCTAGCCAGGTGTACTTGTGCAAGCTGTGCTACTCGGAGCTCACCAATATCCATTCTGCGCGCAACCACATATGCGACTACCACCTCATTTATATATCTACCGATGATGCTTGGGGATATGTGAAAGTTGTCTATGGATCCTGAGCATCAGCTGCATCACCTGTGCTAAGCATTACCTGTGTTAACATACTGCATACTATCTTATTTCACTGCAGTTTTTTTTATATTTATCCCAACTAAAAATTAATTAATTAACCAATTTCACAAGTTACTGACAACTGTTTAGGAACCATCTTAATTGGCGTTGGCGATTTGTATCACTTAGAGCTTGCACCCAGTACGTATGCCATATGTGTTAGAGGTTACATACACGATGTTTTGGAAGAGCAGAAAAAGAAGCCAGTCGGGAAGTATAATGTTGATCCGACGGCAGTAATGCTTAGAAAGGGACAGTAAGCTCAAAGTCATACAGTCAGACATTAATTTGTTGCTTTTATTTTTTCCAGCGCTTGTGGTGTTTGACAAGTGCGGGGATGAGAGTAATAACAAAAAGGGGTTGGGTTCCATTTAGTAATGTAGATATTACTACGCCATCCAAGTCAAGAGACAAGACAAAATGGACTGCAAAAATGTTCCATCTATACTAGAAAGTGCCTGCTTAAAACATTTGCGTTGGTCTGCGAACAGCACCAAACAAGCTTATTGGATGGCCACACTCATGTGTTCAAAGGTGTATCAATTGCTACTGAGCCAAGGTAAGGCCTCCTTTGTTTCAAAGTGACAAAGTATTTCCCCTGTATCCAAGTGATTTATTCCTCCGCAATTTTAGATGTTAGTATTGTCAATAAAAACACGAGAAATCACACTTTATTATGTTCTTTAACTTGTCATTGCTATAGGCTGCTTGTCTTATGCCCTAATACCTAGATTGGTCGTGCCGTCCTAATGGTTATCTAATGCCTGACTCTATTTGTTTTCCCCACACTCGGCCACGTCAATTTTTATGTTACTGTATGCACACCCTTAGTCCCCTTTTGCAGAGTTGTCGAATGTCTTAGCATATACACACAGTGGTTCATTTCCTTTATGAAAATATCCTTACGGCCTCAATCCAATTCGCTTCTCTCCTCTTCTACCAGCTAATATTTTTGTTTTCCTGTTTTTCTAGCTGGTTGACAATTTTATTTTCTTTGACACTTTACGCATTTGGTATTTCACACTTGCGTTGCAGCATATTCAACTCGATACGACATAAGATACACGAAATAGCCTTATTGTCCATTTTTATCATTGACATACAGCGTTTTTTACAGACCCCGATCTTCTTGTCTCTCTTTGGTGATTTCCGATAGCCACACACAAAGGTAAGTCAAAACTATGTGCTTAGATCCAGTTGCACAGATGTATTCAAAAATAGCAGTAAATATTTCAATTTTGTGCCCGATTCGAGCTCTTTGCTACTGGTCAGAAAAAGCGTCAACATTGCAGCCCAATTCACAGCCACTATTGGTTGGTTAGCAGTAAACGTGCGCGCGTCTGTGTGCCTTTTTTGGCCATTTAAAATGCCAAACACTTTCTCAGCCATTATTTTTATGCTTTCTTTTATTTTTACTTTGGCAAATATTTTGCATACTTCTAATGGTTGTATTTCACCATTTTAAAATGTGTAAACGTCATCTGCTCTGGCAGGATATTCAATAGCCCCGTCTCTTGAGTTACCCCTTGTCACAATGCTTTGATGGCATTGTAAGTATAAGGAAACTCTCATATGGTCTCCCACATACATATAAGTGCGTTTAGTATTTCCCTTCAATAAATTTATAAAATATACGTTTAAAACCTTTTCTTTACAGTATGTCACTCACAAGTAAAGCGAATGGCCGTTTTAAAAAGGGCCATTGATACTCAGCACAATTAACCTTTTAAATTTTTATACTCCAATTTGACACAGCTATTTTGTCGGTCTGTTTTTCATTTGTCATCATGTGTGGGCCCTTTACTTTTTTATTTTTAATCCTGAAAATTGATGTTTACCACGTTTTTAACTCTGTATATTATTTCCCCTCATTTTATGTAAATGGGGAACCATCCGACAGCGTTGGTGAAATATGATTTTTTAAAAATTATTTCGATATTGTCATAACTGTTTACTGATTTCTCAGTACTTGCCCGGGTTTTTTTTTGATAATTGATACCCTGAAGAATTTCTCGGTTATCATATAGGGGTTGACAGCAACCTTTTTGTTCTTTTTGGGTTTTCTCTCATCCAATCTTTTATTCAGTTCTATTCCTGTTATACTCGCAGCTCATTTTTATACTTACAATAACCACAAAAAGTACAAGATTTTATTTTTTATAATCATAATCCTAGTCCTAGTCCTAATATCAATATTTTATATTTATCAACCCCTTTTTAGTTACCATATCGCAGTTTCCCGCTTATTTCGGACAACACAGTCAGCAGTTTTACGCTCAGAAAATCCTGTACTCACGATTTTATTGAGGTAAGGTGTCACCTTGTAAATTGGCAATGCGTAAAGCGTATATTCCTTTATTCACCCTTTTAAAACATTTGTTTCTTTTAAATGTTGTCCAATTCGAAAACGCACACCAAAATATAATTGCATTCTATGCATATTTTGCGGCTTCTTTATTTGACATTTCAGTTGCAGTCCAAGAGTCATTCGAAAATAGCGAAGAGCTTGAGTCGATAAGCACATATTTTGACTTTTTTGGATTTCCCCCAAATTTTGAAATACTTTTTTGTTTATTAGTGGTAAAATACGTTGCATTTATCACATGTGATATGTGCCTTTTGTTATTTCCATGCTCATTTGTTTTGTTTTGTCTTGCCGTGCCATTGCATTTTACTGATATCAATGCATACAAATATCGGAGATGCGTTGAGATGCAGGTGGGATGAGCAATATTTTATTTGCTTAATTTGCCCATTTACACAATTCAATTGTTTTGCATCATGCGTCTATCTAATAACATTATTTGTTTGTTTTTGTATTTGTGTGCTCACGCATACTCTTTCTTATACATATGTGGCAAATGGATTATAGTAGATTCCAACACCCAGTCAGTTGATTTGGAAGGTATCGAAGCGCCCTCTGGTTAAATCGTACTAATTTGAAACACATCAGAATACTCGAATCCAGCCAGATTAAACAGTAAAACAGCCAGTATTTAGCTACCAAAAAGGTATAGTATCAAGTTTATTTTAATGTATCACAGCTCCTGTTCTTTTTGTACGCCTACTCTTTGTATATATATTTTATATTTTTGATTTACTTTGGGTTATTTAGCAGGGGCAGTAGTGGCTAAATGGCCTATGTAACCCATTTAATATCTGTAAAACTCTGCGACATTTCTATCGGATATATATATATATATATATATATATGGGTTTGTGTCCTCCATTTCTTTTTTGTCTGAGTTCCCTTGTCTGCATTCATTTGCGTATTATATGTTCAACACACGCCAATGTTGAATCTCTTTTTGCTAGACACTGGTCACTTCCAATATCGGCGCGCAAAGCTAAATAGTATATTAAAAATAGTATATTAACTTTTGGCATTGTGAGCACAACGACCAACCACGCCACGCAGCACGTCACGCCCCCTTTTTTGCATAGAACAATTCGATTTATTCTTTTTGCTATTCTCCCCCATTTCCTCTCCCTTTGGTTTGCTTCAGTCTTCATTGCTTAACATTGTTTTTTAATTGCATACACACGAGCCCTCTCATTGTGTGCTCGTTGGTTATATATATCCTTAACAGGCATATTGTTTGAGGAGAGAGCACGGCTTTTTGCATATAGCTGCTTTCAATTTGCTCTTATTATTCCCCGATTACATTTATCTTTCAAGTGGGCAATTGCGCGGTCAAATCAGTTATTTTCTGTGTTCTCCTTGCTGCGCATTGGTTAATTGATGCACCATGGCCTGCTTCTGCACTCACAATTAAAAGGTCCCTGAGTGCACTTTGTTTCTCAATTGCATTGTTAACGCCTCTATTGTGCGCGAGCGCGCTTTTTCGTTTTTTTGCGCACAAGACTTTGCCATGCATCGCTCGTGTTTTCGCTCAATACCTAGGAGCCAGAACATTGAAATTCTGGCGCAGTTAGCGCAATTAAGCATCAGCTGATGCAATTTACGCCTAGCTCGTCCCCCTCCAGCACTTTATTTTTTATGGCTGCCTTCTGCATGTCAAAAGCAACTCGTGCATATTGTCATATTGGCATTTCCTCGCCCAGGGTGGTTTTCAGTGCTGGCTGAACTCCAGAATTTGGAGCCCCAATGGCTACGACTATGACGGCAATACCACATTCCATTTTATTGTCAGCAGCAATTGCTAAGTGCACTTGCGTAAGACAAATGCAGCATTGTTGCTGTGAGCGCTTCCAATTCCCATTATCTCGATTTCATGCATATGCTCTGCGTGTGCTTGCGCCCAAGGCTTGCGTTTTGCGTGTCCGCCGCCCAATTGTCTGGGGCTATGGCTCTTTGCTTGTGCTACTAGTAACCCGCTAGAGACACGCGCTTGTGTGCCAGGCATTGCGTGAAGCAATCTCCGATCATCTAAAGCGCATACTTTTTGACAAGCAGCCATGCTGGCCTTATTTGCCAAAGTGTGCAGCAACCGTACTCTCTGCGTGCAAGGGGCAACCACACAATCGCCAAATTGCGCACTCTACGGATAGTGTAGCGCCAAATAGTGTAATGGGTTGTCTGTCTTCTTTAGCCCAACAGCAACCACTGGCGCATTCATGCTCCATGCAGAACATGCATGCTTGTTCTGGCTGTACTCTGCGGACAACTGCACTTTTGCTTTCTTGCCATCTCTAAGGAAATCTCTCGTAATTGATTCCTCCCGATGACTTGCTCCGTGCCCGTCTCCTCGTACACCACCCCCCGCTGGTAACCCACCCCATCCCCACCCCTATCCCTATCCCCGCCCAGTGTGCCTGCCCACGGCCACCTCTTTTCTTTAATCGAGGGGAGCGATGCACTATTATATCCTCTTGCCTGCCTCCGACGCTTGGCCTGTAATGGGGACGTGTGCCCATTATGAGCCACATGTCCTCCCCCCTCCAGCCGCCGCCGTCGGATAGGGTAGTGATGAAAAAACAGAGAGAGTGGCCAGAATCCATGACCCGCTCAGCAATTAAGAGCTGCACAAGCTTTGCGCTCGTTTGCATATTAAACGAGGGTGCGGACATGTGTCCCCCGAAGCTACCCGACACTTGCTTTATTTATTTGCATTGCGCTGTTATCGTCGCTCCTATATATATTGTATTTTTTGACAATCCCTCGACACAGCCCTCATGCCCGTTTTTTATTTTCCATTTAAACTTGTGCTCTATTTTTTTTCAAGATCTGCGTTATATCTTTTCTGCTCTTATTTCCAGCTTGCCTCAGAACTAGCACCAAGCATCATCGTCGCCGTTTTTCTTCTTTATTTGTGCATTAGACCCTTCCGCATTTGCTGCCATTGGACCCTTTTTTAGTGTCTGCGGCTATTTTTTTTCCTGCTGTGCCCCCTTTTTGATACCAGTTGGATGAGCCATCCAATTATTATTTTTTTGCGTTAAAGAGTGCGAAAAGTTGGGTTTATGTTTTTATACCTTTTCTGCTCATTGACTTTTTTTTCCTTCTCTCAATTCTGTAACTTTGTGCATTTGGGTTTTTTTCTTATTATTATTTCATTGCCGACTAACTTCAAGTTTTTTGTTTATTTATTTACTCTTTATATCTTGGTCGCCGGCCTCGCTTGTTTACTGTAGTTTTATATATTTTTATTACTTTCATATCTTTCGCCCTCGCCCATCCACCTACCTACACACACACACCGCCTTGTTCTTTACACAACGCGCTCATATCTTTAAGAGTGCGCATTTCCCAAACACAACCAACCGTACGTCTGCGCTCACACCGTAGCATTTTCGAAGCACTTGCAGAAAACAAGTGGCCACAGCAGCAGCAATCAGCTTCGCGACAAAACTGCCACTCCCATTCGTTGCCCGCCGTCTCTTTAAATACCAGATACCCTGCACTGCATATTGTGCTCATTTCCGTCCTGGGGTCACAGATCATTCGCGACTTGCTGCAGCGCCATTTTAGCCCAAACAGGTAAGATACAACGGATTTGTTCCTCATGGCCATTTTTTAATTTCCTTCTGGCTTTCTCCTCCTTCACCCCCCTTTTTCGGACTATTTTTATTTGCGCTTTTTTTGTTATTGGCACATGCATGAATGCGGTTGGCAAGCATGAGATGGCAGCCCTACTCCTGGATCCGGGGTTTTTTAATTTTGTTTTGTGCGGACTTGCAGACCATGCCGTGCATTGTATGTCTGCTTTGGCCGGTTCGTTTACTCTAAGCAGCCATGGTCTGGCTCGCGGGCCCCTTTTTGTTTTTGGCATCTGTGCGTAATCCTGTCTCTATGCAAGGCCTGCTGGAGATATAACAACAGATTGGCGGCGGTGGCATCAAACAAATCGATCACATCTGCAGCTCTACCTTTTGAGCGAAGACGCGTAACCAACGCAGATGAAAAGCTTTTTTCTGTTTCATGCCAGGTTTTGGTGTGTTGTGCCTTGTTTGTCTAGCGCGAGCGCAAAGCCACGCTGCGATGCGTGTTCTCTTTGTGCATGAATAAGACTCGCCCTTGTTCGCGTTTGCGCTAGACCTTTCTGGATCCATCTGGACCTGCACTTTACTATTATTCTTAGTCGACAGCATGATTGTTTGGCAATTCGCTTTGTGTCTTTGGTACAGGCCCTGCGCCATTTTTGCCCTCACCTTTTTTATTCATTTCTTATTGTCGACAATTTGCACTATATTGCTTTGCGCGATTGGAATGTCCTTATTTTATTGTGTTTGCCCTGTCTTTGCATTCCTTTTCGAAATATGCTCGCTGATTACAATTACTCAATGCGAAACGATTGCAATATGCGTTATACGAATGCCCACTGCCTTGCTCGCGGGACAGGCAGCACAAATCTGTCTGCTTGTTTTTTTGTCTTTGAATGCCTGAATGCTCTGCTTGTGCATACATTGGCAGTGCCTTACGCATGTTCACATTCATTTTCTTTCGCCCATGTTATCATTCCCTTTCTCAAAAATAGAGCTACTTGTTTCATTGGGCTGTATTTCGGACTTGATTATATTTAGCTAACTATGTTTAATATCTTGCGCGTGCTTTTTTGTTGCTGCCTTTAAAACGACCGTATTTGTAGCCGCTCCTACGTATATTCGCCCGCTCTATCCAGCGCCGAATCACACCATTGTCAGCAGCTCAGGAGGTAAGATACTATATGATTGTTTGCCATGACAAAAGCTCTATCTTGCTTTATCACCAAGCCTTGGCTGCAGCACATCCGTTTCGTTTTGATATGTGGCGAATGTGACTTTTGGTTTTTTAAATTAATTATCGGGCATCGCCTACTAATGCCTGCTTTTTCAATTTGAATTTTAAAAGCCCTGTTTTCCCTTGCGTAATAATCATCTTGTTTCACAATATTGACATTGCGCACTTGTTCTCATTTTTTGCTTTGGCACTACCATCTAGTACACGCTATAGATAGTATTAATATACATCGCGTAGCGACAGATCTACTGAGCAATACTGGTCGATCGTCCACTCTTGATTTTTTTCTGGCCCACGCATATCTGTTTGCTCGCAAACACACGGTGTAACATTTATCCGCATTTTCTCTCTCTTTTGCTCTTGCTCTCGCGCACAAACGGACGTTTTATTTAAATGTAAGTTGGCCATATTGTCTTTAAGCTCTGCCACCCTTAACGATGCAATTGCAGCACTTGTCATTGTGCGGTGTCTGCTGCGCACCACCATTGGAGCTGGCGACAGTACGTTGCCACTGCCGCCAGAGCCTTGCTTTCTATATGCTCCCTGTCCGCATGCCAGTCACATATCTGTTGCTCCTGTTGTGCTAGCAGCGAGCCTCCCTTCTCAGCACACCGTTAGGGCTAATGCACTGCTTGTACATACGCACGCACACATATTGCTCATATGGCATCTGTCCTAATGCAGTTGCACAACTGCGACGCTTTGCTTTTTCTCTCTCCTTCCTCTGCTTCTTTATCTTTTGTTGTCGCGTGCCCAATTTCCATGCACGCATGTGCATTCGCATACACGTGATGCGCTCGCAGAAACATCGTGCAACGTCAGCCCTTATAAGTTTTTAATCTATTTACTTTCATTTGGCCAAATTGCGCTTTGACCACCCTAATTGCTCCACCCGCTCAATTTGCGCATGTCCGAGAGGCACATTTCCATTTTCTGCGCGTGCTCGGTGCTTTTTTTCAAGCACCTGCCGCTTTCGGCACGTATTGCTTCGCGCCCACTGCTATCAACACGCCAATTTGAAAAAGGCAAGGCGGAACATGCTTTTGTTTTATTTTTCTGCGCTTGGCTGCCCGCTTTTGGCAAGCCATTGTCCGATTGGCTTGCTCTGTACTCCTTATTGAGAGCGACCCAGCTTTGCTTTCTCAATTTGACCTGTATTTGGCCCTCTGGCTCGTGCGCGCAGCTGGTCTGCGCTGCAAGCACGGAGGTCGGAAATTTACAAATGGTCAAAAAATACGATTTGCAGTTTGACTCTTGCCGTCCCCGCCGCTGCCGCTGCCTGGATATCATCTGGTTTATTGCGCCGCTATCACAGCTGAATCAACGATCCTCTCTCTGTATGCAGTGCAGCACCATTAAAAGCGGCTGCTACTTGTCCATTCTGCATTCTGGTTTGTCGATTCACTATGCAACACTATTATATTGTCGCCCTCACTTGCCTTCCTGTTTGTGTCTTCCAATGCCGATCCCGCCTCTCTGGTTGGCCTGGCACGGGGCGGGGCAGCCTTTTTCATGCCATTTTGTCTCTTTCCCCCTTCCCTCTCCAGTCTGCCTAATTTTAGCGAGATGGGCAAAGACTAGGCTATATTTTGCTTTTTGGAGTGCAAGATTCTGGCCAGCAGACAAAATATCATTTATGCCTCCTCTGCCAAAATGATAAATTATCCGCGATCCTTGTTTTGCATACAATTTTTTGTTTGCCTCTTTTTTTTCTGG
This sequence comes from Kickxella alabastrina, assembly GCF_025024165.1. Taxonomy (NCBI): domain Eukaryota; kingdom Fungi; phylum Kickxellomycota; class Kickxellomycetes; order Kickxellales; family Kickxellaceae; genus Kickxella; species Kickxella alabastrina. Next base: position 1,534,577 of record NW_026251472.1, read on the forward strand.
CTGGGTGACACAAATGAGATTTCTCGCCTTGCTGACCGAATGTTTTTGGAATTGCAATGTTATTTGCAAGTGTAAGAGCTGCATGGATTTCTGGCGGGCTCGGTGATCGTTGGCATCCGCCAACCGCTCCTTGCATCATTATATCCAGCTTCTCTCCTTATTTTTCAAGCATAAAGGCAGAGTCCTGCGTGCATTACACTCCTGCCAATAGCGCAGAAGGCGTGAGACTATTCGCGGGCGTTTTTTGGGGCCTTTTTTTAGCCAGACTGCTCAAAAGCCAACGCGACGGAGCATTTATTTTTTGTTTCATGCTTTCCTTTTTATTATTATTTTTTTACAATCTTTTTTCTTTTTCTTTTTTCTTTTCGCGCTCCTAACATTTGCAATAGCTCTCCCCCTTTCACTTCATTTCCCACACCCTGTGCTACATTATTACTTTCATTTGGCACCCAGCGCATTCTTTTCTATATTTACAATTATTTTTTGTTGTCATTTTATTTTCAACCGACGCTGCTCTCTGCCCAACAAAGGGCCTGTCGTTCATTTGTATTCTTTCATCCCCTTTCCTACAACTGTTTACTACCATCTGTGTGTGTGCGTGCAGTAGCTCGCTTTCTTTTGTTCTTGCTGCGCACATCACTGCCACTTGCGCAATAATATCATTGCCCTGCGTGTTTTTGCTGCAGCGTTTTGCCTGATTGCATTTGTTGTCATCACCATCCAACATCATTCTACCCGCGATCTGGGTCATTTTGCAACTCAATCATTGTTGCCTTCAATATCTATCCATCCTTTGTTTATCTTTTCCCTCCTTATTTTTATTCACGCAGATATATACGCACACGCACATATATATTTTTAATTTTATAGTCTCGTGTATTATTTTCTTTCCCCCCTTATTTTTTGCTACACGTACATATAACACGGCCTTGTCTCTCACATACTCCTTATTTTCTCACTCGCATCTGTATTGTTTTTTATTCTGCCGCACACGACTCATTCTTATTCTCATTCTCATTCTCATTCTGTGACTTTAATGTGTCCTGCACCGGTCAATAGCTATTTCGACGCACAGCTGCTAGCAGACTTTATTATGAACGGCCAGTACTCGGGTTACGATGGAACCAATACCACTGCAACGTCGAATGATCCCACATACAACATTGGCAACATCACCGCCGCGTTGTCAGGCATCTCAGAGGACTACGAGAGCCACGACAATGCGCGTGCGCGCAAGCGCAGAATGACTGTTTCCGATGACCGGCGAGCCGACGATATGCATGGGTTCAGCATGCCCGAATCAATGGGAGACGCACTGTTTAGCAGCGTGCTTGACCACCACCACAGCAGCTACGACGGAATCATGCAGCAATCGCAGGGTGCCGGACCCATGCTGGCGATGGTCATGGCATCGGGCCCCGAGGACCCTTCCCTGAACGCCGCACTGACCAACAACATGTCCCTGGGCATGAGCTTTGCACAGGGCACGTACATGGGAAACGGCATCAATGATAGCCACAACACCGATCTTAACACGGCGCACATGCAGAACCCGCTCGGTAGCCCGCCGCACCTGGCAGGCAGAGTGAACGGGAGGAAGCACCAGTCGCTGAGCATCGCCATCAGCCAAGGCCTTCGCAACGAGTAAGTACAACAACACGCCATTCTGCTTCAAGCCAAGCGAGCTTGTAATTTTTGCTTTTTTTATTAGTCGCCGCTGCTTGCATGAGCGCAAAATATGTGCGCGTGGTTCAGGCAACGGCCACTTTATGCGCGCCGCATCTCATGCGTAACCACTAAGATTTACTGCTCAACCACCGGTGACACCCAACCCGCTTTTTCTTCCTATGCCCCCTGCTGCTCTAAATTCTTTTCTTCGGGCTTAGTCACGCTTGTCCCCAATTCTGCCTTCCTTTTCGGGGATCTCTTTGTCTGTGTCACAATGCCCATGTCTATTCCCTATGTCTGTTCTCTTGTCTGGCTTACTTTGCTGCGACAATTGGGCGCCCCATTGTTGTCTGGTATTTTGTTGGCGGGGGCCATCACTCGCTTTCTCGCCTTCTTCCTCGCACTTATGTGCAATAATAATCGTCAAATCGCTTACTCATCGTGCCTTGTATTTTCCGCTCACGTGCCTCAAATCAACAGGCGAAAATATAATAGCTTTGTGACTCCATGATTGCTCTCATGTGACCTTTTTCTTACAACCATGCGGCTCGCCGCTCCTTGGTAAATCTAGGCTTTGCATGGATTTTTTAATCAAGAGTGCGGAACATTCCTTTTTGTTGTGACGCGCTGATCATCAGCACTGCTTATTTTTCTTTGCACTAATAATACGCCTACGCCTGCCTGCTGCTCTCGCCCGACCAATTTACAATACTTTGCAAATGTAGCCTCAGCTCACAAGAGCCGCCCACGCCCAGCATGTTCTCGCCGTCGTTTGCCAACGCGATAGAGGGCGCCTCGGCCGCTGGCATGTCGTCACCATCGATGTTCTACAACGTCACTTCGCCGTACACGCCGAGCCACGCGCATCACCACAGCTTTTCGATGCCTAACACGTCGCAGCAGAAGCCAAACACGAGCGTGTTTGATGCGGGCGCGTCAGTGGGCTCGTTTGGCAGCGACCACATAGACCAGCACAACGTAAACAGCCCGTCGGTTGCAGCAATCGCACAGTCCCTCAACTCGGCGGCCTCCTTCAGACACCACGGTGCCTCATCATCTAATGGGCCAATGAACACCGACGAGGACTACTCGGTCGGCCTCCAGATCTCGATGAACGCGGCTGTGGCTGCGGCCATGAGTGGCTCGTTCGATCAGAGCGCGCACAATCGCAGCTCGTCGAATGCGTCGGCGTTCTCCCGGGTGCAAGCCGCGAGCAACGTCTCGCAACTTTTGTGCGGTGGCGTGAGCATCGGTCAGAGCTCCAATGGCCTGGATCTGGACATCAGCACGACGCTGGCATCATTTGCCAACATCCCCGGTTTGGTGCCATTCTCCTCTGCCTCAATGGATCGCCAGAACCTGTTTGCCCACGGGTTGGTGGGCGGTGATTGCAATGGCTCTACTTACGGCATCATGTCCTCGGAGCCGTCGCTATTCCACTCCATAGACACGTCCGCGTCATTGCAGAACGCCATCAACCACAACCGGTTTATGTCTGCTGCTAGTAGCTCGCTGATAAACTCGGGCAGCCCGATGGCCTCGGCGATGGAGAGCATCATCACTTCGCCGGCAGCCAGCAGCGCTCGCAGCGGTGTCCGCAGCCCAGTGACCGGACCCAAGAAATCCCGCAAGCGCGCAGCCACCATCTCTACAGTCCGCCCTGAGCTTAGTCAGCAGCAGCAGCACGAGCAGCGCCGGGACTCGCACCAGATTATGAGCTCCACAGAGCTCGCATCTGTCAACATGCAGGACAACAACGGTGGGATGGAGCTATTGCAGCAGTCTGTTGAGACTGCAGCTTACACCGGCCCCGTGTTCAACAGCCAGGCTGTCGTCAAAGGCACTGGCAGCAAGGTGGTCATGGTGATGACATCCAAGGTTGCGCAAAAGTCATATGGTACCGAGAAGCGCTTCCTGTGCCCTCCGCCCACAATTCTGCTCTTCGGTGACGACTGGAGGATGCCCACAATGGGCGGCACTGACCAGCAGGCGTCGCACAGCGGCGACTTTACTACCAACATGCCCCGCATCTCGGTGTCAGTCCCGACAAACGACGACTCCGGGATGGGGTCGGAGGGCCTCGAAAGCCTGGCGGGCTCTTCAGAGTCGCGCGTGTCTCAGCTTGAGTGGCTGGCCCAGCCAGACCCAACGCCCAAGCCCAAGGCACATGTGCCGCACAACCCGGTGCCTCCGATCAGGCCGCCGCGCGAGGGCGATATCGTCACTGGCCGCTATGTCGCCAAGCAGTTGTATATTAACGACGTTGACGAGAAGCGCAAGAAGGTGTCGGTCAAGGTGCGCTTGTACGATCCGTCGGGCCAAGTGGTGCTCAACGAGTTCGAGTCGCGGCCCATCAAAGTCATAAGTAAGCCGTCAAAGAAGCGCCAGAGCGTCAAGAACGTCGACCTGTGTATTCACCACGGATCCACTATTTCGCTGTTCAACCGCCTGCGGTCGCAGACTGTGTCCACAAAGTACCTGGGTGCGACTCGCTCGATGTCGGTTGGCGGCCCGCGCCCCTTCTGGTTCCCAGCTGCAGAATCTGACGGCTCGAGCACATCCGCAGCCAACGGAGGCCGTGTCAGTGGTGGGTCCTCCACGACCACATTTGTTGCGCGCAACTCTGTGTGGGATCCGTTCATCATCTGGATCGTCAACACGCATCTCGGCACGCAGGAGATCGAGGCGTTCAACGAGCGCATCTCAAAGAACCCGACACCAATTCCAGGATATCCCACGCCGCCTACCTTTGCAATGCATCCACAGTGTCCGCCAGACTTTGACCATTGCCTCAACGGCAGCGCCGGTGGAGGCTGTAGCAGCCCCGGCGAGCAGCCTCATATCGACAATGAATCCGCAGGCCAGCCCCAGCCGAGGGCGCCGATCCCCATTCTGTACAACCAGCCGGTCATCCTGCAGTGCGTCAGCACGGGCATGTGCTCCCCAGTGCTTACGCTGCGCAAGGTTGAGAAGGGCAGCACAGCTGTAGGCTCCTTCTACGGCTGCGACTCTAGCCGCGATGTGCTCGGCGACCCCGTGTCTCAGTTGCACAAGGTTGCTTTCGAGGTGCGCGTGCAGACCCGTGAAGAGCTGCCGGCAGTGACTGTCACACCGGCTGGACTTAACACGCGCGTTGGATCGTACCTGACGTGCATGGGTGATATTGTGGGCCTCAACGCCACTTGCGATGGGCGGCAGGTGACCAGCGATGGTTTAGCCAACAGCAAGGCTTCGGGCAGCCGCGGGTCTCCCAGCCAAGGGCGCAAGCAGGCAAAGGAGAGTGCTTCTGTCGGGACGACCTCGTGGGCCGAGGACGTTGGCGACAACGCGGTATGGACCATGGTCGGCACCGACTGTACCATCTACCGCTTTGACTACCCTTCAGCCTCTGAAATTGCGTCGCAGCTACAGCAGCTCGCGACAAACACCCTGCCCACGACCCTGACGAATGCTGAGTCCTCGTCGTTGGCGCTGCCACCCACCCCAACCTCGCCCTCTGGCATGATGGACTACTCGCAGCACGCGTCGCACCAGCACTTCTCTCTTGAGATGATGCTGGCCGACCACGGTTCTACCGCCACTGCGGCTGCCGTCGCTGCGGCTGTCAATGAGATGAACGCCAACGCCAACTTCCAGCCAGTATCGATTGACGCGTCCTTGGCCGCGGCTGTCTACGGCATCGCCATGCCTGTCATGGGCGACGGCCGCCAGCTGCAACAACAACAGCACAACAATTTGCTATCTTCATCGCAGACGCTCTCGATGGGTTCCATCAACTCAATCGACGAGCACATCAACGGCCATCTTTCGACCGACAACCTTGTTCCTATCGTGTTCAAATCGGCTGTTCAGCATCCATCGACAATCAACCCTCTGTCGCTGGATGGGGGGCGTCGCCAAAGAGACGGCAACGACACCCATTCTGTGACAGAGCGCTCGTTTGTTACACTCAGCGGGCTCAACTTTTCGCCTGATATGGTGGTGATGTTTGAAGGCCAGCAGAGCCTGATCACTGAGTTTAAGTCCTCCGAAAGTATCGTGTGCCTTGGCCCGCTTGCGTCAGAATTCGGGAGCTTAATGCGTCCAGACTCTGCGATGGACAGCGACGATATGTTCACAAGCGTCTTCGGCAACCTTGAGCAGAACAATGGCGATAAGAAGCATCAGCAACTGCATCCGACATCCCCCAGTGTCAGCGACTCCTCCACCTCCCATGCCCATGGTGGCGGCGAGGATTTGCAGCACTTTGCATTGCTCAACTATAATATGTCTTGCGCCAACCGCGCTTCATCTGCCGAGTCAACTGCATCATCAGCCACCGCCACACACAACAGCCCCAGCGCCCAAAGAAGGGCGCATGATAGTGCAGCCGTCGCTCGCAGCAACTCCTCGGCAAAGAGCAGCATATCTACTGTCAGGATTCCGATTCTTTTATCGCGCAATGGTGGCGCAGGACCCACCTTCAAGACTGGCCAGTTTTACACCATGCATATCTAAAGCTGTATTAACCATTCGTACGCACACACACATGCTCTTTTCTCTTTTATTCCTCATTCAATCGCTCATCCTCAAGCACTCATATTTCTCTTGACATTTTTATTTTATTTTATTCAATTTTTTCCTTTCTCTTTTTCTATTTTTATTTTTCAATATTTTTAAAAAAAATTGTTTGTTTACTATTTCACAGACAATAGTCGTGGAAATATACATGCGTGAAAAGCGTTATTTTACAGTATTGTTTGTCCCTTTTGAGTGTGTGCGTGGTTTGAATTTGCAATATACTCTTTAGCATATTCTTGCCATACCGCATCATGTTCAATTTCTTAATAACTTACTACACTATAACTTGTTGGCCAATATCTGCTTGAAAACACAGAAAAAAATACCCGTATATGCATATTGGCAAACATACATGCCGATATGTGAAATGATACATCTGTGTTCATGCACTTTTTTTGAATAGATGGCCACATACATCTGGGTTTTGAAATTGTTGTTATTCGCCGAGATCCCCCTGAACAAGGCAAAATCAAAGAAGCCACAATTTTCCGGCTTCTGCTCCTCCCCCCAAAAAAATGAATAACGAATGCATTTATAAATTCTCACTGCGGTATCCTATGCCAAATCGGAGATCACGTCAAAAAGAAACAAATTGAATGCAATATGAATCGACAAAACCCAAAACGCCTCTCTAAAGATGCAAATATTATCATCTCGGCCTATATTTCCAGGAACAAAAATATATTTTGAAACATTTAGATCATCCCCGTGCCAGCACTCGCCAGTTAAAATCTTTCCAAAATGCATGTCCACTACTGTCGGGAAGGGGTTTCGGTTTCATTATTTAATAGCAAGCAAAAGGCCTGGATTCAATGTATTCATTTAAAAAAAATAAAAACCCAGCAATTTTTAATCTCGTCATTATTGAAAAAAGCGATCATTATAATATAGTACTTTTTCTTTGATAATTAACTTTTAGACCCTCCCATCCTTTTACTTTTTAATACATAATTTTTCTATAGACGATGCCCTTGCATTCCGAAAGGATGGAAGAGCAGATCCAGCAACAAGAGCCTCATCATGATCATGAGCACTCACAACCATACTCATACTCACGCCATTTACACCAGCATCCAAAGGTTATATCTCCCGACCATGAGATTCCCATTCCAAATGCAGCAGACTACGAGATTCCCGAGGCTCACACATTTTACGACCCGATGACCTGGCCAATCTATGACTTTCGGTATGAGTATCGCGAGTACCTGGCCGAGTTCTGGGGCACATTTATTCTGGTTCTCTTTGGCGACGGCGTGGTTGCCACAGTAACCTTTAACACAGGAAATTCTCAATCATCCTACCTGGCCATCAGCTTTGGCTGGGCTATGGGCCTGACAATGGCGCTCTATGTTAGCATGGGTATTTCCGGCGGTCATCTCAATCCTGCGGTAACTTTTTCTAATGCCATATTTGGAAAATTCAGGTGGCACAAGGTCCCCGGATACATGCTAGCCCAGCTCTTCGGTGCATTCGTCGCCGCTGCCACACTTTATGGAATTTTCAAGGACCAGTTCGACGTGTTTGATGGCGGCAACCGCCAGCTTTTGGGGGAATTCGGTACCGGTGGAATCTGGTGCACATATGCCAAGGCCGGTAACGGCAAGTTCTTCTCTGTGTTCTCCGAGATTGTCAACACCGCTGTCCTGCTCTTTGTCATTTACGCGATTGGAGACGACAGAATGACCCCAGCCAGGGAACATCTCCCCATTGCCATTGGTCTGCTTGTGTTCGCTATCGGTAACTGCACAGGCTGGGTTACTGGTTATGCCATTAACCCGGCGCGTGATTTCGGGCCTCGTATATTCTCGACCATCCTATACGGCTCGGAGCCATTCACTGCTGGCGGCCACTATTTCTGGGTGCCCACTTTTATGCCTTTTGTTGGCGCCACTATCGGTATCTTTATATACCAGTTCTTCATTGTGCCTGAGGCCAGGAAGAAGAGAGATTGAGCCAATATTTTTTATTTACCTTAATACATTGTAATTCTAACTTATACAATAACACACATGAAATAGTAATAAACAATGATATTCAGCACTTTCAGATCCCCAGTCCTTTTTGATTTGATTAAATTTGAATTGAATTGGTGAAAGAACTCATTAGATCAAGTCGATATATATGAAAACTGCTATATTTTCAAAAGCAGCACTGCGATAATGAAGCAAGTGCTCAAATAGGTACGTGCCTTTATAATTTCAACAGAAAAGTGTGGCTTTTTAAATACAGTTCATTTATTTGAATTGACGCAATTGTAGCGCAATCCAAAGAAAAATTATTTCAAGGCTCTATCCTTGTTTTTTTGCTTTCAGTTCAATTTTCTTGACGTTGTAAGTTGCAAATACATCCTTCCTTGGAGGATTGAATGCTATCAAGGTGTGTTGACAAACCTAAGCCTCGCCAATTTTTGTTTGCACGACTCCGTTTTTTAGCTTGCATAAAATGGAAACAACCTCGCCTATGCAATTGTTTTCGGCAACCATCGCTTCTTTTTTTCCACTTTATTCCAGTGTTTGTTAAATTATAAAAAGGCATTGAACAGCAAGGGTAAAGGTTGCAGTGTTTGACTCTTGTGACCGACAGTTGCAGGCAGTTGCAGGTAGCGGCAACTAGCACTGTAAACTTTGTGTATACACATTATTGTGGCGTATTTTCCTTGGTTTTGCATTGCATTGCGTATGCAAAAATAAAAATAGTAAAATAAATGAAGCCCACACGCGCTATATTGACCGACCGCGTGGATTGTTTGTTTTTGTTTTTGATTTGCGAAATTGTTGTACAAAGACAATGCATCGTCACATGTTGTCGGGGATTATTTGAATGTTCAAAAGAGCATCGAGATATTTATGTTTTTTGTGTCCCTCAAAAGCTTCCTTCGGCCTATTAAAAGAGAGATTCGTGCGATTTTAAAGCAAACAACAGTATTTCTGTTGCTTCACTCTCTTTACAGCATTTCTATTTTTACTATTTAATTTTTTGTTGCTATTCCGGTATATTTTCAGGACAGGCTTTGCTGGCAGTGACAAACAATTGTTTTATGGATCTGCCCTTGCAGTTAAGGAGCACACGACATCGTATTAGCGCGCACAACTTAGACTTTATCTCGCCTTTTTCTTTCCATTATCACACTTTTCCTTCAAAATATTGTTAGAACTTATAGACAGGATACAGCGCCGATAATGTCCACATTAAGCATATTTCCAGAGTCTTTTAACAGGGTCGGCTTGCGACGCAGTATAAGGCGCCTTTTCCGCCGCACTAGCTCGCGCAAATTCAACAAGTGTAATGGACTCGGTCAGCACTGCCAGCACTGCGGCGCTCACTTTCTTCTGGATCTCACGTATGCTCGCCACATGGAAGAGTGTTCATAAAACAGAAGTATACACACACACGCCCCCCCCCCTCACCAAGGGGTGGGCACGAATTATTTTCACGTCTCATTGAAAAGACGAGGCCGATTTTACTCACAATTCGTACCTGTTCATCCACACCACTCTTATCACGCATTAATTATCACTTGTCATTCATCAGTTGCCATTCATCAGCTGCCATGCATTTTTCCATTGATTTATTATATTTTATACACATCTATTTATTATCCCCGTTTTTTTGCTAAATAAAATAAGGCCTACAATTGTAAAATGACGTCTATCGAATAAAAAACGCATGGCATACGCGCCGCTCCAATAAGAGCCGAAATGTCGGCTGTATTCAACCGCGATTTCCGCCACGGTTCCCCATTCCCTTGGGGTTCTCGTCCTTATAATCGTCCCACTCACGCTTCTTCAGCGTATCTGCATCGAGTGCCTCATGGTTGTTGTCGTCAATGTCCGGCTTTTCATCTGGCTCCTTGCCACCGCCACTGATTATATTCCCATTCTCCTGCTCCTGACTCAGGTATTCATCAATGGTCATGGTCGGCAAAGCCCAGTCCGGGCGGAATACTGAGTCCTTTATTCTTTGGCGGTCGTTGGTCAGCACAAACGGCCGTGTCGGTTGCCCCTTGCTGTTGAATATAGGCTGAGTCGACTTGCCAGTTTTCGGGTCGATCTGGCCGTACGACTGCGAGTCCAACCTCCACTCAACCTCCTTGCCTGCAGACAGATTTCCAGAGCCCTCCGTGTTGCCGCCACCGATTCTACGAGACTTCATCTCCTCCATCTGCTTGGCCATGTCAAACTCGCTATGCAAAATGTCAATGTCATCGATGACCTGGAATACCTTGAGCTCGATTAGCTTGACAGCATGGTCCCGCTCAGCCTCATCAATGTCCTCATCCTCCACGCCACCAGCCTCCTTGGAATCCCTCCCCGAAATCATGGCCTCCAGCTCGGCGATGGCCTGTTGCATTGCGCGCATGCGCTTGAACCGCTCGATCTTCTGCATCCTGCTTACCCCTGGATCGATAGGCTTGGGCTTAGGGCCGGCATCACTGCCATTGGACTCGAGTATGCGATCCATGTCTGCCGATTTGCTGACAATGCCGAGCGCCTGGGAAGTCGTCAAAAATGCCTTGTACTGGTCCAGGGCCTCCTCCAACACTGCAGTGCGGCCTTCAGGTGCGCTGAGCTTCTGCAGGGCCTCGCCGAGATACGCGTTGATCAGGATAAGCTTCAGCTCACTGGTCGAGTAGTCTTCAACTGTCTCGTTACTGCTAAACAGTGATAGGCGGCCTACTTGGCTGGAGCATGTGTACAAAAGTGTTACTAGGTCCTTGACCTGCTGCTGATACTCGACGCTGCTAGAGGCAAGTGGGGTGTTGTTGATGGCTTGAAGCTGGCGCTGTGCACGTGCAAAGTTGATACCCAGCGACGCGCCCTGAGTCTCTCCGTGCTCCATTCTTAAAATATTTAATAAGAGAAACGGTAGGGATGTGAATATTAATGTGTATATGAGGTTAGTTGACTATAATTGAGAAACAGAGTTGTGGGTATATGGATTGGTGTACATGCTAAAGTGCACTTAGTGACGTAATCGTATCCATCAAATTCGCAGGCTTACGGGGGGATCATCACATGATGGATGTAGAGTTCTTAAAGCTGCAAGAGTCGGCGCGCTCTTCCCCTTTTTGGGATCCAACATTGTAATAAGTATGCGTATCAGCTAGAAACTATACGGACAGAACCATTCCGCTTGATATTACTATTGGGTATTGTAACTAAATCTTGCACTCGATAGCACTACTGTTGGTAGCTACTCGCTGGCTAGAATATTTATTTTGGAAATAAAACCTTTCAGTAACCCCGATATTTGCACATTAGAATAGTTAAATGAAATTTGTTTTCGGACTTTGTCAACTTTAATAAAAATAGAGCGATTAAATATTATAACCGCGTCTATTATGCTTTTTTCGACAGTTATATTTTTATTTGCATCTGCCACGCCTTATTCCCCCACAAGGGTTACGCGCGTATATAAAGGGAGTTCACTGCCAAAATACGACATTGTTTTCCTCAAAACTTTAAATGATTTTAATTTGTTTGCTTTTTTATTTTTATTTTATTATTTCTCATCCCCAGATTATTTATTCCAACTAATTGGGATATATACTACTATTACCATTTTACTTGCTCACGCACTGTTTGTTTACGTTTCGCGTGCTTGGTTAATTAATATTTGGAGATTCTGATTCAAAAACAAATATCAAAAATTGTTGCGCTTACTGTTTAGCATTTATATATCTCTGTGATAACGGCTCCGGAGACGATTATACACAAATACAGCCCCCCCAACAAGATAAATACGTAACAATTCAGAAAAATGTCACTGAAACTTGTAGATTACCCTACTAGCGATGAAGACAGTAGCGATTGTGGCGATGAAAAGAGTGGTGAAAAGAGCGGTGGCGGCAAAAATAAACGCTGGCATTGCAGTGAGGATGAAGACGAAAACGCAGGTACCATTTCGTTCAATATTTGAGATGTTCAAACTTCAAAAAAAGCAGTTGAGACAGCCAAAAAGAAGTAACAACTGTATTGATTTTTCAAAATTTTCATTTAAACAATTTTGGAATATTCTTTAATTGATCTGTAGAAAGCAGCGGTTACAAGCGCCACTACAACGGCAAGGCGAAGTATGACGATGCTGGGCATGTTCAAGGCGGGTGGTCCGGGCACATCTATCTGAAAATTGACGAGTGCGAGCAGCTAGACAGCCTTGCCACGATGTGCATGGACAGCATTTGTGCACATCCAAACAACACAAAGGCGAACTCCAGCAATGATGAGGATGGCAAGGCGAGTGAAATTGCAGACCCTGCAATCGACTGTGATCATATAAAACGCATTGCCGAGCCGCACATCAGCTTGTCGCGGCCCTTTTACTTGCAAAAGCACCAAATTGCAGGGTTTGTCAAAGATCTAGAGACCAGCATATTGGGCTGCGAATCGTTTGCAGTGGGGTTCGGCCGAGTCAGCACATACGTCAACGAGCAGGGCGACCGGGGGTTTGTGTCTGCCGACGTTGACTCTGGCGCAGAGAGAATCAAGGCCGTACTTGATCGAGTGAACCCAGTGATGGGAAGACTTGGAAAGAGACAGTTTTTCGACAAACCGCGGTTCCACGCCAGCCTGTTGTCGGTCGATCTGGTGCAGATCTCCGGCAAAGATAGCGCACAGGCATGCAGCAAGGCGATGGATGCGGTTGGGAAAACGTTGGGGGCAGACATACAAGAAAAGGTCCTGCGCTTGGCAGCAACTCGGATTGACACGCTGGAGTGCATCTTTGGAGACAAGAAATTTAGTGTTGTGCTAAATTAAGCAATACTGGTAGAGTTTTGACGAAAATAAAGCTGAATGGGATTTACAATTCAAATGAGAAATTCTCTCTATGCTTGCGTTTTCGGGCAAATCAAACAGGCCATTTTGTTTGTTGTTTAGTTGTTTTTTGACCAGAAAAGATATTTGGAAAAGATATAAACGATTATTTTTAGCCATGCTTTTTAATACGCAAAGGACCATTGAACCAGAGGTAAGTTAATGGAATAATAACTAAAGGCTAAATGGTCCCCTACCATAGCCAACTGAATATCGGGACTGTTTTTTATTGGGCAAAACAAAAACGCAAAACGAAAATTAACATCGATATCAGCATCAGCATCTTCGGCATTGACATTGGCATCGCACAAAGGATGCAACAAAGAAACGCATGGCGCGATTTCTTGATTTAGCTGCATCGTCGTGATCATTTTTGCAAAGAGCGAAGAATATTGGGGAGCGAAGAGCGAAAAGAAGGGCAGCCCAAGAAAAGGAAAATAAAGCAGGGATGAAAGCTGGATAAGGCAAGCTTTGCAGATTAACACCAAAAGTACGTACAGCAAAAAAAGGGAAATACAAATAAAATAAACGCGCGTTTATCCATTTCCAGATGCAGCCGTTTAATTGGGCATCAGACCGCAGACCGTTGGGACCGGTCCGATTATTCTGGGCGAGTGGGTTGCCCCTCTGTACAGGCACTGCGAAAGAACCAGGCCGCATGGAGCCACATAGCTCAAGTGCAGGGAGCAGAGAGCAGAGAACAGAGAGTGGAGAGTGATGGTGCAGGTGCGTGTGGCAGCGCACAAAATATGAATGCTTTTAAGGCAGCTATGGCTGGCGTTGTTTCCGTTGTTTGTGGCCCGCCAGGCATAACGATATATTTTGAGCATTGGAGACTTGTGCTTATGCAGCTGACAGCCGGTGGCAGGCGACAGAGTGCTGGTATCAAGGCAGATTTATAATGCGCAGTACTGCTTTGCGCACGCGGGTTGATGTCGCCATTAAAGTGATCCGCTCGAGGCGTTTCAACCACCCCAACCACGGCTCACTTGACTCCATCCTGCAAGCCGATAGCCGGTCGATTGCCGTTGCTGCTGCCATCCACCGGAGCGCGCAGACGAAGTAGAATAGATAAAACGCCAATATCGGGCGAGAAGTAAATCAAAAATCACCAGCGCTCGATGCAAGGTTGCCCATAGGGTAGGCCTGGTGACCCCCCGGTAGAACCCATTGGGCGACTCCACCCCCCCCCTCCCTTCCCCCTCTCTTTTTTCTCGTTTTTTATTTTCTTGTGTGGCAAAACATTTGACACTGCAATGCGCGACAAAGGGGAAGGCCAAAACCAAAACAAAGAGGGAAAAGCAAAAATTACCTGAGCGATGTAGATTATTACTTTCCAGCTCTTGTTTGAGCCATAGACAGCAGCATTAAATAACAGCAATAGCGCGAGATGAACAGCATCCAAAATTGGCATTCGTTTCTTTCCAGCCTGGCTGCAAGCGGCAGCCATTATCCAGCCCGTACCCAAACACGCTGAAAAAACTGCAAAGAAAAAACATGCACCTGCGCCAGCCTCCACTCGATTTTTCACTCTTTAGTTGTAAGTGGCAGTCATGAACGACAAACAACGCAGCACCTATAAACAGGGGTTTACTTATGTTTTCCTATTCGTCTCGCGCAACAACGCAACAACAGGCGAACGGCGGGTTGGAAGCGGTCAGAAGCAGCAGGAAGCGCGTGTTTGCTGTTTATTTCTCGGCATCAGCAAATAATACAGCGATGCATTTAGGTCAAACAACCCCCTCCTCTAACGCCTACCCAACCCACCCCCTCCCCTCCCCACCTTGTTTGCTTGCTTGTATTTTTTCGTGTGCCGCTCGCTGAGCCGTATTTAACAGGTGGACATCCTTTTCCATTTTCTTTCTGCTTCTTACTTTCTATTCAACTTTTTTTTTTTTGCTGAGCAAAAAGTAATTTTATACTTCGTCTTTGTTGTTATATATTCTCTCTTCCTTTCTTTCACATTTATACATTTTTATCCTCTCTTTTTTTTGTTACAAGCGCCTATTTTTCTATTCTTGTAAACTTTACGCTGACAAGTTAACACCTACCCCCACATCTCAACACAACCTAATACTTTCCATTTTTCCACCTTTACAAAACATGTCCACCGTTGAGCAGACCAAGATTGTCGACCAGGTCGCCCCTGTTGTCGAGGCTGTTGCCGTTGAGGCCCCCGCCGCCGCCGAGGTTGCTGCCGCCATTGAGGAGGCTGCTGCCGTTGCTGAGGCTCCCGCTGCCGCTGCCGTCGTCGAGGCCCCCGCCGCTGTCGAGGAGGCCGCCGCTGCTCCCGCTGCTGTTGAGGAGGTTGCTGCCGAGGAGAAGCCCGCCACTGAGGAGGTCGCTGCTGCCACCACCGAGGGGGCTGTCGAGAAGACTGAGGAGGCCACCACCGATGCCGAGGAGGATAAGCCCAAGGATAGCGCCTTCAACAAGCTGAAGCGTCGCAGCACTGTCGTTAAGGCCAAGGCTGGCGGAGTTCTCAGCCGCCTCAAGAAATTGCTCGCCAGACCCGCCAAGGAGGCCAAGCCCGAGGAGGCCAAGGCCGAGGAGGTTGCCGCTGACGCTGCCGCCGCTCCCGCCGCCACTGAGGAGGCCGCCACATCCGAGGAGACCCCTAAGGCCGCCGAGTCTAACGACTCTGCCGTAGTTACCACTGAGAAGGTTGAGGAGGTTGCCAAGGTCGAGGAGGAGGCCCCCAAGGCCGTCGAGGTTACACCCGCGGTTGCTACTGCCTCCGCGTAAATGAAAAATATTGCTTCTTTTTCTTTGCGCTGCGCTTGTGTTTGCTAAATTGTTTTTACCTTTCAGATCTCATTTTCACATCTTTTTCAAAGTTTACCGTATAATAAGTAATTTTCCCATTCTACTCGTTCCCTTGCTCCCCTCCCCGCGCGCCCCATTTTTCGGACGGGAAAGTAGCAATTGGCAATGGCAGCAACTGTTTTCATAAGGTATTGTTAGTTTTGTTTGTTTCATCCCGCGCGTCCGGAATTACTGTTCAATTGCGCGGGATTGTTGGATTTTTTTGGAACCACTGAGCTGGATCCAATGTCCCGGCGTCTCAGTGTCTTAACTTGCGGCCAAATGATTTTTGTCTAAATTGAACGCTTTCACTAATATGGTGCTGCATGCAATCTGCAACATTGCGCCTGCTTTATGAAACTGTGCAGCTTGCAAAAAAATGAGCATGCGAGTCGAGGATTCAAAGCTGCATGAGCCCAAAAACAAAAACAAAAACAAAAACAAATTAAAGCAATACAAAACGACGTTTTCGATTCGCTTAATATGGTGTCACGCTTTGTTCGGATGACAGCTGCAAGGAAAATATGGAGACACAATCGGGTCAAAAAGACACATAGCGCGCGCGAACAACTACACTTTGTCCTTGAGAGCCTTTGGTATCTGCCCGCATGACCGCCAATTGTGTAAGCGTTGGCAGAAAAAACTATCGTCAGAGTCAAATGCCTACGCTTATCACAATTAATCCTAGTTATTTTTCCTTTGATACATCAAGTGGTAATTAAATCTCGGAACCCGAGCATGATTTGAAATTTTGGTTTGGTAATGCCAGTGTTTACATTTATTTATTTTCGTCTGATCCACATGTTTAGTTTTTTGTAGCCATTTAATTCATTTGAATGGTGTTATTGTTTTCTTTTATTATTTTGGGCTTTCTTTATAGCTTTTATTTTTGTTTGCAAATATATAGCGGGGGGACATTTCCGAGATTCCCATTCCATTGTTGTTGTTTTTATTGTCCACAGAAATTTAAATTAGTTATTTTTGGGCGCCTCTTATTTTTATTTGCTGTTCACTCTCTGTCATTATTTTTTTATTGTTTTGTGCACGCTGTGTTAATATTAATGTTAAAAGCTCTGTTTTGACAGTTCGTCGTGCATCAACTTTTTGCGCTGCTTTTGTTTGCCATGACTTGATCCCAGTATCGTACGTTGGCTCAAACTTCAATATTTTGCAAATTTTGCTTTCTGCTTTTGTGAATCGTAAGTTTTTAAAATATGCAAGCGCATTTGCGTTCACATATGATTGATTGTCCCGCAAGCAAGTGGGAAGGTTGTGCGAGCAATTTCTGTCGTCATCTAGGTAATTACAATGGTCTCTTTTCTTGTTTTATTTTTGTTCAGGGGAGAGTTGAATGCACTTGAAATGCATTTGGGCGCACAGCTTCCTTGCCCCCTTTCATTGGTTCGGTAAATATTTGTATTCGCATTTGAACTTGGCCGTGGCCGTTACGCTGCAATGCTTAGATGATCTGCCTCCACCGCCAAAAAGCCAGTGTAGCGCACGCGTAGATAATCATACAGCCCATGACCAGGAAGAAGTTCAGCGTGTCGTCTCGATCCTGCCCAGGGACCTTTAGATTGACGCCCAAAAAGCTTGAAACAATATTGATAGGCACAACAATGGTGCCCAGCATAGTCCATCGTTCGGTGGTAGAGTTGGAGTCAAACGTCGCGCGTGCCAGTTCCAAGGATATTTTGGCCAAGTAATTCGAGTGTGATCTCGACAGAACGGCTTCCGCGCGCGTGCATGAGCTGACAGCAGCCAAAAGGTGACCATGCACATCGCTCAAATACTGCGCGACTTCATCGGCTAGGTGGCCATGCGCAATGCCGGCGTGTAGTGGCAGCAGCTGTGCCAGTCTTTCGATGATGCTGAGCTTTGGCTGAGTGCACTGCCACGTTGCGAGAATTCTTCGGCGCTGCTCGCCCATCTGGCGCAGCATGTTTTCATGCTCCGTGTGCGAGAGAACCAAGACCAGCTCGTCAATCGCGTCCACCTGCTGCTCGATGACAAGAATCTCTGGCGACAGTTGATCTGTCACCTCATCGAGTATTGCGTATACAATGTAGAGCGGGAAATCAACGAGACCGGCGAGTGGAGCGTCCTTTGTGTATGCCGGCGCATCCTTCGCTTTCTCCGACGGCGTTGCCTCACTCTCTGCAATTTCCACCGCGCTTTGCATTGCCAACAAGCGCTTCAGCACCTGCGACACTACTAGCCTCTGGCTGCCACTGTGAAATGTCAGAATATAGTTATGCCTGACAACAATGCACACTTGGTTGCCGCTTGCGATTTCGTAATCCATTACTCTTGTGATCGGATCAACCAGCGGATTGGCGCAGCCAAGTCGGTTATAGCTGCAGCCACTGGCATTGCGCACATGTCGGTTGTGTCGTCCGTTCTGTGCAATGGCGCTGTAAACTATGAATGAGTAGTCGGCAAATGTGTCTATTTTGTCGCGCGGGCAGCTGAAAATAATGTCCTCGACAGTTAGCGGATGAAGCTCAAATATTTCGCCAATGTCAGTGATTTCCTGGGTGGTTGCTCCGGCTATATCCAACCAAAAACAGGTGCTACCACACATTTCTTTGCTGTTGATTGTATTTCCCGAACTGGGAGTGAGCACTGTGTCTATGAGGGAGTCGATTCCAAGAGCGCCGCAGACTGGCTCTACCAATGACGACGCAAACATGGCTCCAGTTTGGCCCGAGTAAAACATAAATTTGCCAGAGCCTGTGTGCTGGTCGTCTTTGCTCGTATGATGTAAATTGTTACTCGCAATGTTATTAGAATTGCCGCTCCCGCCAACGCTAGTATCAATGTCATTTCCAACGCCTAACCCAGTGCCAGCGCCGCCACTTATTCTGCTTCTGCTGCTGCCGCTGTTGCTGCTGCTGTTTTCGAGGCTTAGTTTGGCCGGGCCATCATCAGCACCATTCTGCGCTTGTTGATAATCCAAATGGTGCTCCAGCTCGCTGTCAATACCATTCATCCATAATATTGAGGAATCCCGCATTCGGTAAAGATCTGCAGGCTTGACAATCCCCAAATTGATCGGCTCAGCCGATGCATTGACATGTGTTTTTGAGGCCCCCGTTGAATTGGTCCCCGGCTGTTGTTTTATGTCCAGCATGGTCAGCACAGGATCGGTGTAATCCGTAATGGATCCCGATCCTAGTCTAGTTTTGCTGTTGTTTACAGAAGAGTTGTCAGAAAAACACTCAGGCAAAGGCGAACTGAAACGCTTGTTGGAACTGCCGGTCCCTGTGGCTGCAATGTTCTGCATCAGGCGACTGCTGCGGTTGTAATTACCGTTGCTGTTGCGAGTACCATTGAGAATTCTTTGAGACAAACCAGCTGCTGTAGGCAAAGAGTACACGCTGTTTGTAAAAGATGGGATTGCAGCGGGCACCTGGCTGTACATATCGTTAGTATTGCAATTGATGACTCTCTGGCCTCTGCCAATGCATGAGCTAAAGCTGGCGGTATCGACATAGTTGCTTGTCGAGTAGTGCATAGCCGAAGAAAACGGCATAGGCCAGCGGCGTGCAGCAATGTTGTCAAGTGAGAGCATATTGTAGTCATAAACTGATTCACTGGTATTCAATTGACGTCCATATATGCTTCTGTAAAGGTCGTTCTGATGGCGAGAGTTGCTTGTAGCTTGAAAAAATGTTGTCGTGTCTGATGGCACAGGCACAGGGCTTTTGTTTGGGCAAGCATCAGCTGACGCTGGCGTAGTATATTCTGACAATGGTGTTTGTCGATCTGATGTACACCATCCATTTACAATGTTCAGGGACGTATTGGTGTTTGAGATTTTGTGGCTTGGAGTTTCTCGTGATTCGATACAATCCTGGTTGTCCTGTTGTTGGCGCGTATCTGTCCCAGCAATGCTGATACGAACGCGGTGCGCTTTATTTGGTGCGTCTTGTGGACTTGAAAAGTATTCTTGCTCTTTATATATCGCGTGGAGATTGGAGCGGCGGCCGCAACTATTAGCAAAAAGCAAGCGCCTACGTCTCGACCTGGTAATTCCCATGGCTGCTATGGTTATTATTAATCAATATAGTTGGAATATTTAAAAATACAATTAAAAGTTCAAATATCAAAAGACAAAGGTCAGCACAGAGCTATGTCTCACCCATCACACGCAGTTGTTTTGTGTATGCCTCGATACAAATATATAAAAATACATTTTAGCATTTACTATCTACTGTGCAGTTATTAATTGCAAAGACTTTAAAGCGATATTGACATTAACTTTTATTTTCATACATCATCGTAGCACGCACAATAATTACTGCTGCTTCTGGTGTTGGAAACCAACCTATAATAGTAAGAATATCTAGATTAATTGCAGCCATATTACGCAAAATATGGTTTAAAAGGTAACTGGTCAGTTTATATACTTTATATACTTTTTTTGACGCTGGGATCATTTCTGGGAATTGACTAGACTTTAAAAATTAGGAAACCGCCAGATTGGATGCCAAAATTTCTAATCGGCTTATTGAAAACAATCGAGTCAACTGAATACGAAGGCATATCGGTCACAAGCCAATACGCGTGTCATGTGGAAGTATTGGAATCTGTGTGAACATAAAATATACACTTCGTCCTTCATTTGGAAAATTCAAAACTTCTAATTTTTAATTACCATTTCATATTTTGCCTTTTCCTTGGGTTGCGTTACAAGCCAGCAGAAAAGGGCAATTGTAAAACGATTCATTATGGCATTGATAGCCCCCATGTCTTTTTCATGCACAGTAAACGTCTTGCATCGATGCCTTTGTTCGTAAAGAAATGACTGATATCCGGCAATGTCCAAGGCAGATAGCAACATAATGTGTAATATAATTTTTACATGAAGTATGGCCATGTGGCATGGTGCATACGATCCATATATTTGCAAAAGCGAAATATGTTGTTGCTCAATCACTTCGACTGATTGTTTTTGTTTGCAAGTTCACACAAACCCTCCTCGCACAATGGCCTAGCATCATGTTACCAAGCCAGCGCAAATGACGCACAACCAATAAAGCAATTTGCAGCTAAGTGAAATGAAATGTGACATGACTTAGAATAATTCCAGTTTTTCTTGAAGGTCGCAATAAACGCCTGCGGTTATAAATAATCCGACAAGCCCGGCAATCAATCCCTCAGATGTAAAAAAGCAACCCCAACTTTGATTTTCAATTACTCATATTCCCATTTATCTCTCTCGCTTCTCTCTCATACTGACAAGCAAATCCAAGCAAATCCACGACTACTTCGACAAACATACAATGTACCCAAACGTACACACCGCTACTGCCCCTTCTTCCTCTTCCTCTTCTGCTGGTAAGAACCAGCTTCGTCTGCAATGCAAACAGGCCGACGAAGTGTGCCCCTGGTGCGACGTGAAGCTCGTCGGCAAAGAGACGATGGAGACCCACGAATGCCTTCAATTTTACATAGAAATGTAATCGATCTAGTCCAGTCCATCACTGCCGCAGGTGCTGGCTGACGAAATCTTAAGTCACGTAAGGAACAAATACTACGTGCACTTGCCATCATCGCAAGTATTGGGGAATGAACAAAATGAGGGAAGAAAGAGTAAAAATCGGGTTTAGGGTACTGAATGAATGCGAATTGTCTTTGAACGCTTTGAATAAATATATGCCCACACAGTCAACGCGGCTTTACGCTCTTTCTTCTCTTTCGGTTTTTTAAACCTCATTTTTTTTAAACTTTTTTCATGCCCAACGAATAAAAATCACTTTTTATAATAGCAGATGCCGTATATTCCGTTCTTCAGTCGGCTCAGCCTGACTGAATATCAGGGCATGATCATCGCCGCCCTGTTTTTCATTGTCGAAAAGCTTTTGCGCGTGTTTCTGCTCCTGTTTCCAGTCGGTGCAATCGTCAGCATTATGCCCGAATGGCTTCTGCTACGACTCCGTATTCCGCAGCTCGCAGGGACAAGCAAAGAAGCCGAGCGCGAGCTTTTGGATGACTTCAACTCGTTTGCCGAAATAATGGATTTCTGGAGCTACCCACACGAAGACTACCTGGTTGAGACGCATGATGGGTTCATTTTGGGCACTCACAGAATCACAGGGCCGCGCAAGCTGGCCAGTGCGCAGAACCAAGAGACTACGCCAGAGCACACTACCAATACCACTAATACTGCCGCTGCTACTGCTACTGCTTCCGAGAGCCATAAAAGGAGACCAGTGGTGCTATTTTGGCACGGGTTTATGCTCAGCTCCGAGTGCTTTGTGTGCCACCCCGACTGGATAAATATTCTGCCGTTCAGACTTGCAGAGGCAGGCTACGATGTATGGCTCGGTAACTCGCGCGGAAACAAGTACTCGTACAAGCACATGAAGTACGTTCCCGGCGACGAGCGTTTTTGGAACTTTTCCATCGACGAGATTGCAAACATTGACGTGCCCGCAACGATTGATTATATTCTGAATGAGACCGGGGCCAGCTCGCTGACATACATCGGATTCAGCCAAGGAACCACACAGATGTTTATGTCTCTATCGCGCAACAAGCAGCTCAATCAAAAAGTTGAACATTTCATTGCGCTGGCGCCCGCTTCGACGCCTCGCGGGTTCCACAACAGCATTGTGGACTACTTTATCAAGGCCACGCCACACATGCTATATCTTCTCTTTGGACGGCGTCGTGCTATGTCGCTCGTCTACTTTTGGATCAACCTATTGCCGCGCGATCTCTACGTCAGCGCCTTGGACTTTTGCGTGGGATTGCTATTTGGCTGGAAGATGCGCAATATGTCCCAGGAGACCAAATGTATTGCGTATTGGCACTTGTACTCATACACAAGCGTCAAGGCCATTGTGCACTGGATGCAGATCATACGATGCGGACAGCTTCAAATGTATGACGAGGACCCGCCCGTTTATCCATCAATATGGTCAAAATCTCCGTCAGCGGACGCCGATGCCGCAGCAATACAAGTTTATGGCAGACATGCGGAGGATCGGCACGCCGTACCAAAGGCCGGGCGGCGTCGCCAAGGGCAGTCTTCTGGGGCGCTCACACACTGGAACAACACGTACCCGCTGAAGAACATCACTACGCGGGTGTCTCTTTTTCACGGCGGAGCAGACTCTCTGTCCTCAGTTGACGCTCTGCTGGAAGAGCTCAATGTGTCGCTCAACGAGTCGCTGTGCTTCTCTCACTACGAGCATATGGATTTTCTGTGGGCTGACAGCGTCGGCACGCTGGTGATTCCAAAGGTGTTGGCCATTCTGGGCGTGCACGAAAGCGCGAGTATCCCATCGCCAGCAGCGCAATTGGTGTTTACCTGTACTGACAGCAAAATTCCCAATCCTTTTGTTGCTGAGAGCAGGGTTGGATCTGCATCCTCTGGATCTGCTTGTGACAATGCCGGTGGAGTGAGCGACTGCGAGGCCTTACCGTCACTAGAATCCTCATTTAAAAAGTCAACTGTGGTATCTCCGTTTCCCCTGCATACTCGGACTATGAACACGCTATCTCGACGCCGCATCGTCTTAATGCCAGGAGAATCGTCGTCCACAGCGCCAAAATAAAGTTAAATAAAGCTTATAATATACACGTGATTTCAGCCCTAAATCCACTTATATTTTCTGAGGTATATTAGTGATTTTGAGATTTTTTGGCGTGTAAAATTTTTTTCTGGGTGGTAGCCCGCAGCGACAATACATCCAACTTACTTGTAACCCCTTCAAAAATATTATATACAAAAATACGCAAATATGGATGCGCTAAGAGGCAAGCGTGTTAATCGCAATTCTTTGTTTGAACAAGACGACAGCAGCAGTAACAAGCGCAGAGGCGACGATGCTATGGACATTTCCGATGAGGACAACCAGCAGGACTTTGCCACATTTGAGCGGATGATGGAGGCGCGAGTAAAGGCACAGATGGGCGAGGACACAACCCCATCCACACTTGCCATCACCACCACAAACGACGATAAAGACGATTCTGCCGACTCGTCGGCTGAAGACAACAACACACCGGTGTTCAGGATGTTTGCTGGATCTGGACCCGTCAAGATCGAAACGGAGCCAATTGAGCCCGAGTATATCCAGACCAAGCGACCCGAGGTATCCATGGAGGAGTCTGACACGGAGGAGCACTGGAACGCATTGGCATCTGCTGCAATCGATGCGGATAAGATTAAGGAAATGGCCCAGATCCCCCTGCCAGCCATGCGGTATCCCAAGCGCATCATGCACATCAAGCTGGAAACCGAGTCTCCGGACACCAAGGCGTCGGGTGAAAAGAGTAAAGGCGAGAAGGGCACAAAGCAGACTAAGAACGGTGAGGACGGTGATCGGCGCAAGCCCAGGCGTCGCTCGGAGCCTTATAGGCGCGTTTTGTCGCCATATAATGGTGGAGTGATCAAGGCGAGGATGCTGGAGGATGTTATTCGCGAGGAGGAGAAGGCTGCCAGCGAGGCGTTGGCCCGGAGCCTTCGTAGCGGACGCGGTGGACGCGGCGGCAACAGAGGTGGGATGAGGGGAAGTGGAGGCCGCGGTCGTGGTCGTGGCCGCAGCTAAGATGATGTTCCATTCTGCACTGTGAGGTTCACGACTAAAACAAAGCAATGGAAGAATAATAGCAAATTAATAAATATAAATGTGTGACTGTTTTTTACACTTTTCTCTTTTTGCGAAATTTTGCCTTTTCTTTTGCCTGTTGTTCTTGCACTGGTTCGTATAAAATGATCAGGAAAGCCGAAGATCTGGTGTATAGGTATAAAAACATCTCATCGTAAAAGAAGTTATATTAGGACAAAAGCGACCCTTGCAAAAATGTAAAACAGACAAAAAAACTGGTGGCGAAAAAGATTACAGGTCATCGTCCTCCTCGGGCAGAGGCTGGGCGGCGGCCTCCATCATCTCGTTGTTGTACTGCTGCATCAGGGCAGCATCGACATTGACCTCTGGGGGGTGCAGGGCGGGGGCCTGGACAAAGTCGAGCTCGCTGTCACCAACAAGCTTGCGAGCGAGCCACAGGAAGGGCTTCTCAAAGTTGTAGTTGGACTTGGCCGAGATATCGTAGTACTGGAGGTTCTTCTTCCGGTGGAAGGTGATGGTCTTCGCCTTGACCTTGCGCTCCTTGATGTCAACCTTGTTGCCGCACAGAACAATGGGGATGTTCTCGCACACGCGGACGAGATCGCGATGCCAGTTGGGGACGTTCTTATAGGTAATGCGCGAGGTCACGTCGAACATGATAATACCGCACTGGCCGCTGATGTAGTAGCCGTCGCGGAGTCCACCGAACTTCTCCTGACCGGCGGTATCCCAGGTGTTGAAAACGAGGTTACCCTTGTTGGTGGTGAACATCAGGGGGTGGACCTCGACACCGATGGTGGCTACAAAAGGTAAAAGTATGTTTTGCACAAAAAGGTAAACAAATAATTAGCAAAGTGAAATATTGCAGTAAAAAATGCGGGTTGTCTCGGTAGTGTTTTATGTTTATGGGTGGTACTCTCCCAAATGTATCCACAAAACAAAACAAAAACTTACCGATGTAACGCTTCTCGAACTCGCCCGAGATATGGCGCTTGACAAAGGTGGTCTTTCCAGTTCCACCGTCACCGACGAGGACAAGCTTGAAAGTAGGAACTTCGGCCATTTTCTTTTATAAAATCGGGTTTTTTAGAGTATTCAATAAACTGAGCTACAAAAAAATAAAAGTACAACAATGACCAAAAGAAAAATATAAGCTTTGTTAGTAAGTAGAATATAAAGGTTTTCCAGGGATAATAAAATATATACCTATATATATATAGGTACAAGCCCAAGGGGAGCGGCGATGTATGTGTGTCGTTTCAAGAGAGGGTACGTGGCTGAAGAAGGGCCTTAAGAATAATTCACAATCCGAATTTCACAGCTCAGATTATAAAAATATAAACACGAAATTCACCAACTGGCTCCTTTCTTAGTCCCTTGTTTTTTTGCTGTTGAAAGAGAGTCGCGAATGTGCAGGTAAAATTTGATTTGCGAAGAATGAATAACAAGGATTCAGCTGCCCAAAAATAATAATAATTGGAAATTGAAAATAATTGAATTCTTACCTCTTAAAAGTGAAAATAAAAATATTAGAGACGCAAAACAAAAAAAAGGAAAGACAGACAAAAAAAATGGGGTGGTGTGGAAATAGTAAAAAAAAGATTAAACCTGAACCGCAAAGCAAAAAAAATTAGTGCACAAGTTGCCAAAGCGAGTGCAACACCTGTGTTCCAGTCGATTTTTTTCTTGTTCTTCAGAAAGAGTGCCAGCTTAAAAATAATGGATCCTCATCACCAACAAAAAAAAAACACACCCCCAACCGAAAAAAAAAGTTGGCACAAAATGGCTAGCCCGAAATTTTTTGATTGATAAATTAAATCAGCCTGATTAGAACCCAGAACCGATGCATGGAGATTGACGATGGCTGAAACGATGTCGTCATCAAATGGCATCCATTGACGGGTGGGTGCCACTGTTTCACACACATTCGATTAACACAACATGCGCAGTATTTTGTAAAACAGGCAGTGAATATAAAGTTTTATTTTATTAATCATTATAAGAAAAAAGTAAATGGCAGCAAGATAAAAAAGGACAAGTACAATTATGTGCAGTAGTTATATTTGCTTGACAAAATAAATGAATGAAAAAACTACATCCTGGTTCAACAATAACTCTGATATACTGACAATTAGTATCCTCACCTACTTTTTTTATATATACAATGGACTTTAACAACCTCAATGGCACTGGCATAGGCACTCCCTACCCGGCAGCAACTGATGTGGCCAAGGAAACTGGCACTACCAAATTCGGCGGCCACGAGCTCATCGACGATCCATCCAGCCCACACTATATTGGGCACGGCATTGCTCATAGAGACCCACAGACGGGCACGCCCATTCACCCAAGTATCCACATCCCGACCCGCGGCGAAACGCACCCAAGCGAATTCACCGTGTTAAAACTGAACGAGGCCGATTTGGTGACGGACGCTTCCAAGTTGGAGAGCAAGTTTGGAATAAACAAGGCCGGGAAGTACCATGCTAATTGGTTTAAGATGAAGAGCAGGATGAATGGGGTTTTGGCCAAGGTTATGCGGTCGGATAGTCATTTGGAGAAGTCGATGAAGCAGGGCGAGCTGGCCAAGCTTGAACTGAGCGCGCTTGAGGAGGAGAATGGCGGATACTCGTTTTCGAAGCATTAAAATCGAGAGACCAGGATGTCGTTGTGTGTATGTGTAGAGAGAAAATATATAATTGTGTGTGTGAGGGTGGAGGGAATAAGTCGAAAAGATTTTCAATGCGCTCATAAACAATTTCGCTTGTTCAGAATTTACATTTTTACAAAGTGCTTCGTCATCTCTTGCTTTCTTAATACACCCGTTTTTTCTCTATATATATTTTTTTTTTGCCCAACACACAACACATTATATGAAAAGGCCACAAGAAATGGCCAGGTCATTTGGCACACCCGTCTACGCGACTCTGGCAACCATACTGGGCCTGTGCATCCTTGTTTTTCTCTCCACGTACTCGGCCCCAACTGTCACCCGGCAGCAGCCCGGCAGCACCATCATCTACGACCCAACCGCACCAACATTCCACCTCTCCTCACAGGCACTCGACTCGAGCAAACTTCCCTTTGCCAACCACTCCACACTAGAGCCTTATCAAAGCTACCTACAACAGACGCTGGATTTTACTCACTTCCAATCGCTCTTCGACTCGGTCAACAATTTGTCTGGCGGAGGAATACTGCGGACGCGCGGCGAAGCCCATATCACGGTGATCAGTCCGCCGGAGTATGACATGGTGCTGAAGCCCGCCGGATTGACAATTGAGGAGATTGAGGGGATTGCGCTGAGAAGCAAAATACAGGCGGCAAGGATCGCTCCTGTGTGCTTGGGAAGATTCAAGGGCAGGTTAAAGGAGGAGGAGCAGGAGGGTGAGCTTTTGTTGTTTTCGTTGGTGGTCGCTGACGTGTATGGTGATCTGATGGCGATTCGCAGAGATGTGTTTAAGCTGTTTAGAGAGCGTGGAGGCCAAGGCGCGTTGTTTCAGCCGGAGGCGTTCTGGCCGCACGTCACCATCGGATACAACCAACGCGATCTCTTCGTCCAAGACGGCATCTACAAAGGATCCAATTATTGTTACGCTCCGGTCCGAGCTGTATAATATTTTCTTGCAATTTTTGTATTTTTGTCAAACAGTATATTTTTTCGTGACAATAAAAATTGTAAAAGATGGGGGTGGTAATGTGTGTGTTTGTGTGTAGGGAGAATACAGACTTATGACGAAATAGACATGGGTTCGGGGTTTGATGCGCGCTCGAGTTCAACACGGAGCTGCTTTGAAAAGTCATCCTCGAGATCATCGTCATCCCAGTTGTCGTCCCACAGAGTGACGTCCTCCTTGTCCTCGGCATCCTCGTTCCAGTCCTCGACATCAAACTCCTCAAACTCATCGTCCTCCTCAAGAGCACCAGCAAGAGTCAGTTTCTGCTGTGCTGCGGCGGGGTCGATGCTAGGTGTGGATTGGTCAGGCTTGGTATCCATCGCGGAGGAGTTCTGCTGTGCAGACATTGTGTTTTGTAAATAAAAGTAAGCAATAAAGGTAGAATAAATAAAGATGGATTGCAATATTGGTGAATGGGAAAAGGAAGGAAAGGGAGAGAAAAAAGTTGAATTGGTTTATGCGCACATGAGGGGATTATTTGTGTTATAGAGCGTAGAAAAAAGGCAGTGCGTAATCCTTTCTTCTTCGCCCTTCATCGCATTTGGATGATTCGACTCGAGACAAAATCGAGGGTCGTTGTCGGCTCGGAGGTTAGGGGGGGGGGGGGGGTTCTGATAAAAGTAAAACCTGTTTTTATTATTATTTTTGTGGACCGTTTCGTTGTTATCGGAAATTTTTTCCCTTTTTTTACTGTGGCGATTGGTGGCCATTCGAGACAATACAAAATAAAAATTTTGTTTTGAGCAAACCACGATAACACAGTGGGCGTGGAAAGAGGAGACGACAACAGGGTTTGGGGGTGGTAATATTTTTTTGAGACTTTATTTATCTGCCGCCCGTTGGTGAGAATGGAAAGTGATTTTGAGCTCGCTGTTGGAAAATGCAGAGAATAAAAAGACTCCCAGAGAACCTCTCAGCATTGTATTTAGGTTTTTCTTTTTCTTCTTCTCCATCTCCCTTTTTTCCTTATCCTTTCTATTCGATTCAAATTAAAAATAAAGCTTTTATAACAATAATGTTTGCTCGTGCTGCTGCCTCTACTCTCCGCACCGCTGCCCGCCGCCAGGCCAGCAGCGCAATGACCAAGCGTGCGTTCACCTCGAACTCCCGGCAGTCGACTGGCTCCCTCATGGGCCGTTTCGGTATGGCAGCGACCGCCGCAGCCGCCGTCACCTTCGGCTACACGCTCTTCACCAGCCCCTCTGCCAACAACAGCAACACGATCCACGCCGACTCTGCCATCCCCATCCACGGCATCGCCGGCACCTCGAAGGAGCGCACTTTCATTGCCGTTAAGCCCGATGGCGTCCAGCGCGGCCTGGTCAGCGACATTATTAAGCGTTTTGAGCAGCGTGGGTACAAGCTCGTCGGACTTAAGCTCCTGGTTCCCTCGAAGGAGCTTGCCAACGAGCACTACGCCGATCTGTCGTCCAAGCCGTTCTTCCGGGGACTGGTCGACTACATGACCAATGGAAAGGCACCTGTTATCGCCATGGTGTGGGAGGGCCCCTCGGTTATTAAGCAGGGTCGCGTTATGCTCGGCGCCACCGATCCCCGCGCCGCCGGCCCTGGCACTATCCGTGGTGACTACTGCCTGTCCATCGGCCGCAACATCTGCCACGGCAGCGACAGCGCCGAGAGCGCCGAGAAGGAGATCGGGCTGTGGTTCGGCGGAAAGGGCGAGATCGTCAACTGGACTGCCAACAACGAGGAGTGGGCCGTTTCGGACAACTAAGCGCTGGTGCATAATGCCCTGTTTGGATTAGATTGGATTGTGTTTCATTTTGTGAATGTAACTGACATTATCATAAAAGTTTGTTTTTGGCCTTGTCAGAACCTGCTGCTGGCGCAGTTGCTGTGCAGCAGCGATGCGGCCAGGATGGGCAGCGTCGGCGAGAAGAAGGTGGCGGTGCTGACCTTCTGCTCGCGCATAATGTGCGAAATGACGTGGTCGGCGGGGAACGGGTTCGTGACATCGTCGGCGGGGAACGGGTTCGTGGCGTCGTCGGCGGGGAACGGGTTCGTGGCGTCGTCGGCGGGGAACGGGTTCGTGGCGTCGTCGTCGTCGACGGCCGGCGACGCCGACAGCAGCGGCCCGTGGTGGTGGTCGCCGAGCTCGAAGCGCTTCTCATCGCCATGGGCATCCTCCGCGTCGCTCTTGCGCTTGCCGCCGGCGTCGGTGCAGCTGGCAGGCGAGTCGGCGGACATGGGGCGGCGCGTGTCGGCAGCCAGCAGCGCACGCGTCTCCGGGCTGGGCACCTGCAGGACGAGATCCGGGCGGCCGAGCGCCTTGAGAATGTTGGTGAAGATGTACAGTGCCGGGCCCCATCGGTCCAGCGAGCGGATCATGCCGAGGACGCGCGCCAGCCGCAGCATCGCACCCCACGCCACGTGCGCATCCGTGCTCTGCACCTGGCCAATGCACACCAGGCCGACCTGCAGCAGCGTGCCGATGATCACGGTCGTGTGCGCATGCAGGTCGAAGCCAAACTGGTGGCTGAACTTGAGCAGCTTGTAGATGTGCGCCGAAGCGTCGCACGCAGCCTGCTGTGACCGGCGGAAGCACGCGGCGTCCTCGGCCTGCGACCCGAGTACAGGGGGCGCGCCGGGCGCCTGGGGGAGCTCTTGCACAGCGAAGATGCGCGAGTTCTGGAAGTTGCGCACCATGTCGAGGTTCTCGCGCACCAGAATCATCAGCGCAATGCGGTGGGCCTTGATGCGCGTCATGCTGAAGGCCATGTGCACGTACAGCACCTCGATGGCGACGCCAACGTCGCAGTTCCACTGGTGGCGCCTCTCCCACATGGCCTCTTCGCTCAGCCCGGCCAGGTCCAGCCGCCGGCCAGCACCCAAGGGCTGCGTCACGTGCGCGAGCGCCCCAAGGTCGTCCTGCATGTGGCCGGGCAGCGCCGCGCGCCACGCGAGCATCTGCCGGTCCCACTCGCGCAGGTACTGCACGTACGCCATCGGCGTCGTCTCGCCGCGCTGCACGCGGTTGAACAGGTTGGCGATCTTGTACTGCCGCACGAGCATGTCGCAGATGATCGCCGCCAGCTCGCCGCCGCCACACCCGCAGTTCTCGGCGGGCCGCCGCGCCGCCACCACCATGCGGAACCCGAACTCCTCGGCTTCGTCCGGCTCAAACTCGCCGTGCGCAAAGTCGTCGTCGTGCACCGGCATCTCCGGCAGAAAGTCGCGGTCGTCGGGCGCGTCCAGAAGGAAAATCTCGGTGCCGAAGAACAGCGCCGTGTAGACGCGCCAGAACGCGCGGATGAGCAGCTGGTAGTTGGCGTCCAGCCCGCGCTCGTCCGCGCGTCTTGGCGCCGCCCGCCATGGGTACGCAGAGCCGCGGAACGTGATCTGCGTCATGATCTTGCACGCCAGGCAGTTGTGCTCGACCATCACTGCAAACCGCGCCGACTTGAACTCATACGCGCCCAGCGTAATCAGCCCCAGGGCGCTCAGCACTGTGGGTGCCGTGGCCTCGCTTTTGGCGTAGTGCATGGCCAGCGCATAGCACGTCTCGTCGAGGTTCGCCGGCATGGCCGCGCGCTGCGCATCCGGCTGCGTCCATGACCGGCAGGCGTCGGCGATCGACGCCAGAAGGTAGAACCTGGGCACATTGTACTGCCGCACGCGCATCCAGAACAGCCGCGACCCGTAGATGCCGATGCGCGAGCAGTCGAGCACCACGTGCGTGATCAGCAGATTGTAGATCAGCTCGGGGCACCCCAGCTGAGGGTGCTCGGCCACGACGTCGCGCAGGATCTGCGGGATCTTGGCGTTGTTCATCTGTGGTACAGCGCCGGCGGCGGATTTGGCGCCCCCTTCTGTCGGTCCACTGCTGGTGCTGCTGGTGCTGGCGCTGGCCTGCAGCATGCTTAGTGTCACCGGCTTGTCGATGTCGACCGGCGAGGTGTCTTGAATCTGGGCTTGCTTTGGTTGTTTTGGCTGCATCGGTTGCTGCTGCTGCCGCATCGGTTGCTGCTGCTGCCGCATCGGTTGCTGCTGCTGCCGCATCGGTTGCTGCTGCTGCCGCATCGGTTGCTGCCGCTGCTGGCTTAGATGTGCCGGCAGAATATTCAGCCCTTCGAACACCTTTGCGACGGTCGAGGGTGTCACATACTGCTGGTTTGTAAACCCAGGCCCGCCGCCAGATGCTTCTCTTTGCAACGGCGTAGAAACAGGGATCCGCGGCGGCGGCACCGACTGGCACTGCTGTTTCTGTGGCTGCTGTTGCTGGTTCCTGGGAGTCACGGAGCCCATGCCCCTTGGAGCCGACATTGGCACGGACACGGGCACAGGCAGTTTCAGCGGCATGCTGTTATACCGCGGGATCCCCCAATCCATGCCTGCTCCCGGTCCTGGCATCGCAGCCTGGGCTGTCCGAAACAAGGACGTAGCTGAGCCTGCTGTCAAACTCCCCATATTGCTGTTACCTCCTGTGGAGGACGCATTGGGCGATAACAACGGGTTTCGCAAAAGCGCGCTTATGTCGCTTCTTCCAAACCTTCCACACATTGTCTGTTGCTGTTGCTGCTTTATGACTTCCTGTAGCTCAGATATCCCTTGCATCGATCTCTGAAAATCTGCCTGGCTGACCATATTTGGCGATGTGAATCCCGATGTCGAGAACGGCATCATCCCCGCTCTGCTTATATCCATCGACCCAAACAGCGGTGTTTGCGATACCACCGAGCTTGGTATACCAGTGTTGTTGATTCTCGCTGTTGTTGCTGCTGCTGTCGGAGTCATACTGAGTGGGGTGAATTGCTGGCTGTATTGCTGGTTGAATTGCTGCATAAAGTCTGTGGAAAACTCAATCGACTGGTTGATCGCGTTGGCCTGGAATCCCGCCATACTTCCCATGCTGTTAAAATCACTGAGACTGCCACCAGGCCCTGCTTCTGCTGTTGATGCTGCTGCTGCCGCAGAGGGGTTGAACTGTGTCGGTGTGAACAACGGAAGTCCCAATGCGATATCCATGGGAATGAGATTGCTCAATATGTCCAGGTTTTGCACCTGTTGCTGTGACTGAGCTAAAGTCTGAGTCAAAGACTGAGGCTGAGGCTGGCCAATGGATGTGAACTGTGCTGCCGTCACCTGTGCAGGAATGCTCCCGCCGCCGCCGCCGCCGCCTCCCAATCCTAATCCCACGCCTGCAGCCGCCGTGGTCGCACCCGTTAACATCGAGTCGTTCATCCAGAAATTCATGCTCTGCAGTATTGACGGTGGCAAAATATCCGACTCATGAATCGGTGCCGTATTGAACAACGTGGACAACGGAATGTTTTCATCCGTCAATGTGTCTTCCAAACTAGAGTCTTCTGCTGTTGTGCCTGTCGCTGATCCCGCCTTATCACTACCACTGCCTTTGTTTGTCAAAGCTGGCGCCAAGGGTATAGTTGCCCTGTTGTTGCTTCGGGATATGGATTTTTCGGAATTGTCTCCTTCTATTAAGCTTCCGCGGTTCGTCCGCCGCTTGTATCGTGCTGACCGCCGGTAAATGCATGGCTGGTGGCGTCGAGCGCAATGCACACATGTCGGCTTATCCCCCGAACATTTGATCTTCCTCTGCCGACAACCTACCAATAATTTTTTTATTTTGTTATCAGTGAGAAAATTATTTCTGTAGTGTGAATAAAAGGCACACAAAAAACTTGTTTTTTAGTTGCAGTTTGAGATATACGTACTTTCGCAGGATTTTAGCAGTGGAATTGCCGCTGGCAATGGCGAGCACGCCAAATTCGGCCCAACCATGGCTGTAAAAAAAGAGGGGGTTTGTGTGTTTATCCGTTCAATTGTTCGGTGTTAGTAATAGCCGCAGTCACCTCTTGCTAAATATAAGAAAATAGGGATGGTGCAAGCGAGCAAGCTGGAATATGGAGAATAAATAATATGAGTGAAAAAATATATATATGACCATAAAGCTGTAAAAAAAATATAAGAGAAATTCAAAGTGAATAAGAAAAGTAAAAAAAAAGGTTGAGGAAAAGCTAGTTTATGTTCTAAATGAAAGAAAAAATTACCACTAAAAAATAATTCTCACCCAATGCACGTTCTTTTCCTTTACCCCCAAATCCAGTTCAATTTCGAAAAGATCGTCACTTTTTCAAGACTGCTTTGCAACCTATCTCGCTTTCATTATTTTTTTGAGCTATTGAACAAAAAGTAGCTATTTTATCATTGCATTGCATCTTCTGTTGTGATAATTGTGGCAGCTAGCCTACACGCATTTGCCTGTACTTGCAAATAAAAAAGGCGGCTGAAATATCTATATTCACAATGTGGCGAATGCAAACAAAAAATACTGATTTTTTATACTCAGTATATCGCTGTGTGTAACGCAAGCGCAAATAAACGTTAGTTCAAAACGCACACGGGAGAACAGCCTCAAAAATATGAGCTACTCATTAAAAAAATTTCTTGTTTTCTTTTTACTCCGCAGCAGAAAAATATTAGGTTTAGAAAATGCTTGATTTTTAATATAAAAATGCGAAAAACATTGTTTGATCCGCAACACCCTTCATTCGTACGCAAAGCTGCCAACAGAACAATCAACTCGATGGATCATCTGACAAGTGTTGTGAGAAGAAACCAAAAAGTACATTAATTGGCTCGGTAGACACAAACTGTCGCACAGCACAAAGCCTCTAATAGATGAAAGGCAAGTTGATCCAAGATAACCCTGTCCTGTATTTTGGTAAGCCTCGCCATTTATTTATTTTAAAAAATTACAGTCATTATCTATGGTAAAAAATCTGCAAAGAAAAAAGAAGCGACACTGGGTTGCAGAAGGGGGCACTCAGTAACCTTACATCTAAACGGATAGATGGAATGCTCGTATGGAACTCACATTGCCCTTCTTGTGTCAGCGCAAACCCCGATGATCCCATCTTTCAAAAAGGGAATGGCAACATGTAAATCTAGAAAATAATCACATGTAATTATTATTATGAGTATTGGACCAAATCCTCCATCCACTTTGTAGCCATTGGTTTTAGCCAATGATGATCGAGCCGTCAGGCAGTAATAGCCGCCTTGATGTGAGAAAAAAAACAAAAAAAGTATCCAGTCTTGTTGCAGTTGAATGCTGCACCAATCTTTGGATCAGACTTTCTCTTGACTGCGGCATTGGGCTTGGATGCAGCATTCAGTTCAATTTGCGGTCTACCATGGCGCTTAAAAGCTGGGTGGTACTCATTAAATTTACAAAGAGATAGGAATATCATAATATAATTTAAAACAGATGCAATGCTGCGGTTCCAACACCTGAGCTTGATGTTGGACTCGACTGCGGCCTTGGTCCTGTCCTTGAGCATTGGCTCCAATTTCTGTGAAATGTCGCACCTCATTTTATGATTTTTCTGGGGTCATAAATAAATCGTGAGATTGTAAATATTGGTTTTTGAATGAGCTGCAAAACAAAAATCCAGTAATAAAATTATAAGCCAACTATTTCCAACACTGGTCGAGTGCTTTGCATATTCATATTTGAAATTTCATGTAATAGAAACAAAATGCAATTGGTTATAGATAGGATGAATCTGGCTAAGCAATTGACCACACCTCACTTTTTGACTGTGCGGCGACGAGTCAAACACATTATATAATATTTACTTTTGCAGTCCACTCCGTCTTCCCTGGTGTTGGTGAAACAAAAAAGTGTTTTGTTCCAAAAATTCCCAATAAAAGCGAAATCCTGCGCTGTTCCTGTTTCTTGTTTCCGGCTTGGATTTCGTTGATTTGATTAGAGATTATGCTGTGGCTTGCAAGCCCACTCATTTCACAAAAGTAAAAAAATACGGACCGCCACTGTAAAAAAAAATGCAAAGATCAAAAGGGCTGAAAAAGACCAAAAAGTAGAAACTGGTATTTTGTTTTGCACTTTATAATTAACGCGTCGTCTTCTTTTTACTCTCACCTTTTGATTTTGATTTTAGCAATTCTTTTATTTGCTTTTTTACTTTCATTTATCTTTCTCTCTCTCTTTCCTCCCATTAAAGTTTTTTATTTTTATTTTTAACCGTGTCGTCGTCACTTTTTTTAACAGTCCGCGCCGTGCTACGCTACTGCTCCAACCAAAACCATAGGCTCTTCCAGTCCACGCTCTGCAAGCATTCACCAGAACCGAAAATGACCACATCCGACGAATTCGACAACCTAACGACACCGCTGGAAACGTCGACCAGCCCAGCACTAAAGTTCGATGTCCTGGCCAAATGCTCGACAACCAAGGCGCGCGCATCAAAGATGCACCTGCCCCACTACACGGCGCACACGCCCATGTTTATGCCGGTCGGAACAATGGGATCGATAAAAGGTATAACCACCAAGCAGCTCGAGAACCTCGACTGCCACGTTATTCTCGGAAACACATACCATCTGGGGTCACGGCCAGGGCCAGAACTCTTGGAAGCTGCCGGCGGGCTGCATGAGTTTATGTCGTGGAACCGTGGGCTGCTGACGGATAGCGGTGGATTCCAGATGGTCTCCCTACTGCGGCTGGCCAACATCACCGAGGAGGGCGTGGAATTCGAGAATCCGCATGACGGAAAAAAAATGATGCTAACACCCGAGATGTCCATCGGTCTACAGAACGCCATTGGAGCGGATATCATGATGCAGCTGGACGACGTCGTGTCGTCGCTGACCACCGGCGACCGCGTCGAGGAGGCCATGTGGCGGTCAGTCCGCTGGCTGGACCGCAGCATCAAGGCAAATAAGCGGCCGACCGAGCAAAACCTCTTCCCCATTGTACAGGGCGGCCTGGACGCGCGCCTGCGCACGTTGTCAGCACACGAGCTGATCAAGCGAGACTCCCCCGGGTACGCCATCGGCGGGCTCAGCGGCGGCGAGGCGAAGGACTCGTTCTGGCGCATGGTCTCACTGTCCACCGACATCCTGCCCGATAACAAGCCTCGCTACTGCATGGGCGTCGGGTATGCTGAGGACCTCGTCGTGTGCTCTGCGCTGGGGGTCGACATGTATGACTGTGTGTTCCCAACGCGTACTGCGCGCTTTGGCAACGCCTTGGTGCGCACCGGGTCGTTGGCTCTGAAGCAGGGCCGATTCAAGAATGATTTAGGTCCGATCGATCCTGACTGCAGCTGCCCGACGTGCAAGAACTACAGCAGGGCGTACCTCCACACCACTGTTACCAAGGACACTACTGGCTGCCATCTGATCACTATCCACAACATTGCTTACCAGATGCGTCTGATGCGCGATATCCGCCAGGCTATTGTTGACGACCGCTTCCCCGAGTTCATCCGCGAGTTTATGAGCATTAGGTTTGGAAAGACCGTGCCCAAATGGATCATCAGCGCCCTCCAGTCGGTCGACGTCGACCTGACTGCCGTCGATGAAAAGACGGGATACTCGGCTACGCCCATCAGCGACGACTTCCAAAAGGTGCCCAACATGTAAAACCTCCGAATAACGAGCCATATTTTTATACCCCGACTAGGCTCAATATACAAAAAACAAGCATACACACATATTTTTTACCTTTGACAAAAGCATTTGTTTATGTGCTAAAAATATGTAAAATTACGAAATATATTGCAAAACCGTTGACTAAAAAATAAGCCTCCGTACTTTCTATTAGGCACGCACAAAGGCAAGGACAAACTTGGACTCGTTGATCTCCTGCTCCTCCTCGGCCAAGGCCTCGCCCTGCTTAGTGGCCATTTCCAGCAGGTCTTGCTTGAGGCTCTGCAGAAGGAAGCTGGCCTGAGTCTGGAGCACATTGGCCAGCACGCCGTTGGGGTCCTCGGTAATCTGGTAGTAGTAGACGACGTCGTCAACAGGCTGCAGACCGGCCTTCTTGCGCAGACGCTGCACGCGGTTCATCACCTCGCGCGCCAGACCCTCCTGCATTAGCTCCTCGTGCACTTCGGTGTCGAGCAGCACGATAACATCCTTGTCGGTGGCCTCCACATACTTCTTGTCGGTGCTGACCAGGGACAGCGCGTCAAAGTAGCGCACAATGTTGATGTCATCGGCGCCCAGCGTAATGCCATCAACCAGCAGGCTGCCGGTGGTCTGCGCGGCCTTAATAGCAGCCGAGGGGACATCGGGCAGCGCCTTCTTGACACGTGGCATGTCCTTGCGCAGCTTGATACCCAGCTTCTTAAAGTCGGCCTCGGCGCGGTACTTGATGCCATAAGCCTCCTCGTCCGAAGTCAGCACCAGGTTGCGCAGGTTGAGCTGCTCAGTAATGTAGCCCGACAGGCTGCGCACGTCCTCGAGGTACTCGGCGCTCGAGTGCATAATGACAAGCTCCATCAACGGCGTCTTCAGCGAGATGTTTTTGCTTTCGCGGATGACGCGGCCGAGCTCAATGACTGACTGCATGCGCGACATGGCGCGCTCGATCGTGTCATTGAAGTACTCCTCGCGCACCTCGGGGAAGGGTACAAAGTGCAGTGAGCGCGAGTCGCCCTCAAAGAAGTTCTCGGGCAGGTACACCTTCAGTGACTGGTACATGCTCTCAGTGATGAACGGCGTGAACGGCGCCATCAGGCGGCACATGGTCAGCAGGACCTCATACAGGGTGTTCAGCGCGTGCACCGAGTCCTCAGCGCCATTGTCGCCCTTCAGGCGCTTGCGGTTGAACCGGATGTACCAGTTGGTGAGCTGGTCAATCATCTCCAGCAGGCGCGGGACAACAGTGTACAGGCGGTAGGCCGACATCTCCTCGCGCACAAACTTGATCAGGCTCTGCACTGACGCCAGCATCCAGCGGTCCATGATGTTCTCGCTCATGCTGCTGGGATCGAACATGTACTCAATGTCGTTCTCCTTCTTAAGAACCTGCACCAGAGTGCCAAAGAACCGGAACGAGTTGAACCAGGGCAGAATGACGCGCGACACAATGTCCTTGACGCCCTCCTCCTTGAACTTAAGCGTTTCGGCACGCACGACCGGCGAGTTGATCAGGTACAGGCGCAGCGGATCGGCACCATATTTCTTGAGGACAATGTTCGGGTCGGGGTAGTTCTTCAGGCTCTTGCTCATCTTCTTGCCGTCAGCAGCAAGCACCAAGCCACTAGCAATAAGGTTCTTCCACGCGGGCTTGTCGAAAAGCAATGTGGACAGGACGAGCAGCGTATAGAACCAGCCGCGGGTCTGGTCAATGCCCTCGGAGATAAAGTCGGCGGGGAAAGTCTGCTCAAAAAGCTCCTTGTTCTCAAACGGATAATGCTTCTGCGCGTAGGGCATGCTGCCCGACTCGAACCAGCAGTCAAATACCTCTACAATGCGGCGCAGCTTGCCCTTGCCCTGGCGCGAGGGGATGGTCAAGTGGTCAATTTTGTCGCGATGCAGATCGGTGATGCCAGTGACGCCTGTCAGCTCCTCGAGCTCGGCGACCGAGCCGACGCAGATCATCTCCTCAAAGTCATCGCTGACCCACAGCGGGACGGGCGTTCCCCAGTAGCGAGTGCGTGAGAAGTTCCAGTCGCGGGCATTCGACAGCCATGCGCCGAAGCGCTTATCCTGCACAAACTCAGGAACCCAGCGGGTCTGGGCGTTGTTGGCGATCAGCTTCTCCTTGGCGTCCTCGACGCGAATAAACCAGGAGGGCACAGCACGGTTCAGCAGCGGCGTGTTCGAGCGCCAGCAGAAACCGCAGCTATGGTTCACAGTGCCCTGGCGCACCAGACGGTTGCGACGCTTGATTTCGCGGGCGACCTCCTTGTCGGCATCCTTGACGTACATGCCAGCAAACTGGCCCACGCTGTCATCGAAAGTGCCGTCGTCCTTGACAGGCATGGGCACAAATTCACCAGGGATAATAATCTTACTGTCTTTGCAGACACGGTAGTCATCCTCGCCAAAGGCCGGCGCGTTGTGGACAATTCCTGTGCCGCTGTCAGAAGTGACATAGCTGTCGGCGATGACGCGCCAGGCGCTGTCTTTCAGCTTGGGCACAAAGAAGTCATACATAGGCTCGTACTCGAGACCGACCAGGTCCAGGGCCTGGATTCTCTCGAGAATTTCAAACTTGGCCTTCTTGGGGTCCTTGTACAGGATGCCCAAGCAGCTCTCGAGCAGGATATAGATGCTGCCGGTCTCGCCGTCCTTGATCTTGACGTATTCAAAGGCCGGGTTGACGCAGAGCGCGCAGTTGCTGGGCAAAGTCCAAGGAGTAGTCGTCCATGCGAGCAGGCTAACCTCGGGGTCGTTCTTCAGAGGGAACGAAACAACGACAGCTGGGTCAATGACGTCCTGGAAGTTCAGATTAGCCTCAAAGTTGGACAGCGTGGTGTTCAGGCCGGTCGAGTAGGGCATGACGCGCATACCACGGTAGACAAGGTCCTTTTCAAAAAGCTGCTTGAACACCCACCACACCGACTCCATGAACGGCGTGTCAAGCGTCTTGTAGTCGTTGTCAAAGTCAATCCAACGTCCCAGGCGCTCGATGGTCTCGCGCCACTCGCTAGCATACCTCATAACAATCGAGCGGCACTCATCGTTGTATTTGTCAATGCCAAGAGCCAGAACATCGGCATTTCCCTTAATTCCTAGGCTCTTTTCAATCTCAAACTCGATGGGAAGCCCGTGGCAGTCCCAGCCAGCGCGCCTCTCGACGTAATGCCCTGTGTTGTGGGCAAAGCGCGTAACCACATCTTTGATGGTTCCAGCCAGCATATGGCCGTAATGCGGAAGACCTGTGCAGAACGGGGGCCCATCGTAGAACGAGAATACCTTGCGGCCCTCGGAGAGCTTTACAGAGGTTTTGAACGCATCGATCTTGTGCCAGAATTCAAGCACGTTCTCCTCCTCGCGGGGAAACGAAAATTGGTTCGATTCTATGAGATTGGAAGACAAATTTGTGAATTAGTATAAATCGGCTCTTCAAATTTACTCGAGTTGACCGCTTTGCCAAAGAAAATATAAAAACAAAGAGCCACTTACCTTCAGGTGCTGACATTTATAATATTTTTACTACACGAAATAAAATAATAATTGGTATATCGAACGAAAGTAAAGACTAAATTCAAAACGCTTGGAAATTGGAAAGCGTTTTCAAATTGAAAAAATCAGTTGCTTGGACTTTGCGACCAAGCAAAATTGGTGATTCACTTTGTGGTCTGACCAATGGCAGCTTTGGAAATATGATTTCTATTGCACGTGCTGGTGAGAAATTTTTTATATGAAGAAAACTTTTTTAAAAAATATAAAGGCACCAGTATCCATGCCATGGTAAAAATTTGGTTTCACTAGTGTTTTTAGCGTTGAGAACCCCATAGGGAACTTGCAACCCGGGCCTGTGACCCGATTTGAGCCTCGTCGGTGCCCACAGATACATCGAGCAGATGTGGGACGTCAGCCGAAGCCCTGATCCAATCACATCAATTGCGAGGCCGCGTGGTGTTTATGATTGAGCCTGTTTTTGTCAGAAAATGGCAACAGCAGATATTGATGCAATTTCGAGGCGCATCAAATTGCACTGCTTAGATGATTATTATTGGTCTCCATTTTGGCCACTTCATAACAAGAGATTATAGAGCTTTGGTACAGATTTGCAATATTTTACCTCACATTGACTAAGGACAGCGAGGCAAGCGGCTATCAGCAGGGTTTTTATTACGTTATTCAAATATCAATTTTTTATTACATACATGTATAAACATCCCAACGTGTCAGTTTTACAATAAAGTTATTTTATTGAATAATATTAACATGCAATTAGGTGGAAAATGTATATTCAGCGTAAATAATTGCTTTTAATTGTTATCTTGTTGCGCAGACTGAAGATATGGAAGCAGATGTTGAGGTCGAGAACCGCGAAACAAGTTCCCACCTGCGCGCTGATCGATAGGACGCTAATTGGATAATGCAGGTGTAAATCAGGGAGGCATCACACTGATGCCCAAACATGCCCCCCATCCTGTAATGCACACGCATAAGCGTACACGCACGAAAACCACAACATCGACTTGCCAAGATACCGGTCTACTCGCAGAAGATCCAGTTCTCACCAACGGAGCGCACAATGGACAATGTGCACGACAAAGGCGACTGGGAACATATATAAGATGAGGCTGGCCCCTAGTAGTACTTTAGAAACATCAGTAATAAAACCTTTTATAAAATCACCCCTAACTTTTAACACTAGACAACTAGTGCTCCTCACACCCCCTCTTACTATAACAAAATTTATTACTCGCTTACATACATAAAACAAAACAAAAACACAACAATGTCCGTCAGGTCAGACGTGACAATGCAGACTGCAATTCACCCCATACCTCCTGCCACTGCCCCTACTGCCCCTACTGCCCAGCTGACTACCACCTCCTCTGCCCAGACCCCAGCCAAGGCTGCCAAAGAGGAGCTGGACCTGCTCCGAGACTATGCCAAGCGGTTCAATGGCGAAGATATCGGAAATCCAACCAAGCAGTGGATTGCAGGGATCCAAGAGACAATCAACTTCATCTTTACCCGCACTCCTGCAGTAATGATTGTCACAGCACTCCAAAAGCTGCTTGACGGACAAGCTGCCAGACGCATAGGCACCCTAGACGTGAACACACCAGAAGAGTTCTTTGAGAAGCTCCTTGAATGCATCCCGCAAGCAGACTTTGTGGCCAAGGCACACAGCATCGCTGCTGGAGGCCCAGCCAAGGCCTTCAAGAACATCCCTGCAGTGGACAGGGTCAACTATGCGCGCAGGCTCTACAAGGCCATGGGTGGTGGCGACTATGCTGCAGTCACTATCTCACGCCTAGTACATGGCCTTGACACCCGCTCCTGGGCATGTACAGGAAGTGCGCCCAATGATGTCACTGCTGAGACCCTCCTGGACCGACTCAAGGCATTCGAGACAGTCCACAAGATAACCCTACTTTCATATGGCAACAATGACCCAAAAGCCTGAGCGGCTTGGGTATCAGTTACACTATTGGGACAATAAATATGTTTAACTCTACTCAGGCCGCCCTGTGCCATTTTACGAAAATACCCGGTTTCCGCGCACATAATAAGCCAGCAATGGCTGTAGCCGACAATGGCGCTGCTGTCAGCCTGGTCACCATGGCTGCTGCCAAGCGGTTGAAGCTGCGTATCCGCACCAACTCGAGGCCAGACCTGTTCCCCATCTGGTCAGACAAGGCATACCAGAGCATTGGGCGGGCCACCGTCTGCCTGCAGGTCGAGGGTGGCCCAAAGTTCTGGGACGATGCAGTCGTTGTCGACATGAAGGTGCCATGGGAGCTGCTGGTGTCAAACCATGCCCAAGAGGGCCTGGGCATCCGCCTCATGACCCCAGCAATGCGCCGACGCCTTAAGGGCACAGAACGCACCCCTGACCACCCAGACAAACTTCCCGATGGTCCCCGTGCTGTACGCGACTCGGATTATGACACTATGCCAGACCCCACAGTGGCACAAGACCCGCAGATGTTCCCACTAATGGACGGCCCGCCTGATGCGCCCCCGATCAAGGAACCAGTTGTCTCACGCCCAATGCGGGCACGA
This sequence comes from Kickxella alabastrina, assembly GCF_025024165.1. Taxonomy (NCBI): domain Eukaryota; kingdom Fungi; phylum Kickxellomycota; class Kickxellomycetes; order Kickxellales; family Kickxellaceae; genus Kickxella; species Kickxella alabastrina. The sequence continues at coordinate 1,578,176 of NW_026251472.1, forward strand.
CTAGGCCTACCAACTGGCTATTTTGTTGAAGCGCGCGATGCCGACTTCCACAAGTGGGATGCACTGTATCCAGCAGTGACGACGGAAAATGTTGCTAGCCGCACAACGGATCAGTGCACCACGGACGAGCTCCACAAATCCCTGCTAAAGACCCTTATGACTGCTGCTGGCGCCCTACGTGAGTACCCGAGTGGCTGCCCGCCGCCAGCAGCCTATGCGCCCATCCGACCCCCAATGCGCACAAACGCGTGCCCCCTGTACACCGTCCAACACACACTCAGCGAGCCTGCTCACAAGGCCCGAAACTCTTTCGTTGCCAACCGGCTCAAGTATGGAATAGACGGTCCATCGGTTGCATTCGCCCAGGTCCCTGTGTTCTCCAAAGTTAAGCCGAACTCGACGGACAGGCGTGTGCTGTTCGACGACTCAGCAAACAACTCGTTACATATGCTGAGCGTTGGAATGCAGCTGCCGACGCCAGTCGAGCGCATTATGTTCCTGCGTGATGCCAAGCTGATCTCGTCAGTTGACATGGCATCGTTCTTTACGCAGCTGCGCCTGGCAGAGGACGTCGCAGACTTCTGGACCTATGACGGGGGCAGCGCAGGCAAGGTACGCAACCTACGCATGGTGCAGGGAAACTCCGAATCCCCTGCCATTGCCCAGGCCTTCCTGACCCATGTTCTGTCCGGCGTGCCAGAGCTGCGGCCACGTCTGATGGTCTACATTGATAATGTTTACCTAAAGTCGACCACCGGCAATGAGACTGATCACATCCACGATATAGGGCTGTTTGCTCGGTGTCTGGCCCGTGCGAATGTCACGATTAACATGTCCAAATCACTGTGGTGCGCGACTACAGGCGTAGAGATCTTGGGGCGTCGGTGGTCCGCCGACCGGACATGGCAGGCCTTTGACCACCGAGTGGAAACAATGCGAGCACTGGAGATGCCGACGACGGTCGCAGGCATCCGGCGTCTGTGCGGCGGCATTAACGCAATTGCAGAGCATATGGAATGGATCCAGATCATCCTAGCTCCCTTCTACCAGATGGTGGGCAAGACGCGGTTGACGAAAGACGACATCAGATCACTACAGGAGCCCTGGCATGCGCTTAAGCAGGCACTGCTCGACGTTCGACACCTCTACATACCCCCGCCTGGAGCACCGCTGGTACTGCGCACTGATGCTGCGGGCGCCGGTGTGGGTGCCGTGCTACTGGCCCAGCGCTCTGACGACCCTGAGGACCTGGCGCCGGTATGCTACTTCTCACGGGCATTTGGAGGCATGCAAGGGAGGAAACACTCAACCTGGCGCGAGGCGTGCGCTGTGTACGAAGCTGTGAAGCACTTCTATGCGTACCTTGATGGGTGTGCAAACTTGAGGATCGAAACGGACTGCGGCACGGTGGTCTCGCTGTTCGCGCACAAGACCACCAACGACGCCGACCCCCTGGCGCAATTCAAGCTTGGCCTCAGCGAGCTTGGCATAAAGAAGCACATGATCGTCCACCGCCCTGGAGAACTGCAGCAGACCGCCGACTGGCTATCACGCGCAAAAGAGTTCCTGCGCCCGCAAAAGAAAAAGACACTGGGCAATGTAGATGATGATGAGGTAAACACCCTTGTCAACCCAGCGACCGAGACAGTTGGGGGCGAGTATGTCTACACAATTGGCGCCATGGATTTCGAGGGCGACCAATTCACACGCGAATCAAATGGCGAGAGGGTGGCCTATTGCATCGGGGCCTTTGCAGCAGTAACCCCAATCGTCTATGCCAATGGCGACGAGCCCGACGCACTTCCCAACGGCGGCACCATGAGGAACAACCCCATGACCGCCGCTGCCCCCATGCAAACTATAGCGGCCCGTACACGCTCAGCCAACCGAGCGCAGACCATCCAGCAGACCAAGCCCCAGCGCAAGGCAAGCAACCCCGTCCTCGGCCAGGCCACAATGCCGCAGACGGCCCATACAACGCCCCCTGTGAGCGGGGCTCGTAAGCGCGGCAGGCCACGGCGTGAGGGACAGACCATCACTGCATCAACTTCACCCACACCCCCAGCAGACCTGCCTCGCAAGCGTGGCCGTCCCAGGCGTAAGCCAGTGGAGGCGCCAGCAGCAGCTACGGTGACTCCAGACGTACCACAGGCCAAATCCCCGGCAGCAGAGCCCCCAGTGGCGACGCGGCGTGGGCGCGGTAGACCCAGACGCAGTGCACAGACAACAGACATGGCACCCGAGCAGGAGCCGGCATTGCCGGTGGCGCTCAACACACCCGTCCGGCACAAGCGCGGCAGACTGAGGCATGCCGTACAGGGGGCAACAGTTACCCCCACCCCTGCGCCCGAGCCGACCCCTATGCCTGCACCTGACCCAGCTACTACCCTGCCCGTGGCGCCGACACCGGCATCCATGAGCCAGCAGTTCGCAAGAATCGCGTCTGCGCTAGAGGACTTACCGAATGTCGCGGACTTTCTGCACTGCCAGGATGACGATGCTGAGATCCAGTCCTGGATCAAGCTGTGCAAACAACGCGAGGCACTCAACGGTCCGACAACTCCCGAATACAATGTCGTCAGCAAGAAGGCCTTGCGTGACGGGCGATTGTACGCTCTGGCCCCCAGTGACACGCCCGGGCCAGTAGGCATGTGGGTGCCCATACTGACGCGTGAGGCGGCGCGAGACTTTGTACGCAAGGCACACCAGGCCCTGGCACACGCTGGGTACAAGCGGACCCTCGACTTCGTGCGCGAGCTGATTACATGTCCGGGCCTGGGCACAGTGGTAGAAAGTCTGACAAAGTGCTGTCACACCTGCCAGATGACAGCGATCCAGAAAAAGTCACACACACCCAAGATCATGTCGTACATTGCAAAGCCGCTCGAACATGTCTACATCGACTTGCTACACATTGGGGACAGAGGAGAAGCACCTCAGGATGCGTTAGTAGCAGTTGACAGTGCGAGCGGGTTCATGCAGATCTATGCAGTGGACGACACAACAACAGCAACACTCACCGATGTCCTTGAGAGCGAGTGGTTTGGCACCTACGGAAAGCCAAAATATCTCACGTCGGACAACGGCCCGCAGCTCGTGTCCCATGACTTTGAGGACTTCCTGAGCAGGGAGGGCGTGACGCACATCACAACCGCCCAGTACCATGCTCAGTCTGACTTGGCTGAGGCCGCAGTCAAGAAATTCAAGCAGTCATTGCGATGCTGTTTCACCGATCAGCCGGACGAGGAGGGCTGGACGCAGCACATCCCGCGCATTGTAGCTGCACACGCCTGTACGCGCTCGGAGGCCATCGCCAACACCCCGGCGGCAGTTTTCTTCGGCGAGCCTGCGGTGCGTGTAGCGACAGCATACGCCCAGTTCCCTGAGGGTGAGAGCCCCCCCAGTGAGGAGGAGATCACCGAGATGATACGTGAGCAAGCAGCTGAGCACCGCAAAATGGTCCGCCAGCGTGCCAACGCCAGGGACAACAGAGGCATCGACCCCATCTGGTTTGAGCCGGGTGAGTGGGTGACCTGCCGTGCACTCCCCAAGGCCAGCTCAGTGGCAGATCAGTTTGCACGCCGCCTGGGTCCGTTCCGAGTCGTGTCGCGGCACAAGACCTCCTACCACCTGGCCTATGCTGACGGCAAGCCCTTCCATCGCATTGTACCAGGCGACGCGATCACGCGGTACCACCATGGAGCCTCAGAACGGATCGCGGAGATCGCCCGCAGATCAGAGCCATCAGGCTCAGAGTGGACGGACTCAGAGTGGGCGACCAGCGAGTACGGGGACGGCGGCACGGGCCTCGGCGGGGGCAGCCCAGGGCCGTCGGCACCGCGCCCAAGAGCATACGCTCAAATGCCCGAAGCTAGGGCCCAAATGCTGATATCCCTCCCGTCGGACCCGGGCTACTCATGGCCGGAGACGCCGGCGGTTGGTTCCCCGCCCGAGTCACATGTACAGTTCATGGGCCAGGCCCACCCCAGGATATTCGCGCCCTGGCACCCAACCACACTCGAAGAGGAAGAGGAGGATGCCCCTCAAGTTGCTTTGGAGCCCGCACACATTAGGGTGGGACCATTCACACCACCCCCACAGTCGCCGGGCTCGCCGGACAGCATGGACAACAGCGAAGCAAGATCCTTCCTGACAGAGATCCGCCACCAGCCAGCAGGCAGACTAGAGGTCCCAACAGCCCAAGTGGTCGCTGAGGACGTATCCGAAATGGAGGATGATGGCGACGGCGACAGTACCGGGCCCTACGAGGGACTGCTTGCAAGAGCCGCTGAAGAGCCATATGTGGATGAGCATGACACTGAGAGTGAAGAAGAGGAAGAAGAAGAATACGTGAACGACAGCCGAGACGATAGTGAAGATGTGGCTGGCGGGGCTCTCGTTTCCGACGAGGACGGCAGCACAGCCCCAGAAGGCGAGGACGCTCAAGTCATGGGACACACGCGGGCCTACGATCAGGTGATTGTGACACGGCCCGCGGGTGCACTGCTGACCAGGAAACCGGCTCTGCCGACAGCTGAGATCGTGCCCGGCCGGCCGGTCAAGAGAAGTCGAGCGCTCACGGAGGCAGGCTCGGAGGGCGTGCAGCACCACCCGGATGGCCGGGAGGCACTGCCCATATATGACCAGTCACCCTCCCCCCCGAGCCGAGCCAGGCGGCTAAGGTCCGACGTATTCCACGAGCAGAATGAGACCGCCGCTGGCGACACTGGTCTTGACGTTTTTGTTGCGCAGACTGAAGATATGGAAGCAGATGTTGAGGTCGAGAACCGCGAAACAAGTTCCCACCTGCGCGCTGATCGATAGGACGCTAATTGGATAATGCAGGTGTAAATCAGGGAGGCATCACACTGATGCCCAAACATGCCCCCCATCCTGTAATGCACACGCATAAGCGTACACGCACGAAAACCACAACATCGACTTGCCAAGATACCGGTCTACTCGCAGAAGATCCAGTTCTCACCAACGGAGCGCACAATGGACAATGTGCACGACAAAGGCGACTGGGAACATATATAAGATGAGGCTGGCCCCTAGTAGTACTTTAGAAACATCAGTAATAAAACCTTTTATAAAATCACCCCTAACTTTTAACACTAGACAACTAGTGCTCCTCACACCCCCCTCTTACTATAACAATCTAATGTTACTTGACGCATAAAATTTTGAAAACAACTTTGCAACGAGATTATTATGTTTTCATTTATTTGCCTGGGATAGACTAATGAAAATGGATTTTGTAATTTTCAGACATTTATTGCGAAATTCCTGATTTTTAAGCGGGGGATTTTCAAAACCCATTTCCCCAGTTTTTTGTCTAAAATATCGGAAAGTCCAGATCTTTGAAGATGCGGGGAAGTATTTAGGGGTTGTGTCTGACTAGTTTTTTGGCTATGGATTAAGCATGACGTTTAACGACGTAATTATATATATCCAATTCTGTCGCTGCCACAACAAACACCGCTGCTGATTTCGTTGCAGCATCAGCCACAGCTGTTTCTGTTGTAAATAAACCGCCGACGACGCCGCATTTATTACTGACAATGCGTAGCAGAGTCGCGATCAGTGGATGCCTATTCGCCCACAATTTGCCGATATCATCCGGTGGGTAGGGGAGGAAAAGGGGTAGTCTAAGAGCAACATCTCCTGCAGAACCAGACAGAGGATACACGATGAGTTGGCCGCGCAGCAGCGGCAGAAACAGCAGCAGCAGGTAGCCGCAACATGCGTGAATATAACTCTGGCGGTAGAAAACCTTGCCAAATTGTATAACATGGCTTGCTCCAGTGCACAATGGAAAACTGCCTGCAAACCTTCAGGGCCGACAGAACCAAGGTCAAGGATGGTGAAAAAGTGCCATCAGGCAGGCGGAAGCGGAATCATGACACGACTGCAGTGCTAAACTTTTGCATCATTATTAATGCCCTGCTTAAAGGTGAGCGGTCTCCCCATTTTTCATGCAAAAAGGCATCGTTAGAGTTGGCTGAGGCCGAGTGAGTCTACAGCAACACCCGAGACTTTGCCCAAGCCAAAGCTCAAGACCAAGCGTGTGCGCAAGAATCCATTTGCCCCTGCTTCTTCTCTTCAAAAGAGGCAGCGAACTGATTAATATTGTCAACCATAGTGATCTATTGCCATTAGTTTCTAAACACTTTAGATTTCTAGTCAATCTGGGGGAAGGATGTCGCTTTGTAGGATACTTGTAGCCTTGTTCTTTTCTTATAGTGTAGACGCAGCGTATATGCAAATTCAACTTGAAGTAAAATATGAGGCAAAATTAATGGATGTGTGATTTAATTTGTCGATCATATTTTTTTTTGCATTTTTCACCACGGTGAATTAGATCAAAAATATATCGGTGTGGATAATAATTTTTTATTTGTAAATTTTGTTTGTTTTCGTTTCCTTAACCGTTCTCTTTATTTAAATTTAACGTCATTACTATACTATCACAAGTTCAAATGGACAGCAACAGTACGAGTGGCGTCGAGCACATTCTTTTGGAGAACAAGATCGTGTCGACGGAGGATCTGACACGGGCGCTGCGATCAACCTCACTGGGTCTTTCACAGCGAGTTAGTCTAGCACGTGCCGTATTTGACAGCAGCAAGCACAGTGATATAGGAGGCAAAGTCACACGTCTGAGCAATATTTTGGTTCGCAAGAACGAGCTGCTGGCAGAATGGATATTTTCAATAATGCTTCGTGAGCTCAAAGCTTCCAAAAGCGGCAAACAGGAGTCGTACGTTCTTTACCGAGATTCCGAAGGAATCGACTTTCTTGGCAGGATCCTTGAGAATATTGCGGATACGGGTGAGCTGGACGTCCGCGCAGTGCTACAGGGACCAGTGATGGCACTGTTTACTGGGGCGTTTGCTAGTGAATTCTTGAGCGCCGAATATGCAGCAGCTGTGGCCAGGCTCTGGAAGGTGGTTTTTGAGCGGGCAGTTGATGGCGCAGAGGTTGTCGCGGCACAGGCAGATCAGTTGGCGCAGTTGAATGCGCTGGTCATTGGTCACTACCTCCGGGAAACCAAACAGGACACCCGGCTGTGGCTGCAGTTTATGGTTGGCTCCATAGCCTCGGCAATGCGCGCGAGCTGCGAGACCACGCTGAATGCACGCAAGACATTTGCTCTCTTTGACAAGGAACTCCTGCCACTGGTGCTTCGGCTTCTGGGTACTGTCCCTGCAGCAGCAACAATTGAGGAGAATAAGATGGTAGGATCTGTTTTGGACATGATTCAGGCGGGTCTGTTCCATCCCGACAGCATGGTACGGTTTGCGGCAACCCTAGGGCAGAGCATTGCCAGTAAGCGGGTGGACGAGGGAGCCGATTCACAGTATGTAGATCAGGCCATGGATATTATCGTGCGGTCCATAACCGAGGGCGATGAGCGCGTGGAGTGTGCGGTGGCGCTGCCTCACATGCTTCAGCGGTACCTGAGCGCCTTGGCCATGCTGTGTGCCGAGACACGCGGGCGGGTGACCACCTCAGTTGGAGCAGCGGCGATTGCGGCCAGCCCCGTGGTGGTCAGCTCTGCAGAGGCCGGTGGATCGAGCCTGGCGATGTTCCTCTGGCTTTACGCACGCCTATTTGACATGTACGCCAAGCTCGCCGACGTGCGCATCCTGCGGGCTATCAACAGCCTGGTGCGCGTGTACTTTACAGATGCGTGCTTTGGCACCACGGCTGCGGGCAGTGGGTCAGTGGGTGACGTGCACGAGCGCCAGGCCGAGGCCCTGCACGCGTGGCTGAAGGACGTCGTCTCTCCAGTGTTTGCCCGTTCGGCAACATCGGAAGTCCAAGGAGAGGAGCTCGTGTTGGCGCTCGAGGGCGTGCGGCTAGCTCTGGATGCTGCGCCCGAGGTCGCTTGCGTGCTGGACACAGGCGTCTTTCATGCGCTGACATTGGCTGTGTCTGTGCCCGATGAGGCTGTCACTACTGGAGCTGATCTTTTGCGCAACATGGTGGCCACGCTGGCACGCGCGCGACAGCTCGACACGCTGATTGCGCACCTGGCCAAGGCCAGCGCAGAGACAGTTCGTCCTGGGGCTGTCAATTTGCTCGCCTCGGCTGACTTCCAGCGCACGCTGGCCGGTGCCATTGTGCAGACCATGCCCTTTGCGCAGGTGCGCGCGACGCTCGACACGCTGGCTGACGCCATCAGCGGGGCATCGGCCGCAGACAGCGGGCGCAAGCGGCGGCGACTGAGCAGCAAACATGGCTATAAGCAGTCGGTCAGCAGCAGTGGAGTTTCCGACATCGTTGTGGCCATGATGGCAAACTTTGTGATGGCTGGCACGGCGCTGGCAACTGCTGCGTCGGAGCAGCAGCGTGTGCAGTTTGGCGCAGCGCTAGAGGCAAAGCACGAAGCGCTGACCCAAGCACTTACCGAGACCGGTAGCACATGGGAGGGGCTGCTGATACACTACGCATTGGTCGAGGGGGGCGCTCGCATCGGCGGGTCAGAGGACTGGCTGGCCGTAAACATGAACCCACAGCACGTGCTGGCGAACGTCCTGCCGCAGGGCTCGGATGATTGTCGCACGGGCGCACTGTCGATGCTTGTGGCATTTCAGGCAGCCGCACACTGGGCGGCTACATCGACAGAAAGGAACGGTCAAGGCGATGCCACCGTGCGCCAGATGGTGTCCGCAGCATTGGCCAATATCCATGCTGTGGGCGCATGGGGCGCGTGGGACGGCCAAGCGCACACCATAAGCGTCGAGAATAGCGGACGCGCGCAGTGGCAGCTGCTGTCTGCTCGTCTGGAGATTGCGTGCGAGTACGCCGACGCTGCAACCATTGCGGCCATTGCGCGCCGCGTTGTCGAGCAGGCGGCGGCCGGGGATTATACGTTACTGGCAGACGCGGGCTTTTTTGAGATTGCCCGCTTGCGCACTGCCATGGCGCCTGCTGCCGCTGCATATGCTGCAGAGCTCTGGGCATCCAAGCAGCCGCGTTCTGACGCTTTGCTGCCAGCCGGCCCAGCGCAGGTGGCGATTGACGCAGTCCTTGCCAGCAGGCCCAAAGCAAAATCCGTTTCAACCATGGACGACGCCTCGCCCTGGATTGGCCTGCTGCGCGCACTGCTTCGCTTCCCGACCGTCTATTGGCCCGCTGACCAGCACTCTGCGTTGGTCGCCCTTGCCCTAGCTGCTGACCGCCGCGTTGCGGCTGCGCTGCAGACATCTAGCGCGCAGGCGGCTGTTCGTGTGCTGGCGCGCACGCTGCTCGAGCGGCTGCTAGCCCACCACCCGGCCACCGTGTCCTTGCTTGTTCCGCATGCCACTGTCTGTGCAGATCATTGGGCTGCTGCTACCGGAGAGCACGAGGCCCGCGCATCGCGCCGTCTGCTACGTCTGACCGCCAGCGCCCTGGCTCAGAGCGCCGGGGCCTCAGAGCAAGCCGATGCGGCCTGCCTCCGCCTGTGCACGCACCTGCTCAAACGCTTGGAGCCTGCCGCCGAGGGCTTCCTGCTTGTGCTCGACGCGCTGGACGCTGTGGCGCGCGCCGCCGCCAAGCTGCACCGCAGCGGGGTTAGCGCGTGGAAAAAGTGGGTAAAGTCGTCGATCAAGGTCGTGCAGCGTGACGTCCTTTCCTTCATTGACTCGCTGCCCGAGGGCCTAGTTGACGATAGGCATGCGATACATAGCCTCGGCGTGCTCGTCTGCCTCGACCGTCTCCTTGCCGCTCTTGATGGCTCTAAGGACAGCTGCACAAAGTACGCAACCGCCGTGGTTTTGCGCACCACTGAGGCCCTGGGCACTATTGCTGCCCGGGCACTGTCCTCGTCGTCGACTTTTGCAATGGGACTTGTGCTGCACGCTGTTCATCGGTCTTTGGAAATTCCGCAGGGAGCCGCTCACACGCTGCTGGCCCTGCTGGCCCGCCTGCTCGCCCGCTACCACCGCTCGTCTGGCACGTCGGTTCCACTGGTGCTCCAGTCTCTGGCCGCCTGCATCATTGATTCGAGCAATGGCGCTGTATCTGACAGTGAGGACGAGTCGAGCATGTCGGACTTTGTCACTGTCCGTGGTCTGGAGCCCCTGCTGCGACACAAGCTTGACGCGCAGTCCTTCGAAACCTCACTCGTCACGTTTTTGCGCTTGCCCACCAGCATCAATGCTGTTGCAGGTGCCCCTGTTGATCCGAGCGTCCGCGGCCTGCCCAAGCTGCTTCAGGCATACATACACACGGGATACCGCCACTCCGACTCTGTGGCCAAGCGCAAGTCTGTGCAGCGGCGTCTGGGCGACATCCTTGTTACGCTCCACACGGGCCTTCGCACGGGCATGCCAGTGCCCGATGTGCTCGATGTCGTGGGAGACCTGGTGTTGGAGCCTTTCATGCGCTTTACCATGTACGATATCTCTGAGTGCCTGTCCATCCTCTCTACCACTCTGATGTTGCCCCAAAAGCCAGCCGACGATCTGGATGCGCTGTATCGGTCTATTTGCCGTATCCTGGGCTCCGTCATCCGCCACCACACCAACCACGTTTTGGGATCCATTTCTATCCTCACCACGCTGCTGCGCTCGCTCATGCACGCCTTTGTTGCGCCTGCCGTACCCCGAGTTCTAATGTCCAACGCCACGCAGTGTGCGTCGGATATGACTCCCTGGATCATCTCGCATGCTCCCCTGTCGCCCGCATGTGCCGAGTCCTACAGTCGCGTGCTCAACGATCTCGTTCGTTCGCGTCGCACTGCAGGGCCTTCGTCATCGGCGCCGTCGGCAGACCTGGTCAAACTCACTCGCGGAACCAACGCTGCTGGTGTGTCCACCGTGCTCAGTCTCTTTGCTCCCCACGTGCTGGCTGAGTACTGCATTATTCAGGGCGGTGGCGCGCTCTCCGCTGTCATTCACCGCGCACCCGGAGTTGGTGTTCATAGTGGTGCCGACGCCTTTGCGTTCAAGGGTCTTTCGTGGCGGCCGTCACTTGTTATCAATGCAGACCAAGAGGGCGGTATTTCCTTGGCTGCCCAGAAGATGAGCGCTCGCGGCATCATCTCTTCTCCGGCTCTGCGTGAGGCACTGCTTCCCGGATGGCATGCCCTACTGGATATCATGACCGAGGCCGATAGATCTGCCCTGCTGGCCCTGCTGGCCGCTTCCGGCTCTGCCACAACCGACTCACGTTCATTCGGGGCCACGGGATACGGCGGCACCTCCGTCTTTGGGCCCGATCGCCATGGCGGAGCCCACGAGGTCTTGAAGTCTCTTTACCAGACATACCTTGACTTTTACAAGTACAAGGGCGAGGTTTGAGCATAAACGTATATTTAATGGATTTTTATTCACACTTATAATAGGTTATTTTTGTTATTTTAATGGTTGGCGCCATTGTTGGTGTTTGTGTTATTACGCACGGAGCTGCGCATCAAGGCGATTCGAGCGCGAATATCGTCCAAGTTGGTCCCATCGGCAAAGTTGTTTGCCAAAGGAACAGTCCTTCGCGTCCCTACCAACGTATTTGTAGACGAAGTGGAGTAGTTGGACAATACCGGCGACGGTGCGTTAGGCCGTGCATCAGGGTGTTGCTGATTGCTTAAAATCCGCGCGCGCAGAGCTTGAAGTCTGCCTTGACTGGTCATCGGCTCGATATTGCTAGGAGCGGCGGGCGCAGTGGGGATGGACGGCAAAAAAGGCTGTGGTGATGTCACACACATGGGACCCGCGGAATACATCTGCGACCCACCCATACGGCTATTGCTACTGAACGCGCCGGGACTCTGCGCCCTCTCGATATTTCCACTATTTATTGCTGGAGGAGGATTCGTCGACAGCCACGAGTGCTGCTGGTACGGTGATGAACCAGACGTGACACTTCCAGAGTATGATCCACGGGGGCCCTGCTGCTGCTGCTGCTGCTGGTGGTACTGATACTGATGTTGCTGGTAAGAGTTTGCCGCCGATGGCCCTGCCATGACAACATCGCTGTCGTCATCGCTAAAGTCATCATGATCGCCGGAAGATGCCGTCTGCGCGACACGCATCGCCGCCATCATCTGCTCCACCAGAGGACACCCCTGCAGTGGGTCTACCTGACCAGCAACCAGATTGATGTACTCCCACGTCTCTGAGTGCCGCTTTAGCACTTCATTAGCGCTGTTGACCCAGTTAATCAGCGCCGGATCCGCATTGCTTCTCGCATCCGGCGGCGGCGGAATGAGGCCCGGATTCGACTCCATGACATCACGGATAATCAGCCCGCCAAACTGCCACGAGAACGACTGCAGGTACGTGACCAACGTGTGGTTGATCGTCTTCATGGTACGCTTAGGCAGATCGCCAAACATCCAAACATCTCGGTCGCTGCGTCTGCGCCACTCACGGACGGGCACGCGCACGAAGAATCGATGTGTCATGCGGAACAGCGGATCCACGCGAATCGCCGGATGCAACGCAGGGTTGCCGAACTCTGGGTTGGCCACGTGCTCTGGCAAAATATCCATCGCGCTAGAGTTGATGCAAGCTCCAAACTGCCGCTCCAAGTCCTGCGCCAGATCCTTTGTCAGCCGCCACAGGCACTTTTGCGCCATGTCGCCAAAGGCCATGCGCAGAATATCGCTATCGGTCTGCGGCGGATTCGGCGCGGGCTCGGCCATCGCCGACTCGTACAGCTGCATCAGTGCTACATACACTGTCGTGCGGTCGGCGTTGTCGAGAATCTTCACCAAGATCGTGTTGATCCTCCTCGACAGATTTTCGTCGTTGCCGGCCTCACCGCCGCTGCTCCGGCGCCCGATCCTGGATTTGCTCTCGTTTTTCGTCGCGGGATCAACCAGCCGCCTCACGAGCTCTTCAAATAAAGTCTGAATGGCATCTAGAGGCACCCACAGCGAAAAGTAAAAGTTGGCGAATATCTCGGTCAGCACGTCCAACGTGATCCGACGAATGTGGCTCAGCGTCCTGTGGAAGGGCGACTGCATCGTCGGGTCGGTCGAGGTTGTGGTGAACGCCCAGCGGATCTGCATCGCGATGCCCGACACCAGGTTGCCCAGGTTCTTGCGGATATGAAGGTGCGCCGGCACGATATGCCGCATATACATCTGCGGGTTGCGCTTCTCCTCGTCGGTCGGCCGCGCAAAGGTCTCGAAGAGCTCTCTCAGGCGCTCAATGGCCTTCTCGGCCGCCTTGGAGTCATCGCCGCTGATGTCTGCCACAATGCTCTCCATCCACTCATCGCGCTCGGGCTCGCTCATGTGCGAAAAATCGGCGGCCGTGCGCGGACTGACGAATGCTAGCGCCGACATGGACTGGCTGCTGGCGCTCATGATGGGGCTCCTGGCCATCTGGTGCATCACACCCCTGCCCATGTCGCCTCCAGAATTGCCGGCTGCTCCAATCTGCATACCAGAAAGTGCACTCTGCAAATGGGCATTCCGGCTGGCGCCAAAGCCGCTCCCGGTGCCAAATGATTCCATCGCGTTCGAGATTGGCGGAGAGCTCACCAACGGCCGCGCGCTCATTCCGCGAGCAGAGGCCGGGTTGTTCAGCTGCTCGGTGGTTGCGGCCGAGTAAGACGGCAGGTTGAGCTTGTCAAAGTCCAGGGTGAACATTGGCCGTGCGCTGCCACCATGGGCGGCATAGCCCACGCTGCTGCCGCTGGCGCCACCGACATCACTCCCGTATGTCACCCCGGAGGGAGCGGGCAGACCAGCAGGCCGGCTGAGGCGGTTAGCACCCATGGAAGCGCCGGCTCCAATTCCATTAGCAATACCGGCGCCAATGCCGCCGATGACACTGTTGCGCGACAGAGACCCGACATTGCCGGAGGCCTGGGAGGCCGGGCGCGCGAGGGAAGAGCCAATTCGTGCCCGTGGTCCAGCTGCAGGCGCCATCGCGCCAATACGTGAGCCGGGTCTCGGCACACTGACCGTTTCGGTGGCAATAGACGAGCGCTTGATCTTCTCCTCCAGCATTGTGCGCTCCTTCTCGGCCATGCGGCCGCACAAGCGCCATAGCTCGTCAGCGCCGCCAGGGAGCTGCTCTCCCACGGCCACCAGCACATTGAGCGTGGCTGTGCGCACGCTGCTGTCGCGGTCGGCAATGCCTTGCACAATGACTGGAACAGCGCGGCTGGGCTGGGCGCAGACAGCGCTGAGGCCGCAGCCGGCAGTGCGCTCACGAATCAAGAAGCAGATCGCATCCAGCGACTCTTGGCGGATGCGCGCATTGTTTCTGTTGGTCACACCGTACTCCAGCAGGACATTGAACAGTTTGGTTGTCGGGTACAAGTGCGTGATAAGCTGCGTCAGCATGCGCCGCGCCCGCCCGCGCACAACCTCTTTGGCATCGCCCAAACGGCTGACCAGTGCGGGCAAGACCGCCTGCACCTCGTAGTCAGACCACGAGGCCTGGCTCTGCTGCTGGCTGTTCTGTTGGATCTCCTCGGTCAGCTGGATCAAGCGCTCCAGCAGGTCAAAGCTCTTGAGCAGTGTGTGCGTAGATCCGTCGTACATGCGCATGCTGATGTACTTGAGCAGGATGTCGATATTGGCCATATAGCGCGCGGCCAGGGAGTCCATATCGGGGGACTCTGCGAACAACGGGATGCCAAAACGCTGCTGCGACAGCGTCGGAATGCTAATGGCCTCGTCCATCGTCGTCAGCCCACCCAAGTAGTCACGGTCTTTGTAATGGCCCGTCGAGAACAATTGCCGCTGGATCAGCGGGTTAAAGTGTGCAGCCGCATGATCGCATAGCTGTGCCTCGAGCTCGGCCCGCACCCGCGCGTCGCCTAGCTGCGCCCAGCGCGGTATGCCGTTTGGATTTCCGGCCATGTCGCGTCTAGCACGCGCGTCCTTGGCACGAGGGTCGCTGTCCAGAATAGGCGGGATGTTTTCAAGGTCTTCGTTGCTCATGCGCGCCATCTGGCCCACCGTCGACTGCAGAGTCGGAGTGCCTGCCCGCATAGATGAGCCTGGGCGGCTGACATCCGCAGAGCCGCCCGCCGAAGTTGGTCCGCGCGCACCAGGCCGCATAGCGCGCGTGCCACCAATGCCCGGCGCCGGTGCGGGCGCAGATCCAGCAGGCTTGCGAACAGCCATGGGCCGCCTCAGCATGCCGGGGCCGCTAGCAGCGCCGGGGGCAGCAGGGGCAGAAGGGGAAGCGTTGGTGGCTGCGGACCCCGACCGCATTTGGCTAGTGCCGGCTGCCCGGCCAAGCAGCTCCGAGGCGGTCATCACGGACTCGACCACGGGCGACGTGGCGCGCTCTCCAGCACCTGATGAGTGCGCGAGAGCACCCAGGCGGGCGCGTCCCGGCGCTGAAGGGCCTGCAGGACGACGGCCCGCGCTGCCTCCATCACCTCCGGCGGTATGGCGGAACTCGTCGATCATTGGCAAAACGGCAGCCTTGGCAGCGCCGTTCAGCTGCATGCTGCATGCGTCGTAGACCGTGTCGAAGCCGCAGCTGCTGACAGTCAGCTCGAGCACGCGGTTAGCTTGCTTGCGCACTTCGGCATTGCGATCCTGAAGACAAGAAAACAGCGGTGTGATGAGGGCCGACAAGTCCGGCAACCGGCCGCCCTTGGAGACACGGGAGCCCATCACGTCAGTGACCCACTGCAGGAGCGACGAGCGCAGTTCGGGTGAGGTGTCGCTCAGGGCGTTGGGCACGGACGGCAGAACGGCTTGGTCGACGCAAGCTGCGGACGCCTCGGCCCAGGCCGTCATTGCTCCCAGCGCGGCCATGCGCAGCTGCGGCTTCTTGTCTGACAGGCAGTTCATGGTAGGCAGCGCTACAATGCGAACGTTGGGAACCTGCGCGGCGGCGCTGTCGGTAGAAAGTGCGCCCAGCAGTCCGAGCGTGAGTGTGATCAGGTTCTTGTTCGGGTCTTGCAACCGCTGCTTGAGTGCAGTGTACAGATCGCCTGAAATGTTGGGCAGAATGCGGTGGTTGGCGCTGTCCAGCGCGCCCTGCAGAGTGTCGAGCCCCGCCTTGCGCTCCTTCCAGTTGCTGTCATTGAGCAGCTTATAGATGTTTGGGCCAACTATCGCGTGCAGGTCCTGCCGCGGGAACAAGTCGTCCAGCGGATCATCACTTGCCGAGCCTCCTACACTGGCGCTGGCACCACCACCACCACCATCAGTGCCGCCGCTGGCATCGCCAGCCAGGCTGCGCTGGGTGTGGATCGGGGCCGGCAGGGGCTGGTTGGCAACGCGCTCAAATTCGGCCTCGATCAGCTGAAGCAGCTGCGGGTTGAGATCGCCCATCAGGTCCATCACAACAGCACCAACGGCGCGCCGCAGCGTCCCCATGAACGAAACGGCCTTTGCGCGCGTTTGTGCGTTGCTGCTCTGTAGGCCGACCTCCTTGACCATCTCAACGACAGGCCGCAGCGCCAGGCCCTTCGGGCCAAACTCGACCATCTGCGTGTCCAGCCACGCAAGGCAGTCGGCAAGCACCTTGGGACTCTTCTGACTGCGGATTGGCTCGATCACCAGCCCAAGCACAAACTTCAGGGAGAACCGCTGCGCAATTGCAACTAGCGCGCTGCTGGCCGGGCCCTTGAGCTTGATGTCACCAAGTTTGTCAACGAGGGCCGCCGCGCACAGGGCTGCCGCGCCGGTGTTAAACTCGAGATCCTCCTCGCCGGCCATCCACTCAATCAGCTGGAACATGCGCTGGCCGACTTGGAAGTTACTCTCCTTCCACCCAGGCTTGCGCCCGAGCTGCCGCACAACAAGCTCTGGGTGCACACCCGAGCCGCTGGCCGCTTGGTCTCCCAGGTGCTCCTTGAGCTGGTCCATAGCCTCCACGCGATCCTTCCACTTAGCGCTGTCAAAGCCGGTCAGCACGCCCTCTGGAATTGCGCCGGCAATATTTTCGTCCAGGCTGTCGTCGTTGGCAAACCGCATCTTGACAGCATCGCCAGCATCCTTGCCAGCAGCGGCTGGCTTTCCTTTGGCGCCCGGTTTTGCTGCTGCTGCCGCAGCTGCCGCTGCCACTGCAGCCGGCGACTTGCGGGGTGCCTGTGGCGGTGCCGGTCCTGCGGGGCGCTTGTTGGTCGGCGGGGCTGCACGAGGAGCCGCTGCTGCTGCGGGAGCCGGGGCCGGAGGCAAAAGATCGTCAATCGGCTTTCCCTCCCGCTGCGCCTTTTTGATAGCTGCTGCCCTGGCCGACGCCTCGAGCTTCATGCGGATATGTGGCGGCAGGTTAGCGCTCAGGCCATCCACTGGCTCACTGCTGCCACTGGCTGCGGCAGCCGGCGGAGCTGCCCGTGCTGGTCCTGCTGGCGCTGCTCCAGCTGGACGAGGCCGCGGCTTACTAGTCACTGGTGTTGGCTTTGGCTTTGCGGCCACGGGCGCCTTTGCCTTGATTGTGGCCTTTTCGGCATACTCGTTGATCTTTTCGAGCTTGATCTTGTCGACGCCCTCGATAAACGGGTCGAGCAACTTTGCGGTCACCAGCTTAGACATTGTTCCCAGGCACTCTGCCGCCGACTCTCGCACACCGGCATCGCCGTCGTCAAGGCCGGTCTTCAGGTGATCGGCGTACCTTTTGACATCACCCTTGCCCGGCCGTGTTGGTGTTACAGCCAAAAATCGCCTCAGCATGTGGTTGGACTCTGCCCGTGCCTGTGGGTTCTTGTGCGTAGCTCCTGTAAAGTAGTGGTCGCCGATTGCCGACAGGTCGCCGCCGATGGCCTTGAAAAAGGCGTCGACAGTCTCGCGGATGGCGTCGATCACAGTCTGCTTGCGCTCCTTTGACTTTTCGATCAGTGCGGGTAGTGTGCTCTGGACGTACGGCGAGAACGCCTGCCGCAGCCCCGACGCAAACAACCCCAAGCTCTGAATCGCGAGTGTCGCCACGACTATGTTGGTGTCTCCAATCTTCTTGCCGAGCTCCTGGATGATGTCGCTGGTACCCGGGCTCATCTGCAGCCGTATGTTCTTCTTGAGCGAGGTGTGCAGCTGCTCAATGACCTCCTTGCGCTCCTTCCATTTGGACGAAACCACGAACGTCTGGTAGTCATCAGGGAGTTTCTTTGTGATATCAACCGGATCTGCCAGATCCCACGGGTCCATATCTGCCGATTCTTCACCTGCGTCCTCGTCATTGACGTCTGCGGAGTCTGCACCCGCGCCGACCGCTGACTCCTCTGGCTCTTCGACCTCCTGCTGCGAGCGCAGTAGCCGCTGCTGTTTGGGCGGTGGGCCGCCAGCAGTCGCAGAAAACTGGGTTTCAAGCTCCTTCAGCAGCACAGGCGGCAGATCCTGCAGCGCCGGCATGATCGCCGGCCCCATCCACCGGTACAGCTCCACAGCCAGATGCTGGGCCTCCGTGCGGACCGAGTTGTCCTTGTTTGAAAATGGCTTCGCTAGCGCCTTGAGCAGGGGCTTCAGCGAGATAAATTTGACACCAAACGCGTGCACCAGATCCTTCACAGCCATGACCGCAGCGGCCAGTGCCTTGGGCTGCTTAGCGTCAAATCCTTCGAGAATTCCTGTGACCACGGGGGCAGGTGTGTCAACCTCGCTGAGCAGCAGTAGCAGCTCTATGCTCTGCGTCCGCGTCCCGGCCTTGGTTGCTGAAAGACACTTTGACACTATCCCGCTGATGATCTCTTCGCGGCGGCGTGTGGGGTTGGGCGCGTTCTCGACAAACGCTATGACTGTGGTGATACCGGCCTCCTGCGCAGCCATGTTGGTGTCGAGCACCATTTTCGCCAAGTAGTTTTCGTACATGTTGAATTGACCGGCCTGTTTGTCGGGGTCCAGCTGCTTCAGCTCCTTTGTCAGATCGGTGTATGCCCCCATGCGCACCTTCCAAACCTATGGCATGTGGTAAATACAAAAATAATAACATGCTGGTCAGCAATTTAGTTTCCACTATTTCGGCAGTTGCAGCACTATACACCATAGCAGCAGAAGAAAAGAAAAGCAATCAACTTTGCTGGTGGGTAATAGGCATTTCTTAAGTGTGCCCACGTACCTTGTGTATAAGACGCTGCTCGAGCGGCAGTGCCGAGTAGTCCTCCTCCTCGGCCATTTCTTAGTTTATAGGCAAAAAAAGATTTTGAGGGCGAATCAGCCAAATGAGTGGTGGGATTTCAAAATATGAATAAAACTGGGAATGCGAATGCGAGCAAAACAAAGGTTGAAAAATAAAAATAAATGTAATAAAAATCGAACAAAAATTCGCTACGCCCTCCAAGTCGCGTGATACGAGTGCAAGTGTATGTTGGTTTGCCAAAGTGCGATAAATACAAAAAAAAGTGTTGAAATTTTATAATTAATTTTGAAGTAAAGCACAAAAAAAATTGTTTTTTATTTTCAAGACTAGAGAAATGAAAAGTGGTTTTTGTTTGTTTTTTCTTCTACTCTACTACTAGGTTTTCTATAAAAATTCCACCCAATCAGCGTCGTCATCATTATGTCGGATTAATTCAGCTGGCTCGACTCACAAAACTTGACATATTGAAGAACCGCTTATGCATTTTTTCCATCCAAATTTTCATATTCCGGCCACACTCAAGCGTAACTAATGAGGATTTGAAAGAGAGAAAAACTGTTCAGGGTCAAGCGCAACAATAAAAAACCCGGCGCTGCGGAGAGTAGTAGTTGCGCGTATTGACCACGGGTTTCTAAGAAGTGCTTTGACTCTCACGAATACACATTCAACACCCGGTTGGGCACGCCGACATGACAGAAGAAAAATGGAGGCGTAACACCCATTGACAAATCCCTGTTTTTTGTGCGCTTCTTCCGAGGCTCTCAACATGTGCATTTTTCCTGCACCCCTCTCGTGCATGTGTAAAAAATTTTGCGATTGACAACCAGTTTTCCTGTTCTTTATCTGTTCTGAGCAAGAAGGCGCAATTCCCTTATTCTCTCTTTCCTTTTCACTCTCACTTTGTCACTCACTCACCCCACTCACTCGCCCACCGACATACGTGCAAGGCTTCCTTTTTATTTTGAACCTTGTGTTTTCGGCCCTATAAATTGTTTTATTATTAGGTAAAGTCGCCTCTTTTTATTATCGCTCGAAACAATACACAGATCTCACTTGGGCGTAGCCTTTTCACTTTGTTTACCTGGAACCAACCGACATACAAACACCTTGGTAGCAAGCAGTATATGCAAATAGACAATGGCAAATCGAGGGAGCATGGATGCGCGGCCTAAAACTAGAAACGAAAACGACCAGCCATGGCTTGCTTACGCCGAAGCCAACGGCATGATGCACACATTTGAAAACGTCGGCCGGAGCGCGTCCCTGAGCAATGTGCTCGGCCCCGCGCTTATCCGGAGACAACAGTCATTTCAGGAGCAGCTGGACATCAGGTACCAGCAGCACAGCCAGCAGCAGCAGCGGGCGTGGACAAACAGATATAGCGCCAGCGATGCATCCGGCAACCAGGAGGGCTCGTCATATGAGGCCGACAACGACCTTGATGGAGACGACGACAGCAGCCGGAGAAGCGAAACAAATATGAGCATCAGCACGGGCATGATGAGCCTCAACATGAGCTTAGGTGCGGGCAGCAATAATGGCAGCACCGGAGGAGACCGAGAGCGTGGCAGTTCGCTGAGTCGGCGCAGTGCGTTTCTCAGCGCCATTGACCCGGCAATTCGACGCAAAGTGGAGGCCGCCCAGGTGTATTTTCTTGAGTACTACGTCGACCATCTTACATACATTGCCAACCGGCGGCTACGGCTGGACAGCTTCAAGACGGCCGTACGCAGCGTGCAGGTGTCGGCGCAGGAGGTGCAGCAGTCATGGACCAACCACTGCGTCAACGAGACCAACATATTGCGACGGCGCCGCAACCGCACGCGCGAGCATGAGTTTACCGTACTGGCACAGATTGGCCAGGGTGGGTTTGGTCAAGTGTTTCTTGCGCGCAAGCGCGACACTGGCGAGGTGTGCGCCTTGAAGAAGATGGATAAGCAGCTGCTAGTACGCCTGAATGAAGTACAGCACATTCTGACTGAGCGCGACATTCTGCGCACCTCACGGTCGCCGTGGCTGGTTAAGCTGTTGTACTCGTTCCAAGACCCGAGACACTTGTATCTGGCCATGGAGTTTGTGCCTGGCGGCGACATCCGCACGCTGCTCATTCAGAATGAGCTGTTCCGACACCCGGTGGCCCGATTCTACATTGCAGAGATGATTGTGGCTGTGGCTGCTCTTCACTCATTTGGCTACTTCCACCGCGATCTCAAGCCCGAAAATTTTTTGGTCGACGCCACGGGCCACGTAAAGCTGACTGACTTTGGGCTGTCCCACGGACACTTGAGCCGGCCCACACTGTTGGCCATGCGCAAAAAGCTTGACAAGGTCAAGGACAAGGAGTTTGTCTACCAGTCGTCTGGCGACAAGCGCAGCTTGACCAAGTATGCCGCTGCGCGTCTGGAAGAGCAGTCATCGCGGGCGTATTCGATTGTCGGGTCGCCCGACTACATGGCACCCGAAATTTTGTACACGTCGCTGGCCATAGATCGACACAAGGCGGTAAAGACTGGCGGAATCTGCAACAGCAGCACCAGCAGCAGCGGGCATGTCGATGTTGGTCACGGCGGCGAGGAGCATGGGTCAACAAGTCGATTCAGCGATGGGTCGCACGATCCTTTGGCCGATGCGCATCTTGGCTATGACTTTCGTGTGGACTTTTGGTCTCTCGGCTGCATCATGTACGAGTTCTACTCCAGCTACTCGCCGTTTACCGGACCGACTGCCGACGATGTATGGCGCAATGTTTACCACTGGGAGGAGGTTTTGCAGAGGCCCGACTTTGGCTCTAAGGAAGCTGACAACAACTTGACGCCTGAAGCTTGGGACCTGATTGCGTCGTTCGTGTGCCATCGAGACATCCGGCTGTGCTCATTGTCAGAGATATCAAAGCACTCATATTTCCGCGGCATGGACCTTCTTCACCTGCGCGAAACGCTAATGCCGCCATTTGTGCCCGCACTGCAGTCCGACGCCGACAACACTCACTTTGATAACTTTGACGACCCCACATCGATGGCCGCCTACAATGATGTCAACAACAAGTGGAGGGACATGGGTAATATGACGGCGCAGCAGCAGCCAGCCGCCGAGATTGACCCTGCTGCATTCATCGGCTTCACATACAAGCACAATCGCCAGCATCGGTTCATATGATTGATATCACTAACGCATCATACTTTAAATATTTTTCATCCAATAAATTAATAAGCCAATGCAGCACATTTTGGCTATGCTGGGTGTGTGCTGTGATTAATAAACTATGCGAAAAATGATCAAAGTGCTGGTGAGAAAAAAATGAGATTTAATTTATATTGAGCTTATTTTGGCATTTCAAGTTGCGTCGAAGCGCATATAAAAGAGGCAGCTAACAGAAAGTTGTCTGTTTTCATATTTTTCTACAACTTTTATATTTTCTTTAATATTTTAATAATTTGTAAATTAAATGCAATTTCCATTGTTATAGAGACCAAATAGCAATATTGTAATAAGTATGTTACTTGTATACTAAATATATTATTTATGAAACTACAAAAAGTGTGATGCCAGAATTGGACTGGCATAGGGATGTCAGATGGCGGGCTCTCTGAGCTCCTGCTCATTTTTCCAGGAGTGTTTGTAATGTGAATAGAGCTGGTTATAATATATTAATGAAATGAGACTATGAAAAGAGCTAGGGTTCATTATCCAGAAATCGCAGCGCATATGAAATATCATAATAAATATATTTCATGGGTCTACGCTTTCACGTGACCCAGCTCCATTTCTGATGTCAGTCTCAGCCCGGATCGCTGGCTCTGGATCGCGACTCCCCAAGGGGGTCTCAACAATATAAATAAATAATTATAGATCAAAAAATATGTCCAACTTGGTCCCCGCAAGGGGTCTTATTTGGGGCACGTTTGGTGTTTTCTAATCTTTTTTCATTTAATTCGTTCCAAAATAATATTCAACCTTCATCATCGAATAATATATCCAAACTCATTCCCAGTGTGACACAATTAAACCCGGCCTGTCATCAGTGATTGGATCCATTGATCAATGGATCCAATCACCAGTCAATTCCCTACTCGGACATGCGGGAATTCATACGAGCAATATAAATACTAATGAATACGAACAGCTGAGGCTGCTCATCCTTTAGCTTTCTTTTGGTTCAATCTAATAATACTTTTTATTACAATAGCGCAGATCATGGCCAGATGGCCAGTGAGATAGCTGCTGTACTTAGACTGACTTTTCAACCTGCACCTCATGCTGCTTACTATGGCGTATAAGACGCAAGCCACATGCTCCCCTACCAAATGTGAAGCTCCTCAAGAAAATTTGTCTAAATCTTACAGTATTTGTGTGTAATGCCGACGAGCTTGTATCAATTGATATATCCATATTACCCAGGTTGATGGATATGTGACGGATTTGACAAACTATGACACTGCTAATTAATTTGCTGAGAATTAATGTTCCCATTGATGGATGTAAAAAATATATAGAGTAAATACGTTTATTGCAAAATAATAAAAGTGGAAAAGAGCTTTTAATTTAATTTAAACATAAATTTGAAAATATCTACACATGCAATTTTGCGAAATCTACTTTTTTGCGTCTTGCAAAAAATGGGCATAATATTGTACCTCGGAGGATCTAAAGGCTTTATACTTGAGCTCCTGATTGTAGCTAAGCATTCCATATTATATGATGTGATGAATGGTGCCCCAATGAGCGCTAATATCCATTCTACTGATGCTCGAGTGTACGGCTTTGTTCTTTCAACCTGCTGCTAACTACTGTATACCACCTGGTCAAAATGCACAAAACACCGCTCTGTACTGAAGGTCGCCTCGTAGGCAAAGTGTGCAATCTGGCAAAGCTTTGACTCTGCATTGTCCAATTTAGTTTTAGCCTGAATGCGCTTATCCGAATTGTAAGCACATGCCATATAGCTTCTGGTTGCACTATCAAAAGTGAGAATTACTTTGGCCATCATCTTTTTAAGAACTGCACAACTGCCAAAGTGCTTGCATGTTTGTCGAGCAAATAGGTATGTATCCTTTTGCAATAATGTTAGGGACACGATAATAACACACTACAGGGTTAGATACTCTGTCCAACTAATATCCCCAGGAGTGCTCGTTTTATCTTTGGATGGTGCCTGAGAATTGTACCTAAGCTTTCCACGTCTGTAGTCGCTAATCAAGACGCTCAGTCCATGATTCACGCAACCCTCATCACCCTTAATGTCGAAGTCATTGCCAAAGACCAATGTTCTCTATAGGCCGACGTTAGTTGTACAGTGGCGTTGTCGAACTCGCTTCTCCGACAGACCCTTGCTTTGAAACAGCATTGACGAACTGCAATACAATTGGGTCGGACATCTTGTCACAGACTATGAATTTGATGTTATTACTTCTGAGCACAGGTTCGCCAATAATACTTCCAAACTTCGACTCGTTCCAACCTACAACAAATGTGTTGCTGCAAACTTAAGTAGTTGTGTTTTTAAAGGCCCAATCATCCGAATCGTCCAGGGTTGAGTATTCTATGCCATAGACCATGGTAATGCCAGGATCCTGGCTAGCTGGAACACATGAAATGACAAGGCACAAATTGATAATTGCTTTGTCCTCCTTGAAATTCACCACGGCAACGCGAATAGAAGTGGTCATCACACCGGAGCTTTGCATCACAATGACATAGGATTCAGAGCCAGCAACAGACTGCGACCATTCCATGAAGGCTGGGACTGGTACAACCTCGGAAACATCGGTCATGCAGGTATCGCTAGAGTTGTCGGCGGCATCCAGACAGGATGTTTCAACAGCTGCCGGCTGGGCATCTAGTTGTACAGTCTCATCCTTGAAAGTGGCGGTCTCCTTATCGGCATATTGCGACATCAGGTAATCGGCTGTATCAGCGGTGCCAAGACCTTTGCACTGATGGCGAGCAACTGTCTCCAGTTCGGCCACCTTCGCGGTGAGAGCCTCAACATTAGCAGACATGTTGAAAATCTAGGCATTTTTAGCAGAAAGTCAGGCGTTCTTCGCAACAATTTCAGCGTCCTTCGCGGTAAGTTGCTCGTCCTTTGCTGCAACCTGAGCCCTGAGAGCTGCAATAATAGTATTAATCGGCTTGGTTGGTTGGTTGGCACAATTAGCGCAGTTGCACAGGTCAGAAGAAAAGCCACCAGCGGGCCCATCGTTGTATCATGCGTGTGTTGAGGTAGTCATTTGGGTCGATTAAGTATTGAGAAACAATAAAAGTTAAATTGATGCAAATGTAATTAATTTCAGAAAAGAGACTAAAGGAAAGACAAAATGTATGAAACACAATCAAGTTTAAATACTCGCAGTGCTTAAAAAAATTGAGATCCAGCATACTATTTGCTGATCATGCAATTAATATGACATGTATCAAGCAGATGTAAAATAAATAAATAAATCTATGTCTAAGGTGTAGATGAGCACATATCGACTGGAGGGTCAGAAGAACCCCAAGTGGTGATAGAAATAAAAGTAACATAAAACATGGCAAATACGCCAACCACAATGAGCACCCAGTCCTTAACCCTGACCCACCGTGACTCAGCGACGGCTTTTAAATGCATACTGGCTGGATAAATAAAACTCAGAGGCACCAAACAAAACGAGCCCACGAGCGACACGACGTTATCCAGCTGATCCGCGCCAAAGATAGCAATCAGCGCTATAAACAAGGCCAACCCCGTGCGGAACGTGTTCTTCCACCACTTGACACTCCCGTGATCCCTTCCAGACCGCGTAAACATCATTGCCTCCATTATTTTGGCAGCGGGGAATAGCTGCAGGGGCATGGAAAAAAGAATGGCAATAGAATAAAGCAGCTGCACGACCATCGTCCACGCAGATGAATTGGGGAGGTTAAGCAGAACAACGGCTTCGACCGACTCGCCAAAGGTTAGATAGGACAGCGAGCCCACCATGAGAAACAGGCCAAGGCAGAACATGATGGCTGGTGTAAGCACGCGCGGGAAATCGCGTTTCTCCTTGAGGCTCTCAATGATCGGAATCACCAGGGTGACGCCCTCGAAGGAGTAAACGGCAGTGCCCACGAGCAGCGGGAACCTCGCCGGGTTGTAGTTGACAATGGGCGCTGGGCCATTGGCAGCAATGGACCATAGGTCGAAGCCCACCAAGTAGCCGAGACTAAGGATAATGAGCAAGTTGGCCATGAGGGCGACTGGAGCAAAGTACCTGATTTGGCGAATCCACGCCAGTGGGATAAACACAAGCATCTGGATAAGGATCCAAAACTCTGTCGACAGCGGAAAGCGGCACCCGCTGAGCGTATCAAAGACGTTGCGCCAGTTTTGGGCCACAAAAATAGCGTATGCGCAGCAACCGCCAATCTGCGCCATGACGATGGACGTGGTCACGGCGTACTGCATCCACCGTCCATACAGCCGCAGGCCAATGTCGCTGTAGCTGCCGCCGCCAACCTTTAGGTATACGTCGGCGAGCAGCAAAATACAATGCCAGGCGTACCACGCGACGGCAAACATTAGAAGACAGGATGTCAGCAGCCCGCCGTTATAGAATGCCCGCGGGAGCACCAACACGCCGGTCCCGACAAAGGCCTTTATAACCAGGAAGAAAGCCTTACGGTTCGACGATTTTGCATTGAGGCTGCTTGATACGCGGCGCAGGGGCGTGCGCTCGGTAGGAGCCGGGCCTGCCTCCTGAATGATGTCTGGCTCGTCTTCGGGCACACCGCGCATGTAGTCTAAATACTCCTCGTCGTCGTCGCTCAGGTAGTTGCCGCCGGCAAAGTGGCCGTAGAGCGCAATAAAGTCAACAAACGTTTCGGCAAGAATGCCCGGTGACGCTCGGCCCAGGCGCTCGGCGCGCTCGCGAACAAACTGACGGCGGAAGCCGCCAGGCACGTTAATCTGGTTGGGCCGGTAAGCCAGATTCCAATCGGAATCAGAGTCCCAGCCCGAGAATGATTGGCGGCGGACTACGTGCTGGGCACCCGAGTCCTGGCGATGGTGTGCGCCATGCGAGGCAAGGTCGCCTCTGACAGACAGGGCGGCAGACTCGTTGTTGCCCTGCCAGCGGTAGATCTGGTACGTCATGTCTCCTGACGGCAGCTGGAACGGGTCAACAACCTGGCTAGCCCCCGACTGTCGCCGCTGCATAGTATTGCCACCCATCAGCAACCCCGCCTCGTCGTCCTCGTCCTCGTTTGTGTCTCCAATGTACCCACCATCGTCATTCACGGTATATGTGCCACTCTGCCGGGTGACAAGGTGTCGCTTGAGCCTCCGCGCCACCTCGGCCCTCTCCAACGCCTGCTCTCCGGGCGACGTCGACATTGAAGCAGCATCAGTGCTGCATTCGCCGGCCGCAAAGACGCGCTGGTGCTGCTGCAGTTGCTTCTGGCGAGCGAAAAACGAGTGTGCGGCCGGCGACGTTGACAGCTGTGAAAGGTCGCTGGGCTGCGACAGGAGACTGGTTGCCCGCGCAAAGCTACTGGCTTTGCCTCGCCTGGCGTCGAGCCCCACTGCGTTTGGACCGTGTCCGTAGGAGGAGTGTCGCTGTGGAGATATAGCCATGGGCGATGCCTTTGTTCGCCGGGCGTTCAGTGGGAGCTTTTGCGAGAACGGTGCTTCTGTCGGAATGGCATTGTCGGCCATGGCTGCAAAAGGGGAAGGCGCAAGGCGTGGCCGAACCGAGTGTGAGTGCGTATGTGTGTCTTCTAAGTGATGGCCAGTTGGTGGTTAAGCGCCAAAAGGACAGTGGGAGTGTATCTGTATTTGTATTTGTATGCGGTTTATGGATATACTTGTAACAGAGTGGAAGGGAAGTAGAAAAGGAGCTTTTTCTGAATTCAAGTGCAGTTGGGTTGGCGTCACGTTCAGCAAATGGATTTTGCGGCCCAAAAAATAACTGCGCGAGTAAAGTCCGAAAAAAAACACGCGGATGCATAAAGCTCATATGGAAACGGAGGGGAGGCACCTGATCAAGAAGAAAGAGAAATTTAAATTCGAACTTGCAAGCCAATTGAAATAGAATCTTAGCCAATCGCAGACGAAAGCCAGATGCGCCTGAGATTAAATCAAACCGCTTGAGCTTTCGGTTCATCGCAGTTCATCTTTATCGGCTCCAAATCATATGTGGTTTTTTCAGATGGGCGTGAGGAATAGAGAGTGAAAGCACCCATCTCGCCTATCCGCTCCGTCAGCATGGAAATGCCCATATTTTTTACCCATTTCCATGCATGTTCAAGTTGCTTAAGCACTATGCATGTATTATTTTCCCTTATCTTCAAAAGATATAAAAACCTGTTTGCAAATTACAATTGTCTCACCATTAGCAGTTTGAAATCCGAATTGAATAAAATTACACGCAGTGCATTGATTTTCCTGACCAATACTCGCTTTATTCATTTTGCGCAGCACATATAGTTTAGAAAAGGCCAAGTGGCATTAGTGTGTGGTAGAAAATATTGACCTGCTGGCCATTAACTACGGCAGTGCTGACTTCGTTTTCCATCATTAGTTCCCTTTTTATTTGCTAACACCATTACTATTTTCATTATTGCCGGAAATTCTCAAGCCGGTGGTTATCAAAGTAGGGATGTACGCTCCTCTTATCTTTGTTCCCAGGGGCTGAGTACTGTTTTATTTCCTCCATTTTCTGTTTCCGCCAGTGGTCACGCTTCCCTTCCCTCACACCTTGTGTGCGCTTTTATATTTATTGGACGAATGGCATGCACGAACCTTGGCACATGAACAACCAAAATCGGGTTTAGGCAAAATAAAAATAACGGCGCTTGGTGTGTGCGGGGGGAGGGCGCGGCACAAAACTTAATGTCATTTTTTGCATTTCTTTGTTTATTTGCCACTACGTTCGAGAATTCAAGCTCTAGCCAAAAAAAGCGCGAGTGCAAGAATAAAATCACTTGTCTGTGTAAAGTCATCTCTTTCTTTCTTTTCAATCACCTCTCACTTTTCTCACCTTTTCCACTTTTATTTCTTATTCGAACTCGCATTTCACGCACAACCTGTACTTTATACATTCATCCGCAACCTTTTTTCCACAGCTCCACCCCTCAACAACAGCATCAGCAACATGGACACTGAGAGTCTTTATTGGGACCAGTACGACACCGACACCGACTATATGCCACAGGCCACAGTGCCTATTCAAGAAGTTTACTACGCACGCCCATCTCTACAACAATACAGGCAACCGCCAGAGCACTACTCGTCAGACCACACGTCATCGCGGGGCAGTTACTGGTCGAAATACCTTGGCACGCAGTTTGCCAGCGACCAATGTACGCCAACAAAGGCTGGGTCGGACACACCACGGATGCACAGCACCATGGATATCCGCCGGCTTTTGGTCATGCCTGAAAAACTGGCATCGTTGCACTTGAGTTCGGAAGACGGGCTTGTCGCTGCCACGAAGGAACAAGGTGCTCGTTTGGAGACTGGCCAAAGAAAACTGGTCGACGGATATCAGTTGGTCGACGCCGTAGAGGGTGCTGGAAGGGGGATTTTCCGGGCAATTGATTCGCCGTCATCAGATTCCGTTTCTGGCCAGTGCGCTAAAGAGGAGGCGGCCTCTTCTGGCATATCCGTTGGCATGGTAATCAACGGCAACATTAGCAACAGCGGCGGCAGCGGCGGCGGTGGCGTAAATCCGATGGCCCTGATCACCCGTCTCAACTTTTTGAAAGACCAAATGGAGCAAGATGAGCGACTAGTTTTAAATTATACTGTGTAATTGTATCATCAAAAAACAACTAATTTTTCTTTTCATGTTTAATCCATCAACAGATGAATCCGACTGCCATGTTTTTGCTTGGCGTTATTTTTGAGGGATTATTTTTGTGGCAGAGCGAAAATTTTATTTTTGTAAAAAGGAAAAATTTTGAATGGAATAGAATGGTCAAAAGAAAAAATGTAAATGAAGAAAAACAAAGAAGCGGAAATACAAGTCACAAGATTAAAAAATTTTATGAATGAAAAAAGAGGCGAATAATGCGAATAATTTTTTGTTTGCAATTGTTTGCTTTCTTTTTTTGATTAGGCTCGAGTGAACAGGGGGGTGACTCAGACCGGCCCACTGGAAACAACGACCTCTGATACACAGTCACTGACATCCATTGAAATTATATTCTCAATGGATGCTGCTCTCGGTCTATACTCCTTGTGCAGCCTCTCGCATTCGCGCTGCAGTTCCTCACGATAAGTAACCTGATGCAGGCTCTGGTTAAGGTAATGCGGCATCATATCACCTCTGTTGCTGCTGCTGCTAGCTACCATATTGTTTCTCTCGTTACCCAATGCCTGGCGCTTAGACGACAGCGAAATCTCGGCTGTAGCCACTGTAGCCAGCGAGTCCAAGAGCGACTCGTGCGGCAGCTGGTGCGAGTAGTACCGTCTTTTATTATGGTGCGATTCATAGTGCGAGGTCATGGGCGGGCTGAGCTCGGCGGCGCGCATCAGCGACTCGAGCCCAAGCATGCGTGGGAAGCGCACTTCGCGCACACTGGAGTAGTCAGCGTGCATACCATGTGAGCTGTTAGCTTTGAAAGGTGTAGACGGGATCGATGGCGTCGAGGCATATGACAGGACGTTGCTCCATGGTGTGCAATTTGAGCTCGTCTGCCTGCTGTCGCCGCTGAAATTGTCGCTCTCCATAGTGTTGCCGCTATGGAATGTAGATTGCATGCGGTTGGAGAGGTTCAACTCTTGGTTCTCGGCGTGTAATGGCAGCGATGAGCTGCGGCACGATGCATCGGCACTCAGAGGTGTCTTGTGCACAGTTTTTTCTGTCGGGCTGGTGTTATTTGTAGCTCTGCGTCTGCGGCGCTTAATAACTGCCCGCTTCATAGAAGGAGGACGCGAAATTCCGTGCAGCTTCCAATATAAGCCGCACGAGTTGCAGACAACATTGCTGTTCACGTCGCGGCGCCAGAGAGGAGTCGAGTCGACACCACAGTTGAAGCACACGGTGCCGCTCGGTTTGCTGGCCGCCACTGTGCCTATGCTGGTCGTAGGAACGCTGCTGCTGCTGCTGACAGTGTTTTTGCTGCCATTGGATTGGCTGGAGCGGGACTCATTTTGTAACCTTCTTGGTGCCGACGATGACTGGAAGTGCTGGAAAGGCTGTGGGGGTGATGCTGCGGCCAATTTAGCTGCGGTATTGTGTGTTGATTGGATTGGCACAGGCAGGGTTGCGCTGCGTGGGCCTTCGCTGTGTCTACTTACAGAGAACGCGGCCGCGCCGAGGCTTTTTGTGAGGTCAGCAAAACTGGGAATACTCTGCGACATGTTTTTTGTTTTGTTGGATTGATAATGCTTCTGCTGCTGCTGCTGATATGTGGATTGGAAATTGTTGCTAGGAAGGGATAGATGGATGCCAAGAAATAAAAAGAATAGAGAAGAAGATTGAAGAAGTGTTGTTTTTTATATTTCGCGATGCGTCCTTTTTTTGGTGTCCTTGATGTTTGGTATGCCGATGTTTGCAGCAGAAAAAAAGATTTTGGAAGTGGTTGTTTGTCCCTTTTCAGGTCGATGATGTTCTGGCTAGATTAATGGCGTGATGGAACAAATCCTTTCACAAATACCGAGCGAGTGTATAATAATGATAACAGGCAAGAATATAGAAGCGAACGGTTTTCTGGTGGGTAAAGAGCTGTGGTCTTTCAACACAAAAATAAAATAAAAATGTATTGTGTTGTGTTGTGCGCAACAAGATAAGATTAATAATGAAAACCCGTTTGTTTTGGTTGGCTGTTTGGATATAAGATAAATAATTAAATGTAAAGGTGAGCAGTAATAGGCTCGTTGATAAATGGATGAGTAAATGGGCTAATAGAATGGTTGACTAGTTGGACAGAGAGGCAAAGAAAAAAGTGGGAATACAATATTTGGGAGGAGGATTCAGCTTAGCTTATATACAAAAAATGGCTGCCAGAACAAAAGCGAAATTGGTCAGTAAAAGTAAGGGCGGGCGAGTGCAAAAGAGAGGGGGGTGCAATACAAGGGGGGGATGGTTGGTAAAAAAGGTGCATACAAGAGGGATGGGATTTTTTCTTTTCGAGTGTAGATAAAAAGGGCCTATTTTATTTTTTCCTTTACTTCGGGCGCTCATTCTGCATGCATTTTTCTTCTATTATATTGGCTGTCGCTCGACAATGAAAGAAGTACGAGACAAGACAAGACAAGGGCCCGCGATTTACAACCAAAATATATATCCACTGAAATAGTTTGTTAGACAAAATTCGGAACAAAATGATTGCATGGTTTCTTGTATTTTCTCCGAATTGATATGCAGAAAAATACAGGAATGAGACTGATAAAAATAAAAAATTATAGGGTGCAAGGTGCATAATAAGAAAAATTAAGCACCTATTGTTTTCTTTTTTTGTTGGCTGGTTGGTTGTTCGCTTAAAGATTAGTTAGAGCAAAAAAAGAAGGCGGAAGTAGATGCTTGACATATTTTTTCTTTGGCTTGACTGCCTAATTGAATAAATCCAAAGGTCCCTAAACTGCAACCTGTAACAGAAAAATTGTATAGGCAATTTTCAAATGACTGAGCAAAAGGCGGAGAGGGGTGAGGAGAGGGAGTAGTTTTTTTAACTTCAAACACCCCCCTCTATTCTCTCGTCCTTCACTAATTCAGTCAGCTTTTCGACCGAATATTCATACGGAATGAACAAATGAACCTGAAATCATAGGATGACACACGAGCACATATGTCGCAGTCATACATAATGCGGAAGCAGCTCATGCTTGGAAATAAATTTAACAGCACTACATGCCACTTTTTCCTTCCTCACCTCTGCCAGTGCGCGTGTCACGCTACACCCGCCGCAAAGGCTAAGACTTTCTTTATACATGTCGCAATCAGCGCATGTTCGTTTTAGGTACCTATATATATTTAAAAAGCAAATAAATTCAAGCGTGCAATCAACGCTACTTTTTTTGTCTGCTGAGGCGGATAAGGCATGAAGTCATCATTATATCCCTCGAATTTTTTTTACATTTTTAAACGCCAGGGAAAGGTAAAAACCACTTTTAATCAGCAACAATTAGTTTTTTTACCTGTCATTGGGGGGGGGCGTAATAGTATGAAAGATAATTCATCCGTCTGCCCACCTCAATGACAAGTTAATCAGTCACTCATGTCGCGCAATCGTGTCAAAACATTCTGATCGTGTATCGATTTTACCTTTTTTATCTATCTGCCACAATAAAACCACTTACCAAGAACGGGATTAACCAAAAAAAAATTTCACTAGACAATTTGCAGCCGTGACGAAGAAAATGTAAGGGTACAAAGAAAAAAGAAAAGAAAAAAGAAAAAAATTACTCGGAACAAGTGAATCTCATCTGACTTCTATTTTTTTTTTGCTTAATCGACAATATATAAAAAATTTTATAGGCGTACAGTCAGACACATATGCTGCTCCGAGATGGATGACTGGGGATGATTGCCCAAATGATTTCAGCTGTCGATACAAAGCAGCAGCAATAAAAAAAAACAAATCGACCATTTTTTTACACACGTTTTTCTTCTTTTTGTCGGAAATAAAAAGCCCCGTGTTGTGGATATGTGTGTATTTGCTTTTGTATGTGGCGGACAAAAGATATAGAGGAAAAATAAAAATAAAAATAAAAATAATTTGTGCCAATTTTTTCTTTTCAAAGCGAATGACTGCGAACAGCGGGAATTCTATTAAAGAAAAAATTGCACCACCATTCTTCGATATCACGCGAACGTGCAACGCTCCACTGGCCATCAATAATTTCGCTTGGTTGTTGATCGGAACGGAGACAATAGAAAGTATATGTTCGTTATTTCATAGCATCAAGCGGCTGCAGTCAGCATCCTTCAAATATCGAGATATTTCTTGTACCAAATGTCGTCAAAAAGTAAACTCCATGCGCAACTTGTGGTCATAGCCATGGCCATGGCCACAGTCAGCCGCACGTTGCCAAATATTCCTACATTTTTCTTTTCCATTCAATGCCCAAAGTCAGCGCCCTTGTTTTTTATTACTCCTCGCAGGTGTTTAATAATAGAAAAATCGAATAATGGCTTGTATTACAGAGTAAACCAGAAGCAGCAACAAGTAGGTTGTTGACTGCAAGCCAAAAAATAAATTATTTAAAAATAAAAAGTTAACGAGCAAAATGAACAAAAAAATCGTAAAAAATAGGTGATATCAAAAGACTTTACTTCAGTTGAGTGTGCTCAGCATGGCCTTTGACTTGGCCAAAAGCTGCTCGAGCCGCTGGCACTCTAGCTGCAGCTTCTCCTTGTGCACGCCACCCGACTGCTGCATCGCAGGATCTTCTGCTGCCATTACTTCCGTGGAATTTTCAGCAAACGAGAATTCTGCTGCAGCGACGCTCGCCAGCGACACCAGCATGTCCAGCCCACTGCACGGCGCATGCTTTGTGGTCTGGCTCGGATCCGCCTGGGCCAATGGGCTGAGCTCAGCTGCCTTCATCAAAAACTCGAGTCCGCCCATCGATGAATCAGCAACAGCCCCGGCATCCGAGCTGACAGTCGCTGGAGCCCGAGTCTCCTCGCTGACATCCACAGTGGCTGGCTTTGAGAGCACCGGCGGACTGCCCACAGCCTCTGCAGCGGAGGAGCCCTGCTGACGGTGGTGCGCAACAGTGCGGTTACGGCGCTTCACCGCTGCGCGCTTCATCGACACCGGACGAGCCTTGCCGTGAAGCTTATAGAACAAGCCGCAGCTGTTGCAAATAATGTTGTCCTCAGGGTCGCGGCGCCACAGGGGGGTCTGCTCGGCGCAGCAGTTGAAGCACTTGGGCGTCATCCCCAGGCTTATCAGTTGCTTGGGAGTGATGCGCCGCTTCTGCGCTGCCCGCACATCGACCTGCTGCAGTTGTGCCGGGTGGCAGTTGGCTGGCCTAGGTATCTGCTCGACATCGTCCATCTCCTCCACTGTCGGATTTGCCGCTTGAAGCGGGTCCTTCTTGGTTGCTACCGTGTTCATCGCTCGCCGCTTTATCTTGGTCAGCGGGTGCATGACGTTGTAGGTTTTGAGGTACAAACCGCACCTGTTGCACAAGTGTGATCCCGATGCCGGGTCTCGTCGCCAAAGCGGCGTGCTCGTGGTCCTGCAGTTCATGCAGCTGATTTCCTTGCTGGAACTGGCAGTGGTAGTGTGCAAAGCAGCTGACGCGCAGTCGTCAGTGGTGGGTACGGGGGTGGGCGGGGATGTGAGTGAGCATATTCTTGAACTTGGTGTGGTCATGTTATCTGATGTGTCGGATGAGATTAGATTGCAAATATTATTTTGGCGATGTTCAAGCATTAAAGGCTGCTCGCACAACGTTCCAGTCTCAACAGCTGCCTCGAAAGCGGCCACTGGGACTAGTGATGGTCCATCAAGCAGCGCCGAAATGGATAGCAATGGGTTTTGGCGCGAGCTGTTGGTATTGTGGTAGTGCATGATTGGGTTTTTTTATATAAAGTCTGTGTGCGAGGAAGTGGTCGTGAGCAAGTAGAAAGCCGATGAGAAGGTTGAATAGAGGAAAGAAAATAACTGGTTTGGAGGTGATAAATACGAAGCAAAAAGATATCTGATTGAAGAGTGGATTGAAAATATATTGTGTGAAGGCTTGATAGCTGCAAAAACAAGAGAGCAGAAGCAAAAAAGAAAAAGCTGGTCGGTTTGATGAGTCCTCAACATGCGCGAGGGCCATCAGATAAAAGGAGAACTCTCGGAATCTCCAAATCCCAACCCAGTTGCTTATTTCTCTCTCTTTTTTCTTCTTCTTTCTCCCCACCCCCATACACGTTCGCTCGTGCCTAGGTAAAGTGCTGCAAGCACCTCTCTTGTGTACTTGCTTTTTTACGTCCTATCGTCCCCCTATTCCCAACTCTTAAAAAAAGAATATTCTGACAAGGTTCATCAGCAGTAGACGCTGATTCGTTCTCGGACCTTCTGCACTTTGTAAATGGAAATTCCGAACATAAAAAAATTGCTACTTAAATATGACAGAGATTGCGTGATGTGTGATCTGCTCAATCGGTTTTATCTTTTATCTGTGTTTCCAGATACCCGGAAAGAAATTAGTGAGACCTAATTTCGGGTAATGGAATTGCCGAGTGAGTTTTTGCTGGCTTCTACAAACCATGCTCAAAATAAGCCAAGAACAATACTCAAATTAATTTTTTTAAATCAACAATAAAAAAAGCGCACGATATCTGATCAATTATAAATTTTTTTTACAAGTTTCATCCTTCCATTACTCGCGGCTGATATCACGGCCAAAGAAGTAACGCTTGACCCAGTCAGACGCCACTAGCGTGGAATTGCGCAGCGAAAACAGCTCGCTCAAGTACGCCGACTTCCAGAACCAGAATGTCGCAATGCCACCGGCAGTAATATTGCGGTTAAAGAATGGAAGATCAGCAATTGCCTTCTCCGAGCCAATATATGCCAGCGATCCCTGCGAAGAGTACTTGAACGGACGGCTCTTCTCAATCAGGGCAAACATATCGGCAT
Source organism: Kickxella alabastrina (assembly GCF_025024165.1). Lineage (NCBI taxonomy): Eukaryota > Fungi > Kickxellomycota > Kickxellomycetes > Kickxellales > Kickxellaceae > Kickxella > Kickxella alabastrina. The sequence goes on from NW_026251472.1 coordinate 1,614,709, forward strand.
CGGGGTCCTCAGCGTGCTTCTTGGACAGCTTGTTGAGGTTACGCGAGAGCCACTTGCCCTGCTGAGCAGCCACCTGCGCCAGAGGCGCATATCCAGAGAGAGCGCAGTCGCCCAGTGCCCAGACATCCTTGGCGCCCTTGACACGCATGTACTCGTCAACAAGGAGGCCGCGGCCGTTGGTCTGGGCGGCGCTGAACTGCTCGCGGATCTTGTTGACCACGGGCTGCGACTTGATGCCGGTGGCCCAGACAAGCAGGCCGTAGGGAATTTCGGAGCGCGTGCCGTCGGGGTTCTGCACAATAAACGACTTGTCCTTGACCTCCTTGACCATTGTGCGCGTCAAAATGGTGATCTTGTTATCCGAGAACGTCGATTGCGTGTAGTCAATCAACTTCTTGTCAAAGGCGGGTAGCACATTGGGCAAGGCCTCGACAAGCGTGATTCGGACGCGGTCGGCCAGCCCAGGGTACCACTGGGCCAGATCGTCCTCGAGGAAGTCGTGCAGCTCGCCGGCATACTCGATGCCCGTGGGGCCGCCACCAACAACCACCATGTGCAGGAGGCGGTCGCGCTCGGCCTCGCTGATATGGTCAAAGGACGCCTGCTCAACGCAGTCAATCAGTCTGCGGCGAATCTTGCGCGCGTCGCCCATCTCCTTAAGGAAGCATGCGTTCTCCTCGACGCCCGGCGTGCCAAAAGTATTAACGGTACCTCCGACGCCAACCACCAGGTAGTCGTAGTTAATGGTGATCTTCTCTGTCTGACTCTCACTGTTCTTGCGCCGCTCCAGTACGAGCTCCTTCTTCTCAGCATCAATATCCGTGCACTCGGCCTCGTAGAACTTGACCTCGCGGTTCTTGTGGCGCATCAGCAGGCGCACAGGCTCCATAATCGACCGGTTCTCAATCGTACCCACGGTGCAGCTGGGCAGCAGGGGCGTGAACAAAAAGTAGTTGCGCGGGGACACCACCACCACGTTGAAATTCTCCGTGTCCAGGTTCTTCAGAATAGTCGTCGAGCCCCAGCCTGTGCCCAAAAGCACCATTGTCTTCTTGCTCGGGTCGAACGGCTGCTGCTCAACCGGGTTGCGGTTGCGGTACATTAGCCATCCCGTGTATGAGATGGTGCCGAGCGCTGTGCCGTAGATTATGCGCTTGAGTATGCGCAGTCGAGGGGTGCGCGGCTGCTGCTTGGCGGTCTCGTTGAGAGTGGACATGGCCATGCGCTGTGCAGCGGTGCTGATGGCTGCGCGGCTGAGTCGGAAGCTCGCTTTTGATGCCGAAAACATGGTTAAAAGAAAAGAATGTTATGCGTTTATCTTCTGTGAGTTAAATTGTATGTGTAAGTGTGCAGGTGTGAGCGTGCGACTGGTTCTATACGAGATAATAAAGTAGCTATTAAAATATACACAAGGGTCGTTCGAAAAACAAGATAAAAAATAAATTGAATGATTATATAGCTCGAAGAGAGAGATGAAAAAATATAGAATCGCAGTGATAAGGGTAAAATTTTAAGGAGGAAGAACGGTATCGGACGGGGCAGCACGATGACAGTATATATAAGTGCAGCGCCATGCTGGGCGGACAAAAACCAGCCAGTATCATCGCTCGAATGTGTCATTGATCGCAGCAAGCATTTTTATTTTTTGTTATTTTTTGTACTCCTTCACAACGCATAATCCGCCACTTGTTTTTTTTGTTAGCGTTCTGGGCGTTGGGGGAAAGTAAAAGATATAAATGTGATTCACCGAGCTCGCTGGTTGGTCGAGTAAAAGTCCGAATTGCCTAATTTATCGCTTACCCAACATTCTATTCTGGCAAAAATTTTGCAGCAAATCCCAACCTCGCTTTTACGCTTCTTTTTTTGCAAATACTCGATTTCAGCTTTAGAGATAGTGGCTGGGGAGGTGTTTTGCTGCTCTGTTTTTGGTACGAGTAGTGCTGGTAGTTCCTTTAACTGTGGCATTGAGCAGACGAATCCAATTCAAATGTGATACCCGGGGTCGGGGTATTTTCTAGCACTGGTGACTGAAGGAAATGCATGGGTTTATTTGTGAAAGGCTACACAATCACATGCAATCTCATCTACTGAACATCTGCGCCAACAAAATAAAAAAGTCAACGCCATACATGAAAAAGGTGAACAATAATATAATTTTTTTGTAGAGAGCTGCTGCCTCTCACGCACACACATACCTCAAATATCTGCGCGATCGCCACTCATTCCCTCCCACACACATGCACTCCACCCGTTAGTTGCCGGAATCTTGGACGGATAAAGAAAAAAGAAGGCAGGATGCTTATTCCGGCATTAAATTACCCAATGAGATCGTTGCGATCAATCGGGCATGGCTGTGCTTGTTTATATTGATGATTGTTTATTACTGCAAAAGCGGAGAGTTGCAGCGGGGTAAAAAAACGAGGAACCATGATATCAAATGTCACAATAACACGGCCGTGGGCCCGCCATGCGATAAACCAAATGAGGACTGGTCGTTTTTACCAGGCGCAAATCACTTGACTATTTTGGTGCTCTATGTAGTGAATAAAAATAACATTTTTTAAATCAAATTTGGAGTTGTAGAAAATAAGTGACTCAAACTACATTATTCCATTAAAAAAGTGTAAAAGGTGTAGTGTTTTTTTAGCGGCACTTGAGCTTTGTCACATGATTATTATCATCCAAGTAGATTGACAAACGGTAGTGCTTCTTGTTTTCCATACCGTCGTCCATGTCATCGGGACGAATTAGGCGGTATGGTGTAGGAAGATTTTCTTCGCGATAGAGTCGCGTCCTGGTGATTTTTTTCTTCGCGCGTATTCAGCACACCGTTTTTGTGTATGTACTTGTTCATCAGCTGAGGTGCCCAGTAAAATCACCGGCATTCATCGTGGTATATCTGGACAGCAGTGTACCTGCTGTAGACGAGACCCAGGACGGCTACGCAGATGGATAGTTTAAAAAGCATATTAGATAGAATACAAAATAAATAAAGTGTTTTTTTACAGCGTTGAAGTTGAAAAATGAAAATCAAAGAAACATATGCAAGTTGAGGGCTCCACATATATATATACAAATATTTTTGGATAATGAGTAGCAGCTGGACATGCAAGCTAATTTTAGCACTTTTTGTTTGCTACCGCTGGTGCTGCTGCTGCTGCTGCTGCTGCTGCTGCTACAAGTGCTCAAGTTCTTAAGAAAAAATGGTGCATTTGTGCACACATACCCCGCACATTCAATGGTCCCATTTTTTCAACCGCTCAGTGCTTGAATCAAAGGGATGCTTCTGGATACCCCAATTAGAATTGCACCTAAATTAAAGCACTCATCGGTTCGAGAAGGAAACGTTGACATGCATCTAAAGTCCCTGTGGTCCGTGGCGCATGTGCCATCCTACTCACTGTTGATTAAATATCGAATTAATTTAATCTCGATCCACACATCTCTCCCCACACCTCAAATACATATCCTGAGTTTGATCTGTGATGCGCGCTGCTCCTGACGTGTGCATCCATTTCTGCGGTTTGGCTTTCTCATGTTCAACCTGCATTATTGAATTTCCATATTTATATTTTTTTGCATTTGTCAGGACAATTTCACTATATATATATATATTTTTTTTTTTTAGCAGTTTGAACACTTTTTTTTACTTTCGCCCTTAAATGTCGAACCCACGGCGACGCGTTGGTGTTGTTCCCAGCGAGGAGCTTACAGGGAGCGGCACGTTCAGAACCCAAATGCGCAACTTCGACAGCCCAATCGACGCGCAGCTTCGGCTGATAGACTCGGGCAAAGCTTTGGAGCGAGCACGCGGCATCCAGCTTTTGGCCGACCTCCTGGACGAGGACTGGCGGGCAAAGGGCGGCGCAATGGCAAGCACGCTGGCGCAGTCGACATGGGAGCAGGTCATCACATGTACAGCAGGCATACTGATCAAAGAGGCGCAGGTCTTCATTAACCGGCATGCGGAGGAGTGGCCGGGCCAAATGTCGGCAGCTGGCGATCGGCTGAGCAGCCGGATCCAAACGCAGTACTCGGTGCACGTGCGGCATATCTGGGTCGCCGCCATGCCCTTTCTGTCGGTGAAGCTGGCGCGGTCCCTGACAAAGCACATCACAGAGTCGCTGCTCGCAGACCCCTGCCTGGCGCATGTCGTCGGGCTGGACTACGCCAAGGTGCTGCGTGCCTGGGCGGCCCACGATCGCCACGTGCTGGCGTGTAAGGAGGTGCGTGCCGAGGCCGCGGTCAGCCTGTGTATCCGGAGCCTGTCGCGGTTTGGCAGCGGCGCCATGGCCGACACGCAGGCGTCGACGGAGTCGGCCGTGGCTGCCCAGGGCGTGATGCCTGGCGACGCTGAGTATGCCGCCGTGATGCTGGCGGTTGTCGCCGCGGCGACGCCCGCGCGCATGGAAAAGCTCGCAGACAGCGTGCTTGGGTTTTGCGCCGAGTATTGCCGCCACCACACGCGCGAAAACCCCTGCTTCGCGGCCATCATTGACTCGGCCACCTCGGTGGTCCTGGCGACCGTCGACGCGCTGGCCAGCGACGACGCCAGTAACAATGGCGGCGAGCGGATCTGTGCCATTCTGGCATGCTGCCTGCAGCTGTGGACTACGCGCTCGGCACACCTCAAGCGCTCGCTCTTGCAGGCGATCCGCATCCTGACCCGCGTCATGGCCACGGTGGACGAGGGGCGCGGCGGCGAATCCGAGGCGCGGCCGCTTCTTGAGCTGGCGCTTAAGCAGCTGACAACCGGCGCGTGGGACAAGGCCGGGTTTATGCGTCTGCCGCGCAGCCTGCTGGGCATTTGGCCCATGGTGCATAGCGGCCCCGAGGGCGCAGCCTCGTGCGATCCGCGCCAGCCGCTGCAGAAGTTTGGCGCGGTGCTTTCGATCGTCGACCCGCTGCAGCTGGCGTTCTTCGACACCGTCGGGTTTCTTGTTGCGCACCTGGCAGCCATGCACTCCAGGCCATCCGGCGACGCGGTCACGGCTGCGGCCACAGCAACGGCGCACCACCGCAAGAAGCGCACGCGCACTGCGCCAACAGCGCTTGCTCGGATGCTGGCGGCCATGTGGTCCGAGGGCTCGCCGGCCAACTCTCGCGGCGCCGCCCAGCTGGTCTGGTACGTGTTTGCGGTCTACGCCGACAAGCTGGGTCCACTCAGGTGCTCCGAGGCGCTGCAGGACATCAGCCAGCTTGTGCAGGACAGCGACCTGAGCCAGCGCGCGGATCTCGCCGAATGGGCGCTGGGGACCATCCGCCTTCTGCAGCGACGGGGCGCAGCGGGCGCAGTGCCGAGCGAGGGCGGCGCGGCGCCCTGCGATCCTCTCTGGCAGCATGCCATTGCCGGCGTCGAGTCTGCGCTGGCAGGCGCCCCCGGGCTGGTATTCGACATGCTGCACCGCTGCCAGGCGCCGGCGCCCAAAGTGCACCAGCTGTGTCGCCAGGCAGCTGCCGCGCTTGAGGCCGGCCCGCCGAGCGCATACGACAGCCCCGATGCGCTGCAGCTGGCGCTTCTGCTCACCCAGTACATGTGCTCGGACGAGAGCCGCTCGCCAGACGGCTGCATGGCCGGGGTGTGCTTCCGCGCGGCAGCCCAGCTCTGCCAGAACGCTGCCAAGCAGCGGTGGCCGCACCACTTGTTTGCGGCCGTGCTGAGCCGCGCGCTCGGGCTTTCGCAGCTGCCCGGGCCGGCCCACATGCGCGCCGGCGTGCCCGCGGCCAGCTGGATCCCGGAGCTGCGTGTCTCCCGAGCGCTGCAGACGCTGGACGCATACATTGATGATACGCGCGTGTGCCAGCACATTCTGCGCAGCCACTGCAGTGCCAGCCGGCCGCCGCCCGAGCCGCCGTCCGAGCCGCCGTCCGAGCCGCGCGCGCCCGAGCTATCGGCGCTCTCGCCAGCCCAGTGGTATCTGGTTGGGCAGAGGCTGCTGAAATGCATCGAGCAGTGCACCGAGAACGAGTACGCGCCGGTCTCTCGCTCGGCCGTGCCGTACATTGCACACACGCTGTGGCAGATCTCCACGCACGTCGACACGGCCCAGCAGTCGCTATTGCGCGTGGGCGGTGCCAATGGCGCGTCGCTTGCAGTGCAGATTGCCGACGGCTTTTGCGAGCGGCTGGTGGCCTTTGCGACGGACGCCAAGCAGCCCGAGCTTTTGTGGCAGACGCTGGCTTTTATCTCGCCGTGGTCCCGCGGCTACTCGCGCCTTGCCGGCCTCGATTCGCTGGTGGCCGGGCTACTGGCCGCTGTGTTTGCGCCAGCCAACCCCGACTTGCTCTGTGGCCTGGCTCTTGGCAGCCCTGCGCACGGCTTGGCAGGGGGCGGTGCGCTCGCCGAGAACCTCGACGTTTTGGAGTCGCAGGTGTCTTCGGCCACCGAGGCCAACCAGCGCATGCAGCAGATGCAGCTGGACCGCGGGGAAAAGAAGGATTACGCCACGGCGCTCGAGACGTACATGCTAGCGGCTGCGTCCGGCCACCTGCAGGAGCCCTGGACGCAGGCAGTCCGGGTCCTCCAGGCGCTGGCTAGCCACCGCGACACGCTCGCTGCAGAGCTTGCCTCGCTGCTGCCCAGGCTGGTCGACACGCTGGAGGGCGCACCGCTGCTCGTGGCCAGCGGGTTTGCCGCCGAATGCATCATGCTCAGCACGCCATCGTCGAGGCCGGCCCTTTTGGCCAGGCTGAAGGCGCGGATGCTTGCGTTTTTAGAGTCGCCCAGCCACACTGGCCATATGCCGACGCTGTTCAGCGTTCTGCAGACCGTGTGCCTGCTGATCCGCGTCTCCGAGCACGGCGATGGCGGCGAGATGGACGAGGACCTGCCGCGCTTTGTCGCGTGGATAATGGAGGACGCCCGCAACGGGCTGGTGGACGCAGCTGTCGAAATGCACCTTATGCGGGCGGTCGTCGGGCCCTGGGGCAGGCGCGAAAGCCGGGCAATGTGCCGCGCGCTCTCGATCATCGAGGCCCAGCCAACGGACTTTCTGGTGTATCGCACGCAGACTGCCGCCACATTCGCAGTGCGCATGGCCGCCGAAGAGCAGCTGGCAGAGTACGGCCTGGCCCTCCCCCACCTGCTTGCCGACGGCAGCATCGAGTACCCCGAGGCACCCGTGGCCAGCGCCGACAACGCCTTGACGCTTATGACGCGCGACATTGGCTTGGCAATGCTGGTCTGTAGCTCGCAGACCGTGGCGCCCGGCGCGCTGCGTATTCTGATCATGCAGGTTTGCCACCAGGGCGTCTGCTCGCCGCAGGTCGCGAGCCTGTGCCGCCGCTTGTTGCGCAGTATCGCCGCGCTGATGGGCTTTGGAACGCTTGAGCGGATGGCCGGCGAATGCGGCGCGGATATCCTGAGCATTGATCCTGGGCTTCTCGACTCGCTCTCTGCGCTGGCGCCCTCGGCGGTGCCGCGGCTGGCCACGGACGCTGCGGTGGAGCACACGCTACAGGGTGATTTTGCCCAGGCCTCCGCGGTGCTGTCGAAGCTGCCGGCCGTCACGGCCGGGAGCGCAAGTCGCATGTACGCCCATGCTATGGTTCTGTCGGCCAGCGACGCGAGGTTGTTTGCATCAGCCTACGCGCAGATCCTGGTACCGTGTTTCTCGGAAGCGCGCCTGGCGGACATGCTTGAAAGCTCGCCCGAGATGCTTGTTCTGGAGTTGCTTGCACTGTATCTGCCGCAGCCGAACACTGCTGACTCTACGCGCCAGCTGCTGGCCAGCATGCCGCTGCGGGAGGGCGAGTCTCCGACCATATCCCGCGCGTACGAGCGGCACTGCTTGGGCACGCTTCAGCCGACGCTTGCTTTCTCCCGGGCTCCGCAGTGGGGGCGGCGCTACGGCCTGGACGCAGTTACCCGTGCAATAAACAAAGTGGCCCAGGACAGCGCGCAGACATCGACGGGTGGCTTTTTGACCAGCCCGCGGATCGCCTGGATAGCCATCCACCTGCAGGCCAGGATCCAAGGCGCGTGCTTTGACGATGAGCGCCAGAGACTCATGCACTCGCTGTGCCTGCTGCTGAGCATTTCGGTGCCCGCATCATTGGATAGCCCGCTGGTTCAGCCGATTATTTTCCGGATTCTGACTGGCAGCTGGCTTTGCGCCGGCGAGCGCACCAGCCTCCAGGCGTGTCTGGCCTTTAGCCTGCTGCTTGACAGCAGCAAGAGTGTTTTGCCGCAGGTCCTGGTATCTGACCACGGCGCCGGACTGCTGAGCACGCTCACCCAGGACATCTCGAAGATGCGGCCGCAGGATGCCCGCCGGTGCGCACTGGCAGTCGCGTGCCTTCTCAAGGCCGTTGATGAGGTGCGCGCGTCCTCGACTCTGTCCTATGCCACCGCGCCTGAGCTGCTCATCGGCAGCACGCTGGAGGCCGTGTATGACTGGGCCCAGTTGTCTCCGGCAATGGTGGTCACTGGGAGCGCCATTCGGCGGGCCGACGATCGAGTGAGTCTGGCGCGCATTGCAGACCGGGCTGCGTCACTGCTGCTGCTGCCCACCTTGGACTCTACCAGCCTTTATTCGGTGTCGTGTGCTGAGTTTGTGGTGGCGTCGACCGAGCGGCTGCTCCAGCTGGCTCTGCCCATCAGCACAACTAGCAGCGGTGTGCTGACGCAGGCGCTGGGCGTTGCCCTCGCGGGTCCCACGCAGATCGACCTGGCATCAGAGGTGATAAGGGTGCTTACGGGTGCGGGGCGCAAAGTTTTCGAGTACCTGCGCAAGTTCAGCGGCACGTCGAGCGGCAGCGCGTACCAGAGGGCGATCACCATGCTGTTGCGCACCGTGTCGCTCATGCAGATGCTCGACCAGTCGCCGGCCGACGCTGCTGCCCCTTTGTCTGGTGCTGCCAGGGACAAGCTGTTGCGGGAGGGAGATTTGCTGTGGCTGGTGTGCGATATTGTCACGAGGTCGCACAGTCAGAGCGCCATTGCCGCGGCCATCGGGGTGGTCGCTGAGCTGAACAGCAGCAGGAGGCTGGTTGAGTCCGCAGTCCGGCACCTGGATGGCCGGCAGAGGCAGGTTCTTCGAGACGTATCACTGATGCCCGCCGTGGCCAGCCTTGACAGCCACCAGTATCCCATTTGGATCCAGCAGCATCAGCAACAACGCCTGGATTCGGCATTCCTCGAGGCCATCTGCTCGACCACCCAGACGCCCAGCGGCGCCTTGTCCGAGCTAGCTTGTGCACTCGCCTCCTACGCTGAATGCAAACTGCTCAAACTGGCAATCCCGCTGATGTTCGCCGACTCGCACTCCGCCAGCTGCCTGCTCCCGCACGTCATGTTTGAGATTCTACCCGGGGCATCCATCGAGACGCGCGAGGAGATTGCCGCGTTCCTACTGGACTTTGTGCACAACTGGCGTGAGCGAGCCCCAGCTATGGCTCGGATAGTCATTGATGGCACTCTGCAGATGCGACAGCTCGACCATCAGCGCTACTCGGACATCCGCGAGTTCTTCGGGCACTTGCCAATTGCACTGTTTGAGATGGCTGACCTGGCGGCAAAGCTCAATATGCCCGAGACAACCACGTTTTTGCTTGAATGTGACTTGACTTGCACCGGTGCTGAGAGACTGACTGGGATTGACAGCATCACTGGTGATGCGCGGGAGCTACTGCGGTCGGTGTACCAGAGTCTCGGCAACCAGCCGGCGGCTCAACTATTGAGCTCGGTGCAGTCTGTTAATGATGTGATGCGGAGATGCCAGGACACTTCTGACTGGCGCACTCTGCTTTTGTATCAGGAGGCGGTGCCCGGAAACTTTGGCATGGCAGATAGCCACGCTGGTGCTGGAGATGACGGTGAGTTTGAAATCGGCGACACGCTGGTCAACCTTGGTCTGCTAAACTCCATCCGCCCTGGGACATCGCCTTGGGACGTCAAGCCGCTGGCTGGAGTTTCCGAACATGGGGCGAGGGCATTGAATGCCGGCCTACAGGCCACTTTTGCAGCGTCCTGGCGGCTGGCAAAGTGGGATGTGCCGGCGATTCCACTGCTGCAGCACCAGAAGCAACACGATCCTTCAACAGACACCGCTTCGCTGTTGGTCCAGATTGCCAAGCGGCCCGAGGAATCGCTATACAGTATGTTCAAAATGCGGTCGTTTGGGCAGTTGGCCGAGGCGTCGCTTGCTGTTCAAGAGTACATGTCTGATCCCAGCGCGATCACCGCACTGACCTCTATTTCTTCCGGCGGTATGCGAAACTCATGGACATACCACGCAGTGAGTGCGCTTCTACCGCTAATATCCGGCAGCGCCACCAACGACGACAATGATGAAGATATTGACGACGATAGTGACTGCGATGGCGTTGCTGTGGCCACAGAGAGCGGCGGATTCGTGCATGTCAGTCAGGTCACGTCGTTTCTGCTCTCGCGGTGCTGCGGCGGCATGCAGGCGTCAAGCATGGAGCCCGTATACCTGGCTAACCTGACGCTTCACGAAATCGCAGTGCGCGAGATCATGGCCGCACGACCCAACTCCCGGGCCCTGGCTCCTGTGTTTGGGCGGTACAGAGAGGCCGTACGGTTTGCCTGCATGGCCTCGCGACAGGCGCAGAGCTGGCAAAACTCCATGAACCACATATTCCGCCTGCGCTCCATGTCGCGGGCCGCTGGAATCCAGGACAGGACGCTGGAGCCTGAGCTGAAACTGTGGGAGGCGGAGACTCTGTGGGACGCTGGTAGCCGAAATTTGGCCATTGAGATATTGCAATCGCACAAGTGCCAGATCGAACGCACTCTGGAGCAGGCCAAGGCGGCGTCTGTGCAGGCCATGAATGACATTGGCATTGGCAATAGCAATACGAACGGCAGCAGAAGATTAGAAATGACATTGCCATCGCTGTTGGGATCTGCTGCTGCTGCTGATGCTGCTGCTCCTTGGCAGCGCAATGAGATTGAGGCCACAACCATTTTACTTTCGCGCATCATCCTCACAGTCGGCGAGTGGTCGGACAAACAACGCAGAGAGCGGCCCAAAGTTCTGTGGGACGAGTACTTCAACAAGTCGGCGCAACTGCTGCAGGAAATCAACTCCCCCACGGTGTGGACTGGCCGTGCACTACACGCACTGGCTGAGTTTGCTGCCCGCCAGTGCGAAGAACTAACAGAGACACGCGACGACGAGGCCGCGAGCGCAGTGCGCAAGCAGAAATCGCGCGAGCTGGCTGCGTGTCGCCAAGAGATCGCTCGGACAAGCAATGCCACCGAGGCCACCCGCCTCAAGGCAATCCAGCGGCGGCTCGAGATCCAAGAGGCCAACGACCAAAACGAACTCGCCGAGCTGCGGTCTAGCATTGGTGGCTTTCTGCATCTGGCCATATGGTCGTTTGTTAAGTGTCTCGAGTGCACCGATGCCTTTGACAACAGCGTGTTCTCCCTCGTGTCGCTGGTTGTGACGAATGCGCGGTCGACTGAGCTGCAGAAAGTTTTGTCGCCAGGACTGATGGACAGTGTCCCCAGCCACAAGTTTCTTCCGCTGGTTCACCAGCTATGCGCCCGTCTGAGCACCGAAGAGGATGTTTTCCACAAGACCATATCGCAGCTTGTCCTCCGAATGACCGTGGAGTACCCGTACCACACGATGTACCACTTGTTTGCGCTGCGGAATGCCAACCGCACCTCATCGACGCAAGACGCATCCAGAACGGCGACCCCGTCATCAGCATCAGTCAGATCAGGGCGCAAGAGTGCCGGCGGCAGCAGCACCATCCTGGACTCTTTGCAGGTCCCTGAGAGCGAAAAGATGGAGCAGCGGCGTAGCGAGGCGGCCACCCAGATTCTACTCGGGGTTACTTCGAACAATGCGGATCTGAAGAGCATTGTGCAGGCCATCGACGAGCTGTGCAGCGTGTACATTGAGCTGGCCGTGTCGCCAGTTCCGGAAAAGTTTAAGAACAGCAAGCTCGACGGTAAGCTTATTGCGTTTGGCAGCCGGCTGCGGATCACTCGGCTGATCAAGAACCTGCCGCCGAACATCCCCGTGCTAACTGCCATTCCGCACACGGACGCCCCGCGCGACTACATGTGCGTGCCATTTATTAGCACGATCTCGGAAGGATACTCGCTGGCCGGCGGAATCAACCTACCCAAGATCACGCGCATCATAGGCACCGACGGCAGGCGCTACAAGCAGCTAGTCAAGGGCAAGGATGACATGCGCCAGGACGCCGTCATCCAGCAGCTCTTCCACGTTATAAACCGCTTCATGCGCACTTCGGGGGGGAAAGTGACCAGCCAGGCGTTGCCGTTCGCCAGCGGCATGCACATCCGCACGTACCAGGTGGTGCCGCTGACCAAGCGGTGCGGCGTGCTACAGTGGGTAGACAACACAACGCCCTTTGGTAACTGGTTCCGTGAGAACGAGCCCAAGTACCGTCCGGGCGCTCCAGGATTCAGCCAGCTGCGAAACACCGTGCATACTGTGCACAAGGAGAAGGAGGTTACTGCGCAGGAGAAACTCGAGGTGTTCGAGCATGTTTGTGCCCAAGCGCCGCCGATCTTTAGATTCTTCTTTTATGAGCACTTTTACCACGCGCAGAGCTGGTTTGAGCACCGCGAGACGTACATCCGCTCGGCCGCCGCGTCGTCCATAGCCGGCTGGGTGCTGGGAATTGGCGACCGCCACTTGCAAAACATCCTCATTGACCAAACCACAGCCGAGCTGGTGCACATTGATTTGGGCATTGCCTTTGATCTAGGCAAGCTGCTACCGATTCCGGAGCTCGTCCCATTCAGACTCACTCGCGAAATGGTCGACGGCATGGGCATGCTGGGGCTTAACGGCACCTTTCGCCACTTCTGCCAGGTGGCACTCGAGGCGATGCGTGAGAACGCACGCGTGGTCATCACCATTCTGAACGTCCTCAAAGTTGACCCGCTTTACATGTGGTCGTTGATCCCCTTGCGCCTCGACAAGATCAACCGCAACGTCAGCATGTATGTCGGCGACCTTCGCAGAGAGGGCGTCGGCAGCGATGACGGCGACTTTGCTGCGCTCTACGGTGAGGATAATAACGCTGCGGCAGCTGCGCTGGAGGAAAATAAGGAGGCGGGCAGATCTATTTTGCATGTCGGCCAGCGTCTGGGCGCAGGAATCAGCGCAGAGGGACAGGTCAGCGAGCTGATCCAGCAGGCGACAGACCCACGCCTTCTTTCGCGCATGTTTGAAGGATGGAGCGCTTGGTACTGAAAATTTTTGTTGACTTTGGTGTTTGTTTGTTTATTTATTTTTGAAATAAGAGAAGCAAGGCACACGACATACATACTACATACATGCAAAGCCTTTTTATTCAGTCGACGCTAATAGAACGGCCAAAGACCGCGCGTTTGGCCCAGTCTGTGGCCACAGACATGCTGCTGCGCACGGAGAACAGCTCCCACAGGCAGTAGGACTTCCAGAAAAGCGAGGCGAACGGGCCACCTGCAGTGATGCTTCTATTGAGCAGCGGGATCTCGGCAATCGCCCTCTCACCGCCAATATAGGCCAGGGACCCCCTGGACGAGTAGACAAATGGCTTAGCGGCGCGCTCAATGTGGCTGTGCACATCTGACAGCTGGGTGCTATCCTTGGTCATTCCATTGAGTGCTTTGGCCAACCATTTCCCTTGCTGCGAAGCGACCTGGGCCAGCGGCGCATTCTTGGACACCGTGCAGTCACCCAGTGCCCAGATGTCAGGTGCGCCCTGGACGCGCAGGTAGTCGTCAATGATCAAGCCGCGATGGTTGGTTTGCACGTCAGGCATCTTTGCTCGCAATGTGTGCGCGAACTCGCGGGCGCGGATACCTGCTGCCCACACAATCGTGCCGTACGCAATATCTGTCTCAATGCCGCTGTTGGTGTCGCGGACCTTCAGGCTCTCCTTCTCTACCGACTTGACTGTGGTATTGGTCATCAGGTGGATGCTGTTTTTCTGGAATGTCTGCTGCGTGTAGTCAATGAGCTTCTTGTCGAACGAGGGTAGAACGGTGGGCAAGGCCTCGATGAGCGTGATCTTAAGCCTTTTGGCCAGGTGTGGCACCCACTTGGCCAAGTCCTCGACTGCCAGATCGTGCAACTCGCCGGAAAACTCGACACCCGTTGGGCCGCCGCCAACAACCACTATGTGCAAAAGACGATCGCGCTCCTCTTCAGAGATTCCATCAAACGACGCTTTCTCGATAGTTTCCATGAGGCGGCGGCGGATCTTGCTCGCATCTCCCATTTCTTTCAAAAATAAGGCATTTTCCTGGACGCCCGGCGTGCCAAACGTGTTGTATGTGCCTCCGACGCCAACCACCAAGTAGTCGTAGTTGATACGCGTTTTGCTCAGAGTGGCCTCTTGGGTTTTGAGGCTTGTGTCATTTTCGCTCGGGCGGCGTTCGAGCACTAGCTCTTTGTTTTTGGTGTCGATATCTGTGCACTCGGCCTCGTAAAAGCGAATGTCTTTTCCACGACGGCCAACAATGTGCCGGATCGGCTCCATAATTGATATGTTCTCTGTGGTTCCTACGGTGCAGCTGGGGAGCAAAGGTGTGAATAAAAAGTAGTTGCGCGGGGAGACTACAACCACATTAAAGTGCCGGGTGTCGATGTTCTTGAGAATGGTGGTCGAGCCCCATCCGGTTCCCAACAGCACAAGCGTTTTTTTATTTGGTGAGTTGGCCGCAATGCTTGCTGATGCTGCGGGCGCTATAGATGCGTATGTGCGGACACTGTTGCTGCTGACGAGGACGCGCGCTGTAGTGTTTGTAGTGATGACCGCTGGTTGAGACAAGTGCTGGCGTTGGACGATTCTGGCGCCAGCTGATATCTTGTGTAGAGAGAGCGTGGCAGCGCGCACAGAGCGCTGGACTGTGACGTTTTTAGCTCTGCAGACGGACATTTTACTGTTGTAGTAAAGGGTAGTTTATAAAAGAAAAAGTGTTATCGTGTTGGTGATGGTATTGAACAGAAAGCAAGGTCATTTAGTCGATGCGGATGGACCCCCTCTCCTATATAAGATTATGCCTTTTTCTGTGCACATTTACTTCATGGCATGGCTTTGAAATAAAATAGTCACAAGGATGGAGCGTGACATTTGAATTGCGGATAAAGAAATTTGATTTTGCACCAATCGTCGCAAAACTTAGAGAAACGTGTATGGAGATGAATTTAAAATGGTGGTGTAGTCAGTTTGGTCTTGTTTGGCGGATTTCGGAGAAGCGATAAAGGGTCATAGGGGTAAAACTGACAGATATATAGATGATAATGAGGTCCGCAGCAAAGATTAAAATGACCCGTTTAATTAAAAAATATCCAACACAGACAGCGCGCTAATCATTTAAGGCACATTGATGGTCCGAAATTGCGGGACCCAATGCTTTTTGGAAATAATGCAGGGGGGCAAAAATGCAAGTCTTCAACTATTCGCTGGAGAAAATTAAGTGGCGAATAGCAAAGAGAAAAGCTCAAAAAAAGTTGTTTTCATGAGTGCTTTTTTGCGGCTTTGTCGACAAATGTCAAATGTAAGCATTATCCGGAGAATTTAAGGAGAGAGTGTGGGCGGAATTAAATAACAATCGATGGCAATGTTTGGCAAGGATGGATAAGATAGGCAAGAACTTGTGAGAACGCACCAGGATAAACAATTTTCCCAGGATTGGCCTCAATACAATAATTCAAACCCCATCTTACCTGCTGATATAGCTGCGACTACGAATAAGTGTTGACAAAAACATGCTTGATCATGTGATTAAAGTAATATTGGTAATATCGGTAATCTGCCAGGGTGCATCGGTTTCTAATTAGCCACACAGCAAACAGAAACACCTGTATTTCCGCATATATAGTTTTCTACAGACGTGCCTTCGCGCGAACAATTCAATATTTCAATATGTGGCTGACAATAGCAGATATGAGCATTTTTATGATATGTGTAAGCTGGCAATGCTAGCGTGGATATGCAGTCAATGTTGAAAAAGGAAATATTTCAGTGTGCTCTTTAGCTTTTAAAAATTAGTATATGCCCCATCAAACACTATTTCAACATATGATGTATGTTCTTCATTAATCCTCCGTAAGGTGTTATTGCAATTTTGGATTATTGATGTTTTTTTGTTGAGAATCCAAGTTTCACAATCCAAATTAGGGAGTCCGCATATTTTTCGCTCATTTACTTTTCAGTATATTTAATTTCAAAATATCATGTGGTGTCATTGAGGGAGGCTGCCAACATTGTTAAAATCGCAATTTTGAATGTTCTAATAATTTTGATAAGCGACGGTCTTGTATGCCGAATATTGTTTTATATTTTTTGCCGTTGTGTTCAAACCAAAACATGTCGATTGTTTTCAAAATGCCTGCATCACTGGCTGAAAAGGGACACCAAAATGCGTATTTTGACAACAAGCTGGCGCCGTTTTCATGAACAACCAGAATAACTATATTAATATTATTCTGCGCTCCCTAAACTAAATAAGCCTCTTGGGTACAATTGATTGACTTGTATAGTCGCTTGTTTGTCTGCCCAACTTGGTTTTGTTGTTGATATCTGTTTATTTGGCCAGACTAGCGGCGTGGAAGGGAACACTTTAGACTGAATGTGTTTAAAACCCACAGTCAATATGCGGCTATATTAAAGCCAGGATTTCCCACATTTGACTAAAATTATTCTTTATTTCACATCAACATACTCCGTCTTCATATTTTTCCCCTTAACGACCACCTCGCATATATCGCCTACTTAATATCTGTCTTAGGGCATTTAGTTTACTTTCTATATCATCCAACTGCTATATTAGCTCCAAATTTACCTTTTTTTATCATTTAAGCCTCTACCCTGCCTTTCAAAAATGCGCGCCTTGCTAACTATTGCTATTGCAGCCACCATTGCGTCCGTGGCTTCACATCCTATTGGGACCAGGTCTCTTGCCGGCCTAAATCATGTCAATCGTTCACTTCAAAGAAGACACGATATAACTGTGAGCGACCTGCCCCTCAAAGAGGGTGAAACCCATCATGTAGAGCATGCGTCTGGACCCAGCTCCGACCTCCGCCCTAGTCCCGACTCTGACTCTCGCCCCAGTTTTAAAGAACAAGACTTTAAACCATTTGAAGAACAGCGCCCCTTGTATTTGCCTTTGCAGCAGCAGAAGCCATCTGAGGCGGCGGGTAAAAATGCTTCCGATCAAGATCATTCCCAAGTAAACAGACGCCCGGAGGACAGTCAGAGCACGGAAAAAAATAGGGGCAATGGCAACGGCAACGGCGGCGAACGCAATGCCGATGGTACGCCCATCAGACAGCATTTTGAAGTTGTTGAGCATTCCCGAGACAACCCGAACAACGTGAGCCGTCTTTCTCATACCATTGTCAACGACAACGCAAACCGCGTTCATTCGAACATTATTCAGCGTGTTTCCATTGGAGATAACAATGTTGTCGGGCAGCTTAACAACAACCTTGTTGTCCAGGGCGTTCATGGCGTCGTCGTCACTGGCACTGGCAACATCATTGGAAACAAAGAAAACGGGCAGGATAACAAGAAGGATGACGGTAAGAAGGACGACGGCAAGAAGGGAGCAGATAACTCCAAGGACTCTCAGCCCGTTCCAAAGTCTCCCTAATAAGTATGATAGTTTTAACCTTGTTTTGATTTACACTGAAGAAAAGAATGAGACTACAAATACTTAAAAAAATTCAAATATTCTGCAAATCGACATATTTCCAATTCTGATTGCATAGCAGCCCGACACATACTTAGAAACTAGAGGCAATAGACGACCATGATTGAATATATTAATCACTGCGCTGCCTCTTGCAAGGAGAGGCTTCGGCTTGGACTTTGACTTGGGCAAAGCCTTGAGCAAGATCTTATATGTTGCTGTACACCTGGGTTCAGCCGACTCTGACGATGCCTTTTTGCGTAAAAAACGAGAAGGCTGCTCGCCTGAAAGTAGGATATGGTTGTGGTGCTTAACTTTTGCATCATTCTCAATGTCACGATTCCACTTCCATCTGCCTGATGACACTTTTTTTCGCTATCCTTAGTCTGCGATGACAAAAAACTGGAAAACAGCAGCACCAGCGCAGAAAGGAATATTTGTTTGGTTAGATAGTAATTTGCTGTTAAAAATGCTTATAAATATTTCATTTTTTGCTACCTTTTTGCTACCTCTGGCGAAAAGGTTTAACGCACTACCTTTGCATTTTGTTAAAAGGTAGGTGCGTAAACACAATCTCCAAGGTTACCCAGCAGGTTGGGAATTTGCTACAACATAGTTTTCGTTTCTATTGTTTTTTGTTTGAAACATGGGTCAGTCCAATTTTCTTAAAGCCTTTGCAGTTCTCTACAGAAAGGCATGTCTTTCCATTGTTTTGTGTTTTATCTGTCCCTCTTAAAACAACAAAAACAGTATTGCAAGGGATTGGCCAGTTTATCGTTGGCGTACATGCACGCATGTCATTTTGAATTTACAACGTATAAAAATAGTTTGGACCGCCCAAAAAGGATGGTGGTCTATTTTTCCATGCAGGCCATGCAGCTGATGATTTTTGTTTCCACTATTACAAGACTGGAACATTACAACCACGCTTACCACGCGTATTCGCATTACGCATTGCTGACTTGAGTTCTGCGTTGGAAGACTATAATGTGTTTTCATGGCACGATCGAAAGTGATTTCTCTTCTTGCTTTCCTCACCTTCATCACTGCATTACCACTCCCAATTTATCGTTTGTCTTGCCCGCATGTTTATCTAACAAATAATTTAACTATTAAATCTCGATTTGATACCCTTTATACAACTTTTATTTTTGCCTATCATAACTTTGCACCGTTCACGACGATTCCTATTCATTTCCCATTTTCAATAACAACCTCCCATAAACAATAATGAACCGTGTCAAGGTCGAAGACGATTACAACATCAGCGACTGGTATTCTGCATCGAGAGAAAGTAGGGTCGTGTCGATGGCTATTGACAACCAGCGCGTGGTAAACTTTCAAAATGCTCATAACATAAACCCTATGCCCCAGAACTTTTACAATGGCCCGCCACACCAGCAGTACACGACCAAGCCAACTGTGGTAATTCAGCCTCAGCCCAGTCCACAACATCACCATCAGCCACGGCTGCAGCCAGTGCATGATCATCACCAGCAGCGACAACTGCAGCAGCAGCAAGCATATAACCCAAATGGCGGGACTGTTCGCTACAATGAAGTTGGCAGCAATGCTGCTTATTACGGAGAATTCAATGACTATAATGAGAAGCCAACGAGTTCACGCAGCATGGGCCGCTCCGATGAGTCTGGATACGAATACGGGCACCGCCCTACCACGACGAGCACTGTCGGATCTACACGCGCGCTGGTCGCCCCGTATCCAGCCAGGGCGCAGCCAATGCAGAGCCGCCAGCAGCTGCTACCCAGCATTACTATCCCGAGCAAGAAGGAAGGAATTGCATACTCTGAACCATCCAGCGCGTCATCTGGATACAGTCCTCCGTCGCAGCCCGCAGCAATAACAGGACAATATTCTGCCACATCGCAGCTTTCACGCAATAATTCGTTCAATGATCGCTACACTGGGCGCAAAGCTGGTGGAGATTCGTGCTGCGGTGAATGCTGCGAGTCGTGCTGTGGCAAATTTATGAGGTGCACTTGCTGCCGCTTGCACCCAGCCGTCTCGTGGCTACTTGTGATACTTGTGCTGATTGGAATAGCACTGGGGTTGTACTTCAACTGGAGCAAGATTGTCAACGCAGTGGACAAGCTTGACAACACGCCTTCGGTGACGCCAGCGACGCCAGCGACCCCAGATGCGGCAGAGACCCCAACGACCACCGATGTTATAAACTCGCTGTCTTCGCTGATATCGTTTGCAATGGAAGGTCCAGATACAGCATAAGTTACCACTCATGTTGACCGGTCTCGACTGCATTTGTGCTGGCATCACTTACATTCACTTTTGTGGCATTTTTAGTTCAAAGTTTTCAAGTTATATTGTTGCGATTAATAAACCCATGCATTTCGCATTCCCAAATGCCTGCACTGTGCGCTTTAGTAATCCTTCCATCCTGTGATATCCAGGCGTTCGATCTTCTTTTCGACACCAGTGCGCATGTCGTCCATGTATTTCTGCATGGCATCCAGATAAGTCGGGCACGAGGCGCCGATGATGCGCACAGCCAGGAGGGCGGCGTTGTCAGAGTTGTTAATGGCCACAGTGGCTACTGGCACGCCGCGGGGCATCTGAACAATTGAATGCAGAGAGTCGACGCCATCGAGGCAGCGGCCCTTGACGGGGACGCCGATGACCGGAAGCGGCGTGAGCGCGGCAACCATCCCGGGGAGATGAGCTGCACCGCCTGCTCCAGCAATAATCACCTTTAGCCCGCGCTTGTGCGCAGACCGCGCATACTCAAACATGCGATCCGGTGTGCGATGCGCCGATACAATTGTCAGCTCAAAGGGCACGCCAAACTGCTCAAGAATGTGAGCCGCTGGGCGCATTGTCGGAAGATCCGAGTCGGAGCCCATGATAATACCGACAAGTGGCGACATGCCCTTGACATCCTGCTTCTCCTCGTCGTTGACCGAGCCGTCAGTGGAATCAGCTATCGACTGTCGGTATGCAAGGCGTTTGCGCTCCTCCTCCGAGGAATTGGCTAGCTTGCCAACAATCATGTCGGTGCGGCGGCGCAGCTGCAGCGCCGAGTCGGCGACCACCGTGATATGGCCCATCTTGCGGGCAGGCTTGGCTTCAGCCTTGCCGTAAAGGTGCACAGTTGACCCTGCGACCTCGAGGCTAGCAAGGCACGGATCCAACACGCTGCTGAATCCGTTCGATCCGCCCAGGATGTTAATCATGGCGGCAGCGGGAACCTTGAGGCTGGTGTCGCCAAGAGGCAGATCAAGTACTGCGCGCAAGTGGTTCTCAAACTGCGACGTGTTGCAGGCCTCAATAGTGTAATGGCCAGAGTTGTGCGGCCGGGGAGCGATCTCGTTGACAACTACAGTGTGCCCGTCCTCGTGGAGGAACATCTCAACTCCGAATATTCCTGCACTGCCGTCAGGGAGGCACGAAATAGTGTCCGTGGCGACCCTCATGGCGACTTCACGAACCTGTCCGTCAATCTGTGCCGGGGCATAGACGAGCTCGCAAATGTTATCGCGCTGCACAGTTTCGACAACCGGGTAAGTGGCGACCTCGCCACCAGGGCGACGCACAACCATAACAGCGAGCTCCTTGACAAACGACACAAACTTTTCGGCATAAAGCATCTTCTCCCCGAGGAACTTGAATCCAGCCGTGACATCGCTCTCGGATTTGACCACGTAGTTTCCGCGCCCGTCGTAAGCGCCCAGACGGCACTTGAGAACAAACGGATAGCCAAAACTCTGTCCGGCAGCCTTGGCCTCGTCCAATGTGTCGCACTTAACGTACGCTGGCAGCGCCAGATTGTGCTCCTCGAGGTACTTCTTCTGAAGGTACTTGTCCTGGATTAGTCTGACAGTGCTCGAGGAGGGGTAGACTTTTGCCAGGCCTAGCTTTTCGACAGCCGCCAGCTCGTCGCAGTTGACATGCTCAATCTCGACAGTGAGCACGTCGCATCCTGAGGCCAGCTCATTTATGGCCTCGGATGAGGTAAAGGGCTCGTTGATGTGCTGTACAAAACCGCTGATCTGCTTGGCTGGAGACTGCTTGGTGGGGTCGAGCACGCGCACCTCGACGTTCATGCGGCTGGCAGCCTCAATAAACATGCGGCCGAGCTGACCGCCGCCGAGAATTCCAATGACCTGCTTGTCCATTTATTATAATTGCTAACGTTAGAATTTGTGATTGCGGAAAAATGTGATTCAAAGCCTCGTGTTGGAAAGGCGAGCTCAAAGTTCCAAGCTTCAAAAAAAACTGAAAGAGGAAAAATAACGCTTGTTCCCCAATGATGGCTGCTGATAGCACACCCTCTTTTGGCATAGATAACACTTGATAGCCGAATTTGGCTCGGCTCACCGTTGTGATTTGTGAATTTGCTGAGCTGCATGAGACAACCAGATTGGTCTCGGCATCACGAGATGAACAAGGAAGGCTTCTCGGATCGTTCTGAAGCATTAATTTTCAAAAGCATTGATCCTTTTTTCAGCAAATTTCCAGAAACATGTTCTATGTTCATGCTGCCACACGAAATATCCTGCACCAAGCTTGCTGTGATCTATAGATTTTGCGCGATATTTGTTAAGACTGGAGTTGGAGTTGGGGCGGATCTAATAAAAAGTATTTTATGTTGTTTCTTCTTCTAAACTTGCCTTCAAACATTTAAAACTCCCACAATTTAATGTATTTTATTACAAACTCCGGCTATTTTTGATCTGCGCTTTTCTAACACCAGTACTAACCTCAGTTGGTTTTCAAACAAGGACATGCATACCAGCAGTCAGTCGGCACATTCACGCGAAGCATTTAGCAACTTTGGTTATATTCCAAAGGCGCCTATCGTGTATACAGCAACATTTATACCAACTCTCGCTGTCTGTTTTATTTATGGTTGGCACATTTTTGGCATTCTTGTATCTTGTATTGTGCTCTTTACTTGCGTGACTGCGCGCTGCTCGAGCGCTCGGTGCTCCTGCTCTCAGTGTACACATTTGCCGGCGTGGTGTTTGTGGTCAACACGACGACTTACGGGATTGTATCGAGTTACCCTTGTTTTATTGACCTGTGGCTTATGACATCCAGCTTCACAATGTGGCATTCCACATTCACTCTATTGCTAGCGCGGCACTACGTCGTTTCCCGGACGCATTACAACATGGCAAAGCAGGCTCGAGTCAATATGGTGACACCAGACAACCTGATCGAATACCTAGCACAGCTGCAATCGAAAACTCACCAGGCGTTTTGGTCTGATCCTTCGGCGCATAAACGAACGGGTTGCGCAGCCTCGGAGTCGTCTCATGCCGGACCGGGATGCAGGGATTATGAACAGACTATTGCAAGCAACAACATACAGTCTACTCTGGAGACAACCTCGATCAACATTTTAGTGTCTACTGATAGCCTACCAGGAACGCCTGCGCAACAGAAAGAGTGGAGCGCTACACGCGGATTCGAGGAGATGGGCCCCAATCCAGATTGACCAGGTGGCTCCTGAGGGATATATTTTACGTTGCCGTGATATGTACTGTCATACTTTTGCTGGTCGTTTATTTGACGCTTATGAGCACGCTGTTTACTCGCCTCAAGCTGAGCAACATTTACTACAACTGCTTTAATGGGGTGGAGTTTTTGCCGCACATCATCATAACAGGCGTATTCGCCATCATCATCAAGCCTATCTATGACGTATTAATATGGCGATACCAGGACGCATACGGAATACGAAACCCACTGTTCGTTGCGCTCATACTTGGTGTGTTGTTTTGGTCGAGCGCGCTGGCATGGCGGCTGGTTGGGAAATTACAAGTCCGGCACATTTCGGCGGGGACTATTTTCGTGGGCCAAATCGTATTTGTCCACATTTTATTTATCATGGTCCTGCTGGTCAAATCGACCAAACTTTCGCGGATGCATAAGAACAGCATATATAATGCAGAAAACAACTCTGACAACGGCGATGTACGGTTGTCGGACGCATCTTCGACGACACCCAGGGATACAAGCAGGCAGGCATTTCTTGCAGCGATGCAAACCGCCGACGATCATGAGAAGATTACACTTTGCCAAGTCGTGCTTCTGCATAGAGATGATTAAATTTTTGGACGTCTATCTTGCGTTTAAATGCTGTTTTCCAGGACATGCAGAGCCGCCATGCTGCGCGCGATCAGGAACTTCTAGATAATGCGAACAGCAGTGTTGGAATTTCACCAGCCGCGTCGTCAATTATCATCGCCAAGTCTAATATTGCCACCGACGACGCGATCTTGTGCCAACAGTCGCCGGCCAACAGAATGTCGAATCCGGCATCGATATGCTCGCGCGATACGCCAGGGACGAGTTGCCACCACAATGACACAATAGAACCGAGGCCTTTATCACAGCTACTTGCTTTTCACAGCCTTGCAGCGGTGTCTCCAAACGGCAAATAAAATTCAGGTATGTCAGTGCATATTTGGCGTCAAAAGCTGCGCAAGCAAAGAACCACTCAGGATAACGCTAACATCCACAACCCGTTCATCGGAATTGCCGATACCATAAAGCAAGTGTATCCGGATAAAAGCATCGACGGCTCGACTATGGTGGCGGAAAGCTTGCGCCCGAAACTCGACGCAATTATTAGCACGTTTATTCTTTCCAACTCGCCGCTGGAGCTCAACATCGACCCACACATAATCGACACATCAAAGTTGTACATCAAGGGTGGCCAAATTCCGTACGATCTGATTGACCAGGCCAAGGGCCAGATAGTTGAGCTGTTGCATTCCAATGTATATATTCGTTTTTACCATTCCTAGCCAATCAACAAACCAATTACACAATATCCCATGGTTTAATGTCAATGCAAAACAAATAAATAAATAAAGCGCTGTTTGCCACCATCTTTTACTCACCAATCTCATCTTCTGGTTGGGGATATCTTTTACGCCGATCCTGAAATTCCAACTTAAAGTCAGAGCCACAAGAGAGAAACAGGCACACACAAATTGCGAATGCAAAATGCAGGTTGACAATGTGAAGCACATGCGGAAAGCGACCATGCGGATGTTTAAACTGAGTGTTTTTTGGGGTGAGTAAATTTTCAATTTCTGGAAAAAACCTGTAGTCGCCACATGCTCATTCGATTGTGATTTTTTTGCAATTGTATTAAGTGAAAAGTGAAAAGTGAAAAGTGAAATCGATTGAATCTAAAAAAAAGCCCAGCCACGAGGTATGAACATGTATATGTGTAGCCAGGAATTCTGCTTAATTTATTCTGTAGTCGGGTCGGGCAAGCCAGTGAGACATGCAATTTTTAGTTTATGTAATGCATGTAGTCCCAGTCGTAGTGTCCGCACAGCTGCTCGTGCAATTGCTTCATTGATTCGTCCTCTGAGCTGTATTCGCAGTCTTGGCAATGGAAGACTGAACGGAGGTTTAACCGCTTCAGGATCCGCTTGACAAACATGATCTATATTTTGGTTTTATTGATGTGCGTGTAGTGTAACCGTGAGTGCGTGAGTGCGCGAATCGGGTGGGCCAGTGGTATTCCAAGTAGTCGGAAAGCACGTGTATTTACTTGCGTGTTGTGAGATATCAGAGTAAACGAACGATGCGCAAATAGCCAGATAGACAAGTAAACGGGTAGATAATAAAAAGCAAGCAACTGAGGTATCTTGGTTCCCATGTAGAAAAAGACTGTTTATATAGATTTTGGAAAACAAGGTCAAAGCGGCAGAGCAAGTGGGGGAGGGCATGAGCTAGTGGCAAGATGTGATTTTTTGCAGCGGCCTGCAGGTCAGAGTGGGAAGCGGCGGCCGCGATCGTTAGGAAATTATTTGAATGGGGGATGCAAACCGGGTGTGCTCGGACCCCTCCCCTCATTATTAGTTTTCCCGCGCAAAGTCATAATAAATAACTTGAATGTAAACAGCGAGCTAGCTTGTGGCGTCACCAAAAATAAACAAAGAAAATAAAGCGCGCAAATAAATTGATATTTATGAAAAAAAAGTCTCCTTTATCCGCTCGCTTTGAGAAGTGACAATAATGTAGCGTGGGCATAGATTTGGTAGATTTTTGTTCAATAGTTTAAAAACCACATGCGTACAACAGTGTTTGATTCTTGATGCGGGATGGTATGCTACAATTTGAATTACAATTAACACAATACAACTGGATACACTATTCTCCGGATGGATGAAATTTGACCTATTGGCATTTTTGTCTCCACGTGCTTACATTATTGCGCTTGTATTTTCAACAAGAGACAAAGTTATATCTGTAATATGCTGAATTGTAAACCAAATACAAATGGACAGATGTAAAATGTACTTTAAAAATTACATTAAATCATTTTGTATTTAACAAATAGACATACGAGTCCAAATACAACAATGATGGCTATTGTTTAAATGTTTGGGTGGGTGTGCCAAAAAAAGCAAAGTGACTTTTATATTATTCCGCTGTTTTGATGCAGCCACCAAAGCGGCAGTAGACTTTGTGACAATATTGCCCTCACATAGAGTTTGTTTACTAATTGGCGCAATGCAATGCAATGTATTTTATGCAATACACAAGTAGAAAATGCTGAATAGGTGCAACTACGATATTGTATCTTCAACATTTACGTGCATATCTTTGGTGTGCCAGAGACTAAATGTACACGGTAGAGATTCAACAAAAAAGTCAGCTGTTGCTGCTAAACAAGAGACAATACCATGTGGCCACAGACGTGTTTGGATAGTTGTATACACATATGTATATCCGAATAGGCACTCCCACATTCACTTTGGAGCTTTTACCACTTCCATTCTAACAATAGCTTAAAAATAGAAAACAACACACCTGTTGTTCGGACTTTAGTAAAAAAAGATTTGTATCTTACAACCAAACTGACACATTCACATTAGACAAGATTGTTTTGTTGATCTTTCAAGTAAAAAATTGTAAAAGAAATAACAGCACACGGCGGAATAGAAAAAGTCATGGAATTGCCGACCACAGTGCCAATTGTTGTTTGGAATTATTTAATGAGAATGTAAATAAATATAAAATTATTATTATTATCTCAGCCACAACTGCAAAACAATAGCCACTTTAACGATTGCGGCTGATAGTAATTGTAAAAATATTGAAAGAAAAAACGCAATTCATATTTTTTTGTTGCCGGGAGCTGCTTTGTTTGCGATTACCATTCACCCGGCTCTGTTTTGATTTTCCTCTCCAAATACTTTCCAGTATTTGAGCCACTTTGAAATCCGAGATAAATTAATATCACTTGTAAACTATGCTCAGGCATTATGTTTACCCTCATTTTCCAATCATATTATAGATTTAGTGTAGATCCGATACCAGATGAGAAAGATGTAAACACGACGATACGCTTCAGCCAGATCGCAAAAAAACTTTACAAATGCGCTTTTCAAAAATAAAGTCCAAGAATATGTGGATACGTTGATCTTGTGTTTACAAAACTTGATAATAAAATATTGGGTTAGCAGAAAGCAAAATTGTCTTTTCAATGCAACTTTTTGGACCTGATGTTTGTCACTGATCTGCCACTCGATTCGTTGCACGTTTCGTGTATTGCAGTTGCGCCTATAATGCAAATAACTTGCTCATTTTACGTGCTTGTAATTTAAACAGGCCCTTTGGAATGCGCGTTGTCGCGACTGCGTACCAAATCAAAAAAGTACTATACTGTACTGCAATACTAAAGCGCACACTGTGTTCGCAATTTAAGATATTAATAGAACGCGTATATATATTCCATTTCAATTGGATGTATGATGTATGATGTGTGCATATGTACGTCTCTCAACCACATACGCACACGCACACGTACACACATAAAGTGTATTATTGTGTATACTGTAATGTCTTCTAATACTCTCCTCACACTACATTCATTAAAATGAATAAAAGCCCGCACGCATAAATTAAAAAAAAACTTGATGGTTCAATGTCATTGGTGTTTAGTGCGAATTCCAAACAATAAATATGTGCGCACGCCTATTTATTGCCTCCTATTGTTTTAATTGACAAAAATTGAATAAAAACGTTTACAAAATAAGCATTGCCACACACGTTCAATCTTCGTGGTTGGCTGCCGTCTGGCTGTCCAGCTGCTCCTACTCTTGTTGTTTCTCGAGCTCTTGGTCAACGAGCTCCTCGATGGTCATCTTGTTCGGAAGCATAGCGCTGGTGGACATGCCGATACCGATGCTGCTGGCGACCATTGAGGGAACCATAGCTGCGGCTATGATGTTTTTAGACTTGGCATCACCAGAGCCGCTGCGCTTCCTCGACACATTATTCCGGCGCTTCGATGGTGCGTCGGCAATGTCGGGTCTGGTGACATTTGTGTTAATAGTGAGCTGGCCCGGGATGGCAGCAGTAGCGGCCCCATTGTCGCCCGTGTGTCTGTGAGAGGATCGCTGCTGCTGGCGACGATATCTGGCAGAGCCCTCATTATCGGCAGAGTGCGAGCCTGGCTCGTGGCGCGGGGTCTTGCTCATATGTTTGGAGATATTGGCGCCAAGGCGAGCAACCGACGACTTGAGGCCGCTGCCATGCATACCCGACATCAGGTTCTCGTCGCTCGACCGGCTATACACGTTGTCCACCGCAAATCCAGAAAACTTGCCATTGCCACCAACATTGCCGTTGTTATTGTTCGAGTTGCCGGTAAGCTTGCTGCGCACATTCTGGGCGGGCGGTTGCCACTCGAGATTCTGCGGCGTCTTGTATATGTCCTGTGACACAAACGGAATCATCCACCAGATGAGCTCGTCGGGAATGAGCCTGAGGACAAGACCGACCGGCAGCGAGAGGAATCCGGCAATAATCGAAAAGGCCCAGTACTTGCCGCCTAGGGCAGTCGTCTGGAACGCCACGCCTCCCCACTGGATAATAATCACCTGACCAATGACCGAGATAAATACAATGCCCAAGAAGAACCAGTTCTTCTGCATTCCCTTGAAACAGTTGACCTCGTTATGAAGCACGCGGCAGTTGAACTCGTTGAATATCTGCATCCATGCAAAAGTATTGAACACCAGAGTGCGCAGTACCAGCATGTCCTGGGCGCTTTGAACTGTGTGCAGATTAAAGATGTCATCGGCGGCGTACAGCGTGAGGAAGCACACAACCACTTGGAGGATAGATTGACCAATGATGTTCTTCCACATGGTAAACGTGATCAGCGGCGAGCCTTGCTTCTCAGGGTGACGATCAAGTAGGCTTTCGCTTGGCGGATCGGTGGCTAGAGCCAGCGCCGCAAACGTATCCATGATGAGGTTGATCCACAGGAGTTGCACGGCGGTGAACACCGACTTTTCTTCATCGTCAGCAACTGAAGACACAAAAGCAATCAGCACAGCGGTGACGTTGACAGTGATCTGAAACTGCAAGAACTTCTTGACAGCATCATTGACGGCGCGGCCCCACATGCAGGCGCGCACGATGGATTTAAAGTCGTCATCCATCACGACGATCGACGAGGCCTCCTTGGCCACCTCAGTGCCCGCAATACCCATGCTGAAGCCCACATTGGCCGCCTTGAGCGCCGGCCCGTCGTTGGTTCCGTCGCCAGTCACCGACACCACTTCCCCGTGCGTGCGCAGCCATTCGACCAGCATGCGCTTGTCCTCTGGCGACGAGCGCGCAAGCACTTGCAGTCGCGGGATAATGAACTCCATCTGCTCCGGCGTCAGCTTGCGGAACTTTGGGCCCTCCAGAACAATGCCGCCCATGCCCGGCGTGAAGATGCCGCACTGTGTGGCGATGGCCCGCGCAGTAAGAACGTTGTCGCCAGTGACCATGCGAACAATGATTCCTGCGTTCTGGCAGCGGCGCACAGCGTCAGTGACACCCTCGCGCAGCGGGTCCTCAATGGCAAAAATGCCCAGGCAGACCAGGCCGGCTGACTCGCGCCACTCGACGTCCGACTCGAGTTGCGCCAGGTTGGCCTCGTCAAAGGTCTCGAAATCGCGGTATGCCATACCAATAGTGCGCAGGGCGCGCGAGGCATAGTCCGACACCGTGCGCTGCAGATCGCGCAGGGTCTCCTCATCCAGCGGAAGAACTGGGATCGCAGGGTTGTGAGCAAAGTCCGCCGGGAAGGCAGAGTTTACCAGTGCGTCCTCGCCGACATCAGTGGTGTCCGACCCGGCATTGCGCAGGTTATTGTAGTTGGCGCTGAGCAGATATGGCGTCTCCATGCTGCCCGTCGTGTTTCCAGTGATATTGCCACCCTCCTTCTCATTCTCGCTGTCGCTGCCGTGGTCAAGGTTGATCTGCGGGATGTTGCCGTGAGCGCTTCCAAAAGAGCCAAAGTTGTTATCATCGTTGTCCACACCGGTCGGGCTGTTAGCGGAGAACTCGTTCAGATTGGCATCAATGCCCTCGGCGTTGTCCTGCTTCTGAAAGGCGCCATCAACATCGACAATCCAGCGACAGTCCTGAATGACAACCTCGGGCGCACCCTTCACGTACAGGCGCCACACAAGCTTGTTGTCCTCTCGGCGCCGGATGCGAACCAGTGTGCTCATTGCCTTGCGCTCGGAGCTGAACGGCCATATCTGAACGTGCTTGTCAATGTCCTTGTCGCGCAGCTGGGAGTACAGAGGTGCACCGAGTGTCTCAGACCAAGTGAGCATCGCAGTCTCCGTCTTGGACCCAGTAAACTTGTCCGCGTTTGACACAGCGCCGGCAGACTCGCCGCGGCTCTCCTCGCCGGCCACAGGATCAGCATTAGCCCTGGACTTTTTCTGCAAGCGGCCGAGCAGGCGGCGCCAAAATGGAATGCTTTTGCCTGCAGCGCCGTTGCCCAGTAGACCATCGTCGGAGCCAGCGGCATCGCCGTCGACCTGCAAATCAGCCGCTGGAATAAATGCGGTCGAGTTGACAGCAATGGCGTCATGGCAGAGGTTGAGCACAGCTAGGGGAGCCTCCTCACCAAGCTCTGCTGTGGCCACAACCACTTCGTCGTTGTCGCTCTGGTCGCTCAAATCAGAAAGGCCAGAGAAGCTAGGGATGGCGTCAGATGTTGGTGTCAGCGCACTCGACGACGAGTAGCCCGAGGCCACGCCAGCAGCACGGCTCAGGCGGCGGCGAATATGGCGGTAGCGACGATCGCGCAGGCGCCGCTGGCGGCGGGACTGTGTCTCAAGAAGTGTGGGCAGAACGGCCTTCTCCGGTGGCACAGCCCGGCCGGCCATATCAGTTACCAGACCGTCGGCCGGAGGCTGTTTGGCCTTGCGTCGCTGAATCTCCGACGTCCCTGGCGGGTATGAGCTGAACTGGTACTGGTCGCCGATGCATCCGGCAACGACAGTCATGCGGTTGCAAGTCAGCGTGCCTGTCTTGTCAGAGCAAATGGTGGTTGCGTTGCCCATTGTCTCGCATGCGGCTAAGACTCGCACAAGGCAGCCGTCTTTGAGCATCCTGGTGGTAGCCACAGCCAGAGCCAGTGTCACAGCAAGCGGCAGTCCCTCGGGCACAGCCACAACAACCACGGTCACCGCTGAAATGACAATGCGCACTACGCTGTCCACAATGGCAGTGGCATCGCGGTTAGCTGTGGGCTTTGTGACTTGCACAATGTACTTGATAATGAGGACGACAAACATCAGAAGACCGGCGGCGCCGCCCAGTTTGGCAATGAGCTCGGCCAGTCCGTTAAGCTTGAGCTGCAGGGGAGTGGGCTCGCTCTTGGAGCGCAGTGACATGAGCGTGCGGCCGTAGAATGACTTTTCGCCCACGGCGACCACGACGCAGCGGCCAACGCCCTCAAGCACGCGGCTGCCAGAGATAAGGAAAGGGTCGCTCTTCCGACCCGAGTACGCCTTGGCACGCTTCCCAGAAACAGCACCAGGGGCTGGCAATAGCCGCTGAATGCTGTCTTCAACTTTGGGGTCAGTCCCGTCCAAGATCACACTGGTGGCCGGCTTATCGGCAGCAGCGCCCTCGCCGTCCGTGGACTCGTCGGCCTCAGCGCCAGACTGGTTCTGCGCCTCGGCAAACTCAATATCACCAGTCCTTCCCTTCTGGCGGTAGGCGTTCGCGCGCTGCTCGTTGCGCTTGCTGCGCAGCTCGGCGCGCCGGCGCTGCCTCCAGCTCTTGCGATCCGCCGTGGCCTTCTCGGCATCCTCAAGTCGGCTCTTCTTCATAGCATCGCTCTCACCGGTAACCGAGCTCTCGTCGCATCTGAGGTTGGACGAGGAAACGACAATGCCATCGGCGCACATTATGTCTCCGGGCTCAATGTGCAGAATGTCACCGACCAAAATGCAGTTTGTGGATACCAAGCACTCTTGACCGCCGCGAGTCAGACGCACCTTGCGGTCGTTCTTTTTCGCGTTAAGACGGCGGAACTGCTTCTCCTTCTGGTAATCGTTAATGGAGGCGACCAGGGTGACGACCGCGATGGCTACGATAATCGCAAAACCCTCGACCCAGTGCACGTCCTGACTGTCCTCAATCTTGTCCCCGGTGACGCGCACGTCCTGGTAAATACCGATGGCCAGCGAGACGATGGCAGCCACGACAAGCAGAATGAGCATTTTGTCGTGCAGCGCGTCCCAGACAAGCCCCAGGAACGAGCGCGCCTGCGTTGGCGGTAGAATATTGACACCGTACTTTTCGACGCGGTCTGCGTACAGCTTGCGGTCGGTCTCGAACTCTGCCAGCCAGGTGAGCTCCGAGTCATCCTGCTCTTCGGCGAGCTCCTTGGCCAGCTCTGCGTTTTTGGACTTTGTTTTGGTCAGTTTCAGCGGCTCCGCAGCATCCGATACTGAATCGATACTGGAGCTAGCGGGTATAATGCCCATATCCACGTTGACGTTGAGCCGCTCGAGTAGGCCGTCGGTGCCTCCAATTTTCTGCAGCGCTGCAATGTCCTTGTCTGCGACCATGGCTGCAAGCTCGTCAGAGCTGGACTCGTTCATGTCTATGGAAGCTACCTGGTGCTCCCCGTCCTTTTCGCTCACCAAGGATTGTACCTGCAGCATTGTCGGCGTACTTTGCGGAGAAGTGTATTCCGGCACCGGGCCGGCTGATCCGTTATCCATTGTAAACCCTTAGCGGCTGCAATGTATGTGCGTGTATGTGTGTGTGTGTGCGTATTGAACCTATTGATTGTGACATAAATGCAAAGATGAAGTATGATGTTTGGGGGGCATTTATTCCAGTAAAAAAACAGGGATATAATTGTTACAATCGTTAGTATATCACTTGCAGATTCGTTTGCGGTGGCTGGGCCACAAGGCATAACAAGACAGAACAAGACAGGGCAGAAGGCACGAGAATGTGGCGGCAAACAGCACGCATTATCAAATTTACTGCGCGCATGCTTCCGAGAACAGTTTGGATGAATATTTTACGCAATAAAGAAGCTACATGCATATTCTACATGGTGTATAAGTTATATTTTAATACTTGCCTGTTATGAACAGACGAAACCGGCGTGTGTGTGGAAGGGAAACGATTGCGTGTATTCTAATGAAAACGGTTGATAATAATAATAATGTGTGGAGCGGCGACGTGTGATTTTTCTGCTGTTTTTTGTCTGCTGATGTGTCTTTTGTATAGACACCAGTGACGATGTGGGGAATAACCAATAAATTGGCTAGTATTTTAATACAAGAACACTGGTGGTGATGTTGTATGTATCAGTAAACTCCAGGGTAGCTGCCTCCGATGTAAGGGCTAGCAGTATGAGCAATAGCGGGCGGTATTGTAAATACTGAATAATACAGGCGCAAAAGGCATGAACCGTTTGTGAGTTCCAAAAGAGGGTATTGGAAAAAAATAAGGAGGCAATAGAAAAACGACGTCCGACTATAAGGTATAGAGTAAAAATTAAGAAGGCGGGAGATGATTGCTTCTTATTATATACTCTGCCTCGGGCTTGTGTGCAGTAAGCAGTAAAAGAAAAAATGAGATATTGCGGGAGAAGGCAAAAGCTTTAAAATGTAGGGATGAAGTGAAAAATAAAAATGCTTATGAGAAAAATAAGAGGGGTAAGGAAAAGAGACTGCCTGGGTTTACCTGCCAGCCAGTGCTCCAAAAGAACAACAACAGCACCAGTCAATAAAAATATGAGGAGTAAAGTTGAGCAAAAAGAATATCTCCAGCAAAGAAAGAATTTTCTAAAGAAGGTTCCAAAAGAAGATTGTAAGCATCACGGTGTGCGCATGTCCCTCCCTCAAACTGGTCCATTACATGCTATGCTCCGTGGCCTTACCAATATAATAGATGTTGAGAGCGGGCGTGAAAAATGCAGGCATTTTCACTGCCAACTTTGCCGACTATTATAAAAAGAAACTGCCTTCTATTTGACGCGTTCCATTAGATCAACCGAGCAGCGCTCTACCGCGATTTTTTTTATTGGAATCAGGTGTTTGTGCACACAACGGGTGTGGACTAGCGCCAAGACTCGCAGGATGTTTATAATATCATGTTGGCTTTTCATTCGCACAACTCATGCGGTGAGCCGTTTTGCAAAATTTTATTTTCGGAACAGAGGCCTTTATTTTTTGTTTCAACGCTCTGCAGCAGGAGAGTCTCAACAACAAAAAATAAAACAAATAAGCAATGTTTCTGGAACTCTGCGTACAAAACACATGGCCACACAGGAAAGGCAGAAACAAGCCCAACGAGTGTGTGCACTTCTCAAAAGAAATCGGCACAGAAAATACTTAAGAACTGCCTATTATATAAAAACATTTTTCTTCACAACATTGAAATTTATTTATTGGGCAAAGAAACCCGTGCCCAAAATCACAACAAAAAAGTTATTGCTCACTACAGGGGTCGAACCTGTGACCTACGCGTTATTAGCACGTCGCTCTAACCGACTGAGCTAAGCGAGCTGAAACGGGTTTTAACCGCTTAATTCGCTTATTCTGAACATCAACCTTTATATAGTTAAATAATCTTAATTACACACTTTTTAAAAAGCCTGTTTGGAATAATTTAATTAACCCACAAGGCAATGTAAGCGCTCACGCACACATCAACATCATTTTTCATTCCACATTTTTTGGAAACGTCAGTTTTGTACCAACGTATTTGTTCTCGTTTTCTCGTTCATCATTATCACTTAACCACAAGAATCATGTCGACTACTTTGGGAAACAGGCGAGATACAGTTGTAAAGATCTGCGGCGTACGCACAGTCGATGCAGCGTTGGCAGCAGCTGATGCGGGGGCAGATATAATCGGGATGATATTTGCGCCCTCCCCACGACTTATAGACATTGCGACTGGGCAGCAGATCGCACAAGCCGTGCGCCAAACAAACACGCATCATCAGTGGCAGCAGCAGCAGCATAACCCATCACAGCTGCATTCCTCGATTAATAATGATGCGACGCCGGCGGAATTCTTCACCGCATGTGCCGATCACATACTGTCTAGAAAGGGACAAGAGTCGCGCCCAGGGCCTTTGCTCGTGGGGGTGTTCCAGAACCAGTCTCTGGAGCATATTCTCGAAGTGGCCCGCAGCGTGCCCCTGGATATGGTGCAGTTACATGGGGATGAGGCGGTGGAGCTGGCGCGGGAAATCCCCGTTCCTGTCATCAAGGTGTTTCACGTGGACGATACGTTTTCTTCGGACTCCGAGTCTGATTTATTCAAGACATTCTGTCATTCTGTGGTTCTGCTCGATACCAAGGTTGCCGGCACGAGTCAGCAAGGCGGGAAGGGCGTGAGTTTCGATTGGAGCATTGCTGGGAAACTGGCTGATAAGGGAATTCCGTTTTTGATGGCTGGCGGGTTGACCCCTGAGAACATCGGCAGAGCTGTGGGTGTTGGCAGGCCGTGGGGTGTGGATGTATCGAGTGGGATCGAGACGGACAAGGTCAAGGACCCGAAGAAAATCCACGCGTTCGTTGTGAATGCCAAAAAGAACTTGGAGTCATCGGCATAAAAATTGTGTTTTTCCACGCAACACCGATGCGCATAAATATTAACATTCAATACACATGCCATTTCGTGGCACTACATTTTCTATATATGGATGGCTTGTTGATCTCTTT
Source organism: Kickxella alabastrina (assembly GCF_025024165.1). Taxonomy (NCBI): domain Eukaryota; kingdom Fungi; phylum Kickxellomycota; class Kickxellomycetes; order Kickxellales; family Kickxellaceae; genus Kickxella; species Kickxella alabastrina. The sequence goes on from NW_026251472.1 coordinate 1,650,364, forward strand.
TTCTATGTGAAAAATAGACTAATTAAAAAGAGAAAAGATAGTAAAAAAGAGATGTGAAATCATACAACAGACTGGGCACTATGGTGCCACTTAAAGGCCTGCACAATGCCGTAGTAATGCGTGAGCGCGGCGAAAAACACCAAGCAGTGGAACAGCTGGTGCGAGTTTCCAACGATATCGAACAGGCCGGGATACCAGCGCTCAGGAATATTGAATGCATAAAGCAAAGTGCCAGCGACATAAAAGCCAACCATACCCAGCATATAATAAAGGCCAATGGACCTCGCAGATGCAGCAATGCCATGAGCAATAATGTGGTGGCACACGGGGATGCCCCCGGAAAGCGAAATGCTAAAGAAAACAACGGGACGCAGCCAGCGCAAATTGGGCTTCTGCAGGTGCGGAGACACGCTGACAGTGACGCCGACGACAAAGAGCGAGAGCATCATGGCCATGTAGAGGAACATGAGGATGCGCGATTCAAAGTATCCGTAGTACAGGCCCGGGAGGAAGGAGCCCAGGATGAGAACCAGGATGCCGACAAAGTCGCACTTGAGCCACGCAACATGGTGGCTATGCGAATGGCACGAGAAGGTGTGGAACATGGTCGACAGCACAAAGCAGATGCAAGCGCTCAAGATGTAGCCGTAGAGAACAAAGTAGTCACCCAGCGACGCGCGGCCGGGGGACATCGATGCCGGCAGCAGGTTGTAGTTGGTGCTCAGTGCCAGCCCGATAAAAAACACCAGCGACACGAAGTGCGTCAGCACATTGCCCGACTCGTTGTGGACGTAGGTCATTGAGTGCAGGCATGCGCGGTACGAGTTGGAGATGCGCCGGTAGCCGGAAATGATATACGTGTCGCGCAGAAATGCCGGCACATCGTCGATGGTCGTTGTGTACTTTGGGTGTCCTGGTGCAAACAGCGGGCGGTAGTACACCTCGGGCAGCTTGTAGTTGTCGGTGCAATCCTCGGCGTCTTTGGCGCTGTACGCGATTGGGCTGCCATTGGCGGCGTCGACCTTTGTCGCCGCCGTCGATGCTCGGGAGCGAAGCTGGTTTTTTGGCCCTTGGTTATAAATACCTTCGGTCAGCTGCGTGGCTTCTGTCGTCGATTTAGAGTGTATCACAGTCGCCATTTTCGACAGCTGTTTAATTTCCCACCCCGTTTTATGTGCCTGTGCGTGTCGCGTGTCGCGAGATATGAACGTGTCTGTGCTCGATAAATAATTGCACTCCTTCCGCCGGCGAGGGTAACGGTATGTATGCCCAATGGCTGAGAGAGTCAGTGAAACGAAGCAAAAGTGTGCTCGCCTATGTGAGCAATAAGTGATGATAAAGATAAAAGCTGGAGGAAAAACAGGTGCTTCAATGCTTTGTTTTTTTGCAAGGATAAGAGGGATACAAGCTGAGATGTGTTAAGAGAAAAAGTACAAAAGAGAAATGTGAGATTCAGAAAAGAAAAGAAGGTTTTGGTTGTCAACATATGAGCAAGGCAAATCGCAAATGTAATCGGGCTTCCACCAGAAAAAAGTATTAAAAATCGATGGCAATCGCTCGCCTCCTGAGGCTTGTGATTGCACAGCACACACACATGGCATTCAGAAAATAATTGTAATTTTTTTCGTCTATTCGCGCTCACTCTAACTTTTCTGATCATCCTATAAAAGGGGAAAATTTTTCTTTTGTCTTTGGTCGCTGAAAAAGAGGCAGGCCCACTCGCGGATGTTCCCTGTTTGTTTCCGCCTCCCTTCCTGCACACTCTCCCCCAAAACGCAAAACAAAACATAAAAACACAAAAACACGCCCAAGATGCGGAAAATGTACATCTCCGAGCGCACAAAAAAGTAATGCAAGGTCCAACTGCTATAACTGCAGCGATAGCAAAAGGCAAAAAAACATTTACCAGCGGACGTTGCACACTTTGGTATCCAAAGTCAAAGCGGCGCCATGCCAATCAGAAATCGCCTCGTGATATTATTGCCAACAATACCCCCCCTGCAATCAATCACCAAAGCCCAAATAGTGCGAGGGAGGCGTTGCAGCACAACGAGGCACAGAACGCCTCGAGGTTTTAATATTTCATATGCTCTTTAACGAGATTTAGAAATCAAAAGTAAAAAACCCCCCAATAAAAAAAGTAGCCATCCGCCATGCATTCTTCGCGGTTTGCCGTTTTACTTGTCTTTTTTCTTTGCTATTGTAGCCTGCATTAATTTATTTAAACACAACCAACGCTTTCATTTTTTATTTTTACATAAGAACAATGGTTCTATCGAGGCGCACAACGCCCACCGTGGCCGCAGTGCCGCAGAACGGACTTGACCCGCAAACAATCGACAGCGATGCTGGAATCGTGTCCGAAGCCACGACCCTGTTGGAGCCTGAGGCCGCCGCAAACGGAGGCTCAAAGTACCAGCACGCATCGCAGGGCAAGCGGCTGCTGAGCTGGGCCGAGCTGCCCGAATGGATGAAAGACAACCAGTATATTTTCACAGGATACCGCGCGCCAGCAAACTCTTTTGCCAAGTGCTTCGCGTCTTGGTTCTACTTGCACAACGAGACAGGCAACATCATGACACACCTCCTTGGCGCACTGGGTTTTGTCATTCTGTGCTTCACAGTAGCCAGCGGCCTGCTGCTCGAGTTCCCGACCATTGACTGGAACGATATCACAACAATGTATATATTTCTTCTGAGCGCCATTGGATGCATGGCCACGTCGGCCATATACCACACGGTGACTTGTCATTCGCACAGTGTCCAGCGGGCGTACAACCGGTGTGACTACGTCGGAATTGTCTTTCTGATTGTCGGGTCGTGCGTGCCCGTCTTCTGCTACATGTTCTACTGCCACCCGAGGCTGAAGATGTTCTATCTCGGCCTGATTTTCTCCCTGGGGCTGCTCACCACATACATGGTTGTTGCGCCGAAATTTGGCACGCCGGCGTACCGCCCCCTGCGCGCCGCAACATTTGTTGCCCTTGGTGTATCGGGCGTCGTCCCGGGCGTGCATTCCTGGTGGCTGTTTGGCTGGGAGTACACACGCAATGCTGTGCAGGTGCCCTATATGCTGGTTATGGGCCTAATGTATATTGTGGGCGCCACTCTTTACGGCGCTCGGTTCCCTGAGCGCTGGTGGCCGGGCCGCTTCGATTACCTGCTCCATTCGCATCAGATTTTCCACGTGTTTGTCGTTATTGCTGCTGCTGTTCACTTTGTTGGCGTCTGTGGGGCTTTGCGCTGGACACATGCTGTTGGGATTTCAATGTGTGACACCTCGCTGCAATGAATAAGGAATACATGGCCTATTGTTCCTGCAATGCCTGATTCGCCCTCATCATGCTTTTTTCTGTGGACCGAGTCGGTCTTGATCTTGATCAATCGAAACAATATCCGGTCTTTTGCATGCTTTTATTTATTTTTCATCCATCAAACTTCTCAAAAATTTTTTAAAAAATTTAAGACAAAATTATCAACTGGATGAAAACTACCCATTGTACTATTTTGCTGCTATAAATACTGTATATGGCCCTCCTGACAACTGCGCAGTCCGAAAATAGTACTGCAAAAAAAGTATTGACAGCCAAAATAGAGTAAATAATCCCGAAATGGGATTTGCCTATTTGCATTATTTTCTGTCACGCATATCGCCTTAAATATCTGTAAAAAATGATACCTACAAACTTGAGCAAAAAAAAACTTTGGTGGAAAAAGGTCAAGGGCTTCTTATTTATTTATTTTTCAAATTTGCAATACTAATTGTACATATAAATATTTCTTTTTCCAATTTTTATTACTCAATATACACTGCATTTTTTCTCACTTGGTCGCAACATTATCCCTGTATCCACAACATAACACGACACAGTGCAATACATACACTTACACTCATACATTCGCATTTCAGAAAATGCATATTCGGCTGGCCTGGTTGCTCGCCCCCGCGCCACTGCTGCTAGCCTTGCTACTAGCCTTACTGCTAGTGGACAGCGTGCATGCTACAACAACAGCCTTTCGCGCGGCAAACCTCGACGAGTTACAGGCAGTCTCCAGCCAAATATCATCGTGGCGCGCCTTCGCATGTATGGTTCCCTTCACAGCCTCAGACAAAACCCCACTACTGATGCTCTACGGCGGAACCAGCGACCCCGGCATAACCGACCCGCTCTCCGCGGCATCATCCGGGCTAAACAAACTGCAAGTGTTCGACACAACGACCAGCAAATGGTACGCGCCAAACACAGCCAACACGCCCACAACCGGTCCTGTTTTGCCCGGCTGCGGCGCCGGGTCAGGCAGTATCTGGGTGTATGACACCCAGTATGGCGTGCCTAATCGGGCGGCCACAGCGGTTAGTCTTCTGGATATCGTGCATTGGAGTTGGAGCGCGCCGACGGAAAAGGGCCAGCTTCCCGTCACGCGCTTCGGAGCTGCATTCGCAAATGTGCCTGATACAAATCAATTTTACATGCATGGCGGGATCCCCCTGAGCGTCGACAAGAATCTCGCTGCTGATCCGCCGGCCATCACGAATAACATGGACATACTATCGCCGTCGACCATATCATGGAACTATGCGAGTAATGGGCCGGCACGCAAATACCATACCATGTGCTATATGAGCTCCATCAAGTCTCTTGTTATGTTTGGGGGCTCTGATATGGATATTTCTAGCTACAATGATGTCAAATTGCTCTCTACGACAAACAACATCTGGCAGTACGCCGTTGATATCGAGGGCAAGCCTCCCTCCGAACGCATTCTGCACTCCGCAGTGTGCACCAAGGATACCATGTATGTGTTCGGCGGTATGAGCGGCATCGGTGCTGTGCCCTCGGATAGTGCAGTGTGGATGCTCAAGGCGACTGGAAATACCAGTTTCAAGTGGTATACAGCGCCAATTAATATTGGGGCGGGGCTGAATCCGGGGCCGACCGCACGCGCCGGCCATTCCGTGGCACTGCATAAGAACAACATGTACATTTACGGCGGAGTTGGGCCGAGCGGCCAGGACGACACCATGTATAAGCTGGATCTCGAACAAATGACGTGGTCGCAAACGAGTGTCACTGGGTTGGGCGTTGAAGTACAACAAACGAAGAGCAAGGTCAGAACTGCTGTAATCATTGCCGCCATAGTGTCGTCCGTCTTGGGTACTGTAACCATTGGAATAGCAATTGCTGTGCTGTACCGTATAATCAGACGCCACCACCGGAATGCATTTGGTGGAATTGGCGTTGGCAGTTCCGCGCGCAGGCATGACCAGGCCAACGGTTGCGTGAGCAGTGATGATGGCGAGGATGACGGTGCGGTCAACATGACCATGAGCGAGTACAAGGGCGAAAGCCGCCGCGGCACAGGGAACTCTCACTACCCCAAAAACGAGGGCATCCGCGGTGGCCGTGCATATAGTGATATTGGCGGTGGGGCCGCATACAAGTACCCGTCGCCAGATAATATCACTCCGGTTTCGCCCAGCAGTATGGTAACCTTTGGGTTTCCGCCCGTAATGCCCGTCAGTCACCAGGCCGAGTCCCCGGGGGGATCCGCTAACAACAGCAGCAATATTCGCACACCGACGGAACAAAACCTAGTAAACGGTTCAAATTTTGATTCCGCCACAACCATACCCGCCAGCATCGCCACCGAGATCAACCTACTCTCTGCCAAGGAAAAAATTGCCAACACCGGTAGGCCGAGCACCAGTGGAAACCGTATGATGAGATCAATGCGCGCACACGCGCAGTCTCTTAGCAGCAGGTTTGGCCCATCGCGGCTCTCGCAAGCATTTGGTGACAACACCAACTCAGTTCCACATTCGCCATCAGCTCTGCCGCAGCAGCAGGCAAATGGTATTAGTATTGCCAATCGCAATCGCAACCGTAGCCGTCGCGCGGCCACTGCAGGTGCCCTGTCCACTGGCGTCTACCGCCAGCCAGCAATCATCGACCAGAATACAGCTAACAATATGTATGGTAGCGAATACTCGCGTCGGGAGAACGAGTATCGTCAGGCAGAGGCTATCAACCAGATTCTGCTTTCCGGGCAGCCGATTCCTGTGTGGTTGCGTGATGCTGTGAATCAGGCTCAGGGTAATGACCCGGACCTAGAACACCCACAGCAGCAGCAACAACAATATGGTCAGAGCCAGTCTGATCACGATATGGATGTTGCCAGCGGTTCTGAGACAGCAGGTCTGGAGAGATCCGTGCGCAAGCTAGGAATTGTCAATAAACCGAAGCCCAGGAGAAAAGCAACGGGCAACAAGGCGGTCACTTGAAAATTGTCCAATAATAATTAAATTAATAAATTTTGTTTGTTTGCTTGCTTGTATTTTTTTAGTTTAATAATCTCACCCTTGCCACACGATCATCATATTTGAATATTGCATTTTGCATTTTGCATATTAAATATGATCTTTGAATACAAACAATTGAATTGTGTAACCCAAATGCTAATGTTTGCTAGTTTAAATCCCAAACCTACACTTGATTAAAATATAAAATTGAATGCAATCCAGCAAACAAACAAGGAAATAAGGTTTTATTTTTAGCACCAACAAAAAAATTTATCTTTGCTCTATTTGGAAACTATCAATTTGATAACACCCAATCGGTTTTGCGGATAAATAGTATTTTTCTTTCTTGTGCAATATAAAATATAAGTGCGGCAAACAAAGCGTCCTCAGTGTGACAGAAGTTTAAACTCATGACGCAAGACTAATTGTTTATTCCGCAAAAAATAAAGCGGTCCTTATAAACCAAACATGGCGCTCATTTTCGTTGTGAAAAATCTTTGTTTAGAACTGTGTTGATATTTTCTTTTCCGTCTTTATCTCGTTTTTTTCACATACTCCATTTATACTTTATAGTTCAATTATATTTGGACAAAAAAAGCCGATCCAAAAGACATTATATTAAAGTGCACATTACAATGCTTAACAGCAGCAGCCAGCAGACTTCTCGCGCCCATCCACGGCGCCTGCGAGTGATCAAGCAAGCCCTGATAATGTTTATTGTAGCCATACTGCTGGCACTGCCCGGCACACACGCACGCCCGCCAAACACCAGGAGCGGAAATATCAATGGCGCGCTACTGCCCCGAATCATGGGCGGATCCGAAACCCACCAGAAAGATTACCCGTTCATTGTTTACCTGCAGAACGGCGCCGAAAAGACATTCTGCGGCGGCTCGATCATCTCAGATCAATGGATTGTAACCGCCGCGCACTGTATCAAGTCTGCGAGTGCCAGCGATATCACAGTTTACATCGGCCAGGACCAGTACAACCCGGATCCTTCCAAGAGCGCACAGGTGGTGGAGGTACACAACCACCCGCAATACGATGACACTTCGATGGTCAATGATATTTCACTGTTGCGTCTGGCTTCGAGTATTTCGTCAAACCCTGCGTCCACCATTTCCATCGACAACAGCACTGTTGGTGACGGAACAAAAGTGACTGCGCTCGGGTGGGGGTACACGTCGGAAACCGGAACGTCTTCATCGAAGAATCTGAAAAAGGGTGAGCTCACGACCTTGTCCAAGGTAGACTGTGGGTCAAGGGATACCAAATTTACTGGAAATGATGGCCCACGCATTTGCGTTGCTGCAGATACTGGTACGGACACTTGTCCTGGTGATTCTGGAGGACCCTTAATTCGCAAGGTTAATGGAGAGAATATGCTCGTTGGCATCACCAGCTTTGGCACTGCGGGTCCCGGAAAGTCGGTCACTGTGAATTGCGGCGGTGCGGGGATGATCAGCTTGTTCACACATGTGGCTTATTTCAAGTCCTTCATTGAATCGACAACTGGTGGGCTCCGGAAGTTTGAAAACGCGAACGGCCAAGGGTAAGTAGTTATATTACGATCATTTCTTGAATTTTTTTGCTTTTATGTCGCACACGAACACACCAATGTTTTGTTTCACTTGAACTGTTGTTTTTTGCTAATGAATTTCGTTATTTATTTGTTATGCGTCTTTTTTGCATATTTGGTCCTTCTCGCATAAAACCGACGATTCCAAAAATAGCAATTCCGCCGGCCACTTTGTACCCAGCGCGCTGCTCACAGCCATCACAATCGTCATTGTGTCTGCGCTGTCCATCGCTTAGCTCAAGCTTAAAGTCAAATACACGTGGCTAAAAGTATATTGGGAGTATAGATAAACGCATATTTACATTATTACCTTGCAATTATAAACTTGTTTGAACCAAAAAATAAAATAAAATGCAGAGAAACTGATTCTGCTGCTGCAAAAAAACAACAATACTATGAAAAATAATTATATATATTTGGGCGGAACACCGCTATTGCTGCTGCTGCTGGTCTCCATCGTCATTGCGCGCAACAGCCTTTTCAATGCGTGACATCCATGTTTGCATCTCCGCGTGCTTATGTATAACACTCATCTCCAGCTTTTGCAGCCGCTGCCGCAACAGTGAGTTTTCCTCGCGCAGCAGACTTATTTGCTCAATATCGTTGTGCGAAAAGTCGTCGCGGCCAGCACCAATTCCGTAGCCACCACCGCCTCCAGCGCCTCCCTCAGTGATTGTGCCACTGGGCCTCCGCATGTTACCCGATGACATGTAGACATCGGTGTCCTGCCTTTGCAAGCCCGCAAACCCGCTTGCCACTGTCCGCTGATAGCTGGATCCCCTGCCCAAATTGGGGCTACTAACCAGCATTGGCGACACCTGGGGGTTAGTGACTGGCAAAAATTGCTGTTGGTTCTGCGCGATTTGTGAGAGCGAGGGCAGCGTTATTGATACTGCCCTGGGGCCGCCCAAGCGCGGCGAACGTAGTGCTGTGCTGGGTGGCGACCTTGGCAGGCGTTGCGGCCGGTGCCCTGACACATGACATTGTGGTTTTGTTGGGCCGCCTGGGTAAAACCCGCCTTCGGGCCCTGGCACCATATGCGAGGGTGGAGGGAGCGAGGCGTTAGCTTGCTCGGGGCGTCGCCGTTTGATTAGTGGCAGCATAGCTGTGTTGTTTAAAGCTTTCGCGTCAACCCCAGATGAAATGGCGTTGCCGCTGCTGCTGTCACCACCGCCTATAACCGAGCCAAAATAGTTGTCGGATGGAATATCAAGTGGTTGCGTAGGCATGCTGTGAGACATGCGCTGCTGTGATTTGATTACAGGCGTGCGCATCATATTATCGTCGGCGCTCGATGGACTCTCCATGAGAGACATTGGGTGACTTCCAAGAGCACGCGTGTCCTGCTTGGGCGGGGAGGGTGAAATGGTCGGCGAAAAGGTTCTGTCTGAGGGCGACCCGATTAACATTAGCGAATTGCTCTGGCCGCGCAGGAGTGTAGCAGGAGGGCGCATGGCGCTATGCGCAGATATGTTGTTCGGGTGTCGGTGTGGCAGGCCATGCCCGGAGGGACCGGCAGAACTGGTGGTGTCCATATTGCACTGATCCATGCTGCTGGTTCTGTACGCCTCTTCGTCTTCTATGACCATGTCCAAGGTTTCCCGCAGCGTCCGGAGCTCGTCGGCGGCCTCGATCTGCATCCTATCGCAAAACTGGGCAAACTCGGGCGTTGTAAACAGCCTGTGGCTCAGCGTGCTTGCCATGTTGTAGTCGTGAGGAAGATAGCTCTCGCAGCATTTTAAAATGGCAACATCCTATTGGTAAAAGTCGTTAAAAGGCAGAGATATTGGAAAATAAATCAAATTAGCAAAAAATATGTTGTGTTTTACGTGTATCACTTGTTTGCAAGGATCAGTGAAACCAGTCAATTTAACAAGATAACAACCAACAAAAAATCGCCACCATCACCATCATTCTTGTTTTGTTTGGCCACCCCCAAAGGCAAATATCACAATATGACAATGAGAAACCACAGCTGAACTGCGAAATAACTTTTCAAATTAAAAAACAAATACATGTCTTTGTACAGTTGTGGACATCTAGAGTATGTTTGTTTATGTGAAAAAGACAAACACGCCGAAAGTTTCAAAAAAAGCATTCTAGAACGGTGACATGCAAAAAACATGAAATATATATACAAAAATATATGCAGTGTGCATAAATTCAGAAAGACAAATGCTGGCCAAAAATAAAGCAGGAATACAAAAAAGCAAAACTTTTAGTACACCAAGATATTTGTTGGGTACTTCGGCGATTTATCGTATGTGCGCGCCTGCATGTAGGAAAAACAGCACACAATTGTTGGGATGGGGCTATATTAACAAATAAAAATGATGCCAACGAGAGGGTGAGAAGATGCGCACACATGCATAAATAATAAACCAGAACAGACATGTGGATATGCTATTGCACGTTTGTGCGCGGGAATTGAAAGTGCAAAAGTTTATATATGGAAAGTGTGGTCTTTTCCGGTTATTTGGACATTTTAAAAAATATTCCCAGAAAAATGATTGATATGCCTAAGTGCTGGTAGCAGCATTGTAGCATTGCAGGGTGTCTCCATCACTTACAATCCAGCAGCAGCAGCAGCCAAAAAACAAACACTTCGGCTATTTTATTTTCTTACCTGCAGCAATACGATTCGCAAATCAAGAATAAAGTCCAAAAAACGGCTGATGTTTCTGCGTTCTTCAATGTCAACAGTGTTAGAAACCATGCTTAGCATACTGTTCGCCCAGGGGAAGATCTAGAATTTCCATGCAGAACGAAAAAACAATTATTATTGTTATATTAGCAGGTTTTCATTTTTTGGCATTCCAATCATTATCATGAAAAATATGATTGGCTGCTTGCAGGGATAAATTGGCAAGCTTGGCTGAACTTCAATAAAAAATAAATAAACGGAAGCAAATGCCCTGACCATTGCGGCGCAACATAGCAATCCAATAATTGGCAGCTTGTATTTAATCTGGCTTCATTTTTGGAACGCACATGCACAGTGACTGTATTGGATTAACGGCCAAACAGAGACACACACCAACATTTACACAGCAAACATGCAGAAAAGGCAGTAGACATGGGTGCTGACACATAAATACAAACACAGAACAATAAGAGCTGCAAGAAAGGAAGTCTATAGACGTCTACACCCTTTCACGTGACTTTACCAGCAATGCAAGCCTTGTAAATCGTTCATAATTAGGTATGGGCAGCGCAAAAAACAAAAGGCAGCGCCAATGGGCAATGCAGATGACAGTGAAAATTCAATGATTACCGTTTGTTGCAGCGAGTCCAGCGGAATAACCTTATGCCGCTGGATTGTGTGATGGGGCTCGAAAAACCCGCTATTGGTTGCCGCGAGCTGGACAAGGCGGTCCGAATACTCGCTGTCCGTAAGCGAGGGCTCTGCCCACGACCCATCGCCATTCGCCAGTCGCTGGTCACACAAAGGCGAAACCGCAGCTATATCGCGGATGCCCATTTCCCGCGCGCGTTGGAGGCTGCGGGACCGAACAACACTATACCCGAAGAGCAGCAAAATAACAAAAGTTAATAGACTGGTCAGTACTCAAATTGTAAGGCAAATCCAAGGTCTGCTCTGCTCAGAGTGACCAACGGTCGAGTAAGAATTGCCCCACAATGTTATTTTATCAAGTTACTCGCGTGTCGCTCAATTGCCAAACCGAGTATTAGCGCGATTTAATGCGTCCATCTTTCTACAGCCGCATAATAACAGGATCCTGTGATGATTCCAAATAGGGAATGTGCAAGAGGAGCGCTCCAGCTATAAAAAATATCACTGGCTGCTCACCTCCGCCATATCCTCATTGGCATCAGACCTGGTGCACTGATCCCGCATGCGCAAAACAAAACAAAAAAGCAAAACAAAAAGCCGTCAATGGAGACTGACTCTGACTCACCTTTGAACGGGCATCCTGTCCTCAGAAATCAATGACCGCACGAGTGCCAGCCGCTCTGCCATCGATACACGGCCAGTCTCGGCCGCCGCCAAGGGGAGCGCAGCGCTGCCTAGGTTGCCGTCGCTGCCACCACTACCGCCAGCCGAAGCAGACACAACAACATTTGGGCGGGCTGGAATGACCAGTGCGTTGCGCCACGCCGGGTCAGTAAATTCAGGTATCAGTGATCCGGCAGCATGCCAGCGCTGGAAAAGAAGCATGCCCAGCGCATTCCATGAGCAGCTTAAGGGGCTCCGCGATCGAATTATGCTGAACTACAACTTCGCAAGCAAGGTAAATCGATTTTCAGGCGAGAAAAGAAAAGCGTGTTAGCATTGTGATGGTCAGGCGCCAGTAAAAAATTGCAATTTCGAATTTGGAAAATCAAAAAATATAATCGTTATATTTGTGCGCGGCCAAGCATGCAATTTTCGGACATGTGAATTAGGCGTTTGATAACAATTAATGATGACCGCGTTTGGCAGTTGATTTTGACCCATCTTGAGCAAAGGCACTGCGAATAGACTGGCTCATTTTTATACAGTCAAAAACTGACAAGACAAAAAAATGTGACACGTTATTTTGTGACACATTAGGGTCTATAATCCGCAAGTGCATTTTTCTTATTCGGCATATGATGCGCGCCGAATTGACGCGGAGAAGAGAATAAAAAAGAATGCCCAGCTGTTAATAATGAACATAATGATTTGTCTCGTCAAGGCAGACCAGAAAACAAGAGCAAGCAACGGGCGTTGGTGAAATTGCACACAGGAAAACAGAAAACCAAATTATTGGGAATAATGCACTGGAGCTGCTACTGCTACTGCGGAATAAAAACAATGTGATTAAAATTGCTGCAGGTGCATCAAGAGAACAAGTGCCGCGAGTGCATGCCAGTACGCCATGGAGACGAGCAAAATCAAGAAAAAAAAGAAGACGCCGTGTTATATACAAGTGGATGATAATCAAACAGTTCTTCAAGACACATACAGAGCACAAACAGCTAGCAGCACTCGCACAACATGTGTTTTATGCAAGGGGAAAGGGATGGCAAATTGAAAATATACAATTGGAACAAACACTAGTGTTATTTCTGTGCGCGTTGCTGCTTGTCGAAATGCTAAAAACAGGTGCAGCTGACAGACAAAATTGACAATGCGCACAACATCAGCAGCACTCAAAAAATGATACACCAGACAGCTAGCAGCATATCTAGCGCCCATGCTCGCGACATGGTATTGCTGCACGCATATTGCACACAATATAACTTACATGTTGCCGAGTGGCCGGAGTGGGAAAATACCCGTTGTCAGGAGACCGGCGCTGGCTGGACGCGGGGCTGGTCATCACTGCAATTCGAAGAACCGAAGATGGCAAGTGCGGCGCCATAGTGCTAGACGCAAAATGTATGTCAGACAGCCGGGTGCCAACGACATCAACAGGGTCAATCCACGCAGACATAGCGACAGTGAAAAGGAAGCGTGCCACGCTGTGCGCCCAAGATCCGCCGAGTAGCCAGTGAAGCTGGCACTCCAGCTCTGCTGTCTCTACCAGGGCTGCCGGGTAAAGCTGCTGCTGCTGCTGCGAATACTGCGCTCGTGGCAGTTGAAGCGAGCTTTGTATGCGGTGATCCACCGGGCTCTGATAACGGTACGGGCTGTATGGCTGATAATGAATCTGCTTCTGGGGTGCGAGCTGCGATGATGCCACTGGCGGCGCCAAGTGGCCATACTGATATTGCAGTTTTTCTTGGTAGCGGAACTGTGAATGCTGGTAGTCACCTTCGCCATGGCCGCGATGGCTGCTGCTGCTGCCGCCGACGACGCTACCTACAGGGGCCCTGTGGCCCGAGGGAAATACCGACTGCACCTGTAGCAGCATGTCCGTGCCAGAATCAATGGAGCGCCCATCGGACAAGTAGCTGCGCGACTGGAATCGCTCACGCCGCGGGTATTTACGCAAAATCTCGTCCCATTTGGCCTGGTAGCGCGTTCCTTCTTTCGGGGATGTGAGTTCAGAGTTGTTTCCTGTCTGAATCCGCCAGAGGCAAATAACGCTGCCCATGTGGTCACGCAGAATGTCCGGCACGTAGCTCTTCTTGGTGTTGATTTTGTTGGCCAGGTCAATCTCAAACAGCCAGTCCAAATACGATATCAACTTATCTTCGGTAACGACAAAATCTACCTTGCATTCTTTGCAGTATCGCACCCACAGTGCCGCGCGCCACGCGTATATTGAGCGTGTCTTTTTGGATATAAACCCGCAGTTTTGGTACAACTCCTGCGAGTCTTTCAGATCTACATTGCATAGAGACGATATGTGTGTTCAGATTAAACATTAGCAGACAATCAAATATACAATATTGCAAACTCTAAATGCACAATATTTTCGTTTCATCTGAGAGCCAAAAATCACTATTCAGTTAAATATAGTGCCAATAAAACAACAAACAATGGAGGACAACTAAATTTATACAGTGGCTGTGGAACAGGATTTCGCGCATTTTTAGACAGGGAATTGTGCAATAAAAGAACCATTAAAACTATTGTATTAGAAAGATAGTAAAGAACATTCCAAACATAGAGTGGCGCGCTTACATGTGCCAAATTGGCACATGTATGTCTGGAACAAGCAACCAGCCCCTCTTTTTCATAACATTTTTGTTATTCCAAATCTGGATTCGGCTAAGCTCTCATTTTGGATACACATGTAGTTGATATTATTACGGCCAATGTACAAAAGAAAAACACCGGCTTTTATAAACCACGGCAATAATGCGGAGAAGATGCAATTTGTAAATGAATTCACAAAAATAAAGAGCCGAAATGTGATATACGCTGCCAACTAGCAATTGTACATGCTGATTAGTTCATCCGAAATGAGATGGAAATAAGCGCTGAAAACAGCACACAGGAAATTGTGAGTTTATGAGAAACCCTGCATTATGTTAACAATTTGAGCCAAATGATTTCCAAACAATAGCATAAAAGGCGACAAAGTGATGGCAACGTATCAAGTAATGTCAAGGCATGAGGATGTTTTTAAGGGCAGTAAAAGAAAAGCAACATGCACATGTTCTCATTAGTAAATTTATTTCTCACTGTACCTTGTTTGGTGTAAAGTCCCATTGTTGCTGAATACAGATGTATATGCGTGTGAACAGGTGTGTGCGAAAAATAATGTTTGGAGCACTAGAGGGCGTTAGGTGAACTTGATATGTGCAATTTGTTGTGTAATAACAGCAACAAAATGAAATAAAATAGGATGAGATGAGATGAGATGTGAAGAGAAAGGAAGAGGAAAAGAGTAGAGATGTGAGGGAAAAGAGAAAAGGCAAACTCTAAGAGTTTAGAGGTGACTCGCAAACGTTTAGAAGATAAAATGAACCCGAAAGCGCAACAAACAAAAAACGTAAAGGACTGACGCAAATAGTCAAGCAAGCTCGGCGAGTGCTGCAAGGATAATTAAAGAAAACAAAAAGTGACAAAGTGTCTGATGATGCAAAAAAGGAGGAAAAAGAGAGAAGAGCGAAATGTGAAATGTGGGGAAGCACTGCGCTATGCCAAGGGTGCGAGTGTCCCTTTTTTATATCTGGCAGAAATCTGGGCTAGAGAAACTAAATGGCAAAATTGCTGAGAACAAGTTTGATGTGATAACAATGCTGCAAGAATCGCGCAGTGCTAGCATGTAGAAGCTTAGCACAATAAGGCCGAGGAATTGTACGTGGAGCGGAATTTGATGACGGCCCTAATAGTGCTGCTGTGATTATAAATTGAGGCAGCGGCAGCTGCGCCTGTGGCTATGGATGTGAAGAAAAATGAAGCTGCTTGTAGCCTGTTCAGTCTTGGTTATATTTACAAACCAACAATCGACGATTGTATGGTGTGCGTAGATGTCCACACCAAAAAGCTATTAACCTGAAGAGGCTAATGTATGATGTAATAGGCGGCTAAAACTAGAAAAATCAAGCGCGTTGGCTTGCGTGCGCGCCAAAAAAGATCAGTATCAAAAGAGAAAAGGTTAAGCTACAAAAAAAGACAAAATGAAAAGGCCGTGGTCACTATTTTAAACTAATGTGTACTGAACTTTGGCCAAGGGCTGCAACGGTTTATATAAACAGAGCCAGAGGGGAGTGGGGAGGGGAGAGAGTGGTGGTTCGGAGGGGGTGGTTCGGAGGGGGGTGCTGGTGATGGTGGTCAGGTATTTTTAATCGGTCACCTTTTTTGTCTTTTTTTCTCTCCTTGTTGGCCTTCTTCATGCCCATACCAGCTGTTGCCAAATAGAGCAACAACAGCAGCACCCAAAAAAACAAGCAGCCATGCACAGAGGATGTTCCTAAAGCCATCTAATGAAATCCATTTGCATTTCCTACTAAAACTGGACCCTGCTGTGCGCACATTAAGATATTTTTGGTGGCAGATCGCGCGCCGAATAGCAATCTTTGAATTTTTGGCCATCTCCGTTACAATAGGCTGCGCGAGAGGGGAGAAGAGAGGAGGGGGTAAGGAAGGGCACGAAGAGGGTGGTTGCTTGCCTCCTGCGTTAATCCACCAAAAGATTTCGGACTGAAAAACGCTGCTCATTCATAGCTGCTTTTTGTTTTATTTTGGAACGTCCGATAACAGGTTTATTTTGCTCAAGTTTTTGCCAGCGCTTTTTTGATTTTATGGTTTTTTTGGCTAAAAGCTTTAAAACCGTCGACCGGCTGACTGATACGCCCCCCATTGGCAGGCGGTCAGGGGTGAATAAGAGCTGCCATGTACGCTGGTGTTGACGCTGATTCGCCAGTTTTATATTTATAAAAAATCATCATGAATCGCGGGCTTTGTGGGTGATAAGCAGCAACAAGGTTCAGCTTTGCACCAAGTCGGGTGCTGCTTATGGCAGCCAAGGTACTTGATTTCTGACAACTGATCGCCAATTGGCAGCAATATGAATTAAACTATTTTGGACATGTCTACATGCAACACCCCCATGTATGCAAATGGTACAAGGGTATTTCAAAACCAGACCATTGATCCTAACTGTATCTTGTTTACATATTGGGTGTTTTCCCGAAGAGCGCTCAATGTGTCTATTTATAAATAGCCCAGTCATTTATATCAGCAAACAGCATGCACTGCTTGGCCGCCGCGACAATTCGACCAAGACTGTATCTCGCACATTATCCGATATGTACGACTCACTTGCTGAATTGTTGGGATGCTGGATCGTTGGCTCACTGCACCATTGCACCTCTGCGCTGCTTCCAGAGCCGAGTCGCTATATCAAAATTGCTTTAATTCATTTAATTTTAATTTATAACAGTCAGCCCAGTCTGCAGTTTCCGCAGTTAGCTGAATTGCAGTGCGGCCCATTTTTGGTTGCAAATTTCAAAAGCAGGGGCTGCATGTAGAATTTTAGCAACAAAACGGTTTTTAATTCAGAAAGTCCCTTTTTTCACAGATCCTTTTTTAATTATTGTGAGCGAAGCAAAGCAGCGCTTCACTTAATGTAATTTATATGGCAAGTTCATTTTCCGCCGAGCGACACCTGTCAACCACCGGGCGCAAATCCTTCTCTGATCATACTTTCCTTTACTTTGGGTTTTCCATCATTTGCTGCTGTAATTGCTATTATTTTTATTTGTGCTAGTGGTAGCGTATCCGGTTTGTGTCTCTACAAAAAAGTCTTTTAATTTCTTGTGGGCATCCATTTTAGTTCCTTATTTATAATAGGGTGCATATGTGTATTCATGTCTCTACAAGCAAGTGTACTTTCATATACAAACATCTACTTTTGATGTAATCAAATTTAGAGTGGATATGCACCTTCACTTACGCACATGCTATTAAATTTTTCCAAAAGCAAGTTCTGGGCAACATTGTCGTATATATTTAAACAACAAATTGGCCGAAACATATCAGGTCGCGTGCCAATAGCACAATAGTGTTGCTGGTCATCTGCCACCTGTCCTTTGTAATGTTCAAAATACAAAATACAAAATACAAAATACAAAGAACAGGCCGAATATAACTTACCAACACGGCGGGTGAATTGACCAGCTTTTAAGTCACTTGGTGTTATTTGCATGTGTGCTGGCGGGCAGCATGCTTGCTAGATTTTCGCAGCTTTCTCCGCGCGTCGTGTGATAGCAACTACATGGCATCAGGAAAAAAAGCAAAATGGCCGTCGCTCACTTGGGCATGTAGTGTGTGTGCACTGTTTAATTGCCAATACGTTTGGAGGTTTATTTAAAAATTGTTGAATAGATTAGCAAACTAAAATTAACTAAATTGCGCCTCTCATAGCATCGTTGTCATCAATGTCAGTCATACCAAACATGCTGCTGTTGTCCGTAGAATCGTCGCCGCTTGACTCGAGCTTGAGAACATTTGAAATGTCTTCGATGGTTTTGGTTATGTCGCGTTCTGCGTTTGCCAGTAGCCTGTTGGCAGTTTTGTTGGTTGACCGGGCGCTTTTGATTTTTTTTCCGATTTCCGCTATTTCGGTCTGGTACGACTTTATATCGTCATGCAAATCAGTAGGGCAGCTCGACCAGTCCAACTGCTGCAAGGAACTATCAGCCAGTAAATTAATGCTGTTCTGCCTCTTCTCGATGTGCTTTAAATCCCGAATGTTTGACTTGAGGGACTCCTTCGCAGGCTGCAGGAAGTTAAGCATAATGGTTTGGAGCTTGTTGAGGTGGATAATTGCGTTGTCGCACCTGCGCTTCAAATTGTCGCGTTCCTTTTGCAAGCTGATGATTTCGACATCCTCGTTCCAGGACCCGGTGCTCACGACAGTAGATGACACCTCGGTCCCACGCGCAGGCTCAGCCTCAGCACTGTTATCGGCCACGTACTGAACCAGCGTCTCAGTCCATTGTGCGTTTGGTTCATCAGAAGGCCAGGCTTCATTGCCCGACTCCTGCAACGGATCACCAGCCACGGGTTCGTCCCCGAGAGCGGTTGCCTGGTCAATCGCAGCAGCAGCTCGACTATGACTATTTCTCTTGCTGTTGTAGTTATCCTCAATCGGCTCCTCCTCCTCATACTTACCGTCCATAGTCTCGTCGTTAGTATGATCAACATCTTGGTTTTGCTCTTGCCCGACAACGTCATCCAATACACATTGGGCGTCCGTATAGGCAGATAACCCAAACCCGAAACCCAGCTCACCGGCGGCAACTGCGCCCTGCTGACCCCGCAGGTCTTGGTGTTCGGCAACGCTGTGCTCGTTGTCGCTATCAATACAAATGACACCAATGTCATTGACGGGGGTTGGTGAAGATGCCAGCGGTGAATTACCTCCAACGGAAGATTCGCCGACACCAATAAAATCAGCAATATCTGTAGTGTTTACGCGTTTGATCCTCTTATGCGGCTCCATGTGCGTTTTTTTCTTGGGCGTCGATGTCGGAGATGACAGCAATTCGTCGCCAAAGGTGCTGTGTCTACGCTTTTGAGGATCCATGGACTTTATCATACTTTTCATTTTTGTGGGGTTTGTCAAATCGGACGCGAGCGCGAGCGCAGACCCAAGCGCAGAAACGGGCTCGAATGCCGATTCAACAGCGGATGTGTGCAAGTAATGTGCTGCTTCGGGTACCACTCGAGTCAAAATAATATCTTTTGGCATATTGAGGGTTAGCGACAGAGCCTCAGCCTGCCATGCGGCCTCACCTATCTCCTTCGAACAGTTGGCAAACAGCGTCGACTGGAAAACGGCTGAGGACATCATTGCGCTTCCGCGAAGCATTCTGCGGTAGAATTTCACATCAAACAGCAGCATCATGTCTTGCAAAAGAACCAACCGCAGAGTATTGAGCACCTTGCAGAACCCTGCCAGCGATTTGTGCCAGTCGCTCTTGTTGCCTTCGCCCTCGTAGAACCTGAACGTAACTTCGTCGTCGAGAAAGGGAAAGATCAAATCCTTCAGCTCATTTTCCACAACGTACTGCCGCCGCGGAATGTCATGAGGCTTGTTCGACGAAAAGTCATCGACTCCTGCATTCACAGACTGTATCATTGGGAACACGCTGCTGCCCAAGACGTGATGATCCATAGTAATGCTGTTCGCTGTCGATAAGGTCCGCTTAAATACGGACGACTTTGTAATCATATCTGCCATAACACTGAAGGAGCGTCGGTACATGCGCTTGTACGACTGTGTGCTGCCGCTCGATACCTTCAAGTATTCCTCGTACTGGTCACCGCATAGATATTTGAGCTGGTCGTCACGCATCTCAAATTCGCTGTCGTTGGTACCAAACAAGAGTGTTTCCCTCCACGAGTCGTCCCTAAAGTTCGGAAGCGGCTCCTTCAACACGTGCCACTTGTAGAAGAGTAGCATTGACAGCGCGTTCCATGGGCATTGTACGGCGAGACTGTGCCTAACAAGCTCAACCTTGGGATGGGCGATCCGGTTGGCGCTCTTGCTTCGCCGCAACCGAGCTACGCCCTCGACATAATCGTCGTCGTTGTCGTCTAAAAAAGCGGTGCATCTGATCTTGGCGCTATCGATGACAATGCACTCAGTTCCCGGGAACGCCGACTGAGAGGTAGATATTCCGAGCAACAGCGACCCAAGAGAGATGTTAAATATGACATCAGAGTCAAGCCAAGTCGAAACGGAAAGCAAGTGCCATAGGCGCATCTTGAGACTGCAGTAGGACGACCTCCGCAAAAGGATGCAGTTGAGCAGCACGTCACTCTCCTTTATGAATACCCGCCATTTCTTGTCGCTCTTCGCCAGCTCCAGCTCTCGAAACTCGCCGCACAAATCAGTCTTGTGCTTTCCAAAGCTCGAATATACTGCCAGTGGTTCCCCCGGGTCTCTTGAATCCAATTGAGGCAAACCAACAACCTTTTCTGGGGCCGCAATGTCTAGAGCGTCCTCGTCGTCACAGCTCGCGTGGAAAAGCATTGGGGTAGCCGCAGGCACCAATCCGAAAGCATCACTGGGCGCAACAACTTCGGCATTGGGCTCGCTTGACTTGCCAAAAGGTGTAATATGGTAGATCTCGTTAATCCGATCCTCAACATGCCTGCCAATGGGCTTAAACGACTCGTTGAATATCTGCTTGCGGCGCCGCCTGTTGCAGTCCGCAGGAACGCGCCAAACTGTCCACAAAATAGCTAGTCGCGTTTGTACAGACAAAAAATGTGATCTCGCAGAGTCGCACTGATCGCCCTGTGTCTGCTCGAAGAGGTAGTCTGCATACTCCAGCAGGCGGGTTTCGTCGCAGGTCTCGTCCGAATAGTCGCTCCGGCTGCGGCAATACATGTACCAGGTCTGCAAAAGGTTTGCCTTTGGGTCCACTGAGTCTCCGGAATCGAACAGGCGCATTGTGCAGAGTGCCTTGCCGTAGTCCTCTACCAAAGCCGAAGAGTTAGAAAAAAACAGGGAAATGCAATGAGAATTAAGAATTACGGACAAAATGCGCGTGTTGTTTTTGTTTTGGTCTGAATGCGAGACAAGGCGCTTTATGGCAAACAGCAAACAGCAAAAATAAACACACACCTTTGTCCGCCATAGTCTATTTGAGAAATATAGTTATCACGAGCTCTTCAAATGACAAAAGCGAGTGAAATTAGAATCCAACAACTGAATAAAAAAGAAGCAAAAAAAGCAACTTGGCGCCAAAAGGTTGAAAAACCACAGAAGAATGCAAATAAAGAAAATGGAAAAAGCGTGATTGGACGAAACGCGAAAACGGGCCAAAAGTATTTCGTCATGATCGATACACTAGTGAAAATGTATTAAAATCTCTAGACATCTATAGCGAAAGTCCAGGTTTTTAAGCGGGTGATTTTCAAACCCTGTTTTTCCACGCAATAATTCATCATCAGAGTCAGCTGAAGCCGAGTCTACAGCGGCACCCGAGACTTTGCGCACACGCTTGGGCTTGGCCTTTGGCTTGAGGAAATATCCATCTTCCCCTGCTTCTTTTGAAAAGAAGCAGCGAACTGATTAGTATCGTCAACCATAGTGGGCTATTGCCACTAGTTTCTAAACACTTTATCTGGGAGAAGGATGCCGGTCTGCAGGATATTTGTAGCCTCATTATTTTCTTTTAGTGCAATGCCTTTTGATCAGTCCCGTGCTGCCCTTGGAGCTCGCAATAGAAAAACCTAGGTGACAGAAAAAGTCAAGCACAGCCTCGTCAGTTGCTGGACGATTTGCTTACACCCGTGTTTATATTCCTGGTTGTCTGTCAACTGTAACTGTTTTTAACTTGAAGTTATTGTGTTATTCTAGAAAGGTCATTGAATAAGATTAATTTGAAAGTAAAAAATACGAATAGTCGTTAAAGATAAAAAATAAAGTACAGAGTATAAAATGGTATCAAGAGCGAGGGTAAAATATTGGCTGGATCAGTGGTACAGCGGTAGTTCAGCTTGTGCGAGCTTGTTACATCTGGACCAACCGCGGAATGTCAAACTTCATCTGCTCGGGCCAGGCCCTGTGGGCTGCCGACAGGTATCCAATAACCGATTTGATCTCAATGTCGTCCGCCTCAGCTTCCACAGGAGTGCGAGGGCTGGATGGGCGAGAAGTCATGCGCTTGCTGCGTGCCTGCTGGGCGCTCACTCCCGACATAAAAATGTAGTCTGGCACAGCGGTATCCATTTGGTGGTATTATAAGTGGCTGTATGGGTAGATGCGCGAGGCGTAAAAGGGGTTGCTTGTCAGCGATTTTGGTGGTTAAATAAAAGGAATATGAAGAGCACTGTTGATGAAAAATAACTTTAAACTGGCAGCAGTGTACTGCGGTATTTATATCGTAGAATGCTTGGCGCTTGGAATGGCAAAAAAATTATATTTGCAACCATCAAAAACAATATTGCCCAATTTGGCGAGCCAGCCCAACGCGCACAATATGTTTATTTCAGAAACGGAGAACCGCTGCGCTGGCAGATTAATTATGTTCCCAATTTGTCATTTTTCCGCTTTAGGGGCAAAAAAACGTTTGAAATCAAACGCCCAAAGCCTCTCGATAAACAAACTGATCGGTGCTATTTTTGGGGCAAGTGGGCTGAAATTAGATGCGGTTTGCCGCATTTTTCGAAGAAATCAGCGCCTGAAAACACATGCGACCTGGCTTTTGTCAGCCTTATCTCTTTTTGCTGCGCAGCTTTTTTTAATCTTTTTCTGCGGCGCTGCAGCGGCCGAAGCTGACGAAATATTTGTCCGTATTTTTTAGCTTCAAAAAAGCCTGTTTCTTGGACCACACGCAATATATTTTTTTGCATGGTTGGCATCCACACTAAAGCAGGAGGCGTGGCTTTGGTGCGTTACATTATTTCTGAATAGCTGCACCCATGCTTGCTTGTCTGTTTTTCGCGTATTATCCGGCAGCTCAACCACAGGTGTTTTGCATATGTGCAATTCGCAAAATTGCTGGGGTTGTGGGCGAACAAAGCTCCCGTTTTGGATTTTGTGCCTCGCTCGGATATCTCCTCTGCCCCCAATTAATTCCAGATCTCGATAAAACCTCGAGGCAAATGCTGAAAAAGTGTGGCTTTTTATATTGACACTGCTATTATTGATGCCAGTCATTTTTTCGTATATCATTGTCACCTGTTTGCAATTGGTAATATTGCCTGCAACAAAGCAGTGGTACATTCAATGTCATTGTTGATGCAGAAATGCCAATGAATCATCTAAAGTAGGAATTAGGCTAAAAGAGAGTTATCGCCACACTTTTTTTGCTACACAAAGTTAGGTCATTATTTAGTATACAATGTTTGTTGTAAACAATTTACAATTGAAATAGCTGGAAGTACGAAAGTATTACAAAATCAAAATATAATTTGAAACTAGGCGATAATAGCACAAACAACAACAGGATTTTTTTACTATTTTGTTTATACTTTAGATATAGGCTTTATCGCATACATATGACCAACGCGCTCAATGGAGACAAGCCGTGCCTGTTTGCATTGTGACCGCACATCATTGCCACGGACGATAGTCGAATGCACGTGTCGAATATTATTGTGTTGGTCAATGTCGGTGACGCAGTTGTTGTCCCGGTGGCTGCTCTTGTACCTGTAGTCGCTTGTATCAACAAGCAATCCGTGTCGTTTCACATTTCCGGAAACGGGCATGGCCTCATAGGCAGATACCACTACAGCGGCAGTTCTAGAAGATATGATTGCATCAGCAGCAAAAGGACGATGAGGACTACTGCAATCGGTCCCACCAACTCGATGAAACCCTGCATGAGTGTGTTCCCGCTTGAGCAGAGACCAGTCGCAGCGCCCAAAAGCAAATCTGCCTAATTTGGGTGCAAAGTCCGCCAGCTGTCGATCGCGGCTAGCTAATTTCCTGATTTGGAAAAACTTTGCTATTTTGTCTACGGCTTTTTTCAGAAGCGGTAGTTTTTCAAAACCTATATTAGGACGCTCCGCCCGGCGGACAGGACAAAATCCCGTCATCCATCCTTCGCTACTGCTCTCATCACTGCTGTAATCGGTCGCGTCGACTGGCAAGGGTTTGTTTTTGTAGCGCTGCCAATAAGGGAGACCTGAATACGCACCACTGATGCCAAGCGACGTTGATTGCGGCAACGTGCCAACTCGGACTATATTTGTGGTTTGCGAGGCGGTTGGAAGCTGCACAGGCGTAAAGTCGATATTTTGCGCCGCAACCAACGTGTCGCCACTGCTGCTGCTGTATTTTCTGCCTAAGTCAGGGATGGTGTTAAATCGGTGACACCGACCCCTCCTGTTAACTGCCGCTTCCGCAGAAGTAAAGTCACACACCGCTGTCGTTTGGTTGAAGGTGTCGCGCCGGAACATATCAATGGACATTCTGTACTTTTTTGATGTAGTTCACCTAGATGGTAGTAGGGTCTTCTCGGTATACTTTTTTAGTTAGAAAAAGGCAGTTGCTGTGAATTTGTTTATTTAAGAAGTGTATGTGTTAATTTTGGTGCGGAAAGTTTTAAGACGGCCGTTTATTCGCTTTTATATGGAGAACAGGCGGAGTGGTTTGATTCAGATGACAATAATGATGTTGATGAAAGTTGTGCTGCATGTACAACACGAATATGATAACTATGCACTATTTTGTAACATCTTTAAAACAAGATGTTTGACAACAGAGCGTCGAGTGCAGGGGCTTACCACAAAAATTGACACGCAATGGCGGAATAAAAATTCACTTTGTATGCCATTTTGTATATTCGGTGATAGTTGAACTTGCCATCCATATGGTGTTTCGAGTAGCATATATACACGTTTTAATACATGGAGGCAAATACTAAATGCGGAAAGTACTAAATATTTTAACATTTATAATGCAAATGAAATGCCCACATTCACTCGCTTGGTTTATTAACGTGCATGTCACGCACAGAACTTTTAATTCACGTCTCATAAATATGATAATATTGGTTTTTTTGGCCAAGAGTAGCCATCTATCCAGTTTGCCTGTTTTTGCGTGCTATTGGATAAATAAGAATTGTCAAAAAAATATTTGGAACGTAGAGTCATGAAATCTTTTTTGCGCTCTAATTGGCGTTTGTCGAATCATTTATCCTTGGCCCATGGCGTATGCCGTTGGGCACATCTGAATTGAATACACAAAAGCGTGCTCATTGTCCAAACCGGTTTGCAATTCAAAGTATTTATAGCAGCAATTCAGCCTGGCATTAGCGTGTCTAAAAATAAACACCAGACCACGCCAACAGGTCTAGACGGTCTAGATGTCGATCATCTACCCAATTATTGCCAAAAGCGAATATTTTTTACTACAACTAAAATTTTGTATTCAGAGTTGGCGACAGGGACTGGTCTCCTCGAGGACCCTTTCTAGCTTTCCGGAAGCCAAGGTATTGCTTTGGGCCAATTATAGTACAGGTTGCACATTTGCGCTCAAATGGTCAACCGTAGGATGCTGCTAAGAGCCTAGAAAGAGCTATTGGGCTCAAACAGGAGCTACTTGTGGATTGCCTTTTCCTTTTCTGATTATTTACAAACCAAACTTGAAAAGCAAGGTTCAAATGGCATCATTTTTCAAGCTGGGCGTAAATGAAAGGACGCCTTTGTAGCTGCAATTATCCTTTGCCAATTTTCTTTGTATTCCAACTTTTAAGAAAATAAAATTGAAAGCGTGAGGAAATAAGCTGCTGTGCATTTTTTCCCCGGTTATTCGCAAATTGTATGTCTGCTAGGAAAATAAATGGCAAAGTGCGGGTTTACTTTTATATATAAAGTCTGCTGTTTCCCGCTATCCATTGTAGCGTCCTTAGTATCACTCAACACATCTCCCCCTTTTGCCTCCTCACATTCAAACTTGCATTTTAATACTCTTTCTCATACAAGCTAACGCCCAAACTGTACTACATTATCCGCCTTTTTTATTTCATTATAACATTTTTTATTCAGCATAAACTGGTTTTCTGATATCTCTTACGATTTTCATATTTCATTTTTAACTTTATCGCGATACTTTTCCAGTTTCGTTTTCCATCAACAGGTTTTTCTTCCATCTTCAAGCAAATGTACAAATTAGCTGCACTTGTTGCCGCCTTGGGAAGCATGGCTGTATTCGCTATGGCCGACAGCACTTGCAACGAGTTTTCACCCTGCTACCGCGAGGGCTACTGCGACACCGGACCCATGTTCTGCATGTGGGGTCTCTGCAACGAATCCAAGTCTTACAACTCTACATCCTGCTGGCCAGCTGAGGGCTGTATTAACGACACTACAGACTTTACAAGCTCGAGCGACGTGGTTCCCATTAAAAGCTACACCGGCAACCCAAACACCAACCCTTTCGTCTCCATATTTGAGCCCAACAACGCTGCTGTTGAGGATGGAAATCTTGTTCTTACCATGAACTATGACAAGTCTCAGGACAAGGGCTTTGGTACGACTGTCTCCGCCTCGAACACCATCCACTACGGCAAAGTCACCGCTCGCATAAAAACAGCTGCCATTGCCAAGGGTACTGTCACTGCCTTTATCATTCGCAACGACCAGACTGGTGACGAAATTGACTTTGAGTGGGTCGGCAAATCGCCCAACCTTGTTGAGACCAACTTCTTCTACCACGACATCCTGGACTACGGAAACAGCGCCTACTTTAACATTGGCAGTGACAGCTCGGCTGACTACCACGACTACACTATTGACTGGACTCCCGACTCGGTCACTTGGATTGTCGATGGCGTTTCTCTCCGCACTCTGCTCCGCAAGGACACCTACGATTCTGACGATAGCGTCTATAAGTTCCCTGCTTCTGCTGGCCGCGTTGGCTTTTCCATTTGGGATGGTGGTAACTCTGGCGCTGAAGGAACCGCAAGTTGGGCTGGTACACCAACCCCCTGGACTAGCTCGACTGTTTACAAGATGTATGTCGATTCTATCACCATTGAGTGCAATGCTGACACTAACCCAATTGTGCCTGTATCGTCTGAGCCTGCTTCTGCCAGTGAGTCTAGTACCACTATTAGCTCTATGAGCAGCAGCAAGGTTGCTTCTACAACTTTGGTTGAAAACTCAATCATCTCTGAGACTATTTCCAGCGATGACGGTTCTTCTATCTCCGAGACTGTTTCCAGCGATGACGATTCTTCTATCTCCGAGACTGTTTCCAGCGATGACGATTCTTCTGCCTCCGAGACTATTTCCAGCGATGGCGGTTCTTCTGTCTCTGAGACTGTTTCCAGCGATGACGGTTCTTCTATCTCCGAGACTGTTTCCAGCGATGACGGTTCTTCTATCTCCGAGACTGTTTCCAGCGATGACGATTCTTCTGCCTCCGAGACTATTTCCAGCGATGGCGGTTCTTCTGTCTCTGAGACTGTTTCCAGCGATGACGGTTCTTCTATCTCCGAGACTGTTTCCAGCGATGACGGTTCTTCTGCCTCCGAGACTGTTTCCAACGATGACGGTTCTTCTGTCTCCGACGAGAGCTCTACTATTACCCCAGCTGACTATACTTCTACATACTTGGATGGTGTCTCGAATATAAATTCATCCGACAGCAATGTCAGCACAAGTCCCACTGGTGATATCAGCTCCAATTCGGTTGAAAGCCCAGTCTCCAACAAAAAGTGCCACATTGTTACCATTACGCGTGCTATATAATTTTAAAATTTTTTTGCTTTTATTATATTATCTACCAATCTATTTCCATATCAAAATACCAAACAGTTATATACAAACTGATGTAGTATGTAAATTTTTTTCATGATAATAATATATATTCTTCAAAATACGAAGGTTAATTTACAAAATATTTTTGGCAACTAGGTGTGTAAATGCCGTTACAAATTGACAAGACGCGGGCGGCTTTGGGAGATGATTCCGTGCTCGCTCACACTCATTCTTTTGACTCCATTGTAAATCACCACCCCGTCGTCATCATATTCCTCTATTGCCAGGGCACGGAGCTGTGCCGAGTAGCTCTCGTGCAAATAACTGCGCAAATACGGTGAACACGGCGTGGTTGGCGACGCAGAGCCCACTGACGAGGGGGCGTATGACGAGCGAGTGTTTATGCAATGGTTTCCAGTCATTGTCGAGCATATTTTGAAAGATGGAATATCGATGGGTTGAGGCTGAGGGTGTCCTTCAGGGGCCGGGTGCTGTCGATTCGGCTTTGCTATGTCATGTTGGAAACTGAACGAGTCAGCGGTCTGTGGTATAGAGAACTTGAATCCTCCTTGGCGCCGGCTCTGGGCAGCATATCCTTGGCGAGCCAGAATCATACACGTGTATTCGGAGGGAACAACAAACGAGTCCATGTAAAGTATTAAAAATATATAAAGTACATAATTACATCAGTAAAATGAGATGGATACAAAAATGCAAAAAATAAAAACAAGCTTCGAGTTGCGGTATTTATACAAGTGCGGGTCAGACCTGCACTCTAATTTTCCGCAACGGGGAGCATCACTTTTTTGCTTGTGTTATGTGACATCGTCGTATTTACATCATCGTCGATTTTTATATGACAAATAAAACCGTGTTTGAAGAATGATGCACCGAAATAACAAGTAAATAGAGTGCTGTTGATGTAACGCAATGCAATGCACTCGAAAAACGACACGCGCTCCACAATGCATTTGCTTTTTTATTTGTGAACTAGTTTTTTGTTGTTGTAGCAAGGCGCACCACATTCAAACAAGCCAAATAAAGGCAGTATGCATATCACAGCCCTAAACGACCACACTTATATATTCTCTCCGTATTTTCCCGCATCATTTTGCTGCCACCAACATAATTGTTATGTGTAATTAACGTAATTCTTTTGAAAAAGATAGAAACTTAAGAAATAAAAATAGTGAAAGTAGTGCCGGGCGACTGACAAGATATGGACGCTCAGATTGCAATATCGGTCGGAGACCCAGACCCCTCAGGAATCATTTGTTGGAGATTCCGCGCAAGAGTGGTATCCACGCTGGCAAGGAAGTTGCGGATAACAGCCCGATCCGCCTCCCTGGCAGTCTTGATGGCATTAATGACACACTCGATAAGAAGCACCATTGGTGCAGCAAACTCCTCGGGATACGGGGGCTCAAATTGCAACAACATGCGCTGGATAAAGTAGACCAACGTGCTCTCATCAATTACCTCGGCCTTTTGACTAAAGTACCGAATAACGGGCACTGCAAAGTTGAGCTTGGCCAGCACACACATATGCCGAATCGCCACCTTTTGCAGTCTGATTTGCTTTTCAAGCATAAAGCTGGGCACCTTGGACTCAAAGGTGTCCTTGTAGACATCGAACACAAGAGGCTTGAGCAGTGGGTGACGGTGTGCAATCTCCTCTAGCATCACCAGTGGGACAGGGGCCTCATTGCCGTCAAAGTAAGTGCTAAAGTAGGCGTAGTTGTCGTATGTCAGAATATCCTTAATCCATAAAACAATGACACGCGCCAGGACGGGTGTATCAATCCACTCGAGGATCCTGCGGATGTTGCGGCAAAAGGTGGTCTGGATGGGGCGCACGGGCAGCGTCTCGCGCAATGTCTTCATATGGGCGACAAGGCTATTCAGCTGCACCTCACCGATCTGTTTGTAATTGTCGTCCGTGCACAGCGTCGCGCAGGCAATCAGCCACATGTGCTTGTCCATGAGATCCGCGCGATCGTTCTGCGCTGTAATGCTCCAGAGATGGCCAAACGTCTGGTTGATGATCGGAACCAGTACGCGATCGCTGCGCAGGACATGCAGCGGCGGTGGCTCCGCCCTACTAACAAATGCCCCGTGGTACATTTTGTACAGGATCATCACGTCGCCTGGCGACGCGTATGAGGCCTGGATAATGGAAGTTACCGCGCCTGCCACTCGGTCGTCGCCATTTAAAAGAAGGCCTTCGAGAAGAAGTCTAAAATGCACTGCGAGCTGTGGCCGGTTGTACTCGTTGAGCATAAATGTCTCCAGCTCGTTTTCAATCCGCTTGACGGGCTCGGCAGCGGCACCCAGCTTCTGGCGCACCTGCGCCAGCACATACTGCGCGATAAAGTACGTGTGCTCGCTGCGACAGGCTGTTTTGATCAGCTCGTCCATGTGCTCCTTGATGTTTCCATCGTCGGCAGAGGCGAGTTTCTCGAGGCACTCGACGAGCATGGGATAAAAAACGTGAGTGTGCAGCGTTGCCGAGTTCAACGACGTCATCTCGGCCTGGTACCCCTCATCGGCGATGCGTTGGAGCGCCGCGCTGACCATTGCACTCTTCGGATGCTTCTCGCTGAGCCGGTAGATGGTTTTGCGCCAAATTTGATGTGGGATCATATCCTCGATGTATCCCGGCAGCTGCTGCGTCTGCTCATATTCGGCGTCCGCCTTGGCTGTATCAAACGCCTCTACAATCTTGCGGCTGACCGTCTCGAGGATGGCTGTTTTGCCCTCTGCCCCGTATGCACCCATGATATCGCGATCTACCATGTTGGCCATTGCAGCCGTGCCTTCGTAGCTGGATATGAGCAGATTCATGATGTTGAACGGCACGCCGCCCGCCTCCAAGTACTGATCGGCGAACTGGATGGTCGTGGGCTCCATGATAGAATCTACAAGTTATGAACAAACAAAATAAACAAAACCTTTATTAGTATACATTTTATGTCGATGTCATTGGCCTTGGCCTTAGTTTTTTTATCTATTTGTAATTCAGAGTGCGTGGCAAAAAAACTAAGTGCACAAAAAACAAACGACACAATCTCTCAATTTCACTTGTACCAGTTTATTGGTGACAGTTAAACATTATATACAATTAGCGCAAGAGGATATTACGCGACGGCAAATTCCGGTGCGTGTTTTTCTTCTCGCAACGTTAAACGTGATAATTACCAAGCTTGCAAAACTCATTCTTCGACTCCTCTTGGGCCAGTCTCTTTCGGTCTGCCTCTGGCAGTTCAGGCCTGCCACTGCCGGCGTTACTGTTACTCGCGTATGTTGACATTCCCTTGTAAAAAATGTCTTTGGTTTGTGGTTTGCACCCCTCTATGCCGTATTATTTGGCAGATATCAGCACACACAAAAAACAGTGCTGGCAGGGGTATGTACGATAACAAAGAGTATAAATGTACAAGCAAAAAGCTACGAAAAGGCGCGTAGTCGAGCGATGATCTGTTGTCTGGTTGTTGGATAACTCCGCGTAATCGTGATCGTGGTTGTGGTCGTGTTCAGTAACTGTCTCGGTATCAGACTGGATTCCAAGAGTAAAAATTATGCGCTTTTGTCCACGCGTCTGCTGCTCTGTGTGTATAAAACGCGAAGCAGTGCGCACGTAATAGTCTGTTGCGGGTGGGGGTACTTTTATACAATGAAGCGTTATAAACCAAACGTTACGCGCTTTCTGGTCCGACCAGACAAATTGGGAGCTAGTAAACTTTGCTGTTGCTGCTGGTTAAGTGTCCACGGGCTATCGTCTGTAATTTTACCGCCCAAATAGAGAAAACAAGAGGAGAAAACTGTACAAATGGTGTCAGTTGACTGGCTGTGCGCTGTGCCTTTTGGTGTGCGATGTTAAAAATGAAAATGTAAAGGCAAGGAAAAATAAGAAAAGAAAATCCAATTTTGTTAGATTTAAAAACGAAAGAAAGACAAGAAAGACGAAATAGTGCAAGTTACAAGCATGAAGTCTAATAGGTTCTGTGATAGCGCCGCCGAGTCCTCTGTTTTCCCTCTTATTTTTCGTTATTTTTCTGTTCTTAATTCCGTGTGGCGCAAACATAGCAGAACCTGGGCTTAAACCAAAAAAAACTTTAGCGAGCCTGAAATTGCACTGCCGCCGATCCGGCTCGATTCAGCTCGTTCGACTCGATGCTTTGGCAAGACACCGATGTCATCATTAACTTCATGCAACTGCGCGCAGCAAGAGCAGGCGAGCGTGTGACCCAGCTGGACTTGCGCTTGCGTTTGGCAAGCTTGCTTTTATATGCTTTGTTAGATTCTTTTTTAAAAAATCAAACGCACCATGATGATGGTGAGAGACTTTGCGAGCTCACATCCACAACACACATGCTCACGCATACTCATACGCATAAGCACGATTTCTTGTGTATAAAACGAGCGGTGTATCCTCTCTCTCATCTTGCGTCCCCACTCAACTGTCCATACTTTCCACTCCTTTATATTGCGCTAAGC
This sequence comes from Kickxella alabastrina, assembly GCF_025024165.1. Lineage (NCBI taxonomy): Eukaryota > Fungi > Kickxellomycota > Kickxellomycetes > Kickxellales > Kickxellaceae > Kickxella > Kickxella alabastrina. The sequence goes on from NW_026251472.1 coordinate 1,682,797, forward strand.
ACATCAACACTAACACCAACACTAACACCAACACCAAAATAAAATCGAAATCAAAATTAAAATCAAAATTATATTTTATCTGCATTTGAACATGCCATCATCATCTTCGTCGTCAGCAACCATGCCAAGCCTTCTCAGCATTTTCAAGTCGCTTGAGTGGGTTGACGACAATATCTGGGATCTCACTGGCCTTCCCGATACCTTTGTCAACCTTTTGTTGTACTGCGGCGATATTTGTCGCGACAAGGCCAACACGCAGGTCCACTTCATGGCAGCATCCGAGCTGCTGAGCATCGCAGACCGTCCAAAATCAAGCTACGATATCGACGGTCCCGCTGCTTTGAAAAATGCCATCAAGCTTGCCACCAATGATCCCGTTGTTGCAAGCTCTTTGGCCAGCCTGTGCGACACATACTATTTTCTCCGATCGCTGGTCATTTTTGAGCTCGACGAGCAGAGCTTCACTAAACTGGTCGAACTTCTAAAAATCGACGGGGCAGACGGGCAGGACGAAGCTCCCGCGTGCACCCACGCTGACGTTGTCAATTCGCTTGACGCATACTTAGGCCAGCTCGAGGCCCAGTATCCAGGAATCAAGGTGTTTGCAAACTGCGCCATGCTTGAGGCAAACATTGCCCAAGAGTTTGGCGCGGGCTACAAGCTTCTGTATGGTCTGCGCTGCGAACTGCCAGCCGACGGCGAGCTGTACATGGCCACACTGCGCTGCATTGTCGACAGCATTCGGCAAAATGCTGACGTCATGGAGATGATTGTCAATGCCCGCTGTTTGTACCAGGGCTTGCTGTCTGAGCATTGGGCGGCTGCTTGCAACGCGATCTGGGAGCTGCAAAATGGCCATGACAGCGCGGATCAAGACGCATTCATAAACGATAGCGATTATGATGATGACGAGCAGCAGCTTGCCGCCGACCACACGGATGCTGCGAGGACTCGGACTTTTGGTGTTGCGGCAAACTGAGTTATTTTTGGGCCATTATGTAGCTTTGCCCTGGCTACCCTTTCCGATGTGATCAGATTAACCCAGATCAATTTATTATGCCACAATCCTTGCCACAAAAATGAGTGGGGAAAAAATTGTTGATGATACGCGTGCTAGCCTTGCTCATGCCACTTTTTTCGACAAACCCTGATTTCGTTCGCGCTTTTTTTACGTGCTCGTTCACAACCACTACCCTTTTCAACTTGACCAATTTTTTCTCTCGTTCAACCCGAGTCTTGGTTCATGCACCACTTTTAAACGTACTTTCGTTGTTTTCAATTATTTTTCCTTAGTCACAAATTGAATACTTAAAACATTTTGCTTTTTTCTACCGTGCAATCGCAATCATTTATATTCTCATTTGTAATTTGTTTTCTTTCCACCCCCATCAAGCTCTCTTGCCGATCCAATTTTATTCTATCACTATTTTATTTTTTATACAAACCGGCAGCAAGCATTAGCGGCAACAGTAGCGTCAATTTCAATCGCAACTCACGAATAATAAAGGAGAGGGACAGCTGTGTGAAAGCCAACATAATATTGTTTTAAAATACAACAATGGACGCAAACAAGTTCAATCAGCCGAATGGAGACATTGAAATCAGCCAGCCTCCCGCTGACACCGTGACCGAACTTGCATTCAGCCCAAAGGCCAACCTTTTGGCCGCGTCTTCATGGGACAATGAGGTAAGGAACACAAAAACTTGCCTGACGACAAACCGCAAAAGGCCTTGCTTCGTTGCTTGTTTTTTATGTACCATACTGACTCGCGTTGCTAGCATTTTATTTACAAATTTGAACACCCCTCTTTTTTTGAGTGATAATGATAGGTGCGGATCTGGGAGATTCAGAACAACGGCACTTCGATGGGAAAGGCCGCTTACTCACACGAGGCGCCGGCGCTATGCTGTGTGTGGAGTCGGGTACGTAGTTGACAATGGCTTGTTAGACCAGGCTGTGGCGGAATAAAGCCAGTATGTATAAACCAACAGTCAATGTCACGACTTGATTACTAACATTAAGTGACAATATCTTCCATTTATTTTTTTTGCTTATTTGTGGTGTAGGATGGCACAAACGTTGCATCTGGAGGAGCCGACAAGGCTGGGCGCATGATTGACATTGGTACAGGGCAGAGTATTCAGGTTGCGCAGCATGACGCGCCCATCAGCTGCATCAAGTTTGTCGAGGCCGAGAACGCGTCGCCGATCTTGGCGACCGCTGGGTGGGACAAGGTGCTGAAATATTGGGATTTGAGGCAGCCATCACCGATCGGGACTGTGAATCTTCCGGAGCGCGCATACGCCATGGACTGCAACAACCCCATGTTGGTGGTGGCCACGGCCGAGCGGAAGATTGTGATATTCGATATGAACAACCCGACGACACCATTCGAGACCGCCGAGTCCCCCTTGAAATGGCAGACGAGGACCGTGTCGTGCTTCCCCAACAAGGACGGCTATGCAGTCGGGTCGATCGAGGGCAGAGTGGGCATTCAATACGTGGATATCAAGGACAAGGAGAAGTGCTTTTCGTTCAAGTGCCACCGGGAAAACAAGGGCCTCGAGTCATTGGTTCACTCTGTCAACGCGATATGCCATCACCCCGGATTCAGCACTTTCGCGACTGCTTCCAACGACGCATCGTTTGCGATCTGGGACAAGGATGCCAGGCGAAAGATCAGCTCTCACGCCAAGCTTGGCGGGCCGATTGTGAGCGCAGCATTCAATGGCGATGGCAGTCTATTTGCCTATGCGCTGGGCTACGACTGGTCGAAGGGATACAAGGGCAACACGAGCGACATCAAAAATACAATTATGCTTCACGCCGTCAGCGAGCAGGATGTCAAGCCGACGCCAAAGTGAGCTCCCATGCACACGCCGGAGCAAAAAGAAGCGATATCGGGATCGAAGTGACATGAATTTGCGCTGCTGGTGCATTTTTGATATCTTATGCATTCATTTTAGCCAAGGGGTTAACGAATTGATTTCTATATTTGAATTATCAACATCTTATTACCAACAATCACTGAAGATGAAGGTACAGCTGTTTTCTACTTGTTCGCTCGGCTTCAGTAATGTTACAAATCAAAAATCAAAAAATTGATTTGGCATCAACACAATTGTTACTGCGAAGCACATGCAAAGAATTGCTTCCCCCCACACACGGTCCGCAAAGTCAAAACGTTTGCTTAAAACGTTGAATGCAATGGAATTTGATCATTTTCGTAAATATGCGTGTGTAAAATCAAAAAGCGTTGGGAAAACGTTGGCGATAGTTTTAATTTTTTTGCGTGTAAAAAACTAAAGTTGAAAACAAAAAACTGAAGCAAAAAAATGGTTCTGCGACAAGGACTGCCTCACTACACAAATTCCCAGCCTTGTCTGTCAGTTTTCCAGCCCTAAGCATCCCAGAAACCAACAAACCACTGTGCCAGTTTTGCTCACATTTTCATCCCGAAAAATAATAATATCGCGCTATCTTCTTTTGCTCTCTTCGGTTCGAAAATAATTTCGTTTACCTCCCGGCATCATATTGCATACCTCTTTCGGTTAATATTTCTCATAGAGATGTGTCTTCAAAATACAGAGCCTCCACACTGATACACCTTGATACAACTACAATAAACCCTCTCGCCCACGCGTTATATTAGTTTATTATATTCCTTGCCGCTCCTTGTTTATTTATTTTATATTTAAACATATTTTTCGTTCACACTTCCCGTCAACCTACTCTGCCAATTTTGCGCCAAGGCAACTTTTATTCATATAATTAATACTATTTTGTATATGACCTCTGCGGACACTGCTGAAGCCATGCCTCCTTACGAGCGACAGGCATCCAATTTATTCGACTTCCCTGCGCCGCCAGATCAGCCGCCCGTCCTAGTGCTGCGCCCGGTGCAAACGCCCGACTCTCAGTACCCCAGCAGAAGGCTCAGCGCGGTTGAAGCAAGCCCGCCGGGCTCGCCCAGTCCGACTGATACGGTCAATTCAAAAAGTCCGTTCGACATGTCTTCTGGCCTGAGTATGAGCAAATTCAAGCGCTTTTCTAAATCCACTACCTCCCTGCCAATGATGGCGGGATATCACGGCCACGGCATCGCCAATAGTATCCATCTCGGCGAGTACCCGTTACCATTGTATAGCAGCAACCCCTACGACTCTAAGCTTCTATTGCCGCCGCCGCCGCCGCCGCCGCTGTTGAAGCTCAGAGCTGTTAAGTCGCAGTATAACCTGAAAAGCACGGAAGAGTGCGGACTGCTTTCTGATTCGATTTTCTCGATGGTCAGCAAGGCTGAGCCGATGGCCGATATTACTGACCTGCTGACTCCAATCGAGTATCAGTCGTTCGAGTCAGACATTGGGAATTCGTCGGGAACCATCACACTCGTTTCCCACACTCATGGGTCGTCAACAGGGTCCAATGTCAGCCAGGATTGTCATACACGCGGACCAATCGACCCGGATGCCATGGCTACCTCCAGCGACGGCAGAAGCGTGCAAGTCCAGCTACCGATATCCGTCCCTCGCAAGCAAAAGAGCATGGCGCAGCTGGAGGCACAGTCCAAAAACCGCAACTCAATGTTTGTCTCGGGCACACTCCTTCCGCCAATAGTCATGGGCAGCAGTGACGAGCTGTCGCAGCAATTCTCGTGGTGCCAGAAGGATCCCGTCGACACACAGCTGGACAAGCGTGTCCATCGCACATCCCGCTACCTATACGACGTCCCCAGTGGGTCGTCGGGCGGCGGAGTGCACAACACTTTGTCCAAGGCATTTCAATGGCCGCAGCGCATCGGGCGCAACTCATTCAAATCCTCAGATAGACTCAACAACACGGTCGTTGACCATCACAAGATATACGACATCTACGAAGAGTCAATTTGGCACACCACCAGCACCTCGCATATGGGATCGGGCTCGGGAAATGCAGCACCCACTAACACAGCGTCGATTGGCAAGGGCGAGGGGAGATTGAACGGTCTGGGCACTTTTGCCAGCACGCACTTGCGGTCCCTGCGCTCGGTCGCGTCGTCCTCTGGCCTGCTACCCTGGCGTCTGATGAAGTCGGGAAAGCCGCAGACAGGAAAGTCTCCACGAAGCAAGAACGTCGATTGGGAGTGCTCAAGCTTGTTCTCAAGCTCTGTATACAGCGACAGCGACTCGAGCATCGCACTGTCTGCAGTGCACAGAGATATGCGCTCTGACAAGAAGCCCACGCGCAAGCCATCGATAATCCAGATGTTTGTTAAAAAAGCCGGGCTTGGTGGATTACTGAGCCGCTCGGTCAGCTTCTCCAAGGTCAATTCGAGGTCCACGACGGCTCTGCGTGGCACACACGGTGGCTTTGATGCTGGCCCAGTCATGGGCCCACTGGGAAAAAGTGTTAGGCATAAGCATAGCTTCCGGTTTGCCACCGCCATGCGTCAGGCCAGTAGCTTGCTGAAGGGCTCGCTTAGGGTTGTCGAGAAAAAGCGCGCGCCAATTCCTGAAGATGAGTCTGACATTGTTTCAGCGTACCCAGCCGACTCGGTTCATGGGCGTGACCTAGACATGTACTTGTCCAGGTCAGCGTATCAGTCGCCAGAGATTTCCGCACCAACAAACTCGGCCACCGTGTGCAACGAAGAAGACGAAGGCAACGATGAGAGCGAGCTTGAGAGGTCGGCCGATGATCGTCGTTCGTCAAAGTATGCGCCGCCCAAGAGGCCGTCCTACCTCGGTCTGCATCGCAAGGCCGCCGCTGCCGAGGGCAAGAGCGAGGGCGAGGGCAAAAACAGTGGTGCTAGTGGCGATAGTAATACAAAACAACAGTTGTATTCGGGGAGCGGCGATGACACAATTATCCAACATCAGTCATCTCATCCAACTCCTGCATCTGCTTCTGCTGGCGGCGCTGCAGCCAGGCTGCGCCCAACGCAGTTTAACTCACCGTTCACCACTCTGCCCTACGGTGCGTATGCGCAGCTAAATCAGCTTCGGGGCCGGGCGGATGGCCCTACGTAAAGGTGGTTAACAATAACCAAAATTGCAGTATTAATTCATATTTATATCTCGCTTTCAATATCAGAGTCAGCTTTATTTCCATTACATTATAAATATCAAAAATTATATCGGTCAATTCATCAAGTCATGCATAGCACACATTTAGTTTTGCTGGTTCATCTGTTTTGAAACTGCATATTCAAAAGAGTTATATAAAACATGCTTGCAATTTTTGGAATCAACAAAGCACCCAAAGACAAAATTTGATTAAATTTGAAAAAGAGAAGCTTAGTTCTTGTAGCCGCAGCTGGCACGACGACCACGAGCACGCTCGAACTTGCGGCCCTTGGAACGGACGTAGGGCTTGGTGTGGGAGCCGGGGGTACCGGGGCCGGAACCAAAGTGCTTGACAGCCTCACGGGCGTTGCGCTCACCACGGAGAAGGACGCAGTTGGAGCCGGTGGGGGCACGCTGGGCAAGCTGGTCAAGGGTAAGGACCTCACCGCCGGCGTTCAGAATGCGGGCGCGGGCAGCGCTGGTGACGCGGAGGGCGGCAACCGAGAGCTTGGGGAGAACGTCCAGACGCTCGTCGTCGGTGATGGTACCGATGACAACGGCGGTCTTGGCAGTGGCGTTCTTGGTCAGGGAGACCAGACGCGACAGGGAGACCGGGGGACGGTTAACGCGCGACATAAACAGACGCTTCAGGACAACCTTGTTGAAGTTGGAGTTGGTGCGGCGGGCAAGGAAGCGGTAAAGCTATTGTAAAGACAACAAAAAGGCAAAAACCAAGACATTGAAATATTAGTCAAGCACGTTCATTTTGGTTACCTATGGATTAATGTTCTAAACCGCATAGTATCGGGGATTATCTTACCTTGACCAGGAGCAGCAGGTAGACGTTCTCGCTGACGGGAGCGGAGCGGTTCTTGCTCTTAACGTGCTTGTTGGCAATGTCGATACCCTAAATAATAAAAAATAGATACATTGAATTAGCAATATATGGGTGCGTGTTTTCTGGTAGCGCTGAGCTGCATTTGGCTTGTACTCTACAAATAGCCGTCAAGCAACATAAAAATCGCAAACACAGCCCTGTTGCTGTTGCAAATTCAAAGATTTGTCGTTTAACGCAAAACATATGCACGGCGAGAAAAAGAGAGGAAGTTGAAAGATTTCGAGATATCCGCCATTGTTGTTGCTGCTGGTGTTGTCGCTGAATACGATCATTTTGCGGTGCTGATTCACAACTATTTGGTATAGCCAGAATATAAACCCCAGTTCCAAAGCAGCCAGTCTTCATCAGCCTTTCAAGCCTCCCTGTCCACTCAAAAAGCCAAGCAGCAGTGGTTTGCTGCTTGAACTGCTTCTATCACGTAGCTAAAGGGCCGTAATTTGGCCCGTCGTCATTTTTATCTGCTAGCCAGGCCAAACCTCCCAGCACAATTTCAAATGTCACTAAATAACACCAGCCCTCGCATAAATGTCTGGAAAAATGTCAAATAATGGCCTGAATTCGAATTTCAGAAAAATTCGAATTTCAAGAAATGCGTTGGGCAGAGCTCTCGCCGCAAAACGTAAAAGTGCATCCATTGTCCGCGCGTATCCAATATCCTAGTCTTCCATGGCGAATCCGTCGTGTGTCACAGCTATATTATCTCCATCTCATATCTCTCTCTCTGTCTCTCCACGTGGTATGTCCTGCTAGCGCATCCATTGTGTGTAAAATGGCGATGGATTCGTACCATTTTTCCCAAGTGTGTAAATTTAATTAGAGCTACAGCGGGTGACTAAAAAAGAGACTGATCGCAGCTGCCATTGTAGGCGTAGCGTGCACTTTGTCCAACAAGTGACCAATTTTCCGCGCAAGAGTATGAAAAATCGAAATTGATGAAATCCAAGGTGGCACAAAAGCAAATATGAGCTGCGACTCGCTGATTTTTTTGGTAATCGAGCCGGGAGTCACATGCTATGTCTGCTCCGTTTGATTGGTCCACGTTATTGATCGATGAGGGCGTGTATGGAGAAAATGCAAAGTCGAAGTTTAAATAGTGTTTACACTTGTCGAGCTTGGCAATGCAAACTGGACTAGTCATTGCGCGCTCTCTTCGCTTTATTTTTACGTTCTAATTATATTTAATCTTGGCATTGCTGTTCGAGCAATTTGTATTTCATAACAAAGACATTACTGACTGTTACGTACCGGCGGGAACACTTGAGCGACCACACCAACAAGTCACAACATAACAAGCGTAATGGCGGCAGATGACAGCAACACAGCATTTGCATCTCAGTGGCCGGACGGGTGGCGGCTTCTAGTGGAGTCTGAGATAGACATTATTGTGCGCGAGCTGCGCAAGAATGCACTCTGGGGCGATTCGGCAGAGCGCAATGGCCTGGGAGCGCTCTGGGTCGGAGGCGGGCGCTGGCCCGGGGCACACAATGCTGGAAAAAGCCAGGCCGAGATTCGGCGAGAGTTTGGCGAGCGGCGGGTTCTAGGCAAGGCTGGAGAATGTATTGGTTTGGCTTTGTTCTCTGACAGCAACGATGAGGCACTCGAGGACGACTATGCCGTGGGGCGCCTGGGCATGTTGGAGTCGTTTCTTGCATTGCGCGAGGTTATAACGGGAGCAACCGGTGTACGCGAGCTGGACATCCAGGCGGTGCTGTATCCATACTTGCTGGTTATAAGAGACGCCGAGACGACAGGTCCAATTACGCGGTGTGCTCTGGTGAGTATCCAGCGCTTCATAAACCACGGTATTGTGGATCTGGGCAGGCCGGAGGCAGTGCCGGCTCTGCTCGAGGTGACACGGGCTGTGACGCATTGTCGATTCGAGGCTACAGACGCAGCGTCGGACGAGGCCGTGCTGATGCAGATCCTCAGCGTGCTTGGTGCGCTGGTGCTGAGCCCTGGTGGCGGGCGGCTGAATGACGTGACAGTTTGCGGAATCATGGAGACAGTACTTAGCATGAGCTGCCAGATGCGACTCAGTGAGATGCTGCGCAAGTCGGCGGAAGCAACACTGTTCACACTGGTGACGTTTGTATTTGGCAAGCTGGCTGAGATTGAGGCCGAGGCTGAGTCCGAAGTTGAAGAAGAGTCAGATTATGACAAAGAGCAAGAGCAGGAGACCATGGCTGCAATGGTGATGCCCTCACCGTCAACCATGCTGGTCAACACGGAGCGCAGTGTTCGTGCGTCCAGCGAGCGCATGGGATTCGGCCTGCCAGCGATCCGCGAGCTATATCGGGTCCTCGTGGCGATGACCAACCCACAGGACCTGCAGTACACTGACTCGATGCGGATGCTCGCGCTCAACACGCTTCAGGCGGCCTTCCAGCGCGCCGGCGACGCAATGGCCGGCAGTGCTGCGCTGCGCGAGCTAACGCTAGGTGGCCTCAACCACAGCCTTCTGCTGATCCTGCAGCGCGACCAGCCAGGCCTCATTGCCGCGGCCATGCGCGTGCTCTTTCTTATATTCTCATCGCACCGGCGCTTCACCAAGGGTCAGCTCGAACTTTTCTTCTGCCAGACTCTCGGGCGTCTCATGGCGCCGCCCGCGTCGGAGCGGCAGGCAAGTCGCGCAGCACAGCGCTTCGGGCCGGGATCGGGTCCTTCGACTCCTGGCTCAGCCAATGATAGCGGCGCATTTGACGCGGTCGTCGATGGTACGCGTGTGCTTGAGATTGAGCGAGCGCTGACGCATGCAGAGGAGGCCGCGCTGTATCACGGAGCAAATCTCAGGCGCGGCGTTCGTGGGCGCGTGGCTGTCGGCGAGACACGGCGGCTGCTACTTGAGGGCCTCCACCATTTGCTGACGGGCGACGAGGCGCTGCTGACCGATCTGTGGGTCAACTTTGACTGCGATCTGCAACGCGGCAACATGTTTGACTATGTAATGTCGCTGGTGACGCAGCGCGCAGTGGCCTGGGGCGACGGTGTGTCGGGTGAGGACGAAGCCTTTTTGGATGTTCTGCTGTTCCACATCGTGCGCGTTGGTGTGCGTGCAGGGGTCGCACCGCCGGGTGGCCGATGGGGGCGGCTGCTCGGGAACGACAAGCTGGAAACTAAAGGCTCAGGGCCGAACAGCTTGGGCTTTGGAAGCTCAGATGCCACACACAACAGCCCAATGACACTTTCGCAGCTGCTTGACCGAAAGAGGCACAAGGACGCCATGATGCGAGCGGCGGCGATTTTCAACGAGCGGCCCAAGGACGGTGTGGCACACTTGCAGACCACAGGCGCACTTGAGCAGGGCGCGAACCATGCCGATCAGCTGGCACAGTTTTTGCGCACGACGCCAACGCTCAACAAGCGGCTGGTGGGTGAGTTTCTGGCCAAGCCGTCCAACTTTGAAGTGCTGCAGGCGTACGTTGCGCAGTTTGACTTTGCTGGGCGCCGGCTGGATGAGGCGCTGCGTGCGCTGCTGGGCGCATTCCGGCTTCCAGGCGAGTCGCAGCAGATCGAGCGCATCATGGAGGCCTTTGCTACGGCGTACGTGGCCAGCGGGTCGCCGGACATTGCCACCAAGGATGCGGCCTTTATACTATCGTACGCTGTGGTGATGCTTAACACCGACCAGCACTCGCCGCAGGTGCGCGGCCGCATGCGCCTGCCAGACTTTGCGCGCAACCTTCGCGGGGTCAATGACGGCTCCGACTTTGGCGAAGTGTTCTTGTCTGACCTGTTCGCTGCTGTGCGCGACTCTGAGATTGTCTTCCCAGAGGAGCACGAGGGCGCTGCCGGCTTTGAGTATGCGTGGCGCATTGTAACCGACAGTGATGCTGGTGGTTGGGCGTCGACGCGCGGAAGCACTGCTGCGTACGACCACGCGCTGCTGGAGGCCACCTGGCCGCGAATTTTGCGCGCCCTGGTGCGGGTGCTGGCGAACTTCTCTAGCGATTACGCACTGCGTCGTGCGCTCCTAGGGCTGCACGCGCTTGTGGGCGCTGCCGCCGCGCACGGGCTGACCGCCTGCATCGACGAGACATTAGTCGCGTTGTCTGGACTCACACGGCTGCCAGGGGCGACTGCCCAGCCGCAGCAGGTGCTTGTGAGCCGCCGGGGCCGCCATGCGTTGCTGCCTCCCGACACTGCCGCACTAATGGTAGCGCAGTCGAGCGCGCAGGAGCTGGAGGCGGAGTCTGTGGTGGTGTCGCAGGTCGCGCTGGACTTTGGCGGCGACTACCACGCGCAGATGGCGCTGGTCGCTTTGGCCGAGTTGTCCACAATGTTCTGTAGTGCTGTCGGCAGCCGCGGCTGGGACGCCTTGATGGCCACCGTGCGCACCGCCTCGTGCGTCGACCTGCTGCCTGCTACCGTGCTGCCCAATGCTTGGGTTCCCCGCACCGCCACGCTGCGCGCCATGGCTGACGCCGCCAAAAAGGACTCTGCCGCGCACAAGCAGGAGGCCGGCGGGGGCGGGAGTGGCGGGCTTTTGTCTGCCTTTTCGTCGCTCTGGGGCAACACATCGGGCCCAGAGTCACCGCGCTCGCCCTCGCGCCGCCCCGAGCAGCTCATGTGGCGTGTCGCGCCCGATGCGCTTGCCGCTGTCGTTGGCCGTGCAAAAAAGGCTGTGCACGCCAGTACTATTGCCGAGTTTGCCGAATTACCACGCGGCATGGCGGACGATGCGCTGGCACGCTTTTTGCCCGCCCTGGCGCAGCATCTGCCGCAGCCGCCTGCAGAGGGCCCGGCGGAGTACTCGCCCGCAGCCCTATTTTTTCTCGAAATAATTTTGGCATTGTTCATAGGAAGCCCAGAGCGCGTTCCCGCACTGTGGCCGCTGCTCGAGGCGCCGGTGCAGCGCATGCTTGAGTGCGCCGACGACATCCATGTTTACGAGTTGCAGCACACTGTGCGCGGTCTGTTTGCTGTCGCCACACGCGTGCTCGAGAATGCAGACAGGACAATGCTAGATGCTGTCGAGAGAATTGTTCGCTGCCTGGGCCTGCTGCGCGATGCTGCGGACACTACCTTTGAGGCCATTGCCGCTGATCTGGCCACGGGCGTGCATCGTTTGTGCGCCGCTGATACCTGTGCGTTGGTAAGTGTTCCGAGCATGTGGGACATTTTGCGCCAGCTGCTCAAGCGGATGGCCCACGCGCCGGTATCTATTGCCAGTGCGTTGGCCGTGCTGCCACCAGTTGTCGAGTTGCTGAAGTCAGGCGCCATTGACCGCGCTGCGTACTTTATGGACACGCTGGATGTACTCTCCGCTTTCATGCCCAGCGACCGCGCGCTGGTCACCCCCGAAGGAAAGATACAGGTTGCCACGTTGATCGCAGCTCTTTCGGACATGCAAGCTGCCGCCAACGCCGAGGCTGCAGAGCCGCCTTCCGCGGACGACGCATATGCCAGTCTGGGGATCCGTAGCCACCGGCGCACGCTGACAGAGCCCTCGATTGCGTCGACATCCTCGCGCGTGGGTATTTCTGTGCGCAGTACCCCCTTGGCCATGTGGACTGCGGCAATGAATGCTTTGGCCGCCTACGCGTGTTGCTCGAGCCGGAATGCGCGCCAACTGGCGTGTGCCCAGATCCAGCGAGCCGTCACGACGAACTTGCGCTCGGTTCCTTGGGTCACAGCCGCCTTCCACCGCGTTCTCTTCCCACTGATGGACGCTCTTTTGCGCGCCGACATGCTTGCTGACAGCTCAATGGAGGACACGCACGCGAGATGCATCTCTATGCTGACCAGCTTTTTCCTGCACAATGCTGCCGCATTGCACTCGGAGAAGGACAGCGAAGATGTCGGCGCGATCTGGTTGAGACTTATTGGTGTTTTGGCCGCCTACGTATACACAAGCAATCTGGCCAGGGTATCGTTACCTGGTGCTGGCTCCGAGGATGTTGCTAGAGGACATTTGGGCGTACTGGGCGAGATGGCCGAGGAAAGCGCGAGGAATTGTGTTCTTGTTCTTGACAGCATGGGCATATTTGGCGATGCAGAGGATAGAGATGAGAATGAGCTTTGGAAGAAGTCGTGGGAGGTCTTGGACAAGGCCAGTCCGCAGCTGCGTCTGCGCATTTTCCCTGCTTCTGTCGAAGAAGCATCAGCACCTGATCATCCGGAAAGTGCCGCTGTCGTTTCAACAGAGACAGAAGCACAGCCGGATAAGAATATTTCTGAGTCCATGCCTGTTGACGCAGTGACAGAGCCCAATGGCACTATTGCTGATTCTGCTGATGTCGTCATCGATGCTGTTGATGTTGCCGACGCTGCTGCGGGTACTGTGGGCGACGTTGATCCCAAATCTGATGTTGTAGTCGAAGGACAATCTGAATTGCCCGTTTTGACTGCTGACAAGCTGGACAATGCCTGTCTGCTGAGCTCGCCATCCGAGACAACTGGCACTTGTGACGTGGACCACCACTCAGAATCTAAGAAGAAGAGGAAGAACAGGGTCAATATCATCACTGTCGCCTGACAATATTTGCGGTTTATTAATTAGAAAAAGCTCAATATTGCAAAGCACATGATCCAAAAAACACGAATATATATACGTGTAAAATGTGTCGGATATTAGCCAAAATGCAACTTATGTAATTGCCAGCCAAGTGGACAGCGCATTTTCTGGGATGCGCATTTTTTGTTGACATTCTGGTGGCTTGTGTATAATATACACATTTGGGCCTAGCACAAAACATTGGTGGGAAATATTTTTTTTGCTCGGTGAAAATGGAAACAGGCTGAGACCAACGAAAAAAGCGCCACACACTGTGTTATGCACTACAGATGACGATATTGCCCGATTTTATCTTGCAATGATGGAGTTGGGGAGTGTTCACTCATATCTCATTTCGGTCAACAATTCAGATTACAGGCGCCAGATATGGAGCACAATGCATGTGCCTGATGCAATTTATTTGTCTCCTCTCTGCTTGCAGAAAAAACAAAAAAAACAAAACAAAAAGTTTGCATATACATCCTGCAGGCCAAACGAATGGAAAGGGCAAACCAGTCAACCCTTTTTTCCATTGTTTTATTTTTGTTTGTGCTTCTCTGTGTGCCAGCGCTATTTTAAAATTTTCCAGCTGCCATATCTGCTTGTGCAAATATTGAGTAGTCTTGACTTGCTTGTGAGCATTACTTTGAGCTTTAGGGAATTTGAAACGGGATTCTCTTTTTATTTTTATAAATATTTTTGATACATTGTGTTGCCAATTCGTGATCTTTCTCCCTCTTAGAAAAGAAGTTTCACCCCCAGGCAGAAGCAGCGATGGGGAAATAGTGGGAGTAAGCGGATAAGCGGTGTGGCGGTTCCCCCTTTCAGCTATTGTAATACTGCAGCGGCCAAAATAGACAACAACTCAGTAAACAACAGAAACTAACGGCTTTAGAATTGGTATATAAAAGACACGTATGCTGGCGGGTTGAGAGTGTGTTTAAGGCAGTACAGTAATTTAAAATATACTCGTCGCGTTAATTTTTCCTATATTTTCCAACCTTGTTATTTTAATATACACACTCAATAGTAATTTAATTTAAGCAAAATGGTTGAGCTCATGCTAAGATACATGGGCGACATGGACCAAGAGCTGGTCATGACCAGAGGCATATCGGCACAGACAAACCGCACCAGGCGGCGACGCGGCCTGACCATGCCCCGGCCACAGACCCCACTGCCTCGCCCTTCTACCATGTCTGCACTCCCCAGTCCGCCGCCAATTGAATCATTTTGGTCGAATTCCATGCGGTCTTCAAAACCGCTCTCCTCGCCATCCATCCCGCTGCGCATGCTGCTGCCCTCAAATGCGCCCACGTTCAAATTCAGAACAGAGAGTTACTTAATGGCAAGCTCGGTCCCAACATCGCCCACATTCGGATCAAAGGAGTTGGTATTCTCGGATGCACATGTCGAGTATGTAGGTGGGGACTGCGTTATTCATAATGGTATGCAGATGGTCGATATTACTTTGGAGTTTGCTGCGCAAAGGGCTGCTCCAAAATTGGTCAGCTACCCTTTTAAGGCTTAGGATATTTTTTATTCTCTTGGATGATTTATTTTTACTTTTCATTTAACAATTCCATTTCCTATTTTCAATCGATTGTTGTAAACAGATGAACACGATCTTGTAAAATATATGGCCGTCGACAAAACATTTATAATAATATTTTTGTTCCATATGAACTGGTTTGGGCTTGGCCATAATTTGAGCAGAGATACTCATCATATCTGGATATTTAAAAATACAGTATATATTACAGAAAAACAAGAGAAAAAGGATAAAAATAATTAATTTATACTAAAAGTAAATGAGCCGTGGCATGTCACGGTGCAGCTTCTGCGGCCAGCCGCGCTGCGGAGCAGTAACAAACCCCAAAATAGCCTTGATTTCTGACGACGTCTCTTCACAGTTATTGTCCATGTCTGCGGAATCACTGTTTAAGGATGACTGTGACGATTGGCTGGAGGAGCGGGAACAAGGACTGCGTCCGCGCGATTTCTGAGCCATAATGCCCGAAAAGAGAATATGCTCTGGAACCTCTGTAGTCAGCATAGTTGTATTATGTGAAATGGTGGTTTATTTTTGATGCAGAGATTATATGTTGTATTTGTTGTTAAAAAAGACGAATATTTTAGTTAAATATTTTAGTAGAAAGAAAAAATAGAACGAAAAGAGTAGAAATGGGTTGACGAAGTTTATGAGGGAAAACTGAATGAATAAATTAGTCGCTGGCCGCAGCACTCTTTATATAAAATTCGCAGTAGCCCCGATATACAAGATTGTCCTAAAATTAATAAAACCGTAGCAATGGAGGGGTGGTGACTGAGCGGGGGATGTTTACTTTTTATTTTATTTTGCAAGCGCTGGCTTTGCCGAAAAAGGGAAACAAAAATAGACTGGTCAAGGAAAAAAGGGGGAGAGGGCACCCCCGGGCAATTGCGCCAATGTCGGTCAATGCAAAATGTAATAATCCATTTTTTTTTGTTTATTTACAATTTTTTGTTTGGCGAGCAGTAGACCGTTTCCGAAATAGCCCCCGATATTGTGCCCTTTGCTTTTCAGTGCGTGTTCCTTAATAGGGTATTGCCTCATTTGATAACTACTGATTGGTCGATACCGATGTCAGTGTGCATTCGGTGTCATCATTTTAGCACGAAAATGAAGTTTTATGAACTCTGGTTTTTCTGGAGCTGACAAGCAAGTAAAAAAGAGGCACCTAGCCAATAAAAGTATCTAAATATTCACTCACTACTTCGACCAGGGTTTGCCATCGTGTCACTTGACTCAACATTTTTAAGTAATGCGAATTTATTCTTGCAACATCGATAGTAGAAATAGGGAGAAAATGAAAAGCGCAGTAGATGGCTCGAGTGGTTAAGTGGAAAAGACCAGTTTCCGTTATCAAAAGGTGAACAAAAAATTATTTGACAACCTATTATTCACACGGTAAAGTGGCAGGGGTGCAATAAGAACCAACAAATAACCAAAATAGTAACATTCAAACGAATGTAAGGATAATAAGCAGCAAAGCCTCTTTTTCATACTTGGCCTTTGCTATTAAGAATATTAATAGATTTTTATTCCTAAAGGCAATCGAAACTGTGCTTTAACCAGTCCTCTTTCGAATGTAAATCAACGCGTCTTTATTTGCTTATTTGTTTTTGCATAATAGTCAATGTGCTCTGGACACGTGGTTGCGAAAAGAAAACCTTTGAGATAATAATACAGACGACGACTGTTTGATTATTTTTAGAATGTTTGCGCGTTTGCACTTCTTTGATGTTGGCGCGCACGCAAGATTGTCTGCATGAAAATGCGCTTTATGTTTTCGACCTGCATTTAGTTAATTTGGAAAGCTGCAACTGCTCACTAACATATGTTATCTTGTTCACAAAGTAGCGCGCTGAATGCACATAAACCCGTGTTGGAATTTCACGTTTCCCCCCGCTAATATACACATGGGTACAGATAACAATAAGCCTTACATTTGATCCATCAAGAAAAGAATTTTCTTTAGAAAAAAAGCAATCATCCGTGTTTTTTAGTGGGCACAATAAGCAGCATCAACGCTAACAAGGGAAAATGAGACTCCTTGTTCTGACGACCATGTGCGCCTTTCAAATATTGATTCACTCCAGCTTCTAGCCGCCTAAATCTCCTATATGCCGACCAGAATATTATTGCACAATTGTTTATTATTTATTTTGGGGGCGCATGGGGTCTTTATTCCAAATGGTCTGGCTGACTCAAATTGCACAATCAACCCACGCTCTTAAACTTCCGCACTGGCCTCTCCCTATTATTTCCTCATTGAATTATGGCCTCGGCATTGCCAACATTTCGCTCGCAGTAAACCGTTTTAATTGAAAATATAATGTCGGAAAGGCTGACAAAAAATAAACGGCTTAAACACGCCGAGATCACACATGCACAAACACATTATTTTCCAGACTTAAGGCACGTGTATTAAGTGTGTGAGTTGTCGTTGAGCAGACTCAGCAGCTCAGAAATAACACAGTTAAGTGGCAATGTGCTGTTTCTACTGTTGTTGCTGATAATGCTTTCACATCGAATGCCCATGGTAGAAGTTGACTCTATACGGTGATGAGTTTGCAATGACGCGGTGGCGTCGCTTTGTTTATCGTCATCTCCAATTGCTTCTCGTTTGACCGCAGATGATTGACTACTAACGGCTTCGTCCTGTTCTTCCAAAACCAACTGTTTGTTATTGCGCCGTTCTTTATCCTCGTTTCGTTTGCGTCTGCTAGATTGCGCGCTAAGCCCCTGCGATACTATGTAATCCAGAAAACGAGGGTCGGAGCTTATCGATATCATTGCGATTCTGCAAAAGTGTAATGTTCTGGAGATCAAAGAGAGTTGGTATGAGAATAATTGCAAGAATGCGTAGAGTGAAGAAGCAAACACTACAGTTATTAATCGTTTATTTTTGAAAAAGTAACCTTGTAACCAGTCTGAGCGGATCAGGTCTTGTTAAAGTCTGAGAATTGTCTTGGGTTCTGTCCTTTTATACTTTGAAAGATATCTGTTTATAAATATATATACATACACGATTATAACCGGCTATCCCGCCATTGTCAGCACTCGAACCATTGCGCTGTGAGGTATAGTACACGCAGCAAAAAACAAAACTATTTGATCAAATAAAACATACGCATTTATTTCATTGATTCTCAATGTCAATTTTTAAAATTTTGCTATTTTTTGTTAAAAAAAAAGAAACGAACAAATACATATTGTTTGTATTGTTCACTATACAATATGCCTTACAATATGAAATTTCCGTCTCCCCAAACCATGCATTTTTATATATCTGAAAGCAATGCGAGTTTGCTATAATTGAGAATTACTGCGTGGGTACAGCTCAACAGGTCTTATTTGCCTCCGCCTTGTTCACGAGCTGATTAACCTCGGGAAGGAAATTCACGCTTCTTTTCCTGTCTATTGTTACCGTCTCTGTTATGTATTTTCCGATTGGGGATTATAGACATGTGTAATATTTTTCTCTTCGACACCTCCCAACTGCTTCGTATCCCTGTCGGAGTAACAATAACATCTCGATAGTTCACACCCACGCGATAAAAGTAAAGCCAGCTATTAGGTAAAAAAACACCAAAAAAGCAGCGTATTTTGAACAATGAGTCGATGCAGCCTTTCATTCTTCTGTTGTTAAACACGAGGCAAAGCCCAAGCGAGCACAATCGATGTTATATTAACCACCAAAAGCGATATCTCCAAACAATGCCAAATTACATCAAACAATACCCTACTTTGACCGAAACAACACGTCTTTAAAAGCTATCAATGTCATTATTTGCCTTTCTAAAGTTGTTTAAATACAAAATATAATGAATTAGTGAATTAGTGAACATAATTCAGCCAATATGTTCTTTGTTGAGGCATTGTTCCCAATGCTGTTTTGTAAATACACAAGCAAGCAAGCAATGTGAGATCCGGAATCGACGGCCAACCCAATAAATAAACTGATTAATTGGGTTGACTGGATGCGATAATTGTTGTTTTAGCAGTGTTAAAAAATACGGGGGTAATTTTCTAATACTTGTATATACATAAAATTGATATTAATTGATAATATTTTGAAAATAAACAGGCAGGCGTCCTTTAATCCACCATGCAATTTAGAAATGTATCAGTTTGGGTCTAGCTACACCAAAGCGACTTTGCCGGCGCTGTTGAGGTTGGTTTTTCTGTGGAGAATCAGTCGTATTGAGCACTGTTAAGTGAGGTGAATCGGGTTTATCGTCGTCTGGCTGTGTTGAATTGATAATAGGCAAACCGCGAAAATGCTGGTCTGAGGGTGGCTGCATGTAAGTGCTATTGCATGCGCGCAAGTCAGCAATTGTACCGCGGTACTCATCTCTACTGCGTCTTTCAGTTACAGGACTCAACTGGTAGTTCTCAAGATTTACTTCTGGGAGGTCTACAATCTCTGAGTGTGGTAACTCTTCTTCCAAAAAGTGCTCATCTTTTTGCAAAGAGGTATAATTAATAGACGAATTGCTCGTACGCGACACGCAGCTCGATCTGCGACGGTAGTCCCTAGCGGATGCGCCACGATCAAGGATATACTGTGGGATATTATTCTGCATTGTTACAACCAAAGTGAATGAGTGTTATAAGGAAAATGAAGGGTATTTTCATACAGGAGGAGAAAGTGTATTTAAATTTAGAAATTTTGGCGTGCAAAAACAACGCAAAAAAAGAAAAGTCTAGGCCCCCACACCCGCAAAATATGCTGAAATTTATAGAAATTGTTTTGCGATGACGAGGGTGTTATCTACCAATATCTAACTGCCCGATGTTACACAGACACCAGTCTGAACCTTGCATTGTTTTCGATAGGCCGCATAAATTCCCTGTACTTGAATGTTTAGATCGTTGAGTGTACACGAACCCAGCAGATGGGGGATGGAATGGACAATCCTGAGATGCAACTGATCGCCGTATTTTAATTTACTGACTAGTCTTTTGTATGTCATAAAAATATGCAATCCTCAAACAACTGCACTACTTATTAGCCAGGGGTTGATGAGTTTACTTTGGCTTTGCCAAACCAATAGGAAGTTTTTGAGTGTTGACAGATAAAATATCGGTGCTTGTTTAATTTATCTTGTTTGCTAGATTATGTTTTGTTTTATTTTTGCACGCAAAATAAGCTCATGAAAAGGAATCGGCAATTTCTTCCTAATTTTTTCTTCGTTTTGGAAAATAATATATATATTTTACAATATTCTGCGTTTGCAATAAATATGCTGTTAACAAACAAGTTTATCCTGCCGTAATAATTGGAAAAAAGCTCCAATGTTTGCAATTATTTTAATCTTGACGATAAACCTGGCATCAACTTCCAATTTGAGATTAAAGTAGTTAAATTGTGGACAAGCAAGAAATGAACGCAGTGTTTTTGGTTCGAATTCACTATAAGCACATAATCAAAGCTGTTACAGCAGTTTGGAGAGATATAATTAAAATACGTCCCCATATGACCACAAACAGCCCGCACGTGGTTGCACAGCTTGGTGCGAGCCATACAGTTAATGTTGGGCGAATAGCATGCCAGCACACTGCTCGGTGTTTTGAGGTACGGCACTCACTGAATAATGGTCAAAATATCGGCCAAAGTGTCAATGTGTGTGAGCCCAATAGTCTGCAGCTCCATAAACGACCGCTGATGAATTACCATACAAAGAAGTTCGTTGGGGGATACTACGCCTTCCAATTTCAGCATACGAACAAAATTAGATGAACCAGTTGTCCAAAAACATTTCCCTTAAAGTGACATAAAAGCCATTTAATAAATCTTCCAATCAATTGAAGGTGTATTCATGGTTTTCAGAACGATGGTTTGTGGACTTGGGTACTCCCTGTTTAAAAGCAACACTAATACATACCATCGATAATCTAGATAATGACCAAGAGCAATGCTCATGAATTCCACACTGACAGCACAGGTTGTTTAACAACAGTGGTTTGCCAAGTCCACAAACTAGTCGCACTGTCATAAATTTAAAAAACACTTGCTTCCAGGCATAGTTAATGATCAGCACGCTTTGATTGTCATACAAAAGTGCGCCAGCATTGCTTATCTGCATGTATGTAAGTACAAAGCGCTTAATAAATACTGCGCTGTAAAATTATAAGCAACATTCAGGCGGTTATGCACTCATACAAACCAACCTGCTCATCGGATAGAATGGAGAAATATGGAATTGGGCCATTAGGGCGCGTGAATCTATTTGATTTTACCCATAGAAACGAACAATCATTATATTTGTCAAACCTTTTAATTTATTTCAAATAATTTTTTTATGCGCGCCGGTATTAACGCACCAAGTATTCGTTAAATCTTATTTACACACTCACCTTTTGTTTATATAAAATATTGTTTGCCTAGTTGAAATGTCCACTGCTAGCGAACACCAGTCCCGCTCCTCAAGCAGGGCGTCAAGCAGAGCCTCTAACAGGGCTTCACCCGCACGAAGCAAGGGCAAATCGCACGACTCTGATTCGGATAGTGGATCTGTAAGATCAGTGGGTGGGTTCAGCAGCAGCAACAGCGATAGTGATAGTGACTCGGACGACCAAGGCCCCTCAGCACCCCGTGCTATTTCTCCACCCCAGAGTGGGTTGCCGGCCAGACGGCAGCCGGCTCCTGTGCAATTGGCACCTGGGCCCACTGCGATGGGAGGTGGAGCTAGCGGGCGCTATATGCCGCCCGCACTTAAGAGGCAAATGCTGGCGGCAGCGGCGGCAGCGAGCAGTTCGGCTGAGCAGGAGCAGCGTGAAAGCTGGGAGATTCTCAAAAAGCGCATCAATGGGCCAGTGAACAAAGTCAACACGGCAAACATCAAGGATATCGTCGTCGAGCTGTTTTCAGCCAATTTGATTCGCGGGCGTGGTCTGTTTTGTCGGTCGATTATGCGGGCCCAGTCGCTTTCATCCTCGTACACACCGGTGTATGCGGCGCTGGTGGCAGTTATCAACACGAAACTGCCCATTGTCGGCGAGCTTTTGATTGCCAGACTGATATTGCAGTTCCGCCGCGCCTTTAACCGCGATGACAAGGACAGGTGTATATCGACTGCCATGTTTTTGGCCCACCTGACCAACCAGCGTATCGCCCATGAGGTCCTTGCTTTTCAGGTGGTCTCTCTTTTGCTCGAGACGCCCACCGACGACAGCGTCGAGGTGGGCGTGGCATTCATGCGCGAGGTAGGTGCCTTCCTGACTGACGTCGCACCCCGCGTGCTCAATGCGGTATTCGACACCTTACGTTCGATTCTGCATGAGTCTGATATTGACAAGCGTGTTCAGTACATGATTGAGGTTCTCTTCCAGGTTAGGCGCGACGGATTCAAAGACAGTCCTGTTATTCCAGAGGGGTTGGATTTAGTTGACGAAGACGAACAGATTGTGCACGAAGTTGCATTGGACGATGACGACCTGGACGCCCAGGACGAGCTAAATGTGTTTCAACTTGACAACAATTTTTCTGAGAGCGAGAGCAAGTACAACAGCATCAAACGTGAGATTCTCGGTGAAGTCGATTCTGATACGGATGGGAGCGACAACAGCGGTGGGGAATCGGGTACTGAATCTGACAACGAGTCTTGCTCAGACAGCAGCTCGGATAGCGAAGCTGAGAGCGAGGGCGAGGTGAAGGCGGCTGGCGATAAATCAGCAGGTGCGCCGGGAGTTCAGAAGATTCACGACTTGACTGAGACCGAGCTAGTGAACCTCCGGCGGACGATATACTTGACGATCATGTCCAGCCTCAGCTTTGAAGAGGCTGCGCACAAGCTGCTTAAGATAGAGATCCGCCCAGGCGAGGAGCAGGAGCTGTGCAACATGGTCATCGAGTGTTGCTCTCAGGAGCGCACGTACAAGAACTTTTTCGGGCTTATTGGCGAGCGGCTGTGTAAGTTGAACCGTGCATGGTGCAATGGATTTGTGCTGGCCTTTGCCTCGTGCTACGAGAACATACATCGGTATGAAACCAACCATCTGCGCAACATTGCGCACTTCTTTTCGCATCTTTTGGCCACCGACGCGCTGCACTGGTCCGTGCTGCAAGCCGTTGTGCTGACCGAGGAGGCCACCACTTCGTCATCGCGCATTTTCCTCAAGATTCTCCTCCAGGACCTGGCCGAAGAGCTTGGTCTGAAGACGCTCAACGAGAAGCTAAAGTCCACAGACCTGAGGGTATCCGAGGCGGTCAAGGGCATGTTCCCAAGCGACAGCGCAAAGGCCACCCGCTTTGCCATCAATTATTATACCAGCATTGGCCTTGGCGCGATCACCGAGGAGATGCGCGAGTGGCTCAAGTCTGCGCCAACACTGAATGCAGCAAATGGCAGCGATAGCGATAGCGACTCCAGCTCCAGCTCTGGTTCAGAGTCGCATTCTTCTGGGTCTAGTTCGGGCTCGTCGTCTGGGTCTGGGTCTGATTCCGACTCGAGCTCGTCATCGTGCTCCTCGTTTGGGTCATCGGCCTCCAGCCGTACTATATCCAGTCGCAGCTCCAGCATCAGTTCCAGATCTAGCCGCAGCCGCAGCCGCAGCCGCCCGCTCAGAATTAATCATAAGCGCACCCTCAGTCACTCGGGCAGCCCGGACGCGAGGAAGGTAATACCTGCTGCCGTCATCCCAGAAAATCCTGGCAACATAGATACTATGAGCGAGAGGCAGAAGTCGCCTAAATTGCCAGCGCCCACCCACTTGGAGAGACCAGCACGCAGCAGCAACGCCGAATCTGCAATACAGCCAGTCGCAATGAAAGTCTCTAAAATGCGTTCGCCATCTTATTCGCCGTCGCGAGATGCAGCCTACGCGAATCGCTCAGCATCAAACATTAGATCAAGATACCGCTCGAAATCACCGAGTATCAGCGCTTCTGATCGCGAGTCTAAAAGCATGCGCGACCTATCTCTGCATGGAAACAGGGACCGCAGCCACAGGTCGCCCTCCAGATCGATCCGCCCGCGCTCTCCGTTGCAGTCCAGGCGCCAGAGGTCAAGGTCAAGGTCGAGCTACGATCGCGGTAGCGACAGGTACGCAAGAGACAGCAGGAGGTACAGCGAAGGCAAGAGAGGGCACAGCCGGTCGTATTCTCGGTCAAGGTCGCCATCAAGAGACAGATACCGTGGCTCCTACTCGTCGAGATCCAGCCGTCGCAGATAATAATTATATTAGTCGTATTTCGTATTTCATTTAACTCAGGGTTTAGAAAAACACATAAAAGAGAAACACAGCAAAATTATGTTCTCCACTCGACGTGGACCTGGTCGGTGCGGAAGCGCTGTGTGATCCAGCTGTCGGGGATAGCCGTAGTGAAGCCACGGGCGAATGCCAGCGCACCTGCCTGGGCAATCATGATTCCATTGTCGATGCAGTAGCGCATATCGGTGGCAAAAACTTTGCCGCCACGCTCAATGGCCATCTGGCCCATCATCTCTTGCAGGCGCACGTTGCAGCCTACACCACCAACGACTAGGACCTCGCTGGTCCCAATATGCGCCATTGCCCGTTCGGTGATCTCGACCAGCATAGCAAACATATTTTCCTGCAGCGAGTAGCACAAATCTTCGGGCGTGTACTTTCCGGGCTCTGTCTTGACAAGCTTTTCGATGAAAGACAGAATTCCTGAAAACGACACATCCATACCCTTGACAGCGTAGGGCAATTCGATGAATTTGGACCCGCGCTTGGCGTATTGTTCAATGTTATACCCGGGGCTTGGGTCGTTGGGCAGCTTGAGAACGCGGGCAAACCTGTCCAAGCAATTTCCAATAGCAATGTCCAGCGTCTCGCCAAAAATGCGGTAGGTCTGCTGCGAGTATGCAATGACCTGCGTGTTTCCACCGCTGACATACAGAACCACGGGGTTGTCTGCGCCGGTAATTGCACGTCCCATCTCAATGTGACCAACACAATGGTTGACGCCGACCAGCGGCACGTTCCAGAGCTGCGAAAGAGTGCGAGCAACCAATGCCACCGACTGCAGTGGCGCTCCCATGCCAGGGCCCTTGGTGTAGCAGATGCAGTCCAGGTCCTCGTGCGTGATATTGGCCTCCTCAAAGGCCTTGTGCAAAAGAGGAATGATGACCAACCGGTGGTGGGCGGCAACGTCACGCGGTAGGAACCCCTCGCCTGCAGGCGGATTGTAGGTGTCGCGGACATTGGCAAGCTCGATGTATTCGGGTAAAAGCTCGGTGTCGGAGGGAATGCCGTTGGCATACACATGCTTGACAATTCCGACACCCAGCTTGTTGGCAGAGCCCTCGAGGCCCAAGGCGATAATTGTTCTTGGCGCTGAGTTGACTGGTGCCATGTTGAGTTAGCCTAAAACTTTGTTGAAGATAGTAAAAAAATAGTGATGATGAGTTGGCGGCTTGGCCCAAATTTCAGATCGGGCGCTCAGCGCCGTGGCAACACTGTCCAGTAAGCGCCCCTACAGATCCGCCATTATTGAGGGATTTCAGCACATGATGATCCGATCAGCCGATTAAATTTGGATATTAAGTGGATACCAATGTAAATGCATTAACTTGCATTTTTTTACGCTGATACGGCCAAGTTGGCCAATGTATTTCATACGTCTTTCAACTGTGGGTTTACATTTATTTGCTCTTTTGTTTTGGACTCATTTGGCTACTTTTTTATTTATATATCTTTACCCTAATTCGTGCCTGTCGCCTCCTATCGACGCCGTTTCTTTCGAAAATCTAGAATGCTTGCACAGCGCGCCTCGAAGATGTCTACCACAGGCTGGGTGCTGCGCCGCGGCCCGATCCGAGTTACGACCAGCAGTCTGCTCCCGCAAATATGCCATAGCCGCCGGTGGAAGATAGTGAGACCCGATCCTATCCGTCCACTTCCGAAATTTGATCTGGAGGTGCTGCTGACCCAGCAGCCCACCGATGCTGCCGCCGGTGCCGCTGCCGCTCGTGTGCACAATCCGCTGCTGTCCATCGAGCTTGGCGAAAAAGAGAGGGTCAGATTACTTAAAAAGCGGAATGCTGAGGAGCTTGAAAAGTATATACCTGCCGTTCGAGGCAGTCACCCACTTCCATTGTGCGAGGACTACGCGAGGTGCTGGTCGAATTTCTTGAAGGGGAATCATGGCATTTTGGAAACGCCGACACGGCGGTACCTGAACATATACAGGGCCAACGGTCCCATCAACCGCAGGACGTCATTTGGGCTTGTTAAGGTGTTTAAGACGTTTCGCGAAGACGATTACAAGAAGGATCCAAAGGAGATGAAATTCCGCACCGAGTTTAATTTCAGAAAAATGCCGTATTCCACCGAGGAATTTCTGGCTCTGCTGACGCTTTACGTCCGGACACTCTACACGCTTCCCGAAGATAAGAGATCGGATATCGCTAGCGACTTTTACTTTATTGTCAAGGCCATTCGTCAGCGACCAAAGATCCACCAGAAGCTGATCGAAATGAACAAGTTCAGACAGCTAGTCATGTCGTACTTTCTGATTGTCGGCCAGCCCTTTCTGGCGCTGTATGTGGCGGTAGATTTGGTGACAAAGAGCATTCCTGGAACAATTGATCGGTGGGCGATTTTGCGGCTGCTGAACATACAAGGCCTGTACCATGGCGACAAGGAGGCTCTCATCCATCTTAAAAACATGGATCCCGGGTACAAGGGTGACCACGCTACGTATGATCGGGAGTACAGGCTAAATATTCTCAGCCATTCAATCCTCGAGTACTACTACGCAAATCCGGGAATCACCATAACCGATTTAGAGTTGGTGCGGCTGATAAGGTGCTCCGAATCGCGTCAGCTTGTCAGGGAGCTGATGGACATGTTGCCCATGGTACTCGCACGCTTTCTCAGGGGATCTGTGAGAGAGCTGCCCGCTGCCGACCAAACAGATCTGTTTTACGAGAAGCGGGTGCATAACATACACATCAATGATATGCAACTCGTGGCACGATATGCACTGGCGCTTTTGCAAACCAACAACAAGGATATGGCAGTCAAGTTTATGGTGACAATCGCTAGCATGCCGAGCAAGCCACTAGAGAACTCTAGCTGTAACACGGGTCAATTGGCGTGCTCCTTCATCGAATTGGCGCAGGCTGTTCCAGACAATTCGCCGATTCTCGCTGAAGTTCTGGAGCAGCACAGCAGCAGCAACATAGACAGATCGCTGAATTGGCGGTCTCCTCCCGAATACAGGGCGTATATCTCCGAGGAAATTGTCAGACATATGATTGGTGGCGAGCCTGGTGTAGCCAGCGCACTAACGGCGCTACTTGGCTCGAATTCGGATCGATTGAATATGACCGCCGCCATGGGTATCATTCAGCCGCTCATAAGGCACGAAAAATCCTTGGCGCTCGAGTGGATTGGCTACGGTTACTATCATTTGCAGCCCCCGACCCAGTCCAAGGTGGACAATTTACTGATATCCTGGATGCGGGATAGCCGCGAGCAATTTATGGATCAACTCAGCGCGGCTGCTGAACGGGCACCGCGCGTAATGGTGAGAATCGCTTCTATTATGAGCCAGAAGATGTGGGACTTTGAGGCAGATCGGCGATACTTGCTGGCCGGTACGTTTATCGCCATACAAGGAACCAAGAACGCCTATGCAGCCGGAAGCCTATTGGTAGCAGCCGCCATGGGGCCACAGGCGCACATCAAGACCTCAGGGTATTCGGGACAACAACCGCTGACTCAGCGCGCGTATACCACCGCACAGCTGATCAAGCGGCTAGAATGTGAGGGTCTGGACATGGGAATACTGTTGTCATACATGATGGGAGCTGTGGCGGTGTTGAAATCGCCGACTGCTGAGAGGATGATATGGCGAGAGTTGCTGCGGCATGGCGCTGAGCCCAACCTGCCCATGAAGAAGGCGTCGCTGTATTTTTGTCTGTGCGAGCGGGTACACATTGATTCGGCTGCGGAGCTGGTGCTGGACGTGCTGAGCACGATTCGGGTTGTCAAGGATGTCGACTATAGCAGTGATTCTGGTGATAATCTGCCTGCAAACAGAGATGCGGCCATTTCAGAGCTCATTGGAGGGGTCTCTTCAATTAGCGAGATCTTTGACGGGGATTCCTTGCAAGTGGGGACTAGCAAGTCCAGGATGGCACCGGTCTACGTGAGGATTCTCGATGGGCTGAATCGTGCCGGTCTGTATGATGCTGTCGATGCGATGGCAATATATTTGCTGGACAGCCATGAACGCATTTATATGTTCGGGGGCATAGCATCCGTATGGATAGACTCGGTTGGATACAACCCGAATTCGACAAGCGACGATATCCAACGCGCCTGGAGTACGCTGCGCCGTGTTTCGGATGACATGGTGAAAAGGTGGAAGGAAAAGCGCGGTACACGGTTCATGCTCAACATAAACAATTATAACTCTGTTATTGAGGCATGTGTGCGCAAGGGCGACCTTGACACCGCGTGGTATATTATTCACGTCGAGATGCGCGAGAAGAAGCTTGTACCGACCCTGTTCACGCTGTACACACTGATCTCGCCGCTTGCTGCCAACGCCAAGCTGTGGCCCGTCGGCAAGCTAATGGTGGCTAAGTTCAACGCGCACTACCCGGACATAGTGCAGGCGGCCCTTGGCAACCACAGTCTTGCACAGCCGATCAGAGCGCTCTTATATGCAGGGTCCTGTATGTAGGTGTTATTTTTTAGTGGTGTTTGCTTGTTTAAAATAAAAAATAATTTTACGAATGCATGGCATGTTGGCCAAAGCGCGCGTGCACAATGTAATGGTCCAATATCGATATTTGCGCGCATTTTGTTGCCACTAATGGTCTCCCCCCTCATCCACATCCCAGAGTGCAAGCAAATATTTGCTTTTAAATTTCTTATCCGCTTTTGTGCGACTGGCTTTATTTGGTCTATCGCGTTGCTTTCTTTCTCTTTTTTCTTTGCTGTCATTCTCACATTTTTATATATTTTATTATTGCCGCTTTTTACATTTCGCATATGAGCTACCCGTACAATGCTGCCTCTGGCATTACCAAAGAAGAGTACAACAAGATGTGGTTCAACCTCTGGGATGTCGGCACGACAAAGTGGGACAAGGGAGACGTATCGCCCGCACTGCACGAGCTGATCGAGGAGAAAAAGTGGAAGCTTCCTGAAGGGCAGGGCATAGTTCCAGGCTGCGGAAGAGGGTATGACGCGATGTACCTTGCCTCGCCCTCGTTGCACATGGTCGGTGCCGATATCAGCCCTATCGCTGTTGAAGCGGCCACCAAGCTGCGCAACGAGAAAAAAATCCCTGGCAGTCTGGTCGAGTTCAAAACGCTAGACTTTTTCAAATTCGATGTGCCTGATGGCAAGTATCAGGTTGCGTACGACTACACATTCTTCTGCGCACTCCACCCGTCTATGCGGGCCGACTGGGGCGCGCGCTATGCCGATATCATGGCGCCAGGAGGCCATCTAATTGCCCTCATGTTCCCGCTCGACAAGAGCCCTGAGAGTAGAGAATGCGGTCCTCCATTCTTGCTCAGCGAGGCCGATTATCATAGAGTGCTCGACGATAACTTTGAGCTGATCCATATAGATCCCGAATGCAAGACACACGAGGACCGTGTAGGCGTCGAGGTAATAACAGTCTGGCGCCGCAAGTGACACAGTCCAACCAGGCACATGGTTTTGCTTTCTCTTTAATTTGCAATTGACCAAAAATAGAACTTGAAACTTTTATTGACAACAAAATAAGAAGAGACAGACACGTTGCGTGGGACCAGCCCTTCACAATGGGCGCAGATGCCCTGAAAAAGTTAATAAACATTCGATGCTCGGTGGCTAGAATAGGGGAAGCCTTCAGTCGAGGATCGTTGTGCAGTTGAGCTTGAGCACCGCCCGCCTGGGGATCCCCCCAAAGTCTTCATGTACGCATTTTGCCCGTATACGCAAATACTTCAGATACGGCCAATCCTGCTCGCCAAAGGTTTTGCGCACAGCCTCGACAGAGAACTTTTGCACATCCATCATGTCCAGGACCTGCATGCAAGTCAGCACGTTCGGATTGAGAGCTAGCAAAAAGCTGTCGTCCAGACGGAGGCAGCTCCACATCTGCAGAATGCGCAGCTTGGTGCATTTTGTTACCAGTTCCGCCATCGCTGCCGAGCTCACGGGGCAGCCGCCAACGTTGAGGCTGACTAGTGAGTGTGAGAGGTTTTTGATGATCGAGTGGATTGTAGCGTCGGTCGCATTGGTTGCCCGGATCTTCAGGTCGCGAAGTCTTGGACAGTTTTCCAGCACTGGCAGCAGATCCATGTCGCCCAGCTCGACGCGGTTTGTGACGTCCAGGCTACTGAGCATATGTAGCTGCTCCGAGACGACCTGAAGCGGCTGTGGGTCCCACATAATGAAATCGCTAAGGCCAAGCTTTTCTAGACGGGGGTAAGCCTGAAAAATGCGTATCAAGATGCCTAGACGCCTGCTGTGGCTCGATATGCCAGTTGGGTTTTTAATGACTGCCTCGAGCACACTCGGGCAGAATCGCTCCATAAACTGGTGCATTCTCTGTACAGTGCCATCAGACACCTCATGGTGGTGGTACTGTTGCTGCTGATGTTGTTGCTGATGGTAGCTGCCCGAATGGACGCTCGGTGCGTTGTTTGTGCGCGACGACATTGATCCGCCTATCGTCGCTGCTGCCGACAATATGTTTATTGGAGCTAGCCCAGAGGTGCCCCAGCTGCTTCCCGCAGCCGACGGCGGCTGTGACTCGCTGATGACGTTCCCCAGGCCTGGAGTGCCTGGAATTGCCACAGCGTATATTGGCTGAAGCATGGGCGATGGCAACGGCGACGTTGCCATGCTCATCCTTGACTGCCGCCGACCAATGCTGTTACTAGAGCTGGGTGTAGCGGATGCAGGAAATTCTGGCAGCGTGCTTGTGATATTTGATGCCATTCTCTGGCGAGAATATGGTTCCAGAGACAACAGCGATGGCGGAGGGAAGAAACTCGAGCCGATCGGATGCTGCTGCGGCGAAGATGCCGTGCTGGTGAAGCCACTGTGGCCAGTGCCAAACACGGATGTCACAGCCAAGGCTGACACAGGGGTTGATACTGAGGCTGAAGCCGAAGCCGACACTGAGGCCGATGCCGAGAGTGGTGCTGACGGATATATCATTGGACTGTTAGGATCCGCTGCACCCCCAAACGCGCCTGCTACGTGCTGCGACGCGTGATGATGATGCTGTTGAGAGGATATGGATCCTGAGCGAGACAATGGCCTGGATAACGACCAGCTGCGCGTGTTAGATACGCTAACGCGCCGGGACGAGCTGCCCTGGCCTAGCTGACTTTCCAGCAACGGCGGGGTAATAATGACACGACGCACATGGTGGCCGTAGTTGCTCAAAATGGGCTTTAATGCTGCCAGCCGACGCTTGTCAAGCGGGAACACCATTGTGCGCCAAAGCAATGGATTTCCCGCCGACCGCCATTGCTTCGACACCTGAACCACATTCTTCAGATCCTCGGTGTGCAGGTACTTAAACACCTGGCGAAACAGCTCTGTGGGCAGCAGCTGGAATGATGATGCTGTTGACGAAAATGAGCACACGGATATCGATCGCTTGAACTGGTATGACGCCAGCGACTCCAGCTCTGTGCCCGCCATGGAATCCATCATGGAGGATGTTGACGTATACGACGCTGCGACTGATGACACGTCTGACGGTTGTGGGTAGTGGCTGTAGGCGTTGCTGCCGCTGAGAAAGCCCATCCCGAAGCCCGAGTAGTTAGGTTGATGTACACTGCCGCTGCTGCTGCGGCCATACATGCTACTGGTGCCACCTCCACCGCCACCACTGCTGCTGGATATGCTTTCACGGCTGGTATGTGCTGGTATATCCATCGCTGATATTGGCGTGTACAAAAAGCATGTCGGGGTGTGCTCGTCTCTGTGGCCGCCAAGCGCCGAGCATGTACAGTACTCCTCTGTTTCGTGTGGGTCCATGCTTGTGTTTTGTTTTTTGTGCTTTGCGTTTTGTGCAGGTGTGCTGTTGAAATTCCAGTATAACAGTAGGAAATGAGTTTGAAAATGAGATGTGCTTGTGCAGAAATTCTGGAATGAGCAGAAAGTGAGAGCAGCTTTCGGGGGGATAAGGCAAAATAACAGGTGCACACGATTTTACCGGGCTGTGAAATTTGCGTACAGCTCAACAGCAGCAATCAACTCCTTATACGCACAGCCACAGCCTCATCCCAAGCCATCTTGGCCAAACAGGTGGTGCAATTAAAGGCAGATGACAAATGTTGATTTTGATACCCGATCAAGCCGCTTAATTTAGTGCATACGCAATGCCCCCTTGAACACAAAATTAAAGGCCGCGTCGTCTGCATTTATTTCCAGCACATTCTGCTTCTTTTTTTCCAACACATCACCCAATTTCAAACAATCACTTTAATTTCGATAGCTCTTTGTTATTTCATTGTCTTATTTCAGTATCCATACCAATTTTCAACAGCCAGAGCCAAACAACAAGCAGCAAATATGTCAACGCTCAAGCCCGGAGAGGTCAGCATGGGAACCACCATTATGGCGGTCGAATTCGATGGCGGCGTGGTTCTCGGAGCGGATTCGCGCACAACAACGGGCGCATACATTGCCAACCGCGTGACAGACAAGCTGACAAAGGTGCATGACCGGATTTACTGCTGCCGCTCAGGATCAGCTGCCGACACGCAGGCCATTGCAGATATCGTTAAGTACCACTTGGATATGTACACCGCACAACATGGCGAGGCACCCACAGTGAAGGTCGCCGCATCGCTGTTCCAGGAAATATGCTACCAGAACAAGAGCGGTCTGATGGCCGGCATCATTATCGCCGGATATGATGAGCGCGATGGCGCGTCTGTATACGACATTCCGCTCGGCGGATCGCTGCACCGTGAGCCCTTCTCTGTTGGCGGCTCAGGGTCGTCGTATATCTACGGTTACTGCGACAAGGTGTTCCGCCCGGACATGACCAAGGAGGAGTGCGTTGAGTTTGTGAAGAACACAGTTTCGCTGGCCATGACGCGTGACGGCTCGTCTGGCGGGGTGGTGCGTCTGGCAGTCATTGACAAGGACAGCGTCGAGAGAATGTTTGTTCCCGGTAACCAGCTTCCTGTGCAGTACTTGGGATGAGGTGTTAGCTGATTCTTGTAACCGAACTTTCTGAAATGGTTTAAAAAATGTAATAGATGAAGTGGCCTGTCTTCCGCTGAGCTCTGCTGAGCTTTGCTTTGTGCTCGTAACAAATTACATGATCTGATTGGCACTAATCATCGGCCATCAGCTAGCCTATTGCAATTGCGCTGGCATTCGATTCGTTATTTCGCCCGAGGCCTGTTTTTTTGCTGTGGATCCACGCTGAGTGATTTTTGTGATTATCGTTTGAGACTGGGTCAACAGGAGCTACATATCGATCCACGATATATTGGTCGAGATCGCGAAAAAAAATAGCAAGAGTCAGTTTGCAATATGTGTTGGTCTTGAACCACAGCTAGATCATTTGTTTGTGATTCATGACACTGGTTCTGCTGAGTGCAGCCTTGGATCGTATGGGAACGTAGAATTGGTCAAGGCTTAGTGCTTGCCTTTTACAACTCGGGCTTCACCGAGTATTTTTTGCTTTGTAACTTCCTTTTTGGTATTTTTATTTGCTATCTTGGGGAGACTTCCGCATATTAGTGTAAAAATATTTTACACTCGAGCATTCCAAAAATGGAATCAACAATTTTTTTTTGACTTTTTTGCAAAACAAATCGCCGACAGCCGGGTAATGGATACTTTGCACGCACGGCCTTGCTTTCCGCTCTTCTAACCTCTTTCGGCTGTGCTGAACTTTGTGTCTTTTTGTTGAGATCATTTCTCTAGTACATTTTCTTGGTGTTGCTGTGTATCGCAAAGCTCTGGATATTGCGATCTGCTTATCATAGTATGAATAGTAAATAATTTCAGCACGCAAAAATGTTTTTTTGCTCGGCCTATTTCAATCAATATAAGTTTTCTATTCCTTTTTTTGCAGCAGCATCGACGACGTCAACAAAAATTAGGATCGATTTCAATGCTCACCGTCATCATTGTTGCCGGTCAGGTGGTATTGTCAGTTATGACCATTGCAGCGACGTAAACTTTGCGCAATGCCTGCAATCGGATTATCATTTCTGCACGCGTGTATCATCACTTTTACACGGCCACAGTTTTATTTTATCTTAGCAGAGAAATATTTGGCTCATGCAACAGTAGAGCTACCAGAAAATGTCGCAACGATATGTGGTACGCATGTCCGCACTTCTCTGAATTGCCATCCTCGGCTATTAAATAGACCACTGCTGCTCTCGCTTCAACGCATAATTACTAATATGGAAGGCGCTTAGCGGTGCGACTTTGTCAGGCGCGAGCGTAGCTTGAGCGCACTGACAATCATCTTTTCCGGGTTTAGTCAAACAGCGCACTCACCATGTTTACTGGTTTAGTGGAGCTCACTTGGCCAAGTTTGTTGCAAAATGACCAATGGTCTGGCAGTTAAGAAATTCATTTTTTATTTTGGCACTTCCCTCCGTTGGCTAACTTGTCCATATTAGGCGAGGCAAAATTTGTTTGTCCTTTATTCTCAGCCATTAGAAGATAGCGTGAGAGGATTATACGAGCAGTGAGCTCAGCGGAAATTGGATCTTGTGTGTATTTTGCATTTCCAGCTGCAAACTGTTTGTTTGACTATGCGCAATGACTACAGCTCAACAATACATTTTATAATTTCACTTGAGATTCAGGGAGTGGGGCTGCTGCCACAACCTTCAATTGTTTTGTGTGCTCCCAGATGTGCGATGCTCTTACATTATCAGTTCTGTGGTACAAAAGTAAACACTGACAGTATAGATCTCGTGCTGATATAAAAAGAGGACTGAGCTCCCTCGCCGGTGAAGAAAAGCACGAGTATAAATGTGGGTGTATTTTTTCTTCGAACTCTGACATACTTTTATATTTACAATTCTTTTGCCTCACTTAGCTGAATATACTTTTAGTATTTGCTAGCCGGCTATTTTATTTTTATTCCAAAATATTTGAGCATTGCACAAGGCAACGCGCGCATACACTCTTATATCAGGCCGTCTCGCTGCTTTAACGGGTACAAAATAACCTAAATCAAAACCATGATTGATTCTCGCACTGTCGGTGTCACCAAATACCAGGCGTTCTGTGCGCTCCTGGCTGCCATTGGTAGTTTCAACTTTGGATGGAACATTGGATCCGTCAACATTCCGGGCGATGTCCTGCAGAACTGCGTCACCGGGCACAAATACTACGGTCGTTTTCCGTCGTGCATTGGCGTTTCCTCAGCCACTGTCTGGGGTATTATTGTCGGCTGCTACGCGCTCGGCGCGCTCGCCGGTGCTATCATCTCCAATCCCGTCATTGACCGCAAGGGCTACAAGTTTGCCTTGACCTGGTTTGCCCTGCTCAACGTTGTCGGTGCCCTGCTGCTGTCGCTGACCACCTCTGTTGCCCAATTCATTATTGGTCGCATCTTTGTGGGACTTGCCGCTGGTGCTGCCAACAGCGCGCTGTCGACCTACGTCTCTGACATGACCACCCCTCGCGGCCGCAATATCCTCGGTGGCGGTGTCCAGTTTGCTTGCAACCTGGGTATCATGATTGACAACGCCTGTGCTTTGGGTCTTGCGCCGCCTCCGCGTTGGCGCATTCTGTTTGCGTTGACTGGTGCCTTTGGCCTGATCAACTTTGTACTGTTCCCATTTGCCAGCGAGTCGCCCAAGTGGCTTGTTTCGAAGGGCCGCATTGAGGAGGCTCGCGAGTCGCTGGTAAAGTTCCGCAAGGGCGCTGATATTGAGGCTGAGCTCAATGACATGATTACTTCATACGAGGAGAACAGGAAGCGCACGGAGGATGTCAACGTGCTTCAGGTTATCCGCGGCCAGACGCCTGACAATCTGCGCCACCAGCTGATGTGCGTGTCGGCGCTCATGTTCTTCCAACAGATGTGCGGTATTAATGCCGTCATTTTCTACTCGACCCAGATTATCAACAACTCGACCAAGGACGATCCCGCCAACATCCCCACTTTGGCGCAGATTCTGACCTTTGTCATTTCGTTGGTCGCCCTGGTCTTCACGTTCTTCGGTATGGTTTTGGGCGCCTACTTTGGCCGCCGCACGCTGCTCATGTTCTCGCACACCGCCATGGCTATTTTCTCAGCCATCATGGTTGCGGGCTCGGTCAAGGAGATCACCGGCCTGGTCGTGGCCATGGTGTTCTTGTTCAACGCGTTCTTCAATCTCGGTGTCGGCCCCATTCCCTGGGCCACCGCTGGTGAGATGACCCCTCGCTACGCCATGACTGCGGTTTCGGCCATCGGAACCGGTATCGGCTACATTTTCACCTTTGCCATTGGTGTTATCTTCCCGCCCATGCAGGCTGCCTGGAAGAACTACACATTCTTCTTCTTCATGGCCTGGAACATTGTGGCTCTCGTCTTTGTCTTCTTTTTCATTCCCGAGACCAAGGATCGCCGGATTGAGGATACTGTCCGTGTGCACTCTTGCGGTGTTCACTTTGTTGTCGGCAACAGATGGAAGGTTGAGGCCGCGAAGGATAAGGAGATGCCGATCGACACGTAAAACACCGCGTTCCTTTTGTTATACATCCTTTCTTGCTGCTAATTAAATAAAATCCAGCGCTTTGCACTTCGTGACTTGATCGATTTGTTTTTTCGTTTACTTGATTATCTGGTGGCAAATTAACTAATAGCAAGTAGGAAAATCAAGGTATGGAAATATTGAAATATCGAACGCATTTGCGATTGATATTTTATTTTAGAATTCCGCCTAGCATATGGTCAGTGCATTTTCACAGCAGCGCAACCTGTGTCGAAGAACGATTTTGACAATTGACCGATCACGGAGTAACTGCTTTTTATAATTTGTATTTTTCAGAATAAGGGGTGGCGATATGTTTACATAATTTTCCACAGTAAAAATTTTAAAAAAACACCGAAGAACCACCGTTTGTGGGGTTTCCTGAAAGAAAAGGTTGGTGTGTCCACGTTGTCCAATATTACACAAAAGAAGGAAAGAATCAACTTTGCGGAGTAATAAAAAGTTAAATCCTTGCTGTTCTGCAAATAATATATATTTTTTGAAAGGTTCAACGTGCTCTGTCCACATGCTCTTTTTTCTGTATTGCTCTTTTTTATTTGCACTCGATACAAAACGAGCGAGGTCTGCACAAAGTTATCGCAGTTTTTTGTTCACTTTTTATATTTTTTGTATATTTATTTAAACTATCAATTTATTATATCCTAAAAGAAAAATTATATATCATAAATATTTACATTCAGCAAAATGCCTACTGACTCGCGCAGCCTGGGTGTAACTGGGTTCCAGGCCTACTGTACGATGCTAGCAGCCATCGGCAGTTTCAATTTCGGGTGGAACATTGGCTCAGTCAACATCCCCGGTGACGTTCTTCAAAACTGCGTCACCGGACGCAAATACTACGGGCCCTTTCCCTCCTGTATCTTCGTCGGCTCCAACACCGTCTGGGGTGTTGTCGTCGGCTGCTACGCGCTCGGTGCCCTTGCTGGCGCCATTATTTCTAACCCCGTCATTGACCGCAAGGGCTACAAATTCACGCTCTCCTGGTTTGCCCTTCTCAACGTCGCTGGCGCTCTGTTGCTATCTTTGACCACGAAGCTCCCCCAGTTTATCATTGGCCGTATTGTAGTCGGTGTTGCCGCAGGTGCTGCGAATAATGCTCTGGCTACATATGTCTCAGATATATCGACGCCGCGTAGTCGCACTATTCTCGGCGGCACCCTGCAGTTTGCGTGTAATTTTGGAATCATGGTGGACAACGCCTGCGCATTGGGGCTTGCGGCGCCCCCGCGCTGGCGCATTCTGTTTTCGATCACAGGCGCGCTGGGTCTACTCAACTTTGTTCTGTTCCCATTTGCACGTGAGTCGCCCAAGTGGCTAATCTCTAAGGGCCGGATGGATGAAGCGCATGAGTCTCTGAGGCGGTTCCGCAAGGGCGCATATATTGAGGATGAGTTTAATGAGATGGTCGAGATTCACCGGGTCAACAGGGAGCGCACGGAGGATGTGAATGTAATCCAGGTGCTTAAGGGCCAGACACCGGATAATTTGCGCCAGCAGTTGCTCGTCGTCTCCGGGCTCATGTTTTTCCAACAATTTTGCGGCATCAACGCCGTCATTTTCTACTCCTCATCGATCATTAACAAGTCCACGAGCGGTAACCCGGCGAATATCCCGACTTTGGCTAACATCTTGGCCTTCTTGA
The DNA here is from genome assembly GCF_025024165.1 of Kickxella alabastrina. NCBI lineage: Eukaryota > Fungi > Kickxellomycota > Kickxellomycetes > Kickxellales > Kickxellaceae > Kickxella > Kickxella alabastrina. The sequence continues at coordinate 1,721,113 of NW_026251472.1, forward strand.
TCTCGGTGGCTGCCCTGGTTTTCACTTTCTTTGGCATGGTTCTAAGCGCGTACCTTGGGCGGCGCACCTTGCTGATGGGCTCGCACCTTTTGATGGGTATTTTTGCTGCCGTTATTGTTCCTGGAACAGTGCGCGATGTCGCAGCGCTGGTTGTCACCGCTGTGTTCCTTTTCAACTGCTGCTTCAATCTCGGTGTCGGCCCCATTCCCTGGGCAATTGCCAGCGAGATGACCCCTCGCTACGCCATGACAGCCATGTCTGGTGTCGGAACCGGCATCGGGTACGTCAGCACATTCGCCATTGGTGTTATTTTCCCGCCGCTGAATAACTGGTGGAAAAACTATACATTCTTGTTCTTTGTCTGGTGGAACATCTTGGCCTTTGTATTCATCTACTTTTTTGTGCCAGAAACTCGCGATCGTCCGATTGAAGAAACTGTGGCGCTGCATTCGTGTGGCATTCATACGGTGCTGGGCAGAAAGTGGCAGACGGCTCCGGTGGAAGAAAAGATGGATGTTGGGCAATTTGAGAGACGGTCCGGCGATGATGAAGAGGAAGGTAAACTGCTTGCCGAAGAGGTCGGTGACTCAATCTCCCCCATCCATCACCCATGAGACTCCAATATCATATCAACTTTCTTTATCCAAATACTAGTTTTTCTACTTATATATTACAATTACTCAACTTATCAGAACATGTACTGCATTTATTTCTTCACGAAGGGAACACAGGGAAACAATATACAATCCACCCCATTATTAATATTGTTATTTGGAGCAGCCTTGATGTATAAAACAGTATCATGTCGGGCGTTCCCCCCTCCCTTTTTATATAGTAAACACTGCAAATGGTTTCCAATAGCGCAAATAGAATGAGCAATGTCAATATTTAACAATTCTAAGCTCTAGTTTTATTTCTGCAATGTGGTATTTGATTTATTTTTCAGCAGCGCATGGTTAGTTTCGAATTATTCAAGTTTCATTTGAATTTTTAGAAACGAAAGAGAAAAATGAGAAAATGGGAAAAAGAAGAAAAAGAAGAGAAAGAAGAGAAAAAGAAATAAAAGTGCGCGGCTGCGTCGATTCAGCGCCTGGCCAGCTCGCTCGCAGTGGCAGCGCCGAGCGTAGCAGTGCAGTAGATGCACATCTGGTGGCCACCAGCCGCGGCCACGCGGTAGTTTGCCACTGCCTTCCTCAGGCACAGAAGCTCGCTGTGGATTTCATCGAGATCCAGAACGTGCTTCTTGGCGCCGCGCTGCAGCTCCTGCACCTGATCTTGAAGCAGCTCGTTTGTCTGCTTGGCAGCGTCCAACTGCCTGTTGGCGTCGGCCAGCTGGTGCTGCTGGTCAAGTGCGCTCTTGGCTGCAAGCTGGCTGGCAGCGCGGCTTGTATCTGCAAGCTTTGCGTGGAGCTCAAGTGTCTCGCTGCGAGCAGCCTCGGCCTCGCGCTTGGCCTCGCGCTCAGCCTCAGCAAAAGCGGTCATTGACTCGGTATGCGCGGCATCGGCGGCGCTCAGAGCAGCCTCCAGATTTGCCACCGCGACGCCCATGCTGGCGCAGGCAGACTCAGTTGCAACTCGGCCGGCCTCCTCCTGGGCGCGGAAAGCCTCCAGCTCCTCGAGTCTTGCCCAGGTATCGCGGCAGATGCCAGCGGTCTCGCGGCGAAAAGCATCTAGCTGCGCGTGAAGCGCATCGACATCAGCGCGGAGAGCTGAGTTTACAGCATCCGTCTCTGCGCGGTTGCTTTCGGCCACAAAGCAGGCCGCGTATTGGCTCGCATATTCCATTCTCAGCTCGGAAAGTGCGCCCTCAGCCTCATCCAGGGTGGCCTCAGCCACATAGCGGGCGGCGCGCTCTTCCGCAAGGGCGCATTGGAGCTCGTAGATTGTACGAGAGGATTTGTTGTTGTTATTGTCGTTGTCGGCCTTGAACTTGGACTTAAACGCGGCGCGGCAGGCCCGGCGAAGCACGTTGGTTGTGCGTGACACAGTCGATGTGGTGGTTGATGCGATGGTCAATGCAGCGGTTGAGGTAGTCGACGCGACAGGTGTTGCTGTGGCAGGAGTAGTAGCGGCCTGCCGCAGGGCTAAGCACACCTTGCGCGCGATGGTCTTCATACGGAAATGCATGGTTAGCAAGATGAATAATAAAAGAATAATAAGAGGAATGATAAGAATAAGGATTAGAAGAATAAAAAAGGCAAAGTACTAAGGTGGTGTTGGTGGTGTTGGTGTTGAGGAAAAGTTAACTAGTGGTGTTGGAGGGGGAAAAGAATAACGACGCTGGAAGGGGCGGGCGGGAAATAGGCGTTATTTAAATCTCCGCTCGCCTTTTGTTTTACGCTGGCTGAGCTGTGCAAAAGTATATGCGTTCTCTATTGCTCTTCACAAAAAACGGACCATGTGTTATCGGGTCATCCATTTGGTTTCGGCTGGAGCAGGGTGGAAGCTTCAAGAGGGCTTTTTCGTTGCGTTTGTTTCCCTTTTTTCGTGAAGGCAAGTCTTTCCCCCCACGAGTTAACGTGTGAGGATCGGCAATATCCGAAAATCAAGGCTTTGAAATTGTCAGGATTTAACATCCACCACAATATTTCAATATATGCACATATTGATCTGCAGTCACTTTTGCGATATTTTTCAAACCACAGTCGCTGGAGGGCAAGACCACATGTGCTCAATATCAGTCTGAATAGGTTTTGCAGCCAAAATAATCGTGGCTATCTGTAAAAATAATTTTTTTGTCAGGCTCACGTTTAGGCTATGCAGGAAAAGAACAAAGTAGCAGCAGCATGTTTTTCTTTGTTTTGGCAGCGGTAACGGTGCGAGTAAGGCGTGGAGAATAGAGTCCTATTTTTACGTGTCGGCTAATAAAGAACTTTGCTATTTTTCTTCCCAAGGTAAAGGCCGGGATTGCCCTGAGCCATTGTTGCGTTTTCTTTCCTTTTCACTGTGGTTCTACAGCAATCATGGTAGCAAAAGGTTCATCTGCGCATCAGGATCCATGCACATAAAAAACCAAAACAGACAATGGATAAAAAATAATATTTCATCCGAAACATCGAGAAAATTGTGGCCGTTTCCGTCACCACAATTATCACGGATGGAGCGCGGAAGGGCATCGATATCCGTATTTAGTTGAACAATTGTTGACGACATCCTGTAAAACCAAGGGGAGGTCGAATTGAAATCTTATTTTTTGTTTGCCATTGACAATGCTTGCACCGAGTGAGAAAAAACGAGTAAGAGGGTAAAAAAGAGAGTGCGTGATTAAAAATAGAACGACGGGAAAACACGGATGCGTATTGCATTAGGTCCCTTTTTGCCACATGAAACCAAGAAAAAGCGCAAGGTGCAAAGTTGGAGGCAGTTGCTACAGGCCAGTATTTTTCGGTTTGCACAGGGGACGACTTTTGTGTATTAAAAAGACATGGAACGAAAAAGCCACAGAGCCATTTCACAAGATGGCCAAATTCAAACCATTTGGCACGCACCAGATCAACCAACCGTCGTCAGAAAAACCAAACATTGCTCGTTCGGCTGTATTTTCTTACCATCCGCCCTGGGACTTGAATAACAAATTGGCCCAGGTGGAATAGCGTCGGCAAAAACATTTAATGTCAGTTTGTTTTGTTGTGCTTGATCTACAACCACCATGTTCTGAAGATACGGGCCTTGCCATTGTGAGCACATGTATTGAGCAATGGGAGAGAAAGTCTTTTTATTATATTTTCAACGTTCTTTTACTTATCCATCAAAATGAATTGTTTTGTGTTTGCAGACACCTGACCAGAAAAAGTAAAATAGTTAATGATACGCTTTCGTGGATATCAAGAGTGCATTGCATATTAATTCTCACTTGCATATATAATATGCTCAGCGGCTATATTCAGAATAGTACTATGCATTTCCACTTTTGGGGGGAAGATTATATATTTGTAAAAAATAATTGAATTTGAATTTAAAGACAAAATAAACAATTAACTAAAAAGATACCGAATGTCTTTGCTCTCTCGGCTGGAGCAAGCAATGCGTTCATACAATCCTTTATTTCAGTGGTCCCGAGTCTCTGGCTGCTGTTTCGGACAGGACCAGCCTGGCCTGAAGCTGCAGAGGATGTGAAAGACCAGCGCTCCGTTGTGCGTGAAGAACTTGAGACCTGTGGCGCACTGCCCGTCCGGGAATATGACTTGATGGTGGGAATTGCCACTGTAGCTGCAGGCTGGCTCTTGAGAGGTGTGCTTGGGGTAATTGGGCATACAGAAAGCGCTTTTGAAAATATGGATGATGCTGTATGGCGGCAGCGGCGACGGCTGGCAGGTTCTTGCTCGGGCTTCGCGTTGGCTATTTTACTGTGCCGCCGCTTGGTACCGGGCTTGCTAACCATGGCAGGACTGCCCGAGTTTTTAGTGCTGATATTTTCTGCAATAATGCTGTTGGTCGCGGTGGGCACAGCACGGTGCGTGCGAGAGGAGGAGTGTTTGAGTACAGAAGTGGGAAACAGCCCGGCTATGGTGGGAATATACAGCTTGGCTCTGTATTTTTCCGAGCAGATAGCAGATGCTTGCTTGGTTTTTTATATACACAGGCGGAACCGAAGCCTTGTATGACACGCGAGAAACTGCAGAGCTGGCGGGCCTGCTGCAAATAAAAAGACTTACGGTAGAAGGTATTGTGTAGTTTAAAAGCAAATACGAGATAAAAAGAATATACAATAAAAAAGAAGAGCAAAAGGGTGAGAGAGCAAAAGAGCAAAAGAGCAAAAGGGCTAAAATGTGAATTAGGCGCACGTGCGTTTGTGTGCAAGTGTGTTAGAAGGGGCGTGTTAAACGTTTATGTTGTTTTGTTAGTTAAAATGTTGGGCGTTGTATTGTGTGTGTACGTGTGAGTTGAGTAAGTTGGGTAAGTATAACTATTTTATTGACTATTAAACATGAAGGGAAAATTGAGGAAGAAAAGTTGAAAAGCGTAGAATTTCCTGTATCTGTCTGGCAGCGATTAAGTGAAGAACCTCATTACAATTTGTTTTTTGCCAACAACGCCCAATATGCGGAATTTGGTGTTGGCAGCACAGGTCCCTCCTTAACATTTTCATTTTTTTGTTACCAGGTATGTACACGGTAATTAACCCGACAGTAAGGCCAATATGCGTCGCTTTTAATCACGGGGCTATTTTTTTTTGCTTTTTTGCTGCTTGACAAAATTGTTTAATTATTGTCCACAATAGCAATGTGATCATAATAATCCGAGTATGGTCCGACGCACCGCCATTGCCTGACAAATATACGTTGTCAATATTTTTATTAGAAAGCCCAAAGTGTGCTTTTGCTACACGCGTAGGCCCAATGCTGGTCATATATTCATTTGCAATGTAAGTTGCCCACTTGGTAAAAAAACAACACTAACAACCTATCATGCAGAAATATCATAGCTAGGCAAGCGGTGCCGTATAAAATATATTTGCGGTCCATGCAGCATGAATCGTGTAAAAAAAAGTGTAGAGTACGGTGATTGGGTTGCTTCGCATCGCGCATGGAGTTATCGTAAACTGGTGGTTGAAATAAGATTATTCGGATGTGTTACAAATCGCTTTTATATCTTAATCAAAGCCTAATGTATATGTAATTTTTTTTGCCAAACCATAGATGTGAGAAAATGCTATAAATAAAGGAATGTGGATAAGTGTACAACCAGGGGTTTTTCTTTCAAAGAAATACTTTTAATTTTAATTCAAAATTCAATATTTTCAACAATTTTTTATTTCCTTATTTTCTTTATCATGAGCTTTGGTGCTATGCGTTTTGGATACACTAGACCTTGTACCGACAGCAGCAAGTCAAGATGAAAGTTCAACAAGCTTGGGAAGCGGAACTACAAACACGCCCAAGGACACCAGCATGGATATGGATCTGCTCAAGGCAGATATTCCCTCCTTTACCCTCGGCGAGAACAGAAAAGTCACTATGTCAGCTATTCAATGGCTGAGCCAACTGGTTTTTTTCGCATTGTCTTTGCTTACTGTATCAAACAATCAGAAGGTATTTGTGATACAAGAAAATGTGGCTTGTCTCCAGTGATTGATTGATGAATCAATCGCCAGTTAATTCCTGACTCAGACATGCGGGAATATTGCATGAGCAATATAAATAGTAGAGTAATACAAATGATTGATGCTTTTACTCTTTAGCTTTCTTTTAGTTCATCTTAATAAATATTTTTTATTGTAACAGTATTAATAATGAAATTGAAGCTGAACGGTCGGGTTAAGTAGATATTCAGTTATGGGCACTTCACTTTGCCATCGGCGGTAGCCAGGGCGCTGATAACACTTTTTTGGCCGAAGACTACAGCCGCTAGGTGATAGACAAAGTAAAACTGGGCGAGGCATTCAAGAGATGCATATGCAATGATATTGTTAGTCGTTTGCGGATTACCCTGGAAGTGATTAGATACGACTCGAGCAAACAATACGAGATGCATAAACAGTTGAGTGTGGTGTTTCCAACTCAGTGGGACCAATACTAGTGTTTTCATTCAATAGCGGAATATCCGACGCTTCTGGGTGTCATCCAGGAGCAGCGTGTTGAGGAACTCAAGAAGAAAGCTCGGGCATACAACAGTACTAATTATTTACCTCCCCAGGATAGTGGTGCACCAGGCAATGGGCTGTTGATTGCATGCTCCTCGGATGAAAACGACCAAACAACTTTCAAGGCCAGTTTTGGAAGGAGCACAACCTGCCCTAATATAATGAGTAATTTTGCTGGTTATAATAAATATTAATCTGAATGAGACTACGAGAAGAGCTAAAGAACTCATTATCCGGAATTCGCTATACGCGTGAAATATCAAACATATTTCACGCGTCTGCGCTGCCACGTGACTCAGCCCCCATTTCTGATGTCACACCTAAGGATATATTTGATATGTGATAATTTTATATTCCGACTAAACAAAGCCTAACAGCAATGTACATGAATAATGTTAAACATTGGACTCGGCTAGAGTATGGCTTTATTGGTGAGGACGCAATGCAAACTGTGGCTGACTCAGAAGTCGCAATATTGTTGATGACTGCAGATGTGGTTAGCGGGCTGGGTCTTAAAATATTGGAGGAGTGGTGGCAGGTACTCAAGTATTTGTGGGAACAACAGTTATTCCACGCACTAGGAACAGTCCCAGTGCAGGTCGAGATTGCCGATGGATCCAATAAATGGTCGAAGTTAGAAGTAATCGACAAACAAAAAAACGACTGGGAATTGATAATGGGCGGCAAATTGCTGTATAAACTTGAAGTTACGTTAATGATGCCAACTATGCGTAAATAACTTAGACAGAAGAAAGACGACGATTCGACGACACGTTCTATTGAGCAATCATTTACAACTCAATCGGGGTTGTCTCAGAAAATGGTGTTGACCGCAACAATCACAGTATCGACGATGAATGCGTCGACAGCACTGACAAACAAGCTAGCACCGATACTTTAATTCAACCGATTACCAACGAGGACTACGAGTGCGCGAATGTCCCAAGCTCAATTGCTGACATTTGCGTCGATGACACTCCTGCAGAGTTGATGACAGATGCGCAGGTGTACAAGCTTTAAAATCCAAATAATGGCAATGCCTCTGGCTCTGTGACCACTCCAAACAACGCCACTGTGCGCTCTCGTAAAATACGCGTAAAGATTGGCCTGCCATCAGATTATTTTTTGTACCTGCGAGACAATGACTTTAAACTCTATGACGCAATGTATCCGTCGGTAACTTGGGAAAAACGTTCCTGGCCACATTTTCCACTAACTGGATAGCGCCAAGCATGTTCCCTCGTTTCTTGATAACTTGATATCAGAAAAGTCTGCAATGCGTGAGTATCTGAGCGGATGTCCGCCTCGAGCAGCCATTAGACCAATCAAGCCGCCAATGTGACTAGGCGCAAAACACGTACACACAATCCAACATACAATGAGTGACAAAGCATGGGAGGAGCACGAGAAATTTGTGGCAACTCGTCTTGAGTATGGTATTGATGAGGCAACAAGCGCTCACTGCCAGATGCCCATCTTTACGCGCCCAAACCCCAAAACTGATGCACGACCTTGGGTACGAGCAAATACTTGACTACGTACGCCGTCACATATAATGCAAGAACATGCCTGCCATGGTACAAAACATGGTATGATGGTGCAAGAACTGTCAGCCCAACGCCATTTAGCATCACATATACATGCGGATGATCATGTCCAATCTAGCTATACCACATCTCCACCTGTACATCAACCTGACACAAATGGGAAATACAGACGACTGGGCTGTAAATGCGCTCATGGCACAGGACGGGATCAGCGGCTACATTAAAATGTAGCCAGTCAAATAAATGGCGGCACGCACAATCATAAGCATGATACAGGACAATTGATGCAGCGTTTATGTTATGGCGCTGTGCATGACATCAGATAACGGGACCCAGTTTAATTTAGAGCAATACAAGTAGTTTGTCGACGACAATGCCATCTTGAGCATGCTCACGATTAGGTATCACCCGCAGTTAGATTTGGCTGAGATTGCCATCGAATTGTTCAAGAACGCTCTACGTCGTCTGCGCGCAGACAGCCTGGGCAATAAAGGCTGGATAACATTTATCCCGGAGATCGTGGCTGCACACACTGTGAAATTCTTACCAAATATTGGCATGACTCCGCTCAAACGGCTCTATAGATACGAAGCGACTTAAGTGCGTGACAATCATGGAATAACCAAGGCTAACTACCTGGCACTGAGCGTTGAGGAATTAGAGGAGAGAATTCACGAACAAGCCGACAAGATTCATTTGCGGATCAGACGTCAAGTAATCATAAAGGTGAATCAAAGTCGTAACCCAATTTTGTTTGAGCCAGGCGAGTTGGTAAGCCTAAAATGTGTGGGAAATGTTGCCAATGTAGTTGATCATCGTTATCATAGAGAGGAGTCATCTGAAGACATGGGTTGCAACGGCACAGTTTATTATCTGCAGATGATAAACGGACCGCCATTGTCTAGGTACATTTGGGGCTATATGCTAATGCCTTTCTATGCATCTGAAGACCAACAAGGCCAAATAAGCAATATGTCGCCAAGGGATGAATATTGCAATGAAGATAACGACCATGGAGAAAACACCAGCAATATTGGCGCCGAAAACTTTAGCGCATTCAAAGGTTTTGACAACTTGCAATATCATGACGTTTAACAATAGTGCCAGAGACAGCCACACTTACGGGACACCTGTGCTGTTTATCGCCAAAGATCATACTGTTGAACCAAACGCGCATGAATTTGTCCTTGCCAACATTGGTTATCTCTATTATATTGATGAGACAGCATAACTTTTTGATTACACGCCACCAGTTGAACAAAACTGTTTGACCATGGACACGTTGATATCGACAATCTTGCCAGTCTCGCCCCTGTCTCTGCCTGCATATTTGGTGCATGTGCCAAGCCAATTTGGTTTGCCCAGCATTTACCACCCAGTGCATGTGTTGCAATAACTTATTCAGCGACAACCCACGGATACACCAGCAGTGGAATTCGAAACAGACTATTCAAACAAAACATCTCGCAGTAATTATCATTGTTGTCTGATTTGCCGCCACTACCGATTGAGGCAACAACAAGACTCATTTATTCTGCACCATCTTCGACAGCTTCACAATCTATATTGTCTCTATCACTTTTATCGTCACATGTGCTATCATCACTGTCACCATCATCAATGTTAACGCTATACAAGCACATTTTTAATGCTGAGAACAGCCATATTTGAATGGAAGGCGTTGAAGAACCAGTGCAAGTGATAAAAAGCCGAGCGCATAAACAACTCTGAGGATATGGCTATGGATTATGAGTTGATTCGCGGTACCCTATTGGTATCAGTTGTTCCTCTAATCAACAGAATGTCATTCGGATATTCGCCGATATAATTCTATATGCCGCTGATCGAACATACCGTGTCATAGATAATCGAATCGCCAGAAGAGTGAGAGCCACTTCCATTTGTGTCAAGATCAGTGACAATGATATTTGGGGCCGAATCGTCATTAATTGAGAAAGCATCGTTTGAATCACAACACACAATTAAAGTGTGGCATTCTCGCCTTATCAAAAAGCGAATTTATAACATCGATACGGATTCAACCGATACATCTTCAGATCCATGAACGCCGATGCCCAGCAATGAGGGGATAAGCAACACAATATCAAGCGCAATGTCGGCCAGCACTGATACGCGGCTGTGAGATACAAAACGAGTTGCACAAAATCGCAGTGATAATCAAGCAAACAAAAGCGAAATACACTCGGATAATCCACCAGTAGTCACAATATTGGTTCGACGCGATGACAATGCTTTGGATATCAATACTTGATTCGGACCATTAGACCTGTGGTTTGATAACACATTGGCAGACGAGTTGTTGCAAATGGTGTTGGTGTCTAAGGTAAAGTTGTATTCATGCGACAGTGTTTTTCCAAACCACAGCTGGGAAGAAATACTTTCATTTGAATTATAGTTATATTCAGCTTTTTTCAACAGATGCGTTAATAAATTTGGTAGGTTGGAGAATAATTAAATGATTAAAAATCCCGCTTATGTTGAATATCAACAGGCAAACAACATCATTTACCGGCCCAAAATTGATGAATGGGATGACATTAAATTGGATGGGATATGGAAGTGGCTTAGCGTAAAACAAAATAGTTGTTGCTGTCTGATGCTCGTGGCCAACTGCGAAAATAAATAAATATTTGATGGAGCTGCTACGCTTTTCAACTTTTCTTCCTCAATTTTCCCTTCATGTTTAATAGTCAATAAAATAGTTATACTTACCCAACTTACTCAACTCACACGTACACACACAATACAACGCCCAACATTTTAACTAACAAAACAACATAAACGTTTAACACGCCCCTTCTAACACACTTGCACACAAACGCACGTGCGCCTAATTCACATTTTAGCCCTTTTGCTCTTTTGCTCTTTTGCTCTCTCACCCTTTTGCTCTTCTTTTTTATTGTATATTCTTTTTATCTCGTATTTGCTTTTAAACTACACAATACCTTCTACCGTAAGTCTTTTTATTTGCAGCAGGCCCGCCAGCTCTGCAGTTTCTCGCGTGTCATACAAGGCTTCGGTTCCGCCTGTGTATATAAAAAACCAAGCAAGCATCTGCTATCTGCTCGGAAAAATACAGAGCCAAGCTGTATATTCCCACCATAGCCGGGCTGTTTCCCACTTCTGTACTCAAACACTCCTCCTCTCGCACGCACCGTGCTGTGCCCACCGCGACCAACAGCATTATTGCAGAAAATATCAGCACTAAAAACTCGGGCAGTCCTGCCATGGTTAGCAAGCCCGGTACCAAGCGGCGGCACAGTAAAATAGCCAACGCGAAGCCCGAGCAAGAACCTGCCAGCCGTCGCCGCTGCCGCCATACAGCATCATCCATATTTTCAAAAGCGCTTTCTGTATGCCCAATTACCCCAAGCACACCTCTCAAGAGCCAGCCTGCAGCTACAGTGGCAATTCCCACCATCAAGTCATATTCCCGGACGGGCAGTGCGCCACAGGTCTCAAGTTCTTCACGCACAACGGAGCGCTGGTCTTTCACATCCTCTGCAGCTTCAGGCCAGGCTGGTCCTGTCCGAAACAGCAGCCAGAGACTCGGGACCACTGAAATAAAGGATTGTATGAACGCATTGCTTGCTCCAGCCGAGAGAGCAAAGACATTCGGTATCTTTTTAGTTAATTGTTTATTTTGTCTTTAAATTCAAATTCAATTATTTTTTACAAATATATAATCTTCCCCCCAAAAGTGGAAATGCATAGTACTATTCTGAATATAGCCGCTGAGCATATTATATATGCAAGTGAGAATTAATATGCAATGCACTCTTGATATCCACGAAAGCGTATCATTAACTATTTTACTTTTTCTGGTCAGGTGTCTGCAAACACAAAACAATTCATTTTGATGGATAAGTAAAAGAACGTTGAAAATATAATAAAAAGACTTTCTCTCCCATTGCTCAATACATGTGCTCACAATGGCAAGGCCCGTATCTTCAGAACATGGTGGTTGTAGATCAAGCACAACAAAACAAACTGACATTAAATGTTTTTGCCGACGCTATTCCACCTGGGCCAATTTGTTATTCAAGTCCCAGGGCGGATGGTAAGAAAATACAGCCGAACGAGCAATGTTTGGTTTTTCTGACGACGGTTGGTTGATCTGGTGCGTGCCAAATGGTTTGAATTTGGCCATCTTGTGAAATGGCTCTGTGGCTTTTTCGTTCCATGTCTTTTTAATACACAAAAGTCGTCCCCTGTGCAAACCGAAAAATACTGGCCTGTAGCAACTGCCTCCAACTTTGCACCTTGCGCTTTTTCTTGGTTTCATGTGGCAAAAAGGGACCTAATGCAATACGCATCCGTGTTTTCCCGTCGTTCTATTTTTAATCACGCACTCTCTTTTTTACCCTCTTACTCGTTTTTTCTCACTCGGTGCAAGCATTGTCAATGGCAAACAAAAAATAAGATTTCAATTCGACCTCCCCTTGGTTTTACAGGATGTCGTCAACAATTGTTCAACTAAATACGGATATCGATGCCCTTCCGCGCTCCATCCGTGATAATTGTGGTGACGGAAACGGCCACAATTTTCTCGATGTTTCGGATGAAATATTATTTTTTATCCATTGTCTGTTTTGGTTTTTTATGTGCATGGATCCTGATGCGCAGATGAACCTTTTGCTACCATGATTGCTGTAGAACCACAGTGAAAAGGAAAGAAAACGCAACAATGGCTCAGGGCAATCCCGGCCTTTACCTTGGGAAGAAAAATAGCAAAGTTCTTTATTAGCCGACACGTAAAAATAGGACTCTATTCTCCACGCCTTACTCGCACCGTTACCGCTGCCAAAACAAAGAAAAACATGCTGCTGCTACTTTGTTCTTTTCCTGCATAGCCTAAACGTGAGCCTGACAAAAAAATTATTTTTACAGATAGCCACGATTATTTTGGCTGCAAAACCTATTCAGACTGATATTGAGCACATGTGGTCTTGCCCTCCAGCGACTGTGGTTTGAAAAATATCGCAAAAGTGACTGCAGATCAATATGTGCATATATTGAAATATTGTGGTGGATGTTAAATCCTGACAATTTCAAAGCCTTGATTTTCGGATATTGCCGATCCTCACACGTTAACTCGTGGGGGGAAAGACTTGCCTTCACGAAAAAAGGGAAACAAACGCAACGAAAAAGCCCTCTTGAAGCTTCCACCCTGCTCCAGCCGAAACCAAATGGATGACCCGATAACACATGGTCCGTTTTTTGTGAAGAGCAATAGAGAACGCATATACTTTTGCACAGCTCAGCCAGCGTAAAACAAAAGGCGAGCGGAGATTTAAATAACGCCTATTTCCCGCCCGCCCCTTCCAGCGTCGTTATTCTTTTCCCCCTCCAACACCACTAGTTAACTTTTCCTCAACACCAACACCACCAACACCACCTTAGTACTTTGCCTTTTTTATTCTTCTAATCCTTATTCTTATCATTCCTCTTATTATTCTTTTATTATTCATCTTGCTAACCATGCATTTCCGTATGAAGACCATCGCGCGCAAGGTGTGCTTAGCCCTGCGGCAGGCCGCTACTACTCCTGCCACAGCAACACCTGTCGCGTCGACTACCTCAACCGCTGCATTGACCATCGCATCAACCACCACATCGACTGTGTCACGCACAACCAACGTGCTTCGCCGGGCCTGCCGCGCCGCGTTTAAGTCCAAGTTCAAGGCCGACAACGACAATAACAACAACAAATCCTCTCGTACAATCTACGAGCTCCAATGCGCCCTTGCGGAAGAGCGCGCCGCCCGCTATGTGGCTGAGGCCACCCTGGATGAGGCTGAGGGCGCACTTTCCGAGCTGAGAATGGAATATGCGAGCCAATACGCGGCCTGCTTTGTGGCCGAAAGCAACCGCGCAGAGACGGATGCTGTAAACTCAGCTCTCCGCGCTGATGTCGATGCGCTTCACGCGCAGCTAGATGCTTTTCGCCGCGAGACCGCTGGCATCTGCCGCGATACCTGGGCAAGACTCGAGGAGCTGGAGGCTTTCCGCGCCCAGGAGGAGGCCGGCCGAGTTGCAACTGAGTCTGCCTGCGCCAGCATGGGCGTCGCGGTGGCAAATCTGGAGGCTGCTCTGAGCGCCGCCGATGCCGCGCATACCGAGTCAATGACCGCTTTTGCTGAGGCTGAGCGCGAGGCCAAGCGCGAGGCCGAGGCTGCTCGCAGCGAGACACTTGAGCTCCACGCAAAGCTTGCAGATACAAGCCGCGCTGCCAGCCAGCTTGCAGCCAAGAGCGCACTTGACCAGCAGCACCAGCTGGCCGACGCCAACAGGCAGTTGGACGCTGCCAAGCAGACAAACGAGCTGCTTCAAGATCAGGTGCAGGAGCTGCAGCGCGGCGCCAAGAAGCACGTTCTGGATCTCGATGAAATCCACAGCGAGCTTCTGTGCCTGAGGAAGGCAGTGGCAAACTACCGCGTGGCCGCGGCTGGTGGCCACCAGATGTGCATCTACTGCACTGCTACGCTCGGCGCTGCCACTGCGAGCGAGCTGGCCAGGCGCTGAATCGACGCAGCCGCGCACTTTTATTTCTTTTTCTCTTCTTTCTCTTCTTTTTCTTCTTTTTCCCATTTTCTCATTTTTCTCTTTCGTTTCTAAAAATTCAAATGAAACTTGAATAATTCGAAACTAACCATGCGCTGCTGAAAAATAAATCAAATACCACATTGCAGAAATAAAACTAGAGCTTAGAATTGTTAAATATTGACATTGCTCATTCTATTTGCGCTATTGGAAACCATTTGCAGTGTTTACTATATAAAAAGGGAGGGGGGAACGCCCGACATGATACTGTTTTATACATCAAGGCTGCTCCAAATAACAATATTAATAATGGGGTGGATTGTATATTGTTTCCCTGTGTTCCCTTCGTGAAGAAATAAATGCAGTACATGTTCTGATAAGTTGAGTAATTGTAATATATCTATTTCAACAATTTCTTTTCTTTCTTTCTATATATATTTTATTTTTCCAATTAAATTAAAAAAATTGCAAAAATTATACATATATTATTTTTTACACAGTTGAACTTGATTATTGTTAGTTCCAAATCTAGTTCTGACTCTGTGCGGCCAAGCTCTGTGCCTTTGCGATGCGCGTCTTGACAAACTCAGCCCAATCGTAATTGACCTGCACATCGCCACTGGATTTCCACACATGTGTCTTAATTGTAGCCAAAGTCTGCTTAGGCCTGAGCTTCTGGCCCTTACAGTACAGGTCCAAGTAAAGCTCTGGCCGGCCAATATACCCCTGCTCCTCCTTTTCATCATCATCGGCATCCTCCTCCTTCCTTCCATTACCACTAGCAAAAGCCACCGTCAGCAAGTCACCTTTGCTGCGACTGCTGTCTCCGCGATCGTTCTTCTCCACCTGCATAATCTCCTGCCACTCAACCATATCCACAAGCGCTGCCAGCTCGGTATCCCCCAGAGTCTCACCAGCCAACCTGAACGCATCAACGTACTTATTCCCGATCAATACAATCTGATCCGCAGTATCCGCTCCCTGCACCTGCATCTGCCCCTCCATCATGCGCAAGTACGAGCGAAGACACGCCTCGACAGCATTAATGTAGTTGGGGGCCGGCTGCACCATCAGCGGCAGGCCAAGCTTATCCACGACATAGACAGCCAGCTTGCGCGCGCGCAGCATGCGGTTAGCCACTAGCCGAGCATTGGGTTGCGGGAACGGTGGCAGCGCAGTGGACTGCGTCGGGGTCAAGACAAACGACACCTTGGCAGGCTCCTGGTATGACGCCGGCAGCCTGTTGAACAATAAGAAATCCGTCAGCCATGCGGGCATGCACAACTCAAAGGAAAGCAATGGGTCATCAGAGACTCTGAACACAGACATGGCGAGATCACCATGGGAAGCCATAGAAGTAGCACCAAGTGAGGACTTTGTAAAAGCTGCCACAGTGTTGCGATAGATGGCGTAGGGCTCTGAGGCGTCGCTGTGGTTCTGGTAGATGTGGATGATGACGCTGTGTGGAAGCGGCAGCCGCGGGCAGATCACTGGCGAGTACAGCTGGTCCCAGGCCGCCGGTGGCTGCTGGAGAAGTGCCAGCGTGCGCTCAGTGTCTGTCGGATACCGCGGCCCGGCCCACTCTGCAAATTCGTCGCGCTCAGGCTGCGGCGGCGGCACCGGAATCGCCCGCTTGACGCTGTCCATGGAGGACGACCCATTGGTTCCCGGGTCTGGTGTGCTTATTGTCCGGTGCGTGCTGGGCAACGCGGGGGCGCTAAGCTGGCTGCCGCTTGCTTGCACGTGGCCCGGCATTGTCGAGGACAAGGGAGGCAATGGGATCGCCTGCGAGACTGGCGTGCTTTTCTGCCGCCGCACACGCATCGAGAGCAGCCGCGTCATGAACTTGCCGGTTGGAGCGTTGGCATTAGACTCGGCATCCGCGGCCTTTCCAGCAGTAGCGGCATTGCTGGGCTGCTGCTGTGCTGTGCTGAGCGCCGAGTCGATCGACGGGTTGTGGCTGTGGTGGTTATGGTGGCTCGGGGAGCCGCCTGGAAGCGCCAATTCTGAGAACTGCTGATTTAGGTGCAAAAGGCGCTCGTTGGCGTCACCCGAAACCATTAGTCTGCCGTTGTCGCCGCCGTCGCCGAGACTAGAGCAGCCACCTGCGTCTTTATCGTTGTTGTTTTTGTTGACATTTTCGTTATCGTTATCGTTACCGTTATCGTTGTTGTTGTTGCTGTCGTTGTCGTTGTCGTTGTCGTTGTCGTTGTCGGTATCATCTCCAGTGTCATCACCCAGATCCTCCTCATGGCCCGTGGATGTCTGCACGATCCTAGGCAGCTCTGGCGCGGGGACCTCCGCTGGCGATGGCAGTGCCGAAATAGAGGCGCTAATGCCAATCTCCTGCGTCGACGCACACAGCTGCGAAACCGCCGACGGCAGAGGACCCGGCAGTGCATCTGTGTCCTCCCCCTGCAGCGGCAGCGGCGAGCGCGCTGCGTCCAAACACAGCTGCGGCTGCGACCCGGTCGGCTTCAGGCCTGGCAGCTGCGCCTGAAGCAGCGTGGAGACATGCGGGGTGGACGCGGTCTTGGACAGCTCCGGGTGCGCGCCCCTCTGCGGCTGGGGCGCGCGCGCCGGCACAACAGCGGCGGCCGGCACCTGAGTGGCCCAGCGGTTAAGTAGTGCGGCGTCGGCGCGCGGTAGTGGGCCGCGCCGCACGCGATTGCGTGCGTAGGCCAAGAACAACCGCTTGAGCATCCACTGGCCAATGTTGACCCGCTCGTGGTCGCCCATGGCAGCCACAGCATCCGCTGCTACGCCGTCGACTTCGTCGACGTGCACCTCGGCCGCCCACACCTGCGTCTCATCCATATGCACGGTCAGTGCGCCGACGCGCGTGTCCACGTGGCACCACGACTGCACCGACTCGGGCTCGCTCGAAATAGCTGCATGGATAGCGTCCAGGTCGCGGCCGCAGATGCCCTGGAACAGGCCCGACTCCGCGTCGGTGCCCGCGTCCGAGTCGGGGAACTCGTGGAGTCGCCGGCAGAGCATGATGTCCCATAGCGATACGCGGCCGAGCGTGTCCTGCGCCAAAACGTGGCGCCGCGTCTGCAGCACCTTATGGCGCCGCAGCCCGTGGCGCCCGCAGATCGTCTCGTCAGGGACCGCACGCACGGGTCTGACACCACTGTCGAGCCCGTTAATGTTGTTGCCGCCGCCGCGGCTGTGCGGCGAGCTGGGCGCAGCCGCCTCAAGCAGCGCGCCCAGCGGCAGCGGCGACTCGGGCGTAACCACGGCATGCAGGCCGCCGCCACCAGCCATCGGCACACGGGGCTCGGGCACCCCGGTGAGAATCGACGCAAGCGACCCGAACTGCTGCGCGAGCCCAGTCCCTGCCGACATTGAGCGGCTGTGTGATACAAGCGGGGCGGCCGGCGCAACGTCGTCCATGAGGCGCGCCTGCTCGGCGCAGATCGCCCTGAGCACCGGCGAGACGGTGGCATGCGGCAGCGGCGGAGAGCGCGCGCACTCGGGTGGCGGCCGGATGCGCAGCCCGGCGCAGTCTATAGTGTGTGTGCGCCGATGTCCGGCGCCTGGTGACTGCCAGGGCTCGATCAGCGAGCAGCTAGCGTCCGTATCAGCATCGGTTGCACCAGCGTCGGCTGCTCCAGCGCCGACGTCCAGCCAGCGATTGAGCGTCGTGCCCTTGGTCGCCGTCCATACATACGCGTCATCGGCGGCGACCAGCTTGACGACACCGTGCTGCTCCTTGGCCACGGCCACGCACACAATGCGCGGCTCGTCGACCGACATGCGGCGCGGCGTCGGGCCCTCGTCGGCAAAGGCACCGGCGCCAATGGTCTTTGTGACCAGCCCGTCGCGGCCGGCCGAGTAGAATGTGGCGAAGCGCGGGTGCGCCGAGTGCAGCGCCCATACCGAGTCTGTGTGCTGCGCGAAGGTCGACAGGCAGCGGCGCATGCGCAGGCTCCATAGCTTGACAGTGGTGTCGGATGACCCGGAGAGTACCAGCTCGGAGTCAGCCGACAGCAGCACGGCGCGGATATGGTCGGTGTGCCCGGACAACGTTGCCAGCTGCCGCGCCTCGCGCGGATCCCACAGCCGCATGACCTTCTCGGGTGATCCCGACACTACCAGTGACCCCGACGCGTTACACGCCAACGCATACACCGATAGCAGCGATGCGCCGCCAAACTCGCGCACCGCGCGTACCGGCCCAAGCGGCGCCTCGGTGGCCCGGGTGATGTCCCATAATTTGATTGTGCGGTCCAGCCCCCCGCTGATGATCGTATTATTTTGCGCGCTGAACGCCAGCGCCTTGACGTAGTCCAGATGTGACCCGACCGTGGCTGGCTGCGAGTCGCTGTGCCCAGGTGTCCACGCACGCACTGTCTGGTCCGATGACGCCGACACAACCGTTGCGCCGCCGTTGACCACCGCCAGGTCATTGACCCAGTCGCTGTGCACCACGCGGGACGCCCGCAACGTCGTGCGCGCGCGCCTCTGCCGTGCCCGATGCCGGTCAATCGCCCATGCCCTTGGCTCCTCCTCATCGCCCCCAATACTCTCGACTTGGCTCATTGGCGCATTCAGGTCCCACGCCTTGACGACGCCGTCGCGCCCGCCCGAGTACAGCGTGCCACCGAGGCCTGGGTCGTCGAACGACAGTGCCAAGGCGTTGACGCCGAGCACATGACCCTGCTGCTCATCTGAATTTGCCGCTGTCAAATTGTCGTCTGGTAAGGGAATTGTGTATGAGAGGGTGCGTTTGGGCGCGCGCTTGGGTATGTTGCGCTCGGGTGCGGGTGTGAACATGCCTGGGTCAATTGACCCGAAATCGTACGCGAACCGGTTTGGCCGATTGTCCTTGGGTCGCGCGAAATTCGATACTGTGTTGAACGGAAGCGTCATGGAAGGGGGGGTCTATGGTGAATGTGTGAATGTGTGTGAATTTAAAGGGTGAAATAATAAGAATTAGGAGAATTTGCGAAATGGATAAGATAAAGGACTTAAATGATACTATTATATACGCGAGAAAGAAAATAATAATAATGTCGATAAACCCCAAAACCCCTGGTGGCGGATGAGTTTTTTTTTCTTTCTTGACGCCCTTCTTGTGTTACTTGGAAAGCTAAAAGAAAAATGATTAAGCCATACTTTTTTTTACTTGTTTTTTTTTCTTTGTCGTTTTTGTAGTTTTCGTCATCATCCAAAAATAATAAAAGTGATGATTGGCGAGCCGATTAAACGGCAATATATGCTGCAATACAAAATTAACAATGAATGAATTAAAAAGATAGCATAGAATTCTATACATACACAAAAAGTGTCTATTATGTGCGGTGCGCCGAATCAACAGCCCGTATGATCCCCACATAATGGCATAAAGCGGCCAAAACAACAAAGATGTGGAAGATCTGGTGCGACTGCAAAAACACATCGTGCTTACCAGGCCTCCACCTCTCCGGAATCTTGAAAGCGTAAAGCAGAGTTCCAGAAATATACAGAACCCCCATGCCCACTACATACCAAAGAGACATTTTATCGACCGCTCCCGAGTACCCATTCAGGATGGCTCCGTGAATAATAGGCACGAGGCCGGACCCTGCGATTCCCATAAAGATAATTGGCCTCCAATTGGCCCTCTTCGGATCCTCCACCTTGCCCAGCACGGAAACTGCGACACCTGCCATTCCGATAACCACAAACATGACCATGTATCCAATGAGGATCTTGCGGGAAT
Source organism: Kickxella alabastrina (assembly GCF_025024165.1). Taxonomy (NCBI): domain Eukaryota; kingdom Fungi; phylum Kickxellomycota; class Kickxellomycetes; order Kickxellales; family Kickxellaceae; genus Kickxella; species Kickxella alabastrina. The sequence goes on from NW_026251472.1 coordinate 1,741,517, forward strand.
GCAAAAAGCCATAGTATCCGATGGGAACAAACGACCCGACAATCAGCGTCAGGATGCCGATAAAGTCACACCGCAGCGAGCGGAAATGCTTCCGGTGCGAGTGGCACGAGAGCGTATGGAAGGCTGTCGACGCTGTAAGGCAGAAAAGCACAGCAACCAGGTACACGTACACGATTATGTAGTCTGCGGCCTTGGCTTTCTGTTCCCCCGGCTGCGTGGACAGCATTGGGATGATGACAGGGCCGGTGATGAACGCGAGGATAATGAATATAATGGAGCCGAAGAGGTGCGTCATGATGTTGCCCAGTTCCGAATGCACGTAGCCCCAGGATTTGATGCAGTCGCCGTAGGAAAAACTCAACGGCCGGTAGGAGCCCCATATATAGTCCTCGACCATGTACTCGGGGATCTGGAACATGGACATTAGCTGCCTCCTCGGCTTGTCCTCCGCCACGACCACCAAGCTGCTCTTCTCCTCATAGACCGCCGCCACGCCCTCAAAGCCGTCATATGGCTTGTCTCCCAGACTTGCCCTACGATGCGCCACAGCCACTATCTGCCCATGCACCTGCGCATACCTCTCCTTGTCCTGCTCATGCATGCATGATTCGCACACACTCACGCTGCTGCTGCTGTTGTTGGTTCTTTCCCTGCTGATGCTGTTGCGCTTTTGCCCTGTGGGATTGGATAGTAGGCCAATACGCGGACCGATGTAGTTACTTATGCCGTCGATGCCCAACCAACTGGGGAGTGCAGGTAGCCGGCCTGTTTGCACTGTACTTGTCACCCATGAGCGCACTCGCCGTAGTCCATAACCGTTCCACATGCTGTTTTTTTCCTCGTCTGTCCAGTCTAGTATATCTGACATGGGAAGCATGGATACCGAGTCGGTGAATGCTATGGTAGCTGGTCGGTCGTAACTGCGCCGGCTGTCTGTCTTTTTCAGATCCATCTAATAGTGTGTGTGCTGTGATTTTTTATTTTGTTTTGTGTGTGTGTGGAAGAATGAAAAGTGTGGACCGTGTGATTTTTTATACTTTTACTTCTGCTGCTGCTGCTGCAGATCGGTCTGTTATTATTCTTTTTTCTTTTAGTGCGGAACAAAAAAAATTGGGGAGGGGAGAGGAGAAAGACAGGAAAAGAGATGGGGGGGGGAAGAAAGAAAAGAAAAAAAAGTCTAATGTTTACGTTTTGTAAATATTTATATACCGTTTCTGAAAGTGTATAAGGAAGACTGGTTTTGGTTGATGACAAACAACACTAAGATTTACTGAATAAATAAAGAAAATGAAAAGTTGTAACTCCAAAAAAAATATATAAAAAAAAACAAGGTGTGCCAAAGAATGTGGAGATGAAAGAATAGAAAAGAAAAATATATTAAGAGTGAAAAGAATGAAACAAAGAAAAGTAAAAAAAAGAAAGAAAAGAAAAATATAGATGGGTATTGTTTTAAAAAGCAAAATTTATAGTTTTACATTTTCCTTTATTTCTCTTCCGCTGTTTGATTCTTTTTTTTCTTGTTCAAAAACTAGTTGCCAAAGAAAAAAGCATTTTTCTTTGGTGATTATCAATTACCATTGCCTTTTGGCATAATTATTGCTTTTTTTCTAATGTTGTTGTTGTCTGAAGGATGGATTGTATGGACTGTATGTGCGGGGGAGAGGGGGGGAAGAAAGAAGGCGCAATTAACGTAAATTGTTAAAGTACGTCTATTCAGCCAACAACCACTGTATATTTTTCTTTAGTTTTTTCTTTAGTTTTTTGATAGGTGTTTTGAATGGATGGGAAGAGCAGGGAAGGAAGGCAAGATGGGGGGAAGGCTATATCATTGGCATTTGTATCTGACGCCATTTGTCAATAATAGATCTTTTTTTCTTTTTTTAGTATTTCGGGAGAACCATTCAACAATCATGTCCGTGAGATTTTCACATATATTTAACATGCGGTGTTCATTTAGTGTATAAAAAAAGTATATTCTTGTCAGTGTGTGAGTAGGTGAAGTGAATGGGGAAGGGCGAGTGAGTGTGATATTAATTGTCCGAATAATTTAGAAGAAAAAAGTGGACATTTATCCATTTTTAAATATCCTGCTGCCCCCTTATTTGTTTGAAATTTATCGGTCTTCCATTTAGGAGGAAGAAATGAAAACCATTTCTGCAGTGGTTATTTTCTTTTCTTTTGTTTTCTTATTTTTTGTTGTTGCGGACAGACGAGCAGATGGACACATGAATTAAGACGTTGTCGTCGATCATGTATCTTTTTTTTACCTGTCTATCCATCAATGTGCGAGACCAAAAAGAGAAGAAGACCGACCGAACGCAACCACATCCTAGCCTTTAAAGGGATTTGCAAGACCGTTCTCAGAAAAAAAGATGGTTACACCAAAGAAAACACTCGCGCGCGCGCGCGCGCATGAATGGATAATGTGTAAAATTAGATTACGATTAAAAAATCAAAACTTGTAGCCCGAATGGATGGCCACAGTTCCAAAGGTCAAGTTCTCGTAACCCTTACCAATAGTCGTGAACCCTTGGTCCCTAATAATCTGCGCAAACTCATTCTGCGGCGGGAACTTGCGGATGCTCTCAACAAGATACTCGTATGACGCACGATCATTCGCAATAAGCTCGCCCATCTTCGGAATAACATAAAACGAATGCATGTCATAGACAGCAGCCAGAAGGGGATTCTCCACGCGCGAAAACTCCAAGCACATGAAGCGACCCCCGGGCTTCAGCACACGGTATGCCTCCCGGACGACCTTCTCCGGGTGCGTGCAGTTGCGAATGCCAAAGGCAATCGTGTAGACGTCAAACGAGTTGTCGGGAATGAACTCTAGGTTCTCCGCATTTCCCACTGTAAATGAAATCCGCCCGTCCGCCTGCCACCGGCTCGGCGCAAACCGCCGCTCGCCCTCCTGCAGCATCTCCGGGTTGATGTCCACCATATGAACCGACGAGGCCGAGTCGCCCTGTTGGTCCTGGAACTCAAGGAACCTCTGCGTGATGTCGCCTGTACCGCCGGCCACGTCCAGAAGCTTGGCGCCCGGCGTCGGGTTCATTTTGCGTATAAAGTGGTCTTTCCACAGCCGGTGCACGCCCATGCTCATTGCGTCGTTCATGATGTCGTAGCTCGATGCCACGTTGGAGAAGACGTTGCGGACGAGGGATTCCTTCATGCTTTCGGGCACTGTTTTGAACCCAAAGTGCGTGGTTGGCTGGTTGCTCTCGGACGCCGCATCCCTTTGCTGCTGCTGCTGCTGCTGCTGGCTGTGTTTCTGGGTGGCCGATTGGGCGAACGCGCGGATCGGAAGCTGTGCGCGTGTAATGGTGGCGCTGGCCCTGCCGACTCCGCTGGCCAGAGAGCGAATCGCAGTTGAATTCATAGGTGGTGGGGTGGTTTTTTTTGCAGTGGGCTTGTAGTTTAGGGTTCTGTGAATTCAAAAAAAGGCTCGAAAAAATAAATAAGAAAAAACAAATGTGTGGAGAAGCAAGCAAAAAATATAGATAAACGTGTGGACGCATTTGGCTTCGTCTGCTCAACTTCAAATCCAATTGAAGGCACCCCCCCCCCCTCCTCCACTCCAGTTGGCAATAAACAGAAAAAAAGACGGGTCGGGTTGGATCAGCCGATCAGCAAGATTAATACGGGTTGCGGTCGAACAGATAAGAGATGGACTCGCCATTATGGTTGCGGCGGATAGCCTCGGCCAGCACTGGGGCGACGTCGATCTGGATCAGCTTGGACGACGCCGACGTGAGCTCGTCGGGGATCGGGAAGGTGTTGGTGACAATGACGTTCTGCACATACGGGCAGATCTCGACCTCGCCCAGAGACGACCCGCTGAACAGCCCGTGTGCCGCCACAATGCACACAGCGCGGGCGCCGCAGTGCACCATCAGGTGCTCGGCAGCCGTCAGGAACGACGACGGGTGGTCGATCATGTCGTCCAGCAGCAGCACCAGCTTGTCGCGCACGTCGCCGACCAGCGTGATCCGCGCCGTGCGCTTCTTATGCCACGACGTCACGGCCACCGGAGGCCGCAGCGGCGGATCCGACATCAGGTGGGTGCCGGACGTAATGCGCTGCATGGCCAGCGGCGACGACACCGTGTTGCGACGCGCGCCCGGCGACCCAGGCTCCACCGGCACCGCAGCCATGCGCGCAGCGCGGTGGCCCTGCTCCAGAATCCCCGCCGTCGCCTGCGCCATTGCCTCGGAGTTGTGCGCCGCCGTCTCGAGGTCGTTGCGCGGCGTGTTGACCATCTCCAGAAGCTGCGAGTCGTCCAGGTCCGAGTCGCCGTCGTCGTCCGACCGGTTCAGAACCTCGCTGATCTCAAGGCACGGGGACGCCGCGCGGTCAATGTCCAGCGCATCGGGGGTCGGCGGCCGCTCTTCGGCCGCCATCTGCGGGCTGACGTAGAACGATGCGCGCTGCAGGGAGATCGCCAGGCTCTCGACGTCCGACGACCGCTTGCCCTTGGTCTTGCGGGATCGCTTGGCCTTCTTAGGCTGGTCGGGCATCGGCTGCGTGCTGCCGGCCACGATGGTCTGCAGGTCGGGGTTGGCCTCGGCATCCGAGCCGCTGCTGCTCATGGACTCGCGCAGCGGCGACCCAATGGCCATGGCGTTGACGGCCGTCGCAAACATGCCAGGCCCCCTGGGCGTCTGCGGCAGCGTGTGCAGCGCCACGGTCGACGGCGTGCGCGAGAACGGGCGCGTTGTCGGCGCATTGTCCGTGTGGATCAGCGCAAAGCCCGAGCCCAGGCGGTCGGCCAGTGCAGTGACGCGCTTGGCGCCGCCGGCATTCTTGGCCACCACCACGACGTTCTTGCTGCCGCCGGCGCCGCGCACAATGTTCTCAGCCAGCCACCGCGCCAGCGTCGGCTCCGACAACAGGTTGTCGACGGGGACGCCGAAGAACCCCGACATCTGGCTCGCGTGCAGGTCCATTGTGATAACGTGGTCTGCCCCGGATACCGTGAGCATGTTGGCCACGAGCTTGCCCGAAATTGCCCCGCGCCTCTTCTTCTTCTTGCTCTGCTTCGAGTACGGGAAGTACGGCATCACCACCGTGATCTTGCGCGCGCTGGCCAGCTTGGCCGCCGACACCATGATCAGCGCCTCCATCAGGTGGTCGTTGGTCGTCATCGACCCGCTCTGCAGGATGTACACGTCCTTCTCGCGCACCGAGCAGCCCAGGTCAACGGTGGTCTCGCGGTTGGTGTACCGCCGCAGGTTGACCGGCGCCAGCTCTACGCCGAGGTGCGACGCTACGCGTTCTGCCAGAGCCAGGTGCGATGTTCCGGCAAAGAGCTTTGCGTTGCGCATTGCGGAAGGCTTTTATTTTTGCTAGGCTGAGAAAGGGCTTGTGAAATAAAGGTGGGTTTGGCAAATTCCAAATAAAAGGGTTCAGAAGGCAGTCACAAGTTTAAAGCAGCCAGCAGCTGCCTTTTGTCGCATATGCCTTCGTCTCGCCCTTTTAAAAGAAAATTTTTTGCCTATTTTCTCCTCTGCGGTGCGGCTCGCAGCCCTTATCCACTTTGGCTCTTTTTTCCTGCCCCCCCCCCCTTTTCTCTGGCCAAGTGGCACGACTGGAGGCTGCAGATAAGCACACGTGCACACTGAAAGAAAGAACGAACGAACGAAAGAACGAAAGAAAGAAAAAAGCATGAGATGGGATATGGGTGATGGATGATCGATGATCTCATGAGAAGAAATGCAAGGCCTGATCAGCAAAATAACAGAAAAGCCAATAATTGCAAGCAGAAATGAAACGGAAAGGAAAAAACACAGCCAAAGCTCCAGCCCCTGCCTGGAATCAGCAAGGCTTGCCCGCCGCCCGCCGGCTCAGCGCCACCTGGCCAGCCGCATACGTCGGCAGCGCCAGCACCAGCGCATACGTCAGCGCCGGGAACAGCTTGACGCCCACCCAGTACGCCACGGCCAGCGCCATGTACGCGCCCACCAGCCCCAAGAACGCCGCCGAAGCCACCGGCTCCGCACCCAGCCCGCCCACATTGACGCCCAGCCTCGCCCACACGCCAAAAAGCACCACCAGCGGCACCACGCATAGAACAGCAAACGCCACCGACACAGCGGCACTGGGCATCCGCTGCGGCTCGGCAAACCTGTGGTGAATCTCGGGCCGGGCGCCAAACACCACCGTGTCGGACGTCTGCTGCTGCTGGGGCTTGCCGGCGGACATCTGCACCGTTCCCAGCGCGTAGTGCACGCCGCCATCGGCGAACGATCCGAGCACTAGCGAGATGTCGTAGAGCCCCGGGGAGGGCACAAAGTGAGCGCGGAAGTGCTTGCGCGCCAGATCCATCCGATATGCGCCAACGCTCGCCCGCTTGGCCACAAACGCCGTCTCATCGCCTGTCTCCTTGTGCCTGAAATTGACAAACGCCTGGTCCACCGCCACTGCCTCGTTGGTCGTGGTGGATTTGACCGAGAAGGACACGGAGAGCGGCGTTGTGCTGGTGATTTCGGGCACTTTGCCGAATGTGTTGGGGTACTGTGGCGAGGCTGAAAAGAGCTTGTCGCCGGTGCGCTCCATCACTTTGATGTGGACGTCGGTGGGCTGGAGGGCCGCCAGGCAGCCGCTAGCTAGCGTGCATATTGCCAGGAGCATCCTGGTGCTGCTTCGGAAGCACCGCATTTCGATAGTTGCAGTGAATTGAGCTGGGAAAAGGGAGAAGAGGATAAACAAAGAGTGGGAGGTGAATTGGAGACAACGCGCGCAAACAATCTTGTTCTTTTGCAACGCCGCGAGACCGCTTACGATTCTTTTTTCTCTCAGAAATCCAAGCCTGGGAGTTAATCGACACAGCCAATCACAACCAATGTCGTGGCATATCCCTCCCGCATGGGAAACCCCCAAGCAAACTCAGCCTTGAAGCCTGAGCCTGAGCCTGAGCCTGAGCCTGAAAGCCTTGAATCTTAAGCCTGCTGGAACATTACGCATTTTTGTCTTTTTTATTTTTCTCGCTTCAATCTTGTCTCTTTCAATTCGCAATTTTTTCCACCTTTTTTCCTATTTTTATTATTGCCCTCCATTTCCTCGCTTCGCATCCTACACAATAAAATGCTGAAGAAGCTCGTGGTCCTCTTCGCCCTGCTGGCCTTAGCCAATGCCGTGACTCTGCGCAAGTGGATTGCCTCGCACGAAAAGAGCTGCTACTACGCATTTGCCGACGCTCCCGGAAAGAAGATTTCCTTCTACTTTGCTGTGAGTCCAATGAACAATATTTTTCTTTCACCCACGAGGGAAACAAAAGCTGAAATACCCTTCAGTTAGTTTGTCTTTGAAATGTTTGCCAACCCAGCAACTCCCATTAATATTCTTTCTTCTCTGCGATAGGTTCACAGTGGCGGCAACTTTGACATTGATTTTGAGGTTGAGGGCCCCAACAACCGCCAGCTATTCAAGGGTGATGCCGAGCGCCAAGGCGACTTTGTCTTCACAGCCACTCAGCCCGGAGAATACTCCTTTTGCTTCAAAAACGGACTCGCCTCGTACGTCGACAAGCTTGTTGAGTTTGACATCACTGTGGAGAACGAGGCCCGTGCTGACGACATCACCAAGCGGTCTAAGCGCGACGAGGTCATGAACAGCGTCGTCACTATTGCTAGCGACTTGGGTCAGATCACCAAGTTTATGAAGTATTTCCGCTCGAGGGAGAACCGTAACTTTGCCACTGTTTCGTCTACGGAGTCTAGGGTTTGGTGGTTCTCGGCTTTGCAGAGCTTGAGTGTGGTTTTGGTTGCTGTCATCCAGGTGTACGCTATCAGGACTCTGTTCACCGCCAAGAGGACTCGTCTGTGAGTCATTTTTTCCTTTTTGTCCTTGCTTATTTTTCTGGCTTTTCATTAATTGCAAGTTACGCTAGGAAGCAAAAAATATATATAATTGAAATATAATTGAAATATGTTTTAGCTCTTTTAAACGCATTTCTCGATTTGATTCATCTCTAGATTGGATTGGATTGGATTGCGACCACCAGCTTAATTAAGTAATTGACAAATATTAGCGTAAACATTTCGACAATCCTACTTGCCCCTTTTTTCCCTTATTTTTAAAGATACGAAAAAAGAGGGTTTTTCGCGCAAATGCATTACTTTTATGTATATATCACTATTTCGCAAACAATTTTTTTTTACTTTTTCAGATACCTGTCGTAAAGCCAGAACAATCACTTGTTTCATTATACATCCACACGCGAGTTTTTTTTACAACGCCCAAAGCACACTATTCCTGCACACTATTTTTCAAACCATATGTGTTCTCCCCCCCCATTTGCTTGAATTTTACCGCCTATTTTTTTCCCACCACTTGATTTAATAAGCCATTTGGATGACGATGATGAAAAAAAAAAAAAAAAAAAGTTATAAAGCCAGGACTGGGGATAGGTGGTGTCAGGATGAAAGAAAAAACGATTGCCATACTCCTTTTTTTCTCTTCTATATTCCTAATCCTCATCACCATTTTTTTCGCTCTTGTTTCTCCCCTCATTCCCCTCCCTCTTCTTCATCTTTCTTTTTTGCTTTTGCTTCTGTTTTGTTTATTTTTATTATCGACGGTTGACACAAACTCAGAAACCTCCCTAATCCCTCTGACACCTGGAGCTCTCTCTCCCCCCCCCTCATTTCTTCTCTTCGTCGTTTATATCGTTGCGTTCCCATTAAAAAAAGCACCAAAAAAGTATATTCCACTAGTTTCTCTTCAAACTCTCTTCCATATTCCATCATCCCTTTCCTTTCTTTCTCTCTCTTTTTATATCACGTCAATTAACTTATATATACTCATATTCCATCACCTTATATTCTGCATATCCAATCACTCCACTTCGTTATAATAAAGCCCGATCAATCATGATCATGCACAACGCCAACGAGCAGCAGCTCTCGGGAAACAGGGACCTGGATTGTCTGGGCCAAATGTTTGATCACCAACTCCTTGTCACTGAGGTCCCCGAGTCAGTCTGGGGCGTCCTGCTGTCGCTCAGCCCCGCCGACTATAAAACCGTCCACCTGCAGCGCACGAAGAGTAGCAGGGGCAGCGACCTGGAAAAGTTTGGGTACCAGATTGGGCGGCACAAGCGCTGCGACGTGCAAATCAACAACCCTCATATCAGCAACCACCACTGTCTGATATACCGCGTAGAGAGCGAGAACGCTGTGTATATTGAGGACACCAGCACGAACGGTACGTTCCTGAATAAGGAGCGTATGGAGAGGAATATACCGGTTAGGCTGCATGACGGGGATGAGATTCAGCTGGTCCGGTACCAGGAGTCCAAGGGTATGTCTTATTTCTGCGATAGCTTTTACAAGTTCCAGAATCTCGCTGTGCATCGCAACGAATCTCGCGTATTTACTCAGAGTTATTTGCTCGATAGGCGTCTGGGTAAAGGTGCATTTGCCAGCGTGTATTTGGTTAGGAATCGCGTGACGGGCGCGCGGTATGCGGCCAAGATTATTGACCGTAGGGCAATTGTGCATGCGGAAAAGTTGGAGAAACTGGACTTGACTTTTCAGAAGGAGGCGTCGATTTTGTCGCGGGTCAAGCATCCGTCGATTGTGCAGATTCATGGGGCGTTTAGGGAGCACGATAACATGTATTTGCTCTTGGATTTGGCTGATGGAGGTGAGTTGTTCGATGAGGTTGTTAATCGGGGGTGTCTCGGCGAGGACGATACCCGCCGGATTCTCCTGCAGTTGCTTTTGGCCGTTAGGTACCTTAACCGCAGGGATATAGTCCACCGCGATATCAAGTTGGAGAACATTCTGCTGACGGATGCGCATTCTATGCGAGTCAAGCTGGCGGACTTTGGGTTGGCAAAGATTGTCGGTGATGATACGTTTATGAGGACCGTGTGCGGTACCCCCATGTATGTGGCTCCCGAGGTGCTGACTGTCAATAGGACGGGCCGGTACGATAGGCAGGTTGATATGTGGAGTCTCGGCGTCGTCATTTTTATCTGCCTTTCTGGACGCCCGCCGTTTTCTGACCAGGATTCGACGATTTCGATGCGCGAGCAGATTCTTAGCGGCAATGCTATCTATGATGAAAAGGACTGGTGCACTGTTTCTCCTGGAGCGCGGGACCTTGTTAGTCGGATGATTAAGGTCAATCCGCGGGAGCGGATCACTGTTGAGCGGGCGTTGGAGGATGAATGGCTGGGTGCCAAGTGCTCCGGTGCCGGTGTGTGGACTATTGAGGATTTGGGTTTTACCGTGGAGGATCCTTGGACTGTCGAGGATAGCCAGATGACGGAGAGTGTGACGGCGGAATGCTCCCAGCAACACCAGCAGCAGCAACACCAGCAGCAGCAGCAGCAGTTGTCGCAGCCTTGGTCGCCGACGGGATTGCGTGTCTTCCCGAGGTATATGCACTCGCCTGCGACTCTGTTGCCATCGTCGTCGCCGGTTTCTGCTCGTGGGTCGCCGATTTTTGCTCGTGGGTCGCCGGTCTCTGCTCGTGGATCGCCTTCTTCTGCTCGTGGATCGCCTGCTTCTGCTCGTGGACCCCTGGCTTCCCCCAATGGATCGCGTGGGTCTTATGGCTTTGCCAGATCTCCTGCGTCTAGCAGCCCCCGCGGCCAGGTGTACTCGCCTGGCGTGCAGACTGCAGCCATTGGCGGCAACTTCAATTTTTCCAACTCTCCAAGGGCTAACGCGAATCCGGGGCAGAAGCGCAAAGAGCCGTCATTTATGCGCTCGCAGTCGGATCTGGGGCACTTGGCAATTCCCAAGCGGTCCATGTACCTTAACCATAAGCCACACCCACAGCCGCAGCCACTGCAATTGCAGCAGCCACAGCCACAGATGCCGCTGCACAAGCGGTGGATAGAAAAGGATATTCTGGCTAGACCACGGGCCGAGCCGAAAAGGGATAGCGGCCCGCTGGTAATGTTTGAAATGTCGCCCGATGTAAGCCGTCATCCCAGTCCCCTTAACAACCACCGTAGCTCGCCGGTTTACCCCAAGCCAGTGAACACGATAGCTCGCCGCCCGCTGCTCAATTTCCCAAAGCCTTTGCCCAGACCTGGGGCCCAGCACACACCGCCGGTGCAGAGTAGGCTCTCGTCATCCACTCCGCCGCCTGTATTTCGTATGATGGATGCGTTCAATAATGTGGCCAATAGGGTGCAATTGGTCCAGAATAGCGGCACTTCGGAGGACGTTTCTATGGATGGGCAGTCGATTGTCATGCGTAAGCCTATGTCCCCGCTGTTTGGCTTTGGCAATAAACGCCGCTAATGGTACTTTTACTTCGTTTTCGACTTTTATTATGACCCCCCAAATTCATCGAGAGTTTTGGAACAAACCATCCTTTTTCTATGTTTACAGCCCGCCCTGTCTTTGCTGGATTTGGCGAAAGTAAATAATTTATAAACTATCAAAAGATCCGAATGCTGGGCCCAAGCCCAAGGCCGCAGTCAAGAGTAAATATGATCCAAAGACTGGTGCAGCACCCAAGCGAAACAAGCCTGGATAATTTTTTTATCCTTTTCCTCACATCATGGCGGCCATTAACTCCCTGACAGCTCAATCCCCGCTAGTTAAAACCAGTGACAGCAAAGTAGATAGAGGCATTTGTCCAAAACTCGACAATAATTTTATTATTCTTTTCCAAATATACATGTTAGAAAACATTTGGCACGATTCAACTGGTGCTTTTTGGCTTTTTTTTTATAATGTTGAAGATATTATTTACAAATTTTTAACAAAATAATTATCAGAGTTGGCGGGATTACACGGTACGAAAACAAGCAAAATGTTTTTTCTTTTCAATTACTCAAAACATTTCACTGTTTTTCGGAAGACCCAATACAGACAAGCCTTGGACGAGCCAAGCGAATTTTCTTACTATCCAGCAAAAACAATTGAATGGTCTCGTGCGTCTGCTTCTGCATCTGATTCTGCCCAGCTGACTCAGCAGTAGGAGATTTGTAACAGCCCTCACACCACGCGGCAACATTCCCGTATATTGGCATATCCAAGGAAGAAATGCTTCTGCTCTGCAAACTAGCCGAAAGTGGAGGCGACACGGACGTATGCGCGTACCCATGCTCTGTATACACCGGTGGTGATATTGGTGGTGTCAATGGCGAGAAGAACATCATGTGCGAGTCATCTGCCTCTTTAATTTCTGACTTCCTCGCCTGCGGCGGCAATATGTTGGCCATTTTCCCCACTAGCAATGGCGCCACGCGCTGTTTGTCCTTGTTGAACATGGCCGACAGCATATGCGAGGCCGATGTTGAGGATACTCTGGGCGATGGCGAAATTGATGGTGATGAGGGTGATAATGGCGGTGATGCGAGAGATGAGAGTGAGGCGGCGCTGACTGTGTTTCGGCGCCTTCCAGCAGTGCTCTCGACTACGCATGTTATTGTTGACATGGCAAAAGGGATTCTGGCATCGCTTACACCTCTGCGGCGCTTCTCTTGAGCCATTCGACCCTGAGCCAGGATAAACTCAGAATCGGTGGGCATCGGGAATGTGGACATAGTGTCCATAGTGTTCATAGTGTTCATTTAATAATATGTAGGGTGTATAGTGATGTTGGTTTGAGGGATTGGAGCTGGAGGTGTTGATTTTTGATGTTGTGGAATAGAAAATAGAATATATCGATGAGAGCAAAAAGGATTATATGCTAATGAAATAGGAACCTTGTTTGTAGATTTGAAATAAATTAAAAATATGTAATTGCCAATATAAAAAGTGGGAACATTATCGGCTTTATATATTATTTGTCTTCTCCAACCTCCTGTCCCAATTTTTTGCGGCTGTAGGGCACTGGGAGAGAGAGGGGGTGTCGGGGGTGAGGGTGGGTAGCCTATTTGCGTTTTGAAAAGGCTTGAGGGCTTATGTTGAGACTTTAGGCCATTTTATTTTCCTATGCTTGAAGGACAGTGAGGAAAAAAATAAGAATAGAGGAGGAAAAGCAAGCACAAAGCCCAGCACAAAACTAAAAAGAGTGGCAAAAAATAATCTGTTGCAAACACCCCCAACTCCTACCCCCCCTGCTCTCTCCCTAAAAATTATTGCTCCCCTTTTTTATTTTTCTGGGCGTTGTTGCTTTTACCACGTTGTTATTTCCCAATGCTACCTGACCAGCTGGTCGCATACGAATTGTTCCCAATCATATGGATACTGTTCATGTGAGTGACATTATGAAAAAGGTATATATAAATATATCGTGTTCACAGCGTTGGACGATATTCATCTCGGGCGCAAATAGAGAAAAACATAATGCAATAAATTCGCCCATCAATATGCACCAATTGTGCCAAGCGCAATAATAAATCCGTCGATTTTATTTTGTATATTTTACTTATTTTTCGATCAGGTAGATGTTGGTATGCAAGTAAAATAGAGACCTAGTCCAAAGCCTCCGCCATTTTTTTTTGCTTGTAAAAAATAAGAAAAAGAAAAATGAGACTTGCTTTTCTATTCGTATTTTTATAAAAAAAAACTGCAGTCAACGAATTTTCCCTATTTTCAAGCAGACAGTCAACCAAAATCTTGCGATTGGCTTTCTTTTGACAAGCGAAAACAAATGAACTGCGGTTGTTTTGCCGCTTTGTTTTTTGGGCGTAATTCTTTTTAAAATAAAAACGAGCGAAATTAAGGCTGCGGCCACGTCAAAAAATTCAATTTTTTGTATCCATATAAATTATACAATAATTATGCTTGCAGTCAATCATAAGGATGCGAGACTTTGCGAGTACAGCCACACCTTTTCAACTTGGCTACTCCGTGTATTTCAACTGATATCCCCACTTCCTATCGGAAGTAAATAAATATGAGTAGAAGATAATATTTTGGAAATTGGGTATTTGCGTTTTGCATTCACCAGTTTAAAAAGGATGCATTGTATATGGTGCAGATTCAACATATTACTGTGGACGAGCGTGCGAGCGTTTTGCGGAGACAAGGCCATCTACAATACCCCTGCTCTGCATCTGCGCTCCCTTCGCGGCTATCATTTCATCTGTGTATTTTGAGGTGCGTATCATGATAGTACACCACAATTTTTCTCTGCGTCAAAATGCACTCCTAAACAGTGTTGTTTTAAATACAAAAATCTCAACATTGTTATTTAATTTCTTCACACTCTACTGCCACTTTTCTTTAATTGTCCAACCTGCACATTCTTTTTAAAAAGAGGCACACTTGAGTTGTCAGCTGGGTGCCTTAGACATAAATAGGTCATTGAAATATTTCTTTTAAAAACATTCCGCATTATAGCATATTGCCACCATCCCTCCAATTTTCAGTGGCGAGTTTGTGGTTGCGAGTTGTACCACTCTAGCCGATGAATTTATTATAAAAATAAAGCACCTAAATTCACAGGGGCCTGCTTGTTGATTGCATGCAAATGAAATACTTTATAATGCACAAAATGGTATTATATATCGTTTTAAAACTGAGTAAAAAAATCTCTGAAGACTGGCCGAACAAACTAAATAAAATAACACGGACGCGCAGTAAGGTTTTACTTTTTTGGGTTATTTTTACTCGACAAGTTTAAACCGCGTGTATGATCTGCCCCCCTCCCCCTGAATGCTGTCTTCACGCGGACACTTGCGACACAAAAAAATATTTGCGGCGGTTTGGTTTCCCCTCGATGCGCTACTGCTCGTCTATTAATGCTACCCCATGTCCACAATCGCAATCACAAGGGCATGAGTCCCCTGTTTTTGTTTTTATTTTTGAAACTAGCACAAAATAGTTACTGTCATATATCCTAACACGCGACAGCCTAGCATGTGTAATTTGTACACACGTCGCATGCGTCTGCTGCGTGATAACAAATGTGTGCTAGTGAGATATATTTAACTTTGTTTGGCTTCAATTAGTCACAAATATGCCGCCAACGTTTTGGGATTCGCAATATTTTCTGGAATAAACCAGTCACCTTTTATGCGTGCATAACTTTGGTTCAGCGTACAGGCTGCAGCCAAGGCGATCTGCATGGTTATTAATAGTTTGCATGGCCGAAACCAAGCAGCGCATTCAAACATTAAATGCTGCTGTTTTTGGCCGGAAAATTAAGTAATCCAATCATGTTTTGATTACTGGTTAATTTAATTGCATGGCTCCCCGAACCACTTGGGCAATCCGCCGCTGGCCGCATCCACGGGAGCACTCTCTGGATTTTGAGAGCCGAAAGGTACATGTCAACCTTGTAGCACATGCCTGCTGCTTCCATTTTTTGCTTTGAAATGCACATCCAACTATCACATGAATTCGCATGCATCTTCTTTTCACGTGCATACGTGGGGGGAATGTACATTTGCTCCGTGCATGCTAAAGGCACAGCCTCTATGCGCCTGCGGCGTTAAACGGAAACTTTGCTTTTGCGCCTGGGCCTTACAGTTGATGACCGCGTCCCTGCCACCTTTTTTTACCTCACTGCATATAAATGCTGCAAACCCTCTTTCTTTCTTTTTTGCCAATTCATTTTATTTTCTTTCTTTTTTGTAACACTAAATACCCAACCTTAACCACCACACCACAACATGCTCCGCTCACAAGCACTCACTACTTTGCGCAAGTCAAGCCGCGCGTTCAGCACTAGCATGTACGCGCGCAGCTCCAGCAGCGCATCGGCGCCTGCCCTGGGCTTCCAGCTTTCCGAGGACCAACTTTCGATTCAGGAAACCACGCGCCAGTTTGTCCGCGAGGTGGTCATCCCGGCGGCGCCGCACCATGACAAGACGGGCGAATACCCGGTCGATATTATCAAGCAGGCCTGGGACCTGGGCCTGGTCAACTGCCACATTCCCAGCGAGTACGGAGGTCTGGGCTTTGGCGTTTTTGACTCAGCACTGGTCTCCGAGCAGCTTGCCTACGGCTGCACTGGCATTCAAACTGCCATCGAGGCCAACACTCTTGCCGAGGCTCCGGTGATTCTGGCCGCCAACGATGCCCAGAAGAAAAAGTATCTTGGCCGCATGACCGAAGAGCCACTGATGGCCGCGTACTGCGTCACCGAGCCCGGGGCCGGCTCTGACGTAGCAGGTGCCAAAACCCACGCGGTGAAGAAGGGCGACAAGTGGATCGTCAACGGACAAAAGATGTGGATCACCAACGGCGGTAAGGCTAACTGGTACTTCCTTCTGGCCAAGACCGACCCAAATGCCAACGCTGGCAAGGCATTCACCGGATTCATTGTCGACGGCAACAGCCCAGGAATCACAGTCGGGCGCAAAGAGTGGAACATGGGGCAGCGCGCATCTGACACGCGCGGCATTACGTTTGAGGACGTTGAGGTTCCCGATGAGAATCGCCTCGGAGAGGTCGGCCAGGGGTTCAAGATTGCAATGGGCGCCTTTGACATTACCCGCCCGCTGGTCGCTTCAGCGGCTGTCGGCTTGGCCCAGCGCGCCATGGACGAGGCGTCGGCGTACGCCCTGCAGCGCAAGACCATGGGCAAGCAGATTATTGAGCATCAGGCAATTGCTTTTATGCTGGCCGACATGGCCATCCAGACCGAGGCCGCCAGAATGATGGTCTGGCGCTCGGCTTGGCTGCGCGACCAGAACAAGCGCAATACCTACTATGCGTCGATTGCCAAGGCCCTGGCCTCGGAGACTGCCAATAAGTGCGCCTCGGACGCGGTTCAGATCTTTGGCGGCAACGGGTACAACACCGAGTATCCGGTCGAGAAGTTGATGAGAGACGCCAAGATCTTTACGATTTACGAGGGCACCTCGCAGATTCAACGACTCATTATCTCGCGCACAATCGCAGACATAGCCAAGCAGAACCAATAAATGTGCGTCTTCTGTACTAATACAATTATCTACACTCATTTGCACTCCCCAAATAACCCAATGCCACGAAAATTGTATGTCTCACTGGTGGTTGCCAGCTTTTATAAATGTAAATATATATTTAAAATTTTGTCTATTAAATACGAATTGATATAATAATGGCTACAAGTCTGCTATAACAAATTAAATATACATGAGTATCTCATTAAGTGAACGGGATGTACCAGCTTGGTCGATGAGATTCGGCCACATTGTCTCTGGGCACCTGGCTCGTTGTAACGGGCGCCGGCATGTTTCCTGAAAAGTTGCTCTGCATGCTGGCGTAGCGCGACCGGCCAGACTCGCTCATATTGCTAATCTCGCCCATATAGCACTTGCTGGCCATTTTGTAAAGCTGCGCGAGCCCCTGCTTTTCGATGCGCTCGACAAACACCCGATAGTACGCCTCGCTGTCTCTGAGCGAGTGGTAGATTGGCGGGCCAAGGATAATGTAAAAGTACGCCTGCTGTGGGATAAACACAGCTAATAGCTTCAGGATTCCGGCCAAAACTTGACCATCAGGCCCAAACTTGGCATACTTGAACGCAATGGTCAGGATTCCAGATAGTGTCAGAATCCCGGTGACAATGAGCATTTTTTTGAACTCACCAAAGCAACTCTCCATCTTGCGCGCCTTGACCAGCATACCGCATACCACTAGCCCTTGAATAATTAACACTCCCATTCCGGCTAAGAAAATGGGCGACTGGACAATGCACATGTTTGACTTAATGTCGTACCCGTAGCCGGCATTGGAATCCAAAACAAAGGCCAATGCGGCGTACACTACGCTGACAGACACCAGATAAATTGACGGGATTATCAAAAATATTCCTTTCGGTTGCCGCTTCAGCACAAAAACGTTGATGTACCGGTAAAGACGCATCTGGAACATAGCAACAAACATGAGAACTCCAATAGACATACCGAGCCAGCCGATAGTTACTGCACAGACCGCCCACTCTTTAACCGCATAACGAGAGCTGCCAATAAACACGCTCCCGATGAAAGACATCACCATGGACACGTAGGTAAAGTACATGTTCGATAAGTTTTGCGACTTTAATGGCGTGTACTCGCGCTTGATGTAACTGTATACAAGTACGGTAAAGTTGACCATGAGGGCGAGTATGCATATCACCAGTATAACTATATCTGGCGCATTGTTTGGTTGGTCCGCCATTTTTGATACAGGTAAAAGTAAGAGTCTAGGCAAAATAACTTACAGATAGTTAATAAGATATAGGTGCAAATGCAAGAAAGACGTGAGCAAATAAAAAAGTATATAGATGAGAGATTTAACAAAAAAGGTATAAACGAAAGTAAAAATTAAGTTGATATATACAATCAATAAATATGGAGAAAATAATTAAAGAGCAAAAAGGTGTGGGCAAGGCTGCCCTGTTTTGCGTTTAGCTATAGCCACACACAGCTTACGATTTGGTGTAGAGCTGGCGGCCAAGCCAAAGCTGACAGCTGTATTTTTCTTTTTGCACATTACTTTTGCCTTTATTTTCATTGCTTTTTTTTTGCCCACATCGGTTTTATTTTACGTGTCGTATAAAAAGAGCATGGAATAAAAAAGCGTGCAGACTTTGCTCTTTTTAGTGTTTCATTTAAAAATATTCTTTTTTACTTTTTATAAAGAGCTCTTTCGCTTTTTTCAATAATAAAATCAAAGCGAGGTGCACTCAAATAAAACGAAAATAGTGCGACCGGCGCCAAGGAAACAAATGGGTAGAGTGGATGAGGCCAATTTAAAAACGCCCAATTTTTTTATATTCTAGTTTACAATTAGTTGATTTAACATTGTTATTGTTGATGCTACTCTCATCATTTTCGAATTTCAAATTTTTTGGTAAAATAAAATAAAATAAATGAGCAATGAGAACGCGTTGTGTAGATGAAGTTAAGGAAATACAATTTGTGGTGACATTACTGCTCCAAAACTCGTGCAATGTAATTACTCGATAGAAAAATACGGAAAATAGCACGTCTGTTTTCAATGGTACGCTTACTGCTATTGTGAGTGTATGCTGAAAATAAGACAACATGTGGAGACTGACGCATAAAAATAGAGCACGGTTGTCGCAGACATTTGGCTCACTTTGCCATTCACCCTGTACATTTGAAAGAGGATGAAGACAATTTTCCAGTCGTTAATAATTAATCGTATTGTCTTTTTTATTTAGCTTCTATACCTGTACACAAAATCATCTGTTTAATTTAATAAGCAAAAAATGCTCGACTATCCGCCCGTATACAGCGCCAACCAGACCGGTAACAATTCCTATGGGTACGTCACGCGTATCAGCGCCCTACAGAACCTTGTCAAAAGGAAGCGCTATGACATATCTATTTGGCTGCAGTCGGGGCTCAGCGTCATTTATGCGACCGAGTTGGTCTATTACTTTATACGGCTTCGGAGCGTGGCAGGCGCGCGGGCAGCATCATGGCGATCCGGCCTGATGCTCGTTCTGCTGATAATGGACATTGCTTTGATCTGGCTGACTGTGCGCAGCAAAAAGTTGGATATGTGCGGCCACAGTGTGCAGGCCAATTTTTCAGCTGCTAATGGTGTTGGAATGGGGCCTCGCGGCTATAACGTCGAGGGCAATAATCCCTTTGCAACACCGCTTCACAGAATTGGCGCGCATGCTGACGGCAACCACGCCACGCATCTTCCCGAATTAGGACGCAGCCATGAGCCGTCTCCCTATGTGCCCGCACCCCGTGCGCCAGAACCAGCGCATGCCGAACTGAGAAGCCACTTGCACACACCCATCACCGGGTAAAGCAAAAAATATTGAGCACGACCATGGCCACATCAGCAGCCGATAAACAAGTTTTGAAATAAATTCGATTGAATAGAAAATTGGTTTTGGAGAGAAAATTGAAATATTGAAAATGTAATTAACAAGATACAGAGTCGGAATAGTATTTGCCTCATTGGTATTTGTTCTGAGAAGAACCGTTCGGCATGCGCGGCGAAGTGTGTCTGCTCGAGTAGATCTGCTCGTGCGAGTTCTGGTACCACTGCTGGTCACCGCGATCGACACGATCGGCGGCAGAGGCCTGCTGCTGTTGTTGTCTCATCATCTGAAGCTTTTGCTGCTCGTGTTGACGCTGTTGCTGTTGCTGCATCGCGACCTGCTGCTGGGCTGCCGAGTTCTGGACGTGCCTGCGATATTCGTTATACTCAGTAGCATTCACAAACTGAGTGGAATTGCCAGACTGGCGTCTGGGGGAGTGCAAGCCTCCTGATGGGATCGCCTGCGTCTGTTGCCCTGGAGCCTGCCGTGCTGGAGTCGGAATAGGTGGTATTTGCTGGCGCGGACGGGAATGGATGTCAATTGGAGGGCGAGAATTCGCTATTCCTACGCGCCCGATGGGAGAATCTTCTCTGAGAATACTTCCACGCTCCTGGTTGGCAAAGCTCTCGCGCATTGGTGGCTGCGACTGCGGCGGCTGTGGTGACTGCTGCTGCTGCTGGTAACGGCCCTCAGAGTACATGCGCTGCTGCCGGCTAAGGTATGTCGATGAGGCAGTCTGCGATAGCTGAGACGGGTGAGTGGGACCACGCGAAATAGCTGCGGCAGCTGGCAATGGCACGGCGGATGGGGCCCGCTGGCCTGTCGCTGAGCGATAGCCGGGGGCCGACACATCGACTGGAGGCGTTGTCGAGCAGTCGGATGCGCTCACGATGTTGTGCATGACCCTCTCCATCTTTCCCATCCATGTGCGCATCTCGGTCCTGTGCTGGCCAAACGTATACTCGAGTCTGCGCAGCTGGGATTTTAAATCATCGTTCTCCATGCGCAGCTCGTCTATGGCAGTAGCGACCTCCACCGGGAGCTGCGCTGGGTTGATGTGCGTCGCTGACCTAGGGCTAATCCGATTGTGCACATCGCCATACACCTGACCCATGGTCCCATTGGTAATCGCATCGTACACCCGGCGGCTTCGCTTGGGGATGCTGCCAACTGAGTCGGTGCCTGGCCCGTACGCATACTCGGGCTCGACATCACCAAGTCTTGTCGGCGACCGCGCGCGTTTGCGCTCAACGGGCTCGTTGAAGTTGCTCCGCGGCGACAGGGGGCGGGGCAGAATCGGAAGCGGCCGCTGCTGAGGCGATGCCGCGCGGCTCTGCGCTGCACTATCCACGATAGACGCAACGCTGGGTAAAAGTGTAAAAGCAGGCTTGGTCTTGACCTCCAGCTTCGGCACCACTGGCTGGACCTTGGGAGGTGGCATCAAGGGCCCCGTGGCCTCCATCCTCTTGGCGTAGCCATTGGGGTACTTTGACCTGTAATCCTCAGCGTGCTGAAGGGCACTGGCAAGCAGATTGTCGGCAGCCTTGATGTCAGTCTTGGCCAGAGCGACGCGCAGCTGCTCACGGTATGCCTTGAATTCATCAGAATCAAACAGCACGTGCGAAAACAAAGGGTTGGCCTCCACCGCCTTGCTCATCGAGGGCATCTCAAGCATAAAGGCAACGTCCTGGATCAGCACGACGCGAAGTTCCTTTAGGAGGCGCAGGAACCGTGTCGCCGACCGCACATCCTCGTTGTTGTCATTTTGGCCGAATGCGTTCATGAGCAGGGGCTTGATCCACGGAAAGACCTCCTTTTGCAGCGACAGCGGCGGGATGATGCTGAAACGCTGGGCCATCTTGCCCGCATCACTACCCTCCAAGTCATAGCCCGCGTTGACCCTCAGAAGTACGTCGAGAACCTCGGGGAGAATGGCATTGCTGTCAAGGGTATTAACGCAATTCAGGCCCTTGATTCCATCAGCTGTGGGGCGAACGAGCTTGAACGCGTCTGCATAAAAATAGCCAATGTCACTCATCAGCTTTGACCCGGTCACACTATTGGTTGGGGAATGGAATAAATATAAACAGCACAACCGGAAAAACGAAATTAGCTTGCATGTCATATTCGGAAACATGTCATTTTCAAATATGGCATTTTTTGTAATATAGCGCGCAAATATATTCTTGTCTGCCAATGGCATTGCAGGGATTGCCGAGCTGGAAACACGGCGGGTTCCATTTCGCGAGCCGAAAACAAAGTTTGAAAGCTTTCCGCAAAAGCTCGGATGAACTTCGAGACAAGTAAATTTAAAATCGTGAATGCTCAAGCGTAAAGCTACCAACAACGGAGACTTGTTTTTAGGTCCATAAAGGGAAGAAAAATACGGAAGTCGCGGAAACAAACAAACACAGAGCACGAGCTTTCCCTACGAAACAGAATATTAACAGCATATTATGGGAATCCTGAAAGAAACAGATCTTTGGATCAACCCAAAAAACATTGCGCAAAAAATACTTCTGCCAACGCATGGTGAAAAAAGCATTTGTGGATATATGGATGCAAAACCGAGCAATATTTTCGATTATACAAACAGGTTTATGCATCAATGTGCATGCGGATTTGTAATGGGCTGCAATAGAAAGCACAATTTAAGGGGGTTGATTTGGAACAGTACATATGAATAAAATTTGCTGAACTCGCGACATCAGAATTCAAAAGGCAACGAATGACAATAAAAAGAAAAGGTCGGATGCTGTGCGTCCCTGCGCTGATAAAACGAGATGCTGGGTTTTGCCAACTGAAATAGTCAAAAATAAATAATACATAACGACAGAATTGATGTACGCAAGAGAACCAAAGAAAAAGGGAGTAGGAGTGACATTTGACAATCCATCAAGAATAAAAAACAAGCGGGGGCAATAAAGATGCAGCATGCATGTGAAGTATTGTGAGGCATAAACAGATGCGTATCTCAATACGAAACAAAACAAAAATAAAAAATAAAATAAAGCAAACTTACATGTCCTTCGAAATTCCAGCAAAGGCTATCCGGGTAACCTGATCGACCTCCATTGGAAGCTCGGCCCCGTCGGAGAGCGTGGGGAACAGCTTGAGCGACTGCCACTCTGCCGTGGCAAAGTCTGGGATGGCCTCGTTGGCAACGTGCCACCTCCGGAACAGCTCAAAAGACAGCGCGTTCCAGGAGCATAGCAGCGGGTTGGCATGACGCATAATGGCAGCCTACGCGAGCGAAGAAAAGAAACAATTGGAGATCAAATTGTTAGGACGCGTGGTTGCGCAGTGAAAATATTTGAAAACAAAAATCCAGTCAACAATCAACAATTAATAGTCAATCTTACCTTTCCGGGTTTTAAACCTGCTAAAGTGTTTTTAGCAGAGTGATGCACGGTAACCGCAATGCACTTGGAAAAGGGCTTGTCGACATGTGTGGTTTTGTCGCCAGAAGTAGGTATGCCCACTATGGCCTGTTGCGGGGTTGTTGCCGTGTTCAGGGCTTCGTCCATCGACACGTCGGTGAGCGTCAGGTTAGTGCGCGCCCCCGATGACATCCAGGTAGAAATACCCAGGCACCGGTGTGTGCGCGCTTGACTTTGGGCATTTGAGCCCATTTCCAGCTGGCGGGCGTTCAATACAATGGACTCTTTCAGCGTCAGAAGATTTCCCTCAGTGAGGCTTTCGTCGTTCTTCTGCCATTTGGGAATGACCTCAGGAACTACACCCAGAAGCTTTTCTGTTTCGACATCCATATTGGGGGAGCCAGGCACCATCGTCTCATCAGTGTCGATCTGCGGAGACCGGCTTACAGATGGAGATGCAGGCTGCAAAAGCTTTAATTTGTTGGAATCCTGGTCAGTGACGCTATGGCGTCCCTCGTCGTCTGTGGTCGGGCTGAAGCGGGATCCGGCGCGCGTGCTGCTTGACACGTCTGCATTGAGCGGTGCAACTTGCAGCGGCGCTTGAGACAATGAAAACTGCTGGCCAGAAGTCGGGTAGCTCGGCTTGCTCACATACTTGACAATCGGAATGGCCTCCAAAGTCTCAGGCGGCGACATGCGCGAATTGATTGGGACAGGCAGCTGATTCGGTCTCTGCAGAGTTTTCAACAAGCGCCCCTGCTGTTGCTGCTGATTCTGCTGCTGGCTGTGCTGCTGATTCTGGTGCTGATGATGCTGCTGCTGGGAAATATGGCCCTGTGGGTACACCGGACTGCAAGGGCGGTAGCTGTTATCAATATTTTCGTGTGGGTACAACGGCGAGTTGCTGCGGTACGAGTGCGTCTGTGTGTATTCGGGCCTGACCGTCGGGTAGCGGTGCCTGTGGATTGCTTGTGACGAGCCCAGGACCTGTCCAGGCTGACCTATCGGGTGGATAACGCCATTACCAATTACGCCGAATGTCGGGCGCAGGCTGATCGGAGGCGTTCCGTTGGGGTGCACTGCCCCGTACTCATCCGTGCTCTCGGACCCTGAGCTTCCCTTTGGCACGCCGTAGATTGGCTCGCTGCGCCTGGACTGGCGCGGGCGCGGGAAGCGCATCACGATCTGCTGCCACTTGCTCATAAATATATGGCCTACACGTGGATCAGGGAGATCGGCACGGTTACCGTTTTGCAGCCTCCAGTAACAGAGAACGCCCTGGAGCTGGTTGCGCAGAACCTGTTGCACATGGGTAGACCCCTGGCGGATGCGCTCGGCAGAACCAGAGGTCACCATCCACTCTACGTAGTCGGCCAGACGCTCTTCAGTTACCCGCTCGTCGCCGCCGCAACGCTGGGCGCAGTAGTGCATCCACAGGGCAATGCGCGAGGAGTAGCAGCCCTTGGTGCTGGTGGAGACAAAGTCACAGGCTTCAAGAACTTCCTTGGCCCGCATGAGCTCTACAAGCGTGCATGGCCAGTATGGATTATCCGCCGTGTAAAAGTAGGACATTTTTAAAAATAAAATTAGTAGTTGCGTCGAGTTAAGCGAGGGTGAAAAAGAAAAAAGGAGGAATGGACATCAAAAATAAGCAAAATGAAAGATTATTTGTCCAGGACGTGGCTATTGAACAACAATTCAGGTCAGCCGGGGCAGCGCGTTCAATTGAGAAAAACACACTAGCATTCATTGCCTCCCCTCATTTCCCCCCATTTGGCAGTTTAACAAACCAATTGTTCGCCGAGTGCATGGTGGAAATATGCGATAAGCCACAATTATATTACACAATCACTTTGAGGGAGGAAAAAGATAACAAGTATGATGAGCATTGACAAGTGGGTGCTTGCAAATGGGTGGATGGATGAATAAAACAAGTGGTTGCTACCCCAAGTGTAAAAATGCAAGTGTCACAAGTCCTAATTTACAAATGCATATATGATAGTATATGCGCTCCACGCGCTCTTTGTTTTACATATAAAATATAAGGTATTTGAGCGGTCAAAACGCACACAAGCATACAAGAATATGCAGCAAAAAATACAATGTCTGTGTGATAGATCTACATTTATCACCTGGGGATATGTGCAGCTGCCATTAATGTCAGATGAAAAGCAACAATAGTGAGAATTGATTTTTGGGGCAGTAACCCAGGCGTTTGCTTGTTTGTTTGTATTTGTATGTGTGTGTGCATGCGCGTGGGGAAATATTTGGGGATGTTCATGCAATGGAAAGGCGGGGATGGCAGTATATGTCAGGGAAGTATTCATTAAAGCTGCTAACAAGGGACAAAAAAGCGCCGCTTTCTATATATCTCTCTTTGGTAGCAGCTGAAAGCTAAAGTTTTTAATATAAAGGGGAAGGTAGTAAGTAAACAAAACAATTTACAAAGTATCGGCATTTGTGCAAAAAAACACGAGTCATGCTTTAATTGTTTGCTAAAATGTGGGAATTTAAGGGCTTTATTGAATGATAAATAAACTGGGTGGTGTTTAAATACATACGCGCCCATGGCATTAGGGGGATGGAGAGTTCCAAGTAAAGTCACAATTTTGCAGCGCGGTTGTACTTATTTTCCTAAGTCAAGCGTGGAATATTCGCTTTTGAGGGCGGAAAAACAAAACAAAGAGAAAAACTGTGAACAGCGGGTTCTACAAGAAAGAATAAGCACTTGGTTGAAATGCTAAAGACGATACTACTGACAGTGCCCAGGCGTAGAATGTACAGGAGCGCACCTAATGCGGGTGCCAAATACAATACTACTCACGCGTGATATAGTGTTTTTGCGGATTGTGTGCTTCTGGCTAGCAAGCCAGAGCAACTCCTTACAATGCGCGCAGTACACATAAAAACAAAGGGTGTGACAAATGGATCATCTGTCAGAACAAGGGATATGAGGGATGGTATTCAAAGTGAGTCTAATTGGCATTCAAAGTGAGCAAAAACAATAAAGTATAAATGCAAGCATGGTAAAGGGATAAGCAAAGGACAGCGGCGGTGTACAACAGTGGACTAGCGCTTTGAATACAACTTCAATTGCGTTTGGTGTAGATATCATGGCACCTTTCGCGCCTCATTTCCTGTAAGACACCCCCACTTTGGTTACGCCATGCATATATGTGAATATATGGTATTGGTGGGTGAGCCCAGGAACAAAAAAGCTATGGGAGCGCTGTAGGTAAGCAGTGGCGCGGTATAAATAATCACGCACAGTCTTTTAAGTGTTGTTCTGAACACCACACCCGCTACGCACAGGGAGGTGCAGTGTGGTTGTGCTCCAACCCTACCTTAGTTCGCTTACCTTTATCGGTGTATGTCATGGTTATTATGTCCTAGCTAGCCAGTTGAGCCGCGATAACTGGGTGCTATTGTGTGAAAAAAGACGCGTGCCTGTAATAAAGCAATGAAAATAAAAAATGTGTGTGCAAGTGCGTTTAAGGGTAGTATGTATCCTTGTTTTGTCAGAGCAGTGAGAACGAGTATATGAAATAAAAAAGACAATAGAGTTCTACAAAATAATTAAAGTGCAAAAATAGGGTTGTGTGTGGCCAAAACTAGAAAAAGAAAACAATAAAGAGAAAAGGGTATATCACAGTGGACGTATTGCGGCGGCACTTTGTAACTCGTATTGACAATAATGAAAAAGGCAACTGGCTAGTGCACTAGTGTATAAAACAAATATCACAGCTATAATGTGAATACGATTGAAAAAGAGGGAGGTCAGTGGTTGTGGTCGTGTTTGTACGAAAAATGCAGTATATGTGTAAATATATAAAAACAAACTATTGAAATCGAATGGACAGAGAATAAAGGCTTTTGTCGAGCAGATGGGGGAGAAGGAAAAGTATTTCTTAATTTTTTTGACTTGGCATACGGTATGAAAGGGCCAATATTATATTTTACATCGCGCCCAAAGGGTAGCAATCAAATACATTTGGGAGTACTCAAAAAAAAGAAAAGGTTTTTTAAAAAGCAGGTTTTATGCGCTCGAAAATTTTGAAATTTTCGCTACTAAGCGTATGGAGTGATCACCACTCTCAGATAGCATAAAGCCGAAAATCGCCTATTGAAAGGGGGGGTGAGTGGGGGGTGGGTATATAGCCCTGGGGCCAATGGCACAGAGTGGGGAGCAGAAAAGGATGGGGTTGGGTGACCAGACAAATTAGATTTGCATCGAATATTTTCTTTTTTTACTCCATTGTTTTTTCTTTTTCAGTGAGAAATTCAGCACAAAGAGAAAACAGAAACATTGAAAATATTGGTGACAAAGAGCTAAAAACAAATATGAGGGAAACTTTATATTTTTCGCCTTCCAATAGCTTTGGCTCCTTTCATTAATTACAGAAAACCCAAGGCTTCATGCGTGTTGTCAAGCAACCTTTGCTACCGGATACAATTGTCTGGCCAAACCAAAATATTCACGACAGCGCAATCTGAGCGCTGCGCTGTAATTTGGCGTCCAGTTGATACCGAAGCTTTTCCTTCCGAAAAACTCCTAAGTGGAAATTATGATGAGCGTCATCATAGTGAGCCCGCTTGTATAAATCGCGTTTTGTCTGCGGGCGGAATATGAGCGTTCGACCAATAGGACGCTTTATATTCCCATCGTTTGAATATGGCAATTTGAACACTAAAATGCCTCGATTATATCTGACAGGCAAGACGCACAAAAAAGCGTTTGACAAAATAACCAAACTGAGCCAAAAGTTCGCAGTTTAAGCTCGCCAAAATGGTGCCTCTTTTTATTTATTGTTTCCATTTTTAACTTACCGCCCATCAGGACTGTCATTGTGCGTCCTATTGTGAAACCTTGCTTCAAATTCAGTTTGATGAAAACTTTCTACTTGCGGCATTCTATACTTAAATGACATCAATGTTGCCATCACTTAATCATGCGGTTCAAAATATACAAACAATTCGTATATGGATCACTGTAAATACTGGCTATCACATTAATTATATTGAAATAAAGGGCAATGCTCTTATTAAAATGAAAATAGACAATATAATAAATCTCTTGGCATTAATCGAACATTTCTATTGTTTTAGCTAAAATATGAGATTGTGGAAAACATGAACTATCTAATAAAAAATTCAAGTCACTGCTTTTTCCGGAAGGGCAGGAGGGCCTCCAACTAAAGCTTGCGCCGACGATGCTGATAATAGCGACATGTACGCGGTATTGTTATTTACACTGTGAACCTGATGATAATAGGTGGGAGGACCCTGTTGTGGTGCATAATTGGGCTCAGGGTACGCCTGGGGCCGTTGGTATTTAAAAACATTCGAATATCTGCCATCCATGATAAGCTGAGGGGGGGTCTGCAGATTTTCGAGCCAGCTCAATTTCCGCCTCATCTGCCTGACGCCAAGCACAGTGCCTATTATGTCAAATATTACAAGTCCAACAAGAAGACCAAAATACCATCTGAATTGGCGAACATAAATAGTTGAATTGTTTAACTCACGGTAGAAAAGATACCCCAAGAGACCGGCAAGGGCTAATGCAAAGAAGACACCCGCACACACCATCATTACAATGAGCCGCCTCACCTCTGCAATGCGATTTTTTCTGACATCTTCAACTTGCTCGGCCGTGTATGTAGCAGGTTGTTGCAGCGGCGGGTAAGAGTATTCCATGGCGAGAACTTCCAATTTATTTTAATGGAAGATTAATAATAATAAAAATAAAAATAAGAGCGAGGATGAAGCGACGATGCAACTAAATAATGAGACATGGCCACTGCACTCTTCTTTTAATTGATTTGAGGAATAAGAAACACCCTGCTTCTCAACTATGTGGGTACTAGCTCCTCCTAGGGCCGCAGTAAAGAAAACCATTTTATTTTGCTTGTAATCTAACTTCAACCTGTTTTTGAAGTGCCATTGAATTACATCCTCGATATGGCCACCGCACTTTCCTTTTAACTGATTTGAGGAAGAAAAACATCCTGCTTTTCAGCTATGTGGGTGCTAGTTCCTCATAGGGCCGCAGTAAAGAAAAGCATTTTATTTTGCTTCTAATCTAACTTCAACCTGTTTTTGAAGTGTCATTGAATTCCATCCTCGATATGGCAGTCCGACAGGCAATTATTTTTTACCAACGCCTTTGTGTAAATTTGCGTAATACCTGCTTATTATAAGATCCCTAAACAAATATTTAATGGACAGCAGGTTGAATGCTAATTGAAAAATGTCAACCAATTACTTATATTGCGTGGTGCTGCTGCTGTCTGGTTGAAGCTGAGTGCAATATAAATAGTAACCAAATCGGGATATTCTGGATGTTTAGTATTGAAAGCAGTTTAGTAACAAGAGATTCTCGGTAAGCCCATCTTAATCAGGTTGAAAATGGAGAATCACAAGCACAGACACAGACACAGACACAGACAGACAATAATGCTTGCAAACCAGCGGCTACATAAGATATGTGCAACATCAACTTTGCAAAAAAACAGTGTAATTTTGCACGATGTGGCTTTACATACGAAAAACTCTTCGCGAGCGGCAAAAATCAGTTATTATCGCGGCATTATTTCTATATTTAGATAAAAAATGTCAGCAATACATCACTTGTTCTAATATACGCAAGCAGTTCAAACATTAATCACCGTGAACGCTAAACATTGAAGACCTTGTTTCAACTAAAAAATGACTATGAAAAACTATGTGAACTACCTGGCAAACAAAATTAGTACGCCGACTTTTCCGGAGCGTAAGGGTTGCCCGACAGAGGCTGCACAGGTGGTGCCGATGATGGCGGCATGTACATGTTATTTGCCCCGTAGCCCTGCTGATAATAGGCGGGCGCTCCCTGCTGGGATGCATAATTAGGCGCAGGGTATTCCTGTGGCTGCTGGAAAATAACGATCTTGGAATATCCACCGTCCATAATAAGCTGAGGGGGAGTCTGCGGGTCCTTGAGCCAGCTCAGCCTCTGTTTCATCTGCCAGACCGTGAACGCGATGCTCAACACGTCTAGAACCAGGAGGCCAATGAGAAGACCGATGTACCAGCTGAACCAGCTGGAATATGTCCTCGTGTTGTTTTGCTCGCGATGGATGTAGTACCCAAGGAGACCAGCGAGGATTGCTGTGAATAATACTTCCAGACCCAGCCGCATGCCAAAGTGCTGCTTCACCTTTCTGATGCGCTGCCTCCTGACATTCTCGACTTGCTCTGCCGTGTATTGGACGGGCTGTTGCGGCGGCGGATAGGCGTATTCCATAGCAGGTATTTTATTATTTGTGAATATATTATGTGTGTGAGTGAGTGGTGGCAAAAAAATAAAAGAGCGAAAAAGAAGCAAAATAAAAAAGCAAAGAGGAAGTGTTTTGTGACCCTACTTGTTTTTTAGCACCTCTCCCCACACCCCATTTCACGATGCAAGAAAAAAATGTCAGACACATTCTATGTAGAAGTCCTTTTGAAGCTTTTATTCGATTGGCCAGCCAGCCAGAGCCATGTGAGTATTGGATGGTGTTTTTTAACCTCGAGCGTCCGTGTTCTTTTTGGCTCAAGCTTGTCGCCGCCCATGCGGTTAAATCGCTCCGTCTTAGCGCGTAGATGGCCAACAGGCAAGCATATATGCCAAAATATAAACAACTAAAAATTAATATAATATAATATATATTACATTCTTAAAAGAAGCACAATGAGTACCACGTACGCTGACAGGCACATTGCGCCAGACAGCAGCACTGTGCTGCCGCTGGTGACAAAGGGGCCTCGGGCGTGAGTGTCCTGGTTGAGCAGCTTTCTCCTCCGAACCAAGCCGATTGCCAAGAACCCCAGCGCTAGCGCTAGAAACACAAGCCCAACCGGGAAGAACGCCAAGCCAAACACGCGCAAAATGACAAGCGACGCGCCGAACAAGCCGATTGACGTGCGCCAGTATGCGCCATCAAAGGTGCGTTCGCGAGCTCGCACTTCTAGGAGCTCAGCCTGGGACCATGTGGGCGCAGAGGATTCGGCCCCTTGATCCCCTGGCGGTGTTGGTGATAGCGACGAAAACGTGGATATCCTGGACACCTTTCCGTGACCCTTTGCTTCACCGTCTCTGTTTGAAAGCGCTGCTTCAAAATGAGTGGTGGGTGTTTCGGCGGTGTTGGGAAGACTATTTTCACTATCGTCTTTGTAGCGGCTGCTACTTCTGCTCCTACCGACAATACTGCCAGAGCCATCAGTGCTGACGCTGAATATCCTGTCGGAGCTACCCACCGAGCACAGTTCGCTCTTTGCCGAACTGCCTCTACCTGTGGGTTTGCTATTATCCATATTGTCCATTTAAAGAAGAGCCCAGCTGGTGAATTCGCCTGCACAAAATTGAATGAAGGCAGCGTGAAAGCAAATAAATAAATTACTGAATGACGATACCACCAACAAAGAAAAAGATATAAAAAAGAAAACATCGAATAGGCAATTGACTGGTCGATAAAAAAGATTTTATTTTTACATATTTCGAGTGTGGGGGATTTTTTTGGACAGAACACCTAAAGCGGAGCAGGGGTGCTGGGCACCTTCTGATGACGTCCCGTCTGCGGTGGCCGCCTAAGAGCACCCGGCTCCACAGGACCGAATGGCAGCGACACGTTGTTTAAACTTGTGCTAGACATGCTCGAGTCTCGCTGTAGCGCACCGCCCCACTGGTGATGCAATCGCTCGTTCGCACGCATCTGGCGCCAAGCACGTGGATTTTTGCCGCGCGTAGAAAGCCACGGACGCTGCATATCAGGGGCCTCGAGGTTCTGGCTCTGCTGGTACTGGTGTTGCACCGCAAGATGCCGGTGATAACTGCTGTACGTCGGAAGCAGTGAGGGCGGCCGAGACTGCGGCTGGGCGTCGCTTCTGGCACGGCGCCTCGATTTCAAAAACGCCCAGCTAAACTTGTGGGCGTTCCGAGCGCGCGGATTCTGCACCTCCTCATCTGTCGTCTGCGGGTCATTCACCCACACTATAACCGTGCGGTAGTAGTACGCCGTAATGAATATCGCAAATCCGGAAACAACGAGCAGGATGGAGAGCAGGACCATCACCCAGCTGGACGACCACCGCACATATGCGTTGTCCCTCTGGTTTTTATTGAATCGATAACTGTATAAAACTAACAGAACCAGGATCAACACGCATACGAGTGTCTCGATTGTAATCCAAATTGCGCGGTTACGCCTCACTATTTTTAAGACCCGCTCCTTTGCCGACGTTAATAATACAGCCCTGGATACGGCTGTTCGGATTGTCCTGTCATTGTTGGCGGCCGCATCGATAACAATGGTCCCTTGCTTTTCATTGGTAATGTGTGCGTGTGGAATCGAGTGCTGCCGCTGCTGCCGTTTTTCTGATATTTGTGGCTGTGTCCAGGCCGGAGGCTGGGGATTGTTTGTGATTTCTATTGACGGCCGCATGAGGGCAAAAAAACTACGGTCTATTCTAGTAATAAATAAGTAAACGAATATTCAATGATGCGCAAACAGAGTACTATACAATCGCAAGCGCGACTTGTGTAGAATATATAAAAACAGGAGTAAAAGGCGGGATGATGTGCGTGCGTGTGAGCAGGAGGTGAAATAAAATAAATTGGCTTTTAAATAAGAGTAATGAAAATTGCCGAAAAAAGGCAGCGCAAAGCACAACACAGAACAGCTAAAAAAAATATAAAAAAGGGGCGAATACTGCGATGATAAAAATTTCAAATAATGATAAACGTTGGTCTTTGAAAAAGAGAAAGGAAGAAAAAATGCAGAACGATAAATCGGCGGTGTGGAACATAAAGATGGAACAAAATTCCTGGTCTCGAAACAAGAGAAAAGTACTCTTGTAGTTGTCTGAAAAGAAAGATGGAAGGAAGGTGCAGACCAACAGAATTAAAGCAGAAACGATGTATTTTATACTATTATATGCAGCAGAGGAAATCGCTGCAACTCTCATTTTATATTGTTTGTGCTCAGCACAGGTCAAACAACAGGGGCATTATTCCATCGATCGGCAACTATTTGGTGGGAGGAGAAATTCAGCGCATCAGCAGTCACCGGCACGCAACGAAATAACAAGACTTACTGGCAGGCCTTGCGCAATACTTTGTTGTGTCCCGTCTCGTCTTGTCACGTTACGCCATGTATTGACTGCAACTTTATGTTTCTTTCTCCGATTAACGCAACCCGCGCTTTTTTCGACATTAGAATAAGTCAGAGTGCGCAGCCGCCATGCTAGTAGGAAAGGTTCCTCTCATGTGCTTTAAATCAGGGTCGGAAGATGGCCGACACATGTGATATGGCTAGTCGCATGGTGCGAAAGTGCGCGTAAAAGTGAAACGCTTTCTTGAATCGGCTACTTACTTATTTTTAATTCATTACTTTCCCTTGTCAGAACAATTGCATTTTGCTATCCCATCTAATTACATTCACAAATAAACAAATAAACAACAGCTCGCAAGCACAATTACCCATCTAACAAATGAGAAAAAGCCGACTAAAACCCACACACACGTCTTGCTGTTTACATCACTTTCTTCTTGCTGCCGCTGCTGCTTCTGCGTTGGCATATACACGTAACGATTATATATTAGCTCGCCAAATGTGCTCCCTCTAGTCCCTGCAGCTTGTCTAAAAATATAATAAAAACCCGACTTGTGCGTCGTTTAACTAAAAAAGGCTTGAACACATATTATGTACAATAGCAGAACAATACGGAAGAAAAATTAAAGGCATCGGCCATTTTAGCTAATGAAACGCAATCGTGTCGATCGACTTGCCAGGCTATAAAATATCATTGGCAAAAATTGCAAAAAAAAGTAATTGCTCACTACAGGGGTCGAACCTGTGACCTACGCGTTATTAGCACGTCGCTCTAACCGACTGAGCTAAGCGAGCTGAAACAACTTTTAATTGTCTAATTCGCTTGTTCTGATCTGTGTAATTATAAAACATACTTACTTCTAAAACAGTTGCAAAACATTTGTTTGCCATTCAACAATAAAATATTTTTTCAGTTGGATTGCGGATAATTCAAGCATCGAGAAAAAAAGTGTTCTTTCAGTGCGCAGCCATATTATTTTATCTTCCCCTATATATATATTTTTTAAAAGCAAATCACTCAAATTCACACATACTCACACTCTATGAGTTCAGAAAATGACGCGCACGCTTGCTCAACCAAACGCAAAATCGAGGCAGCTGACCCACCTGTCACTGTGCCCATAGAATCAAAGTCGCCAAAGAACCCGCGGCGTGCAGATAATGCAGAGACAGGAGAGATCGTGGTTTGCCCGTTGTGCCAGGCCACGCTGTCACACCTATCAGCTGAGAAGGCCGAGCTGCACGTCAACGGGTGCCTAGATGTGGTGGTTTTAGAGGAGAAGAAGGCCAACCGGTCCAGGCGGAGTATCACCGCAGCACTGCTGTCTCCAAAACTCGCTTCAGCCAAGGATCAGAAAGTTGCGCAGTCCTTCAAAGTGGAGATGCTGGCTGCAACGACCGAGAAAATTTCCCAAGCCTTAGACCATTTAGTAAACAGCAGCAGCATCGAAGCCATGCTTCGGGAGATCGAACTGGTCTCTTTTAAGCCCGAGTCTCCGCCCCAGGGCGCCTACACATACGTTTATGAGCTTCCTTCCGATAGTGTCACTCGGCAGCCAGCAATGCCACCGCGCAGCACTAACCCTAAGCGGCAGCCCAAGCCCCTGCCGTCGTACAAGCGAATGCCCGGAACAACCTTTACCGTTGACGCATTCAAGTACGGTATTCTGGATTTTTGCACCGCATACTTCCTCACGCATTTCCACTCCGACCACTACGGCGGGCTCACCAAAGGGTTTACAGGTGATATATACTGCTCACGCATCACCGCAAACTGCATCACTGCAAAGTATGGCACTGACCAAAGCCGGATCCACGCCATGCCCATGAACACCAGGTGCATTGTGCAAGGCGTGTATGTGACCCTGATAGATGCCGAGCACTGCCCAGGCGCGGCCATCATTCTGTTTGAGATTCCGGGAGGTCCTGGCAGCCAGCCTACTCGCATCGTGCACACGGGTGATTTTCGGGCGTCAAGGAGCCATGTGTACCAAATACTCAAGGTATTTGGCACTGACCTTACTGTGCCAGTGACGCCTGAGCTTTTAGACTCGGCGACAGACAGTTTTGAAAGTAATCTGTCAGACATGCACGAGATGCCGGTAATTGACTATATTTATCTCGACACGACGTACTTGGAGCCGACTTACTCTTTTCCCAAGCAAAGGCAAGTCATAGACACTGTAGGTCGCTTTTGCCATGATATATATCGAGATCCGGGATACTTACCGAGCCATTTGAACAATGTCCGTAACAGTACAAAACAGTCCGGACAACTGAACCAAATCGACTCTGAAAACGCAAATACACTCCAATCGCCAGCGCCACCATTGGCAACAAAGATATCGCTGATAACACAATGGTTCCGGCCGCTGCAGAGGCCATTTGCGCCAAAGCTCGACAGCACGACAATCGCGGTCACTAATTCTGGCTACAAGAGAAACAACATCTTGTTTGTTGTCGGCACATACACAATTGGCAAGGAGAAGTTGTTTATCGAGATTGCTTGTCAAATCCAGTCCAAAATATTTGTGAGCAAGGACAAGCGCAAACTGCTCGAGTGCATTGCGAGCCCCAGCGTTCTGGCACTGCTCACGGACAACATGTATGACGCCCAAGTCCATGCTGTTTCTCTAGGCATGATCAATATGCGCGGCATGGCTGAATACTTGGCCTCGCTTCAGCCCAAATCAAAATTTACCAGCATCGTCGCCTTCAGCCCAACTGGCTGGTCGCACGCGGGGCCATACATCCCAGGCCACAGGGAGACGCTGTCCCCGATAATCCCCAAAACACCGTCTGCTGCCGAGTTGGACTTGGTTTTGAAAACAGGATCTGTCGAGGCCCTTTCGAGTCTGCTCGCGCACTCGGCGCACACTGGCGACGACAAGCAGCGCTTTGGCTTGGACAAGCTAAAACCCCGAGGCTCGTCAAACAAAGTGACTATATTTCCGGTCCCTTATTCTGAACACTCTTCTTTTGCCGAGCTCGCGCGCTTTGTTTGGTCATTGAGGGCAGGGCAGGTCATCCCAACCGTGTTTTCTACCAGCGACAAGAACTACCAGGCCAACTGCTGGCTGCGTCACTGGCACGAACTCAAAACCTTGTCTGAATCCCGAATTTGCCAGGGCATCGATGGGGCAAGCACAGCCAAGCGCAGTCATTGTCTTCAGGTAGCCAAGTTGGACATGCTGCTAGAATGAGAAAATGTTGGATATAACGTAAACATATTTAGGCTAAAATATATAGAGAAATTCCAAACCACCACTAGCAAAAAAAAGAACAAAACATTTGTCGCACTGAGCGCTTAGTCCTCCTCGCGAACCACAGACAGGCCATTATTACCAGAGCTGACAACAGTGGGTTTTGCTTGATCCTCTGGAGCCCCAACAGTACTGCTTTCATCGATTTCAATTGCCAGCTCGCGGCTGGCCGATGCAAACATCTGGTCAATGAGAGCCGAGGCATCTGCCTTTATCATCATGCTATTGCGCATAACTGGGCTGTTGCTGGCCAGGACACTGCGGGTGCGGAGCGCCATTGGTGAGGCCATCGGGGAGGCTGCTGGCGAATAGCGAGATATCGGTGTGAGCTCTTGCATCGCCGAGGGTGGGGGCGCCAGCGCATCCGCCAGTGATGGGCGGCGACCGGTTATGGCAGATGGGTCGGTGGAGAATGAGCGCATCTTGGGGGGCTTCATGCCGAGCGCGTGCGTGGGGCTATAGGGCATGTGAAGCCGGTGGGCGCCCCATTCGGCGATGCCGCCGGTGCCGGTATAGTCATTGGACTTTAGCCCTGCCGCTTGCTTTTCCTTTGTGCTGCCGCCGACACCGACGCCGCTCATCGAGTACGCCTCGAGACTGCCAAAGTCTGCCGAGGTGTTTGTGAATGGCTCTTCGTCATCAGATGGGAACAGCTCGTCATCAGGGATGCGGTACTTGCTGTTACTGGACAGGCCCATCATCTCACTGATGTCGCTGGCGTTGCTGTCATCGCTGGCAGCCTGGTCCGATCCGTTGTCGCTAAACTCCTCCACCTCCCACGGGCAGACGTCTGTCTTTTTCTTCGCCTCTTTGCGCTGAGTTTTCCTGCGGCTCCGCAGACGCTCCTCCTCTTTGCGTTCCATGTCCGGCTGTACCTGAAGCTCGCCAACAACGCCCTTGAGCTGCTTGAGCAAGGAAATCATCTCGCTGCGCATCTCCGTCTGCAAGTACCACGACTGCGGGCCCTGGGACAGGCCATGCACCGATTGACTGTCCGACGTGCCGGTCTGGGTAACCTCGATGACCCAGCTGCGGCCATGGAACGAGTCGTTTACACAGACAATGGTTTGCGGGCTCAGCCTGATGAGTGAAATCGCCGTGGCTGCGGGCGAGCTGCTCTTGTACAGATACAGCACGTTTCCGGCAAATATGACAAACCGCCGTTGCCACTGCTTGCGCCGCCATAAACTCGGCTTGGAGTTCTCAGCTGTGGAGTGCATGTTGAGCCAGAGCGCCAGACGGCTGGCTGGAGTGATCTCACGAACAGTGACTGCCGGCACACTCATGTGCGACGAGCTGCTGCTCTTTGAGCTCGGCTTGGTCAAGAACGACATCATGCGGTCAATCTCTGGGGCAACCGAGGAATCGCCATTTGGGTGCTGCTGTGCCTTGTCAAAGCTGGCTTGGGTGTGTGTAGACTCACTGTGGACGCTCATAGCAGCAACCGAGGGCGCCACATTTGCCTTGTCCTGGGCAAGGCTCTTGGGAGTCAACGATAACCCAAACATACCAGGGAACCTGGATGACGTCGGCACCTCGGTGACATTAATGCGGCGGCGCGACTCATTCGATGTGGCAGACACAGCCGACGATGACCGCGGGCGCATTTTGTCATTTAAATCGTCTCCGTCCTCCATCGCCTGGTTTTCGTCGACCGGCGACAGACGCGGGTGGACATCAGAATACGACGGTAGCGGCGGCATGCCGTCAGAGGACATGTACCCACCTTTGCCAGAATGCGCGGATGCGATCGACTTGGCACCCAGACTGGAAAGTGAGCTCTGCCTTTTGTGCTTTGGCACTGTCTGAACACCAGTGATCGAGGGCGCCCGGACACTGCCAGAGGACTTGGCCGAAGCGACTTCGGGTGATACCGCCTGGAACTTTGAAATGCACGCAGTGAGCCTGTCCATATGGGCATTGAGCTCAGTATACGGCGTGGTGCTAGACGATAAGTTGCTGAAAATCTCGCCAGACATGGCAGAAATGCGAAAGCGCGTTCCGTACTTGTCGTCGGCTCCGATACTGCTCTCTTGGCCAGTCAAAAGTATCGACATACGCTGCTTGCGGCGTGCAGACTTTCCCGCAGTGGCGGCAGCAAACAAAGCCGCAGACCCAGCGCTAGTAGCACCCGAGGCCAATGCCGATGCCGATGTCCCTGCACCACCAGACCTCTGGCTGTGGTAAACGTGTGTGCGGTTTGGCACATTCCGGCGGGCCAAAACGCCCATCAGCGCTTTTTCGAGCTGTGATAGCGCATCTGCCGGCGGCGCAAGCAACAAAGGCACGCGATTGCCCGGTTGTAATGGTGGCTTGGAGCCGT
Organism: Kickxella alabastrina; assembly: GCF_025024165.1. NCBI lineage: Eukaryota > Fungi > Kickxellomycota > Kickxellomycetes > Kickxellales > Kickxellaceae > Kickxella > Kickxella alabastrina. Next base: position 1,780,260 of record NW_026251472.1, read on the forward strand.
TTACAAGGTTGCTTGTGTCAGCCAACCGACGCAGCTGGGCAATGGCGGCCTCACGCGTGTCCGGCCCAAATGCACAATGTGTCGTGGAGGGTGTCAGCAAGCAGTACGAGTCGTCGTACGACGACAGAAAAAGAAGCTGCTGCTTTTGGGCGGTGGCAGATGCAGGTGTGCTGGCCGCATTTCCGGAAAGCTCGTTACTGTAGTCGCGCAGCTCATCATTTTTGTCGAGCAGCTGCAGCAGCTGCTCCTGATGTTGCTCCGAGTCCCACTCGGCAATAGTCGGCGACTTTAGCGTCGGCGCCTTTGACGAGGAATGCGCGCCGTCGCTGTCTGAGAGGTTGATGCCTGTTGGCGGGTATAAAAAGGTGTTGCGCGGCGTTGGCATTGCGCTGAACGAGTCCTGGCTGTCCATCATGTTCACTTTCGCTTCCCGCACGTCATCGATGCTGGTTATGCTGTTGCCGCTGATCGTACTCACTGGACGCGACGAGAAGCTGTTCTTCTTATCGGATTGGGCTAGCTTTGTCGATGCGGCGGTGAGGGTGGCCAGGCTGTTTGCGTCCTTCATAGTGCTAACAGCAGCGGCAGCAGTGACGGCGGCCGTTGTGGTGGTATTGCTGGTGGCAGTCATTAAAGTAAATGGAAGCGAGCTCAGCACGAGTGGAGTTGTTGATGATGATGATGATGATGATGATGATGATGATGATGATGTTGTTGGTAGTAGTGGTGAATTGCTACAATAAATATTTATAAAAAATGGTGTGTGTGGGTGTGCGTGCACGTGTGCGTATTTAAGTTGGTTGGTTAGTTAGCGTCAAAATGAATAAAAGTGAAAAATGTTTGTGTTGATAAAGTTGGCGTGTCGATAAAAGAGAAAAATGATGGCAGCAAAAGGCAATTGGAGGGGGGTATCAAAAAATATAGCACCAATTCGCGGGGAGAGAAGAGAAGAGGGAGCAAAGTGCGAGCTATCCCGAATTGGGCTTTTCAGAACGACATCCACAATCGAGGGCGATTGGTGGACGAAAAAGACCAAACGACTTTAAATGCAAAAACGCCAATACTGAAAATTGGGACTGTATTTAGGGAAACCGTTTTTTACTGGCTTCTGTCTGAGGGGTTGATGTGATTGCTCGAGGTGTGACGATAGGCCCTCCCAGTAAGTATGCGGCAAAATGAGATTTTGTATTATTTCGGCCTGCGCAAATAAAAATATGACAACCAACCCAAGAAAAAGAGGGAAAAAACATAGCGCAAAAATTGGAGGGAGGATGTGCGCAGACACGGTAAAAATAAGACAGATATGCAAGGAGAGCAAATTCTAAGGATCTGCGAGCAATACAAACCACTACTCAAAAAAGGCCTAATCGCCGTCAAGTAATGGGGCTTTTCTTGTTCTTTCATAGGACCTATTCCACATTTGCGTCGTTTATCGAGCGAAAATACAAATGCAGTTGTTTTGATTTTTCTTTTACACTCTGACCAAAACTGAACTTGTTATTTTTGGGCGTTGGGGAGCGAAAAAGGAAGGATCGAAACGAACAAGAGGTAGACGGTAAGAAAAAACAACAGACAACACACGACTTTGGATGTCGACATTTCAGGGTTTGAAAACAATTTTGTTATTTCAAACTCCTTTTTCCAAAGTTTCTGGCAAGCAGAAACTTTGGACGAAGATGGTAAACGTGTTAAGTTCCAATGGGCTTTTCAGTGGCAAACAGTTATTGCAAAATATATTGGAAACAAGTTTTTCACTGCACTGCAACTGCACTGCATTACATGAACTGCCAACTGCAGACACTAGCAAAGAGCGAAATTGCCAGTAAAGGCGAGGGAGAGCGTGGAAAAGTGATTCAAATTGGTTTGTCTGTGCACAACAGCAGTCCAGATAAACAACTTTTTTTTTTGCAGCCGCTGGCGTGATTGAGGTTGCAAGAAATCAAGCTTTCAAGATGCACACTTTTAATAACCTGTATGCAGTTGGATGCTACCAGTAATGACACTGTGCAAGAACGCTGGCTATGCCCACATACGTGTGCATTGGCAGCGGCAGTAGTGGTATCCACACAGTGAAAAAACGATGTATCTACGGTACTCATGCTCGCTTGCCGTACTGTTGGAGAAATCGAACAGTAAGCGAACTTGGAGTAGCAGTAGCGATAGTAAAAAACAAATAAAAAGCGTGCGACTTTTTGCGCTTGAAATCGATAATAGCGGAACGGATATAAGTTCGACAAAGAAGAATTGTTACAATTATGCCATGCAGGCGTGGGACCAGAGAGCTGCGCAGGCGACACAGATCAATTGGATCGGAACACCACGGCAAAGCGCAAGATCCAGAAAAGAATATATGGGAGCGGTGGGAATATATCATAATATAATATACAGTTGACCTACCTGATATCCGTGCGGAGATGTGAATATGCGTGCGCGCGCGTGTGTTTAGAGTGAATGGCTGTTTGTGTTTCTTTTTGCAGCAGACTATAATGATAGACAGACAATGGTCAATGTAAATAATAATGCTAATAAGATGACAGTGTAATAATTAAAATTAGACAATAGCCGAGTAAATAAATATAAATAGACAATGCGCAAAATAATGGCTTAATTAGTTGCAGCGTGCAAAAAAACTTTGAAGAGCATGACGAAACAAGTAGAGAATAAAAAAGTGAAAAAATGAAACGCAAAAAAATGAAACAAGGGCGAAACCCCGAATGGCAGCTCTTCTTACAACAAGGCCAATATAATTTTTTCAGACAACAGCGTGCTGCAAAATTGAAAACAACAACGAGCAGGATGGTAAAATTTTTTTGGGACGGGCAAGGCTAAATGCGGTTAGTGACAAAAGGGGTATCAGACTTTTTTACTCTTTTAATCACGATTCACAGGATTGAAGCCAAAGCTGAGATTTTGCAAATTGCCTCTTTACAGCGCTTATTCGAGCTTGAGATTGACACGAAGCCGAAGCAAGATAGAAAGTGCATTATAATGTACGCTTTGCGCAGTTGCGTAGGCCGACAATCTGCAAGGGATGGAAAAAAAACAGCGTGCGTGGATTAGGTGTTGCCCCACGATTAAATCGACTGTGGGAGCGTATCCAAAGAAATAATTACAAACCTGCAGCCGTAAATCCGGGCAATAATGCTGATGCTGGTAGTGGGAAATCAGCTTGTGATAGCCGGATGTCGAGCAAAAATGTTATTCTTTTTAATTATGCCAATAAAAAAATAGGTGTGAGCAAATATTATAGGATTGATTGGAGCTTGTCGGCCCGTACGCGGCACACTGCAGAAAATAAATGGAACTGGATACGGTACGAAAGTTGGGTCTACTAGAGATGCGCGGAAATAGTACGAATACTCAAACCCCAAAAATGGAGCAAGATATATGCAAATGTCAAAATGAGCTAATGAGAAAATAAAATAGAGGCAAGCCAAGTGGCATCCCTGACCGCGACCATATTCAAATATTGTAGACAAATGCAGACCAGCAAACATTGCTTTGTTTGACAAGTGGACGGTCCAATAGAAGCTTTTTGTTGTTGGAGTGCAAAGGGATCACTGTAAATAAAGCGTCAGCGTAACCCTGTGAATGGGCAAAGCTATTCCCAATAGTATTGATACAATGAGGGATTAATGCAAAAAAAGCCAGAAACAATAAATGTAATCGGTCATTTTTGGCGTCCCTTGACGCCAAAAATGAAAATAATAATTAGGCGGCTGGCAGCAACAAAGAATTAAAAGAATTAATAAACAATAAACACCAGAATATTAGTGTTTTGAAGCGCCTCTCTTTGTTGCCATTTTAAAGTAGAAAAATAGTTTATTGTGTTGTGAGTAATAGAGAATTTGGAAGTGGCTGTTCCTCACGCCTTGTTGGCGCATCTCGAGTACATTTCCGATAGCAAAGGAAATACTGGTTTGCACCTGAAGTAGGAAAAATAGTGGAAGTGGAAATGTCATTTATCGTACGAAGGGTGTTTTATTTTTAGATACGTTGCAGACGAACGCAGGATGTAAACGAGAAAAACATACGGTAACTGGCGATTACTGGCACTTTTCAACATGTACCAAACAACAAAAAATGCGCAAAAGTTTACACATGTATCATTGGTATGTTTGTGCCATTTAATAGCATAATTTAACAAGTCGAGCAGCATGTAAAGCCAAAGTACCTTTTTTATGTTTGTTAGGAATTAAGGTGTCGCTTATTGGGTGTCAAAAACGATGCTGAGAATGGCGCTGCTGATGCACGGGCCGCTGGGCTAACAAGGTAAGTGATCCAGAAAAATAAGGTTGCAATAGTTGTTAAAAGAAAAAAGAAAAAAGAATGGCGTATCTACGAGTAGCGTAAATATATATTATATGCTAAACAGTATAAAATTAGGATGAGAAAAGAGAAGTGGATATTTGCAGAGAGAAAAAACAAAATAGGGCCTTTAGCATTGGTGAACACAGCCGCAATTGCGACCGCAACATCAGCTCCCAAAATGCAAATAAAGAAATTGCAAAGCCAGCGTTTTGTGCAAATGTGTCTGCGTGTATGTTCCCCATTGTGTTCATTGCGCTCCTAACATGCACACTGCGCACTCCTATCTGCTCACGCCACAGCCGCATAGAAAAATGCGCACATATTGCCCTTGTCTTTTGGTCAAGTTCTTTTTTATTTTCTGCAGATGAAAAATTCAGGACAAAGAAAACAGACCAGCAGACCTTTTTCTTGCACACCTCTTTGAATTGTGACCGGCGCAGCACGTGCAGCAGAACAAAATGAAAGCACACACTTTGTGAATGTCGCTCAGCTTGCCAATCGCGCTTCGTTTTTTTGCTCTTCAATTGCAACTTATATGATCACACGCATTCCGAATTGTGTTCATTGCCATGCGCCGGACTCGTCTGCTCAGGAAAATCAGCATTGAATTGAAAACAATATCAAAACAATATTGGTATTCTACATAAATTACATAAAAATATCAATGCAAGAGGCAACAGAGTGGGGAAAGAGCACATCAAACTGCTTCCGCAATTTCGCCCTCTTAGACGTTGGCAGCTGGCTCCGCCGCCGCCGCTGCCGCTTCTGCCACAACGCGTCTAATCTCAGCGCATGTACAAACCGGCTTGAGAAGTTTTTCCAGCGTAGTGTCTCCAGGAAACTGGCTTTTAATTGCACTCAAATCGCCATACAGCGCGTTCGGCGCTGTCGCTCCAATCTTGGCTAAGAACGCATTGGCGGCGTTGAACTTTGCATGCCGCGGGGACTCACCCATCCCCACAGCCAGCGTCTGTCCATGGGACTTGACCTCGCAAATGTGCTTGTTTACAAACTCCAGCAGGTCCCCGTTGACTCGGCCCTTCCACGTAACTTGGTCACACCCCCACCCTTGGCAGATCAGCAAGCACTGTATTACCGGGTGCAGCGACAGCTTGCCCGAGTCAACAAAGCGGTCAAGGAACGGGCACAGCAGCCTCTTGTAGGCGGTCTTTCCAGCCTCATTGTCCATGCCTGAGTCAATGTAGATGGCGCCAACCAGCGACTCAAGAACATCGCCAAGCACTTTTGGCGCCTGCACAATGTTCCAGCATTCGGGCGGCAGGTTCTTGTAAATATCATTAGCATTGTTTTTGGTGCTGAAAGCGCCGACCCGCTTGAATTTCGCAGGACGCACTACAGCATCCTCCGACAACTGCGGTGGCGTGACCTTTGCCATACTGTCCTCCCACGAGGATGACGAGCCGCTGGAATTTGCAGAATCCGATACGTTTGCCACCACGTCCGAAACGCCCCCGTGTTCTTCGGAATCGGGCGACTGGCAGTTCTTTGCCCAGGCATTGCGAGCGTGGTCCAGGCGCATCTCGTAGTCCCTCAATGATTCGGCCAGTATGACTGAACTGTGCCTGATGTATTTGTGCAAGCCGTGGCACACCAATATCAGGGCAAATAGGTCGTTGCTGACGGCAACGTGCTTGACTAGAGTTATGCGGTGGGGGCAGAGCTCCGGTTGGTGGTCGTAGTAACGCTTGGTTATGTGGTAGTCCAAAACAGCATCGCCCAAAAACTCGAGCCGCTGGTAGCTGTTTGACAGAGAGTCAGTTACGCTACAGTGGGTAAGCGCCTCAAGCAACAGGGCCCTGTTGTTGAACGTATATCCAAGGCTGCACTCAATGTCCTTGACCCACTGGCCCTTCAAATTGCTGGCCTGCACATGTGCAAACTGCAACCCGCTCTCCCATTCGGTGATGCCGGGTGCAGCCGATGCAGCTATGCTCATCGGCGCCAGTCCAAAAATGACATCTTCTTGGTCTAGCTCCGCCTCCTGCAGCAGCTCCTCAGTCTCTGGTGTCCTCTCGGTGCACGCGATCAGCTCAGCGCACAGGCTGTTCAAGTTTGCCACACCGCACTTGCGCGTAACCTCCTTGTTCTTCCATGCAGTCCCAAAGCGAGACCAGGATGTCCACGACTGTCCAACTATGCCAAATGACCGCGCCGCTGCCAACGCACCTTCAAATCCACCGTCGAGGATAGTCGCCCCAAGCAGTGACTCGAGAATATCAGCAATAGTCTTTTCAGACAACTGCTGTTTTATGCAGAATCTGCGGATTTGTGGGCGTCTGCTCTGCTGGGAAGTGGGGTCGCTCACTTTGGCTGTCGCCACAATTGTGCCCGTGCTCTTGCTGCTGAGGCTGCTAGAGCTGCTGTCGTCCGAAAGACTGACTGACGACGATGAATGCGAAGATGGCGGATACTCTACAGCGCCCTGGGTGTCACTATCGCTGACGACAGTCCACTTCCTGGGCAAACTCAGCAAGCGCGCCCATCCGGCTCCAGGGAACCTGATGTCGCGCTTTGAAAACGGCTGCGCTATAATGTACTCGGCCAAGCCCAGCCGCCGGGCGAGCAAGAACAGGTTGGCATTGCACACTATTCGGCCGCGACGCGAAGTCAGCAGCCCCTCGTGGTCGTTCGGGTAAGAGACAAACAGCATAATAGTTGATATGTACTTGAGTACTGAGTCGCCGAGCGTCTCGAGGCGCTCATAGTTGACATCCATGGTTGCATTGGGCGCTGTGATCGCCTGGCGCACGGTCTCGACTTTGGCCGTCAGCCCAAGCTGCTGTTTGACCGCATTGGCAAGCATGACCTGTTCGAGGCGCACAAAAAAGGCTGGCAGCAGCGAGCTGTTGTTGATGTCATGCAGGCTGATATTGTCGAGTGAGCAGAAGAATGGAGACGTGTAAATGACGTCCGGGTAAGGTAGGTTCGAGGACTCCAAGGCGCCCACACTGCTGACAACGTCTTCATCGGTCTCCTGTTTCGGTGGCACGTTGCCCATATCCACAGCAAACAGGTAGTTGTACGTCAGTGGTACTGGCTTAACCCTGAATAAAGGCACGCCGTGGCCGATTTTACCCCTGGGCAGAAGATGGGTCAAGGTCTTGATCTTTGACCACTCGGCCATCGTCCTCGCAGAAAACCGGGCGCTCACATTTGATTTCTTCCTCTTCCCGCCCTCGCTGCTCGCGAACGCGGGGATTCCTGTGGGGCTCGCCAAAACATACTCCGGGCCCATCTTGCCCCTGGCGTGGTACACGGCCAAGTTTGTGTGCAAATCGGCATCGTGGCATACTTTTGTGACAATCTTAGCCCTGCCGTAGTCCAAGCCATCCAAAACCACTAGGTTCTCACACTGCGCAAAGTCGCCATTGGTGCGGCTGAATATCGGCGAGCGATCCTTGAAGCAGTTTTCTGCCATGACAAAGTCGATTCCCAAGCCGTCGGGCAAAGGTGGTGCGATTAGCACGCCGATCTCGGCAGTGTTCCACGCCAGCGCCGCATTGATAGCCCGCATCATCAGCTTTGACGAGAACGAGGCCAGCATGTCGACATCAGCCGCGCTGAGCGTCTGTTGACCCAAATACAGAGGCCGTATGAACGTCTGCGTTTTGTCGATGCTCTTATTATCCTTGGTGTACTGGGAGACATACAGCGGAACAGCAGTGTCCGGCGGAAGCACCTGTATAGTAGCCAAGACTAGCCGCATGGGGGTGGGTGATGACGGGTGCTGGAGCCAGAACAGATGGAGATGCCAGGGGATTGGGGTGTACTCGGCGACATCATTCTCGAAAGCTTTTGCAGCTTCAGCAATGTATCCAGGGTGGTTGGTGGGCGCTCTAGCTGGCTGGACAAATTGTGGCGGGATGGCAGTTGTGTACTCTTCAACCGACGACCTGGACCCCTTGGCCTTGCTTCCGCTCTTCTGTGCCGAGGCAATGTCCATGTCCATATCGCTGAAGTCAGGCCCAACGACAATGACTGGAAGCAGGTTATCATCAATCGCACCCAGCTGGTGGAGCTTCTTCGCGGCACGGTAGGTAGCAACCTGCTTGGCTAGCTTTTTCTTGGGCATAAAGGGCCCGACGACCATGCGAAGCGCGGCATTAGCAGGGAAAGTTATGACACAGCGAAAGACGGACACTCGCAGTAGCTTCGGGTTCTTTTTGCGGATGGCAGTGCCCCCTTCCAGCCTGCTCTGCTGATCCTGCTCCAAAGCCTTCTCCTCGTAGTCGATAATGGGCACAAGCTTGCAAAAGTCGTCCTGCGGCAGCGACTGCACATATTGAAAGATGATGGGCCCGGCGGACATGTACGTAATGCAGGCTTTGGTCGACATAATTGTGTACACGCGGCCAGCCGAGTCCCTGTGCTCGATCCAGGGCTCCTCCTTCCCCTCCGCGTCGACGTCCGCATTGTTGTCGATGAGCAATAGCATGCGAAGGCGGCCCAGTAGACGACTGTATTCGAGGTGCGAGCGGGCGCTGATGATCACGCCATCGGTGGACTTGCGATCGTTGGCCTGTGACTCGGCCAGGCACCAGTCGCGCAGACACTCTTCCAACATCACCAGCTGCAAGTAGTCAGTATACGTTTTGGGCTGCGTTTTGACGGCGTGCTGAGGCAAGATAGTGCTTCCGATCGATGGCTCGGTATTTTCATCCACGTCCATGTCGCCTTCATCTGCAAGCTCTTTGGCGGGCCTGTTGCAGGAGATCACCGCTGGGGCGCCTGCTGGTATTTTGGCGCCCTCGAGGGCGGACTTTTCCTTTGAATCAATTTCAGGAACCATGACGATGAACTGCGAGTTTGCCATCCGCGCACGGCCGCGCGACTGTATGAGCGATGTTGTGGTCTGCGGCATATCGAAGCGAATGACCAGGTTGCACGGCTGAATATCGACGCCCTCCTCTGCGACCTGAGTCGCAAAGATCAGGTTTAGGCGGCCGCTGGCAAAATCAGCCAACACAGCCTGGTTGGCTACCCTGACAGAGCCGCTGCGGACGGGACGATCGACAATGCTGGACCCGGCCTTTGTAGACCCGCCGAGAAGAACCTCGGTGCGGATGTATGAGAACTCAGCAATCCGGGACACAATGTACGTGAGGAGCACAGCTGTCACACGCCGACTGGTGAATACTATGCCGCGTAGCTCGGTCGGGCGATCGCTCCACTGGTGGAGAATACTCAGGAGACGGTTCACTTGCGGAGACAGTTGGCTACGCACTTGGTCCCACGGCTCGCGGCTCGCGGATATGGATCGCAGCAGTGGCGTCGGGTGCACGTCCTGCTGCTGTTCGGCGTATGACTCGGGGTGCGCATCCGGGCGCAAGCTCGGGTGCTGCGATGGGATATCCAGTCCAAAGTCCACGCTCCTAAATGGCCCGCCGCCGAATTTGCTGTCAATGTGTAGTGCACGCTTGAGATACAGTGCATCCTGCAGAGGATTCTCAGCCGCGCCCTCCTTGGACGCTGGCTGGTTGGAGGCGATGGTAGCAGCAGGATGTTCAATATCCGCCAAGATCTTGTCGCTATTTGTGGTATTCATATCCTCACCATCTACATCCTCTTCGTCTTCGTCGTCAACGTCGTTATCGTAGTCAAGCCCGCCTTCTTTTTCGTTATCGTCACCCCTCGCATTGAGCGTCATGGTGTCCATGGATGGTGCCGATTTCTCCGACAATACAGACGCAGACGCAGACACGAGCATAGGCATGGCGGACCGCTTGGGGGGCCTGCGAGAGGCTGCGGGGCGCGTCAGCACCTTACGGTGCCATTGGCGAATAAAATGGTGCCACATCTGGTCGACACCAAAAGGGCCCAAAAGCGGCAGCACAATCGGCAGATACTTCATCGCCGACCCCACCGCCTTGCTGCCAGAACAACCCTCTGCCAGAGATACAGTCAGTGGCGTATGACCAAAATCCGGTGGCAAAAGGTACTCATAACACAAGCTAGTCTGCTGCTGCTGAGTCCCAGACGTATGCGAGCGTGTGGTCAAATCCACAGTGCAGATTTGCGAGTTCAGTATGGCTTGCAAGTGCATGACAGAGTCCTTGGCGGTCTGGTGAGAATTAAGCGGCGACGCAGTCATTCCGAAAATATGCGGGCGGGCCTTTGGCTCACAATGGTCGTAGAACTCGCGCATGATCAGCGCATAAGGATGGTTGCCGCGTGCATGATGACACTCGTCAAAAATCAACAGATCAATATCTGACAGGTGAGCGCGGCCAACACGCAATGCGTTGAGAAGAATTTGGTGTGTCATCACTAGGACCGAGGCACTAGCCCATTTGCCCGACCATGCGGTTTCGTCCCAGTCGTGGATGCCCATGGCACCAACAAACGAGTGCACTTTTTGGTTCGTATTCTCGCTGATCACCCGTGCCTGCTGGCACACTAGTGTCACAGTGTTGTTGAGGAATACGCGCACTTTGCGCCGCGCGGGCACTGTCTGCTCGCCAATGCCGATATTGGTGGTTGGGCTGGTGGCTTGCTCGGCTTGTGAGTTGGCGCGCTGTGCGAACCACTGGATTAGCATCACTGATACTAATGTTTTGCCCGTTCCAGTCTCCAACATCACAATCGAGTTGCTGTTCAGGGCTTCCCTGAACAACGCCAACTGGTAGTCGCGCGGCTTCAGTGCGATGTGCGTGTTGTCTGTGCTGTCGTTTCCGCCACTGCCGCCGTTGTTGCTGTTGCTGTTATTTCTGCTGCTAGCGGCGACACCAGGCTCGCCTATTGTCATCATTGTTGGCGGATTTGCTGTTTATACCAGGCTGTCGAAGAGCTTGCTACTAAATGTAAAAAAACAGCGAAGCCGTGCGAGTTCAACAAATACGTTGCTAAGTTCCATGTATTTTTCGTTCCATGCGCATAAGTTAAGGAGTGGTTCTTGTTCCTGTTTGCGTTACCTTGCTTTCTTGTTTGCTCGCTCGCTCGTTTGTGTGAGTAACTGGTGTTTTTATGCTAAATGTTATATATAATACAAAAGAAAACGCTACTCTTATTTTTGGAGTACTCGATGAGAATAACAAAATGAAATGAAATGAATAATAAACAGAGCCAGAGTCAAAGTAGTGATAAGTTTCAAAATGCATTTGGTCGGGTGTTTTTTGTTGGCTTTTTTCGGCCCTCGGGTTAAATTTGATCGATTAGAACCAAAAAAAGAGATGAAGCATGCGTTGTTTATTTTAAAAATACGAGATCAATCTAATAAATAATTAGTTGCTGCTGGCGACGAAAGCGGTACCCTTGGTCTCGCTCTTCTTAAGCTCGGGGATGGCGTTCTTGACCAGCTCCTGCTCAAACTCGGTGATGTTCTTGGGCAGGGGCAAGATCTCCTTGACACCCTCCTTGTCGAGCTTGATGTAAGTTGAGAAGAACTCAAGACCCTCGTTCTTGAACAGATCGGTGCGGATGAAGGCCCACTCGAGGACATCCTCACCAGCGGCAGCGCGCATCAGCGAGTCGGCAAACCGAGCACCGGCGTAGGCCATGGACAGGGTAGCCGAACCAGCACCGTCCTTAGCCTTGACAACCTCGTCACCGCCGAACTGGACGCGGTGGGTCAGGGCGTCGCGCTCCTCAGTGGTCAGGCTAAGACCCTCAACCTGGGAGAACAGGGGAATGATGGTGACACCGGCGTGGCCACCGACAACGGGGACATCGACGACCTTGCCGACCTTGTCGCCGATGAACCGCGAGGCGCGGACGAGATCGAGGCTGGTGACACCGAAGATCCTACAACAACAAAGCAAGCAGATCAAGGCAACAAAAATGTATCAAATGGTTAACAACACTACCCGCGTCAAAAAAAGTTGGCCTGGCCTGAACACAAAATGAAAAGTTCAGAAATGAAATCCGCCACATATGCGTGAGAAAGAGATAATTACAGTAAGCGAGCAAATGTCGATCGCTCTCCCCTTCCCCCACTGTCTCTTCCTTTGGCAGTATCCTATTATCTATCTCGCACGCACCCAAAAAAATCAGCAAAAAAAAGAGACAGCAAAAAACAAACTTACTTCTTGGGATCGTAGACACCGGCGTTCTTGAAGACCTCGGTGGCAATGGGCACAGTCGAGTTGACGGGGTTGGAGATAATGAGCAGCTTGGCCTTAGGGCAGAACTCGGCGCAGGCCTTGGCCAAATCACGGACAATGCTAGCGTTGGTGTTGAACAGGTCATCGCGAGTCATACCAGGCTTGCGGGGGACGCCAGCAGGGATAACAACGAGCTCAGCTCCCTCCAAAGTCTTCCTCAGACCATCCTGGTCCTCGGCGGTGTATCCGGTCACGTTAGACAGGGTGTTGATGTGGCCGACATCGGCGGCAACGCCGGGGGTGTTGCGGATATCGTAGAGACCGAGCTCAGTGACACGGGGGTTGGCCTTGAGCAGGAGGGACAGGGGCTGGCCGATACCGCCGGCGGCGCCGAGAACGGCAACCTTGGACTGCAGGGCAGCGCCGGTCGAGAAGGAGCGGGCAGCGAGCTTGATCGAGTTACGAGTGGCAAACATTTTTGTAACAAAAATAGAAAATAGAAAAATTAAACAAAAGACAGCGTATACAAAAGAAGAACAGAGAAAAGAAGAGGAGAGTAGGAGACGGGCGCGACATGCAAATTATATATGCCGTTTTCCTCTGGCTCCACTTTCCCAAATCCGCGCCGCTGGGCTGCAAGATATGGTGGGCGCTTGCGATTGGCTTGAAAATGCGACTGCGTGCTACAGGAATGCTTTTTTTGAATTTGCGGCCCTCATCTGAAAGTCCTGCGTATTTTTTGCCTCGGACTTCCACGCTAACTTCGTCATGAATCGGCGGATAAACGGGCAGAACAGACTGTTATTTAAACGGTTATGATAGAAGTCGGGGGTTTCCCGTACTTTCTCGATGGAAAAGTTAAGAGATGAATTACTACATCAACAAATCTGATTAGACCAAGGATCCGTGTGACGTCTCGCTTTTTTAATATGGCCTGGCCCCCTTTTTTCGTCGCATTCGTTTCATTCGAGTCAGACCATCGAGACAGGGCCGCATGTTCACATGTACACGACGGGGGCGCAGAGTTCTGGCGCGCAAGTACTTATACTGGGATCTTTGAGACCCAGCCGCGAGATCTTGCGGCTGAGACGGCCAACAGACTCCAGGTGTATCCAGGTCTGCTAGAGCCCATGATAGGCAAGTTGACATGAACTAAAGCTAATGAGTAATACTTATTATTTACCATGTTTTTTACTTTTATATCTCGCTCAATGAATCTATTTCCTCTCTCTCTATATAACTTAATTTTTATCATTCACCCGTGATTATATAAATGAAATCTACCCTACTGGGCGCCGTCAGCCGCCTCTGCACTCAGCGATGCGCGCGCACCCTTCTTCGCCAAAAAGCGGGCATTGCGCTCGTTTCTGCGCTCTTCCAGAGCACACGCCTCCTTCCATGAATCCCAGCTGAGCTCCGTCTCCCCCTTGCCAATGCTGACAAGCTTGGCGACGGTAACGGCCAGGGCCAACTCCGCCTGCGTCATCATCTTCTCTCCCCTCTCATGCGCCTTGCGCCGCAAGTCTGCGTAGTCCTCGGAGATCCTGTCCGAGGTATCCTTTGGAACGCCAAACTCCAACTGGCGCGCATGCTCCAAGTACTGGCGCAACTGCTCGGTGTGCATGGGGTCCAGGGGCTTCAAATCGTCCACACTATCCTCCCCAATACCAGCCAGGAACTGCACGGTGGATTCTGAAAGATACACGTCACAGTCGTTTTGCAGAATCGACTTTCCCGACGACAGCACGAGCACGCGCAGGTTAGTTGCCATGTCGATCGGTTGGAAGGGATACACGTATGTGACGGTTTGGTCGAGAATGGTGGTCTGCAGGGCATGCAGGTTGCGCACACCGCGTTCGCCCAGGGTGCCCTCGTGCAGACATGTCTCGTCGCAGACAATCTGCGTACCGGCTGCCAGCTGCAGAGCGCCAGAATGCAGGTCGCCAGACTCAGCGTTGGGCAGGAAGGGCGTCTCGTTGAGCAGCTTCAGCTCGAACGGAATCTCCACGCAGCGCGGCAAAAGCAGCGCCAACGCGTCGCCGACCCGCTTGGTGGACAAGTTGCTCAGCGCAAAGCCGCCGTTCACAGCAGACATCTTGGCGTCCTTACTCGTCGTGGGGAACCCTATCAGATTAAGTGAAAACTTGCCCACCTTGGTATCCTGCACCGCGACTGTCTTCGACAGAAGATGGAGTAAGAGGTAGTGTGCGGCCAGATCGTCGCCGCCAAGAACGGACGCCAGGTGGCTCACACATATGTTGCGTCGGTCTGCAAACTCCCCGGCAACAATCGTGGGTAGGTCAGGCACGAGGCTTTCCAGTGAAACGTCAGCGTGGAAAATCGAGTGCACACAGGGCCACTGCGCGTTCTCATCGGCACCCTCACTGTGCTGGTCCCGGGAGCTATACACCAGCTCGTAAATGCCAACGACATCGATGAGGCTAGACACCTTGGGCGCTGTGCTAGGTGCGTAGAACTTGACCAGCGCGGCAGAGTGCTTCTGCCCCTTCAGCGGGTACTTGGTCGCCGGCCCAGCTGACGCGTCACCGCTTTCGTCAGAGCTAATGGCGAGCGATCCCAGCGCACTGTCCAGAAAAGCTGTCGACCCGAGCTGTGCCCATTCGCTTTGCCCGGGGACGGAGACACAATATGCGACTTCCTTCTCGGTGAACAAGTTATTAGCAGAGGTGTAGTCGATCTCCCAACCGTCCTCCAGGACATAGTCCACATCAGTGTACTGGGAGAATATCTGCTTGGTCTCGCCGGTGCTGGCGTTCACCAGATGGGCCACAGACATGTGAAGTTCCTCGCCGTAGCTCGGATCCTGCACCATGCAGCGGAATCTCACCAGGGTGCCAAATTCGGGCTTTGGCCGGTTACCCGTCTGATCCAAAATTGGGATGCGCTCAACCGCCTTTGTACTGCTAAACACGCTCTTAAAGTGCTCTTGGACAGCCTTACTGAACGTGTGCGGGTCGTCGCTTTCGCTGCCAGCGTCTGTGGCCGCTGCGCCTTTGTGGGTTTCTAAGTGCAAGTATTTTGGAAAAGAAAAAGTCCATGGGCATTCAAAGTTTTCAGTTTAGTGTAGTGTTGGCATATCAATCAACTTTTTTGCTTTTCTCAAGAGCCCGGGGTATCGCCAACAGCAAAATGTTGGTCTCTACTACTGTTGGCCATATGTTGATTGATGTGTACAGTGTGTTACGCACCAAAGAGCCTGCTAATGGCTGTCAGCGGCGAGTGGATGTGCTCGCGGATCGCGTCGGTAGCTAACGCTGTCGATGCTGCTGCTGCGACGTTGGTATGCTCCATTTTTCGTTTATTTGTTTGTTTGTTTGTTTTAAAATGGAATGAGCAGTTGAATGTGGAATGGTGTGGTGCAAGGTGAAACAAGAGGAGAGGAGTAAAAAAGCGCAAAGTTGAGCCTCGTATTGGCGCTTTGTGCGCAGCGAAACGGACGCGCAAAGGGATTTTCCAAATTTTTTGAGTCTTTTTTGTTTAGCATTAATTTACGGGTGTGATTGCGATCAAAGAGATGTAGCAAAATTTAAATTACGTTAGTTGTAAAAATGCTGTGGTGCCAAAAAAAGAAAATGCTGTAAAATTGGAAAAAAAAAATCCCTACACAATATGCGAGCACTCTTTATTCCTCGTCAGAGCTGTCGTTGCCTCCACCACGAGCAACAGCCTGCTGCCCACGCATCTGCGCCATCTGCCCGGCAATCGAGTCTGCCTCGGGCTCAGAAATGTCGTCGTCGACCTGTGGCTCGGCCGGAAGCGAGGACCTGTCGACGACGGTCATCTCGACATCCTGCATGAGATCGCAGCCAATGTACGAGTCTGACTTGATCGACAGCTGGAAGCGGTAGGAGCCGTTCTGGGGCGGGGACTGGAACTGCACGGTGATAACACGCTCGGTGGCCAGGTTGCTGATCAGAATGGGAGGGACAACCAGCTTGCCACTCTGATAGTTGGCAAAGCTCAGCCACCACTGCGAGTCCTTGCGCCCAGCAAAGTACGGGCAGAGCGCCTCGGGGGGCGACTGCTTCACATTGACCTTGGCATGGTCGGCGGTGAACTGCTCGATTGCGGCAGTGTCCTCGTCGGCGATACTCTCGATATCGAGCACCGCAGCATCCTTGCCACGGGGCACAATCTTGCTCTGAGCGTTAGCAACCTTGACCTTGACTATAAGCGTGACAAACGAGTCCTTGGTAATAACCTTGTCGCCGACAACAGTGAGCAGGACACGTGGGAATTCAATTCTAGGGATGGCCTTGGCATACTGCACGGCCTCTTCAAATTGCTTGTCGCTAAGGATACTCAGAGCCTGGCGCTGCTCGGCGGCCGGGAGACGCAGCAGCTGGTTGATACTGTACAGCTTCTTCTCCTTGAAAATCTTGGGCTGGTTCTCCCAGGTGATGCCAGGCAGCTGAATGAGCGGCGCGTCGTGCGAGTACACGCCCTGCACGAGCATCTGCGAGATGTTCATGAGCAGACTGGAGCAGCTGTACCACATGTGCACGGTAGCAATCTGAAGCAAGCCACGGTGAACAAGCAGCAGTGAAGTCCCGACCATCTGCTGCTGCTGGTCAGCCAGATTGGCATCGTCGATCTGCACGCGGAAGAAATGGGCATGCAGCAAGACGTTGGCCTTCCATGCGTCCTGACTGGTAAACTTCTTTGACCTGGAAAACAGCTCAACCGCGTAGCGGCGGCTCACGAGCTGGATCTTCTCGGCAATTGCGTTGAGTGCAGCCTCTTCAGAGTCGCGGTACTTGAGGTTGTCCTCGGAAAACTCGCTGGCGGCTGTCAGCAACTCGACAAGGTTGCGCTGGCTGATGTGCTCGCGGATGTTCTTGAAGAAAATGCCCATGGTCGGGTTGAGGATGCCGTCCTTCTGGTAGCGTGTCGAGTTGTACCACCAGCCGCCGACATAGAAGGGCATTACAAACCCAAACAAGATGCCGTACAGCAGCAGCACAAACGGCGACGCGTGCGCCTCAACAAGGAACTTTGGCAGCGCAATGCCCATCGACTGCGTCTGCATGCCATCGGGGTTGCCGTACTTTTCGTAGTTCTCGCGGGCCTCAGCGTCGGTCAGCGTCTTGTACGCGCGGTTAATCTCAGCCATCATCTCTCCGGCCTTCTCCTTCAGGTTCTGGGTGACCTTGTCGGGATGCCACTTGATCGAGAGCTTGCGGTAGCTTTTTTTGATGACCTCCTCGCTCTCACCGTTGTCGATGCCCAGAATCACGTAGGGATCCCACCTCACAGTCTCCGCGACCTCGGTATTCTTGACTTTGTAGGAAAGCAAGAAAATCAAAAACCAGCCGAGCAGAACCAGCCCAAATTTAATATTTGGCAGGTTCGATTTTGTCTTGAGCTTGCGAGTACGCACTTTGGGGGTCTTCGCCTTTGAATTTATATCCGAGTCCTTTTTGCCCGCAAGCAAGAAAAGCGTGGCCGGTGCCACCAACAAACTGAGCACAGTCAGTGCAAAGTAGAAGAAGGTGACGCCCGACTCGTCGTAGGTGTACTTGGCACCCATTTCAATAATGAAGCGATGAGCCTAAGAGGTTTTTTGCGTTGGTATCGGTATTGGTGTTGGTGTTGATGGGATGGTAAATAAGAGAAGAGACTGCTTCCTGTGAGCGCACAAATGCGGATGCTGGTGCAAATGAAATGAAATGACGGTCACCAATTCGCCGTGTTAATTTCAGTTCTGTTGAAATTGCAGCTG
This sequence comes from Kickxella alabastrina, assembly GCF_025024165.1. NCBI lineage: Eukaryota > Fungi > Kickxellomycota > Kickxellomycetes > Kickxellales > Kickxellaceae > Kickxella > Kickxella alabastrina. The sequence continues at coordinate 1,798,374 of NW_026251472.1, forward strand.
TCCCAGAGTTGCGTGTGTGGTTTAGTGTAGGAATTAAAATATGAGCTGGCGTTGGCAATAGACTCTAAAGTGCCGGGATGAGAAGAATGGCAATTACAAATGAAAAGACAAAAATAATGAAGAGCGCTCGGCAAAGCAAGTGCACCAAAAATGTGCGGTGGCAAGGCAGCGCGCATAGGTGTGTATGTGTTGAGAAGGCAGGCACTCGTTAGCCAAGAATTTACATCTGCAAATGCTGGCCCAAAGCTGTGATGATGCACAAAAGAGGTTTGTTCAGTCAGCGTCTGGCGCTGGAACATGCTCATTGGGTGGTTGCCCAATGAGGCTGGGGAATTTGAAAATTGGGTGATCAAGCCACTGTTGATTTATCACAAATCCAGCCCACTTAGATCAAGGGCCAGGGCTGGGAATGTGCGCAATTCAGAAAACCCAAGAACATTGTTTTTTGTTAGGCTTTCAAGGGATTCGACCCGTATATAAAAAGCCCTGAAAATGTATACGGTTGTGATGGGGCAGCGACGCCTTCAAAGCTAAGCAAAGATCCTATTTAACAAAAAAAAGAGGATGAGTGCAGAATCAAAAATTATGCTTACAAAGACCCTCAGCGACAGCCATCTCTGCGACGCAGCCTGAAAAAGGAGTCCCAAGAATAAAGCTCAAGCCCAAACTCAAGCCCAAGCTCTTTGCTGACATTAATCTCCAGATGGCTGATTAAAAATGTTTATTTTCCACAGAAGTTATCGCTGCCATTTGCTTGTGCATGGGGTTTCTGAAAGGTTTCCACCACAACCGTGTAGCTAGCAGAAACCAACATGTTTCATATGTGCCCAGAGACAAAAATAAAGGCAGGCAAGCGTTGCTGAGAACTTTTTTTTTGCAATAGCCCCATGTGCTACCGTGGCGCTTAAAACTTGGATGCACTTGACTCCTGTTTCCCAGTGGACCTAGACTAAGTATTTCAACCAATGCTGTACACGAACTTGTGTCGGGCGTGGCCAAATGATAGGCACAAGGCATTTAGGCAAAATAAATGCATAAGTGTATTGAGCAAGTTTGACAATGCAAGACACTAAAAAGACACGAAATGGCAAAACCTAGACTTGTATGCTTCGACATCCACTTTTCTTGCTTCAATGCACGCAACCGAGCTTAACATATATATTCTCACATTTTTCATCTTATATTTTTGGCACTCTTTTTGCCCCACTCTTACCCCACTTTCTTTTCCACGCGCGCTTCTTACACTCTTGTGAGCACTTTGACAATAGCACGATCTTATATAAGCAGCGCTGTGTTCCTGTTGACGCTAGTTTTTACCCTTTTTGTATTTTTGGCCTCGTTTTCAATAGTGTTTTGACATTGCTATTAACACAAAAACCTAGCGTTCTTTATTATCTGTTTTTAAGCTGTACGTGAGTGGTAAGTGAACACTTGAGTGGCCTGTTCTATTCTATTTATGCTATTAACTTTAAAATATTATGTATACATTATTTAAACCAGGGACTAACTTTACTGCAATATCGCTTACAAAATGTAGGTTTACATTGAGGAAGAACGACAAACGATTTCAAGCACGCAATCCGGTCAAGAAGTGGATCGCTAACTGCCCACTTAAGCTTCAACATAC